>NC_139626.1:46245190-46880190 GCF_964638095.1 Poromitra crassiceps
TGGAATTATGCATTGACCAAAATATAAAAGGGGCGAGTGGGCAATCTCTGTCTGTTCTCTGTTTCATCTCTGTCTGTTCTCTGTTTCAATTTTGTCCCGGAAGTGATGTCATCAGTCATGTCACTTGAGCATTTGGGCACTGTGACATCACTGATGATGTCATAGGCATTGTGACATCATCAGTGATGCCATAAGAGCAAAGTAATGTCATCAGTTATGTGATCTCATCTGTGATGTCATAAGAGCAGTGAGCCCGCATAGCGGTTTGAGCTGCAGGGCCATAGCGCGCGAGATGCCTATAGTTGACCAAAAAGGTGTTAAATGAATCAAAACTATCTCATATTTTACATTGGATAAATGATAGATTCAATGTTTCATGTCCTCTTTGACTTGGTGAAGAGGGAAAGGCTTTGAAAATAAATTCATACATAGACATCAAGTTCACTACTGTATTTATATAAGAAACACATTTCAAACATTTAAGCATAAGCCTTTAGATCAAAATGGCTTTAAGATAATGAAAAGCACAAGACATTCAATCAAGTTTGTCCAAACCTTTGACTGGTAATGTACATTTGAACTGTTATTATATTTTGAGTTTTGCTTTAAGTGGTCACCTTTCCGATGATGACTTTATTATGTTTTGGACCCAGGTTGGAGAACTGCTGCAACTGTGACTACATTGCAGTGTACGATGGGTCGTCTATCAATTCACCACCTCTGGGGAAAGTGTGCCATAACAACGACACTGACTCCTTCACTGACTCCTTCCACTCCTCCTCCAACTACATGACTGTTGTCTTCCGGAGTGACGGCTCTGGGGTTGGCCGAGGGTTCGATGCCGAGTTCACTAGCTCTCTTCCGTCAAGCTCAGGTAAGATGACTGTGATTTTAGTCATCTGTATAGGACATTGGGTTTTTCTCATGTCAGGGACATGGATTCATCAGACTCAGCTAAATCATCATACTGTCATTATAAAGTCATCCTAAAAATATATAATAAAATCACCCAGAACAAAGGATCAAACACCAAAGAAAATCCATCAAGTGAAACATTGTGGAGGTGAATCTCAAGCTGTTGTAAACATAATAGTGCTTCTTCAGGTCGTGTGGACTGTTCCTCAGACAACATGAACATTGTGATTGAGAAGTCCTACCTGAACTCCACGGGCTATGACGGCAACAATCTGTACTTGAACGACCAGTACTGCAGGCCCCAGGTTTCCAGATACCAAGTGATCTTCAGCTTCTCCATCAACACCTGTGGCACCATTCGAGAGGTAGGCCACTCCATCACCTTCTGGACGAGAGGAACAATCTGCTGTAGTTTAGGATAATTTCTCCAAAAACGTACTGAGATGGCAGGAGGCATTTACAGTAGCTCAGTGGACGATTGAGTTGATTGAGTTGTGTTTCTACCCTGAACAGTTTAAGAATGGCAGAGTTGTGTACACCAACGCTGTCCGTGCGTACACCTCCAGCTACGGTGAGATCACACGCCAGTCTCACATGAAGCTGAACGTGAGCTGTCGAATGGACCCGGACACAATTGTCCAGAACATGTACAAAGCCCCTAACATGTACAAAGCCCGTGACTTTGTCAGCAGCAGCATCACAGGCACAGGTAGATTCAACGGCAGCATGGATTTCTACACTGACGACAGCTTTAACTATAAGGTATGAGAAAGTGTTTTCCCCCCTGTTTCTAAAGATAAGGTGATTCATAGGTGCTCAACTTAAGCACTTGAATAAAATCTTACCAAGACACAATCCATTGTGAAAATGTATAAATAGCACACTCTTGTGTGCATTGTAGACCGTTTTAATGGGAGAACAAACTGTCTGACATTTCTCTTCTATCAGGTGACTGAAGTTCCATACATAGTGACCCTCAACCAGAACATGTATGTCCAAGTGAAGCTGAGGAGGGATGACAGCAGCCTGGTCCTCTTCCTCGACACGTGCGTGGCCTCCCCATCGCCCCATGATTTCCACAGCAGAGCGTACTACCTCGTCCATAACGGGTAAGATGACCTGGTGATGAGGACCGCTCACAAAGTTTTACAATAAAGTAAAAGAAACTTCCAACGAGAGAGAGTGATTGCTCGCCCCGGTTGTAAAGGTGAAGTAACTGAAGCAAAGAACATGTCTGATTGTATATTTACCAGACACATCTCTTTACTGCTTGTTGTTTTCAAAGGAAAGAATGCACTGTTTTACATCATGAATGGTGGAAGTTGAAAACATTACATTTCTTATTGAGGTGTACGGCTGGCGGGGCAAGTTATATTAAGCTACCGGTATGTAGAATAGGTGGGCTGTTAATGTCCTGCTAAAATCACCTACATCTAGATCAGCTCATTGTCTGTAGCCTACAGTCCATGTACAGAGACATGCATGTGATAAAGGGCTATATAAATAAACTGCCTCGGTGATCCTAACCAACGTGTGTGTTCTTATCCAGTCGCACTCCTTGTGCCATCCAGTAATGCTCCGTTTCATCTTCAGGTGTCAGCAGGACCAGACCTACCACGACTACTACGCCCGCGTTCCCCGCAGCTACGTCCGTTTCAAATTCCAGGCCTTCCAGTTTCTGCGAAGCCACGAGTCGGTGTACCTGCAGTGTAAGGTCTTCATATGTCCAGCTTCTGACTCCGACTCCCGCTGCCGCCGTGGCTGCTCCACACGCAAAGCCAGAGACCTGGAGTCACGAGCACACGAGAGCCAAACTCTGCTCCTGGGTCCCATCCAACTCAAAAGGTGAGCAGCCATTTGTACCTGGTTTTTATACCAATGGCAGATTAGTGGGAGTATTGTATCAGGTTTGCAATACGAATGTTGTCTTTTTAGGCCTAAACGGCAGCTCCATTATCACTCATATATTTCATTGTCTTCTTCTCATCCCCAGACCCTGAGGAGCAGGATGATGGGGCTCCTGAGGAGGACAAGGCTTGACCCTGAGGAGCAGGATGATGGGGCTCCTGAGGAGGACAAGGCTTAATTTGATCCTTGAACGACCAGCTTCAATCATTAGTGGTCTTAATGAATGATTATAAATCACTGGCCTTTGTTCTGTAGCATTCTGATTAAAAGCATCATCAAAAGAGACAATCTGTTTGTGTTGTGTTCCACTAAGTCACAGTCTTGATTTTAACATCACATAACACTCACTTTATTGGCCACTCAGAGACAAATAAAAACACCAGTGACAAAGTGTAGCTCAGTTAGAAAACACTTTACTTATAAAGTAGTTCAAATTAATCCATCTCACGAGAAAATCATTTGTCATCCCAGAGTGAGAAAAAAACACAAAGCTTCAACAGGGACACAAGCAGCACAGCAGTATGTTGTGTATGTTGTCTCTCCCCAGTCAGCTCTAAAACACAGCATATTACAGTTAGTTACTAATCCAAGTAACTTCAAGTTCCTGCATTACCTTCTCCAGTGCTGGCATGGAGCTAAAATGAAGCCAAAAGCTGGTAAAATATGAAGTGGCTGGTAGATTTGATCACTCACCAGTAGGGGTGTCACGATACACTCAGTTCACGATACGATACGATACACGATATTGGGTTCACGATAACGATACGATATTTTAACAATATTCTTTTGCGATCAATTTGTAAGTTGAGGGGGCATCCTCCACGCTAATTTGAATAATTTCACCATTTTCATCCTCCGTGTCTGTAACGTCCCTCGTCTGTTCAAACAAAGCAATGAAAAGGAGAGCGAGCATGCAATCAGATGCAGATCACTGCCACCATGTTCAGCTTCTTTTTCTCACGATATGAGATTTCATCTCAACGATACATATTGTCACGTTTTGATATCGCGATATATTGTGGGACGATACCCCCCCCCCTCCCCCCATCCCCCCCGCCCCTTCCCCAGTGGTTATCTATTGAGTGGCAGGTACAATTTGAACATTCGCTACAGATAAAGAAGGATAAAGGATAAAGGATTGCCAAAACGCAATTCGTTTTTTTGTCCTAGGTTACTTACCTATGCCTGCTACCCCTCCTGGGGAATAGGCCGCCGACACGGGCTTTCCAGCCATCTCTGTCCTGGGCCTTCCGTTGTAGCCCATCCTTTTGGTGTCTACTTCAAGGGCCCAGCGCCACATGTTTCACCACCAGGTGTCCTAGAGAGGCAAATAAATAAAAAAGTATGCAGTTTGGCTCATTGTTGACTCCTCCTGTACACTTGATTATTGTGCCAATAAATGGATTCGACTGGCTAAACAAGTTGTATGTCACTTTTTCAGAAGGGGTGTGTGTGTGTGTGTGTGTGTGTGTGTGTGTGTGTGTGTGTGTGTGTGTGTGTGTGTGTGTGTGGGGGGGGGGGGGTATGCCTAATATTGTAATGTAAGGTCATGTTAAAAAGTAACGAATTACTTTTGATACTAAGTAAAGTAATTTTACTACTTTTTAAGGGAGTGATAAAAGTAGCCTAGTAAGAAATGTATTACACTTGCTGAGTAGGCTAATACATTAACTTGCCCAACACTGATTTTGAGTGTCCTAGCCCTGATAGCCGATTCATCTAGTGACTAGAGTGACTAGTGACTAGAGGGTCTGTGTCGTTTCCCTATCCCTTTGTCAAAGTAGCCTAGGCCTACATGCAGTTACAAAATATACATTGCAAAGTATAGGCTAAACTAGTAAAGCACGCACTAAAGTAATGTTAAAGTCCTACTTTAATATGGGTCTATGTTTTGAAACAATTTAGTCCTTCTTTCAAAGTTGCTGATTTCATTATGTAAAACGTCGGCGATGCACATGGCCGGTTAGCTCAGTTGGTTAGAGCGTGGTGCTAATAACGCCAAGGTCGCGGGTTCGATCCCCGTACTGGCCATAAGCCTTTTAAAGTAGGAGTGCTTGATACAAGGTGTTCCACTATAAATCTCTCATTTTTGTGTGATACAATACTAGTCTCTCAAACTAATTTGAAGTCTAGTCCTGGAGTCCATTTTTGCTAGTCAAGATTCAGAGAATGAGAAAGAGCCCTGTCAAAATGGGTAATGGTAAGTTGCTGTAAAATCATCCATGACGAAAAAATAAGTTCACTAGGCTAATACATTTAGGATGAGAGCAAAACTTTAAATAGCACGTAGTACGTAGGCCACATTGTAGAAGACACGACGAGTCATTCTACAGTCATTACAGAACTGTAAAGTGGTGTTTCTCGCCACGCGACCGCTAGAGGGCGCCGTTGCGCCACTTTTGTAACCAAGCGTCATGTGTTGCAAAAAAAAAAACCCCACACATTATCAGCAATGGCGAAAATGAAATGAATTTATTGTATGCTAGATGATAAGCAGCTAACTTTAACGTTATTCTTTCGAGAGCTATTTGCCTTACAAGCAAGCAAACCCATTTCAAAGTCAGCATCAGATTCTGACGCACGTTACTAGCAGCGTTAGGTTGTTGATTGATGGCCTCAGACAAATGAATGACTATTTCCAGTATCTCACAGATACTGTGGCGTCCAGAACAGAAGGACATGTCCTTCACGGAATTAAGAAAAGAAAGCAGAGGAAAGCAATGCTTGCAGCGCAGAGGTAAGCCGTGACGTTGTGAAATATACGTACCCGGTATAACCTGTTTTAATAATGGGCAATGTATTTATTTTCTACCTGAACTGAAGTTAACCTACTCGAACCACTGGATCGCTAACTTTCACGTATTAACCGCTATGAATGGAACCGTGTGCGTGCAGCTGTCAGCAGGGACACGGAACACATAAAGTACGTCAGGCTGGGCCTTTGCTATGTAGGTAACCAACATACCTGGCTGCTACCTAAAGACCTGACGTTAGCTTGCTAGGTTAACCCTAAACGCATTGGTTTTCAGAGCCCCGGCTAGGCTAACGTAGCTAACATGAACAGCAGCATCTGACCTGATCTGACCTGACCACATGATGCCGTCTCTCTGTGCACAGTGCACCGTGGCGTGATCAGATCTCTGAGAGTCTGCAACGTTACTTATAGCATCAAGGGCGTCTAGCATGTATTTATTGATTATTTATCTGTTAACGTTACCTTTGCAATGAGGCGAAACACACCATTTCATACCATGTTTGCCTACTGCCAATTACCCACCTGGCTGAACCAACAGTAGCCTACTACTATTCTCCAAACTATATTACTTTGTTTTTTTTTCTACTGATAAAAAGGTGCCATATGAATGAGAGCTTGCAGACGTACAGGAGAAGCAGAACTGAAGGAACAGCCCATGAATAGCCAGCTGTCCACCCCTCAGCTGGATTAGAGATAGAAGCGAGGGGAGCAGATATCCTGTAGCTAAATGCCATGGAGGACGCCCAGCCCAAACCCACTACACCCGAGCCAAATCCAGCACCGAGTCCAGCACGTAGTCCGGTTCCCAGCCCATCGCTGGACAGAAGTGCTGTGCCTGCAGTGAACCATGTGGAGGTAACGTTACGGTATTTTACTAACACTCTTCTGTGATCTATTCTGCTTAACTTAGTTTTGTTCAATTGCTTAGAGAGCTTTGAGAATGAGATTGAAAAGTGTGCTTAAGCAAATTTAGCTACAGATGTTGCTTTTGACGTTTTGTTTTGGTACAACAGCATACACAAACGATGCTGCCTTTATGTGATTCATATTCGGGTAAGAAATACAGTATTGGCTACATTTAAACATGATGCTCTCAGCTTCTTTCCTCTGTAATGACTCTCCTTGTTGGCCTGCTGTGTTTTAGTATTCTGTCCTCTTGCCTTGCAATAGTTTGCTAGGAATCATTTTACATTTCAATAGGAATCATTTTACATTTCAATTTTCGTCTTTTAGTTTTTGCTAGTCTACAAGGTCGTACAAGGGCATGGGAATTAAGAGGCTACAGGGCAGCTCTTATCAATTGTCATCCCCCCCAAACACTGTTTTCTCTTTTGTATGGGTGGGACACTTTAGATCTGTTGTTTTTGTATAGATGCCTCAATTATTGTGATGGACCAGCTACTTCTGTTAGAGCCGGATATGAATAAACAATGTCAATCTATCATTGTAATTGTAAAAGTAATTCAAAGTTCTTACCGTGAACAGGGAGCTCTCGGTGCAGGCAAGATGGAGGGAAGTTAAACGGTTCACTTGCATATTCTACCGATTTTGTAATGATACAAAGCTGGTTGCAAATCCGCAAAGTGATCCCTTAATGTGTCAAACTCAAGGCCCGCGGGCCAAATCCGGCCCGGCACTTCATTTTATGTTGCAAGAATACAATTCTATGCTGCATCAAAGACCAAGACCGCCACACGTGGCGAAAATATAGCTATTATAAAATGTTTACTGACTTTTGAACCGCTAAGTTTCCCTGCTTTTCAGTGATATATCACATCATGTCTTGGACATTCAGAAGCTCCATAGTGAACGTGGTTACGCCTTCATGTTCTGCAACATTGATTTGTCAGAGAAATCTGTCATTCTTCCTCTGAGCCAAACATACGTACGCTTAGGTTGGCTTTACACGGTGAAATTTCCATGCAACTTTAGTTGGTTGAAACTGAGGTGAAACCAAGTTGGAAATGATTTGCATGGTCTAAAGCCTGCTGCAACAGACTTGGAACTTGTCTGAAACTCAGCCACAACAGTTGCAAATCTCTCAACTCTGTGAAACTAGTTTCATGCAATAGCCAAGCAAAACGCTGATAAGTAGGCTATGCACTGATGGTTCTCTTCCTATTCTCCAGGATAGCCATAATGAAAGAAAGTTGCCAGCGAGTGGCAGAAGAAAACCTGATACAACACGTCCGAATTGATATGTCCAGCTAGAAAATGATACAAAATAAGATACAAAGATGCAAGTTACAATGAATGAATGACAGTCCCCACTTGATACAGTAATCTACTACAAGAGAGAGAAAAGGAAAAACAATATGACAGATGAAACATTACCAATCTAGCTAGCTGTCTTAGTGAAACAAGTGTTGCATGAGACTTGATTATTTTTGAATTGCTTTGTGTATTAAAATACAAATGTATTCAGATGAAAATTATGTTTCATGCAATTTGCAACCTACAACTAGTTGCCTGAAAGTTTCACCGTGTAAAGCCAGCCTTTAGTCCTACTCCCCGTGTCCTGATGGTGTGCAGTCCTCAAGCGATTGTTTTTATTATTTTCCTCTGGAAGAAATTGCTCTCTTCATGCAAAATAAATGAAAACCTTTGCTCGAACTGTCAGATCCAAACTGGCTGTGTGATTTCGCCATGTTGTGCGACATGACGGAGCATCTCGGCTAACGGAACCAGAGGCTGCAGGGCCGCAAACATGTTATAACAGGGGTGTAGGCTACTGTACGACACGATGACAGCTCTCCAGCTGAAACTGCTCCTATGGAAGTCTCAACTCCAACAGGACAGTCTGCCCACTTCTTGTCTGTCAGAGCATGTCAGCCTCATCGTGCATTCCTTTATAACTGGGAACTGGTAATCTTACCGGTTCAAAGTTCATGAGCTGGGACGTGACATCACTAGAGCTGGTATTTCCCATTCCAAACTCGTAGGAGTCTCAGCAGCCCCGACCTAAAAAAATCCAAGATGGCTGCTCCGCGCAACAATAGTACCGGTAGTTATAATCGTATAAATGCTATTTAGCACTTCTGTCTTGTTTGTGTCTGGTTAAATCAGCTGTACACACAGCACGGCCTACTTCTATCTGTGTGGACATGAGGCTGCAGTGTTTGTATGCGCAAAATGCCACGAAATGCCTTGTTATATCAACTGTTATTGCTAACAATGACTAGCCTGGCTAGCGAATGGATCTGACCAGTGAACAGTGAGATCTGACCAGTGAACAGTGAACTTCCCCAGCTCAACTTTTCTGCAAATGGAATGCTAACAAAACGGATGTGACGTCATTTAGCCTCCACGTCCCAGTTCTTTTGCGATAAAGGAACGCACGATCAGTCCCAGGTGCTTCTCTGACTTCAAATCACAGCAAAGAACCATATCTTTGTCAAAACCTTCACCCTTTTGGATTTGAACCAACCGATGCATTTGGGATTTGAAATATTGCCTGTAGGCTGCACAAACTGGAACAACCCTTATTGTTAATGTTATTTTGACTTTATTACTTATACTACTTTGTATAAATTATATAATAGCTGTACAGTTGAATGTATATTTGCCATGATTAAGCAGTGCAGCCACTTCTATAAGTGACGTGTGTGTCTGTCCGTCCGTGCGTTATGGCCGAGATGTGAGCAGGGGATTTGAGCAGTGTGCCGAGATGTGTGTGAACCCTGTAGCCTAAGCCCCTCCCCCGACTCCACGCTCCACAATGGCATGGGGTGGGGGGGGGGGGGGGGGGGGGGTGGGGGGTGAAAGGAGAGCAGAGCGGCTGGAGGTCGACAGACAGACAGCGGCACAAAGACACACACACACACAGACACACACACACACACACACACACACACACACACACACACACACACACACACACACACACACACACACACACACACACACACGCACAGTGCCGGGGAGAGGGGGGTGGGGGAGAAGTCTATGGGTCCGACCTGCACTAACCTGCACCACTTACTTCAACACATGGGTGTGACTTTTTCATAGAAATCTGCTTTCAGAGCTAGTTATTGATTAAGTTATTATTATGACTAAGACTAAAACCAATAATCAAATGCAGAGGCAATTAAGTAATATGATAACAAGTAGATACATTTATATAGTCTTACATTTACAACCGGCCCTTTGAGGGCAGCCATAATGCTGATGTGGCCCAGGATGACCTTAAATGTTTAATTTGGTAGGACTGGTATCGAAAATCGAAATCAAAGCTATATAAGCAACAATAATTATTTTTCTGTCTATTAATATGTCCCATTGATGAGGGATATTGTTCAGATTCAGAGGTTTGATATATCATGTTTAGGGCTTTGAACAGAGAGGTTTGATATATCATGTTTAGAGCCTTGAACAGAGAGGTTTGATAAATCGTGTTTAGAGCCTTGAACAGAGAGGTTTGATATATCATGTTTAGAGCCTTGAACAGAGAGGTTTGATAAATCGTGTTTAGAGCCTTGAACAGAGAGGTTTGATATATCATGTTTAGAGCCTTGAACAGAGAGGTTTGATATATCATGTTTAGAGCCTTGAACAGAGAGGTTTGATATATCATGTTTAGGGTCTTGAACAGAGAGGTTTGATATATCATGTTTAGGGCCTTGAACAGAGAGGTTTGATATATCATGTTTAGAGCCTTGAACAGAGAGGTTTGATATATCATGTTTAGGGCCTTGAACAGAGAGGTTTGATATATCATGTTTAGAGCCTTGAACAGAGAGGTTTGATATATCATGTTTAGAGCCTTGAACAGAGAGGTTTGATATATCATGTTTAGAGCCTTGAACAGAGAGGTTTGATATATCATGTTTAGGGCCTTGAACAGAGAGGTTTGATATATCATGTTTAAGGCCTGGAACAGAGAGGTTTGATATATCATGTTTAGGGCTTTGAACAGAGAGGTTTGATTAGGGCCTTGAACAGAGAGGTTTGATATATCATGTTTAGGGCTTTGAACAGAGATGTTTGATATATCATGTTTAGGGCCTTGAACAGAGAGGTTTGATATATCATGTTTAGAGCCTTGAACAGAGAGGTTTGATATATCATGTTTAGGGCCTTGAACAGAGAGGTTTGATATATCATGTTTAAGGCCTGGAACAGAGAGGTTTGATATATCATGTTTAGGGCTTTGAACAGAGAGGTTTGATTAGGGCCTTGAACAGAGAGGTTTGATATATCATGTTTAGGGCTTTGAACAGAGATGTTTGATATATCATGTTTAGGGCCTTGAACAGAGAGGTTTGATATATCATGTTTAGGGCTTTGAACAGAGAGGTTTGATATATCATGTTTAGGACCTTGAACAGAGAGGTTTGATATATCATGTTTAGGGCCTTGAACAGAGATGTTTGATATATCATGTTTAGGGCCTTGAACAGAGAGGTTTGATATATCATGTTTAGGGCTTTGAACAGAGAGGTTTGATATATCATGTTTAGGACCTTGAACAGAGAGGTTTGATATATCATGTTTAGGGCCTTGAACAGAGAGTTTTGATATATCATGTTTAGAGCCTTGAACAGAGAGGTTTGATATATCATGTTTAGGGCTTTGAACAGAGAGGTTTGATATATCATGTTTAGAGCCTTGAACAGAGAGGTTTGATATATCATGTTTAGAGCCTTGAACAGAGAGGTTTGATATATCATGTTTAGGGCCTTGAACAGAGAGGTTTGATATATCATGTTTAGGGCCTTGAACAGAGAGTTTTGATATATCATGTTTAGAGCCTTGAACAGAGAGGTTTGATATATCATGTTTAGGGCTTTGAACAGAGAGGTTTGATATATCATGTTTAGAGCCTTGAACAGAGAGGTTTGATATATCATGTTTAGAGCCTTGAACAGAGAGGTTTGATATATCATGTTTAGGGCCTTGAACAGAGAGGTTTGATATATCATGTTTAGGGTCTTGAACAGAGAGGTTTGATATATCATGTTTAGGGTCTTGAACAGAGAGGTTTGATATATCATGTTTAGGGCATGGAACAGAGAGGTTTGATATATCATGTTTAGGGCCTTGAACAGAGAGGTTTGATATATCATGTTTAGGGCCTTGAACAGAGAGGTTTGATATATCATGTTTAGGGCCTTGAACAGAGAGGTTTGATATATCATGTTTAGGGCTTTGAACAGAGAGGTTTGATATATCATGTTTAGGGCTTTGAACAGAGAGGTTTGATATATCATGTTTAGGGCCTTGAACAGAGAGGTTTGATATATCATGTTTAGAGCCTTGAACAGAGAGGTTTGATATATCATGTTTAGAGCCTTGAACAGAGAGGTTTGATATATCATGTTTAGGGCTTTGAACAGAGAGGTTTGATATATCATGTTTAGGGCCTTGAACAGAGAGGTTTGATATATCATGTTTAGAGCCTTGAACAGAGAGGTTTGATATATCATGTTTAGAGCCTTGAACAGAGAGGTTTGATATATCATGTTTAGGGCTTTGAACAGAGATGTTTGATATATCATGTTTAGAGCCTTGAACAGAGAGGTTTGATATATCATGTTTAGGGCCTTGAACAGAGAGGTTTGATATATCATGTTTAGGGCTTTGAACAGAGAGGTTTGATATATCATGTTTAGGACCTTGAACAGAGAGGTTTGATATATCATGTTTATGGCCTTGAGCAGAGAGGTTTGATATATCATGTTTAGGGCCTTGAACAGAGAGGTTTGATATATCATGTTTATGGCCTTGAGCAGAGAGGTTTGATATATCATGTTTATGGCCTTGAGCAGAGAGGTTTGATATATCATGTTTAGAGCCTTGAACAGAGATGTTTGATATATCATGTTTAGGGCCTTGAACAGAGAGGTTTGATATATCATGTTTAGGGCCTTGAACAGAGAGGTTTGATATATCATGTTAAAGGGCTTTGAACAGAGAGGTTTGATATATCATGTTTAGAGCCTTGAACAGAGAGGTTTGATATATCATGTTTAGAGCCTTGAACAGAGAGGTTTGATATATCATGTTTAGGGCCTTGAACAGAGAGGTTTGATATATCATGTTTAGGGCTTTGAACAGAGAGGTTTGATATATCATGTTTAGGGCCTTGAACAGAGAGGTTTGATATATCATGTTTAGAGCCTTGAACAGAGAGATTTGATATATCATGTTTAGAGCCTTGAACAGAGAGGTTTGATATATCATGTTTGGAGCCTTGAACAGAGAGATTTGATATATCATGTTTAGAGCCTTGAACAGAGAGATTTGATATATCATGTTTAGAGCCTTGAACAGAGAGGTTTGATATATCATGTTTAGAGCCTTGAACAGAGAGGTTTGATATATCATGTTTAGGGCCTTGAACAGAGAGGTTTGATATATCATGTTTAGGGCTTTGAACAGAGAGGTTTGATATATCATGTTTAGGGCCTTGAACAGAGAGGTTTGATATATCATGTTTAGAGCCTTGAACAGAGAGGTTTGATATATCATGTTTAGGGTCTTGAACAGAGAGGTTTGATATATCATGTTTAGGGTCTTGAACAGAGAGGTTTGATATATCATGTTTAGGGTCTTGAACAGAGAGGTTTGATATATCATGTTTAGGGCCTTGAACAGAGAGGTTTGATATATCATGTTTAGGGTCTTGAACAGAGAGGTTTGATATATCATGTTTAGGGTCTTGAACAGAGAGGTTTGATATATCATGTTTAGGGCCTGGAACAGAGAGGTTTGATATATCATGTTTAGGGCCTTGAACAGAGAGGTTTGATATATCATGTTTAGGGCCTGGAACAGAGAGGTTTGATATATCATGTTTAGGGCCTGGAACAGAGAGGTTTGATATATCATGTTTAGGGTCTTGAACAGAGAGGTTTGATATATCATGTTTAGGGCCTTGAACAGAGAGGTTTGATATATCATGTTTAGGGTCTTGAACAGAGAGGTTTGATATATCATGTTTAGGGCTTTGAACAGAGAGGTTTGATATATCATGTTTAGGGCCTTGAACAGAGAGGTTTGATATATCATGTTTAGGGCCTTGAACAGAGAGGTTTGATATATCATGTTTAGGGCTTTGAACAGAGAGGTTTGATATATCATGTTTAGGGCTTTGAACAGAGAGGTTTGATATATCATGTTTAGGGCCTTGAACAGAGAGGTTTGATATATCATGTTTAGAGCCTGGAACAGAGAGATTTGATATATCATGTTTAGGGCCTTGAACAGAGAGGTTTGATATATCATGTTTAGGGTCTTGAACAGAGAGGTTTGATATATCATGTTTAGGGTCTTGAACAGAGAGGTTTGATATATCATGTTTAGAGCCTGGAACAAAGAGGTTTGATATATATCATGTTTAGGGCCTTGAACAGAGAGGTTTGATATATCATGTTTAGAGCCTGGAACAGAGAGATTTGATATATCATGTTTAGGGCCTTGAACAGAGAGGTTTGATATATCATGTTTAGGGTCTTGAACAGAGAGGTTTGATATATCATGTTTAGGGTCTTGAACAGAGAGGTTTGATATATCATGTTTAGAGCCTGGAACAAAGAGGTTTGATATATATCATGTTTAGGGCCTGGAACAGTCCAGTCACTGTTTACGAAGATATGCAACTCCCTCCATTGCTAGAGGGCCAAAGTTTCCTTGGTGCAATAAATAGCAGTAAGTGGACATTGGAGCCCTGCAGTGGTTCATTTGGTTCATTTGTTTCATGATTTGTTCACCTTTGGATCAGCACCTGCCCTCTTTGGTTTGGATATGCGTGCATACTCCTATTTCTATTTTCTACAGGACCAAAGTTCCATGTACTGTAACTGTAACAAGGTTTCAGAATTGTGGAGATTTTCAAAAGCAAAGCGAGGAGTCTGCGGGTTGTACTTCAGAAAAGATTCAGATTCAGAGAGCTAATTTCCTGCATTCGGGTGACTTTTTATATAATATATAACAACGTGCATCTGCATCTTTTAATCCCCTCTATGCTCCACACACAAATCAAAGCCTTTAAAACTTTAAATGTGAAAGGTGAATTCTTCTCCCACCATGACTGAAACTTTATTTTTCTTCGTGCCCTCTTTTCCATGCTATACAGGTGTATTCAGCTCTTAACCACCACTGAACTAATAACATCATCACCGTTTACATGTTTGTTTGATTGCTGTCTTAACTGTGTCAGAACATGCAGCACATAGGCCGCACGACTGAAGAATCATTATCTCCTTTCTCCAGCACCGCAATGAGACCCAGATCCAGGTGGTGGGCCGGCGCTGCTCCAGTCCAAATGTCACAGAGGAGACCACCAACTTCATCCCCCACAAGCCTGCAGGGGATACGGGCAGCGACACAGACCCGCCAGCTGTCTGCTGCCCCTCGCTCCACAGGTTCTGCCCATGGTGTTGCCCACCAAGCGGCCTCCTGGCCTCTGTCATCACCAAAGGTAGGCGGAGGGAGGGGCTGTGGTCTGAGTCACCTTTTTAGTGGAAAATTCGAGAGGGACCTGGGCGCAGACAAAAGGGCGGGACCTCGACACAGAGATCCCTCAGCAGCGGAAGTTGGTCTTCTTCGTGGACCATGTGCAAAGTCACATAACATTTTCCTTATTTAAGCCTAACCCAAGAAGGAAGAAAACCACCTTCCGCTGCTGAGGGACCTGGGTGCCAGGTGGAGGTTTTGTCTGGTGCCCCCAGGTAGTCTTGGAAAATTCAGTATGACATGTATGAATTGAAAGCTGCAATATCATAGTCAGATACATCCATTTAGCTATGGCTATCAGCAGTGTCCAATGAAACAGATGTATGGACTAATGTGATGATGGGGATCATTACAATTTTGTGCATCGTCTACACCCGTCTAATTCAATTGGCCAGTGTTGAGCGTGATTCCATTTAATTGGTCACTGCACTAACGAGCCAGCAGTTTGGGCGCCCTAAATGTGGAAGTGATTCTGGACCTGTTCGTGAGCAGTCCCAATGCTACCATTTTTTTCAAAGTGCGATGTGTAAAACAAAAATCTGAATTACTCATTTATTCCATGTATATTTAAAAGTAATCAAGTAGAATATCTTATCATTTAAATTACTCGATTAAGAGTAAAAGTATACCATTATTTATACCATTATTTAAAGTACAAATTAAAGAAACAACCTATTCAAGTACTTGTACTTGAGTACTTTCCACCTCTGGCAACCTAGTGGAATGTAACAAGCTTGGCAGTGAATAAGGACACATAAGCTATCCATCGATGTTGAACTTAGCAGTTTACAAAGGGGGGCAATTGTTTTTTCATAAATCACTACAGTGCTTGACATCATTGTTGGCAGTGACATAAGTCCCATGGACATCTGACCTGTCTCCTCCAGTCCTGTTGGCGGTGGTGCTGTTTGGAGTGGTGTGGTCCATCACAGAGAAGGAGTGTCTCCCAGGAGGCAACCTGTTTGGCATCACTGTGCTCTTCATCTGTGCAGTCACCGGAGGCAAACTAGTGGCCCTCATACGCCTGCCCAAACTTCCCCCCTTCCCCCCACTCCTCGGTAAGACTGAGGATGCTGTGTGTGCGTGTGCGTGTGTGTGTGTGTGTGTGTGTGTGTGTGTGTGTCTGTCTGCGTGTGCGTGTGTGTGTGTGTGTGTGTGTGTGTGTGCTGTTGTTGAAATTGTTTTTGCTTATGCTATCAAAAGGGAAAAGACTAGCTACTTTTTCTTCAAAACAATGAGGCAGACTCAACTATGGCAGCAATCTAAATGTTCTCTCCCATGGGTCACAGGAACCTTTCTGTAGACAGCGTTTCCCACAGGTGGGCAGTTTACTTTGGAGGTGGAGGTGGAGGTGGAGGTGGAGGTGGTGATGGTGATGGGGGGGCTGAAGTGGAGCTGTTCTGCTGTTGACATTTCATTTAGTGAACCCAGGCAGTATCTCAGTATTTCAGGCATGTCTCTCTCTGGTATTCACCTTATTCTTTGCCCATACAAGGACGCTTGGCGTCATTTTGTAATCGACTTTCCTTTTTAGACACTGAAGTAGATGACGCCTACCGTAGTCATTTTTAGACTTGCCAAAAAGCTGTTTGCAACAACAAAAAACTGTTATAAAGTTCTAATATATTTTTTCGGATGAGAACATTCCAAATATGTGACCAGTTAGTTCATCAGAATAACGCCTATTTGGAAATATTTAACGAGCAGCGAGGATTGGGAGCGCTGGCTGTGCTGACACCGTGTCGGACTAGCTGACGCTAGTATCTGTCAAACCCTACTGTAGGCTACTGGCAGTGAGAAAACACTGTCGACGTGCTTTTGTAACTAACGTTAAATGCCGACCGGGTACAGCCATCGGCTCCTCGCAGCCGTAATGCTATGAACATGTAACTGAAGTTGGCCGCAGTGTAGCTGCTGAATGTTGCCAAACGTCATTCATAGTGACATTTTGTTTTGAAATTGGCCGCCAACTAGCGCTGAACCGGAAGAACAAATACAATTGCGGGGGTAACGCGGAAGAGAGAAAAGGTGGGCGTGGTGAATAAGGTGAATACGCCACTGACACTGACTGGCATTAGCTAACTAACTCGCTACTGTATCATTAGCTGACTATTACTGTATCCGCCCATGTGATTATCGCTACTTTAGTGAAGTACAACAGATGTTCCCTTCACTGCGTCTTAAAGCTGCATTCATCGATGTTTTTGTGTTAAAATAAGTGTTAAATTGCTCTATACTCTGACAGCAATCACTGAAATAGAGTGAGTGGTCAGTAACTTGGAACCCCCCACTGTCCTCTATCTCTCTCCTGTAGTCCTGAATGCAGCTTTAAGGGCGATGAATTATGGTCATTGTAGTTCACCAATACTGTATGCGTTCAGTGCCTGAGCTACATCGCCAAGAAACGCCTCGTTTGACCACCAGCTTTGTGCAGCACAGCACCCAAAAGGCCTCAAACAAAGATGTACTTGGGCAGCTGTTCATTTACCGGGCTGGGCCATCCAAATATGATAGGAAACACTGCAAGAAATGTTCCACTCATCTGGCATACAGAGATGATCTGCCCACAGCAGAGTATTATTTGTCTTAAGCTATTTATTGCTCCATTTGGTGATATTTAGAGATACGGAATATACTGACCGATTCATTCCACCCCTTTGTCCTTGATCAAAGTAATTGGTACAGTAGGGTGAGAGGGGAGTACCCGGTACTCTGAGAGTACTGCTGAGAGGATCGGTGTACTATAACACAACAAGGAAGGTTTTCATTTCATCAGTCTGAAGACTAATAAGAAGTTATCTCTCTCTCCTTCTCTGTCTCTCTCTCTCTGCTCATTAACAGTTTTAAACTCTTGCTCTGTCTTTTATTCCTTCTAATATTACAATTTGTCATAGTTTGTTCCTTTTTGGATCTTTTAGCCAATACTCTTTGATAGCTTGAGAATGCATCAAAACTCTCTAAAGATTTACCTCCAGTTTTCATTAGACTTCAACAAATTCCTATTGCAGGTTTTGATTAAAAAACTAACCAGTAGAGAGCTTTTGTTCAAGCAGGACCAGATATTTTTCTTGAAATGTCAAGACGGTGTTCTTCTCAGTCAGGCGTCCGCTCGGAGCAGCTGAACAACAGGTCATGAAAGTGATTCTTGTTCTGTAGCTGCGTGAGAGACAGCTCTAAAGAATACACACGATTGTACTGTAATAACATCTCACCTTTCCTCTGTCTCCCCCTCTGTGGTGTTGCTGCAGGCATGCTGCTGGTGGGCTTCCTGCTGAGGAACGTCCCTAAGATAACAGAGGCGGTGTATATTGAGAACAAGTGGTCTGCGTCCCTGAGGAACATTGCGCTGGCTGTTATTCTGGCCAGAGCCGGTCTGGGGTTGGACCCCTCGGTACGTCGCTCACCCCACTGGGGAAGTTTGGTTTCTGCCCTCCAACATTTGAAGAGATAGACTGTTTATATCATGGGGAATGTTCTTGTAGATGACGTGGAGAGCTTGTCATTGTTTTTGGGGAGTGGGTTGAGAAAATGAGGCCATATCGTGAATTTCACATCAGTAATGTCCCAGCTGTAAGGGGATCTCCCACAGCTAAACAAGTGAATAGTAAACATGTTGTCCCCCACCACCGGTGGTAGATCCAGCCATGCGGTCACTCCCAGAGCCGTGTATATAGAAGAGTCGCGACATCTCCATTCACTCCAATCGACCAGTTTTTTACTCTCAAGAGTTCCAGGAAGTAAGGTTCTAGAACAACATTTTTTTTTTTTTTTTTTTTTTTTTTGAATCAAATTGTACATTATCAGCTTTATTTTAGCATTCAAAAGTAGCACGAGACTCCTTCCTGGCTGTTCATTGCCTAATGAGTCACCCCTTTTGGTCCTCCGCTGATAACACTCTCTCTAAATTGCTCTGGTCAGACCCATTCGTTGTCAATGTCACCACTTAGTGGCAGTGGCACGAGTCAATGTTACAGTGAGTGTGACTAACAAACGAAGGGAGACGGATCCATAGTCTCCCCTTTGGTGGGGGACAATGAAAGTAAACGCTGTTATTATCCCCCCCCCCCCCGGGGGGGCGCTATGGATCAGCCTCTGTCCGTCCGTCCACCTGTTCGTTCATTAGTCAAACTGAAATGTTGACTCTGTGCCAGAACCTGAGAACCTTGTGGACTCAATCACAGGATCAGAGAGCCAGACATTTAGAACTGCACCTACTAAACACAAACTTTAACTGAGTAATAGAGTATGGAGTTGTATTAAATGTGACGATCGCAGCCAATCGAGCTGCAGAGGTCAGGACCGTGAAGCTGGTGGGCCAGCATTCCAGCATCCCATGCTGGAATGCACCAAGACAAAAAGCCACAATGCATCTTGAGATTCCCAACCCCCTGCCCGCCTCACACTTATAAATACTGGAGCTTTTGCAGCCACCTGGGCTCCTGTTTCTCTTGCATGGTTCTCAACTCGGGATCGGTCGATGCCTCTAAGGAAGAGCTGTCTTATTTAAGTTGTCCCCCCTCAAAGGGGACAACATGGATTGGTCCATGGCCGCTAGGGAGCAGCATTGGCATGAATAGGACTGACCCAAGGTTGGAACTACATCACTGGTGGTGACAACATGTTTACTAGTTGCTTGTATAGACTAGTAGGGATGCACGATATATCTATCGGCAATCATATCGGTATCGGCCGATGTTAGTCATTTTTTAATATATCGGCATCGGTCCGATGTTGCAATGGTAATATCGGTTATCGGTATTGGCCAAAATGTACACATTGAGAGGAAACAATGTGGTAGATCTATGATTTATGGGCTTTTCCAAATGTTTTGGAAATAAAGAAATGTATTACTTTTTCAAATTCAGTCTTTACAGATTCAGATTTTTTATTATCATAGAAATGTGTTTTTATACAGATCATATCGACATCAGTAAATATCGGTTATCGGCCACAAGAGCAATGTTAATATCGGTTATCGGTGTCGGCCAAAATCTTCATATCGGTGCATCCCTACTATGGACGGTTTTCACGGACTTGCTGTTGCTAGGGAACAGTTTGGAACCTAGCTTATGTCCTGTCAGTTATTGTACAAGCAAACACTGCAGCAGGAAGTAAGCTGGGGGCAATTTAGAATGTTTATGTTGTAGAGTTGAAACTGTCCATATATAATGTCTGTGTCTCTGCTGTCAGGCTCTGAAGAAAGTGAAGACCGTGTGTCTGCGTGTGGCGATGGGGCCCTGCTTGATAGAGGCTAGCACCGTGGCCCTGGTCTCTCACTTCCTCATGGGCTTGCCCTGGGTGTGGGGCTTCATCCTTGGGTAAAAACACCACTACTGTTTCACCCTCACTGCTCCAGCTCCCCATTTTCTATTTCATGACATGCTCTGCCTCACATCCAGCGTTAGGAAGCATAGACACAGTTCCATTGAGGAGCTAGATCCATTGTTGTCAGAACTGATGGGAATGAAACACGTTGCTATTTCAATTTCCCATTGTTAATTCCCACTTTGTCCTTGCTCTTCTTTTGTGTGTGTGTGTGTGGGGGGGGGGGTGGGGGACTACACTTTGATAAGGAGGGCACATTAGACTAATACTACACACATACTACATGCTGTACCTAAAAGGAAACCGCTCCCATACTAGGGTTGGGGTATATGTCAAGTTGTTCAGCCCATCAACCGATTGCCAGCGTTTTGCGAGGTGTTTGGAGCTTCCTCCATGGTTTGGATGTGTGTGTGTTTATTTGTGCTTTTAGAACACTAGGCATCTCGCACGCGATTCCTAGGCTTGGCCCCGCCCTGCAGCTCGCCAAGCTGGCCCTGCAGCTCAGCCACTGCGCGGCCTCGCCCACAGCTCGGCTGTTGCGTGGCCTCGCCTGCTCTATTGGCATGCACAGCGCAACTTTGCATCACTGATGTCACTGAACTTGACATCACTCACTGATGACATCACAATGATGTCACAATGTCTATGACATCATCGGTGATGTCACAATTGCCCGAGTGTAACCAAAAACCACAGTGCTCGAGTGACATCACTGATGATGTCATAATACCTATTACGTCATCAGTGCCTATGACATCATCAGTCATGTCATAAGATTATTTTGGTCGATGATGCCATAGACATTGTGGCATCATCAGTGGGACAGAAACTGAAACAGAACAGACAGAGAACAGACAGAGATTGCCCATTTGCTCCCTTTTATATAATTAAAAAAAGATAATTGCTGTGAAATTAGAAAAAAACTTTTAATCCCTACATTTCACCGTTGTGCGCCGCTCGCTCTCCCCATTCACTGTCAACCTCGCTCGACCACACAAACACTATCTCGCATTGGGGAGGGGGGAGGGGCCGTGTGCAGAAAGTCAGCCAGTGGGCCTAAACAGCAAGCTGAAGTCCGCGCACAGGAAGACCTGCATAGTATGACTTAAATACTGTCATCACGTACAGCTTTTGAACCTATGATTTAGGAATTGACTTGCTTGCTTTTCTGCACCCATCGATCGGACAGCAACCAAAGATGGCTCAAACATCTTTTATTGGAAAAACGGAAACAATCTGATGTTCGTTCGCATCGACGCATCCAGTTAGTAATCTGTGTAATAGAGGTCTGCAACCCAAACCCCAAGCCACCCAGAAACAAACACACACACACACACACACACACACACACACACACACACACACACACACACACACACACACACACACACACACACAGAGTCCCTCGGCCCCTCCCCGCTGGCTGCAGAGCTGCTGTGTCTCTATTGGGGCATTCCTTTAAAACTGGGAAATGGGAATCTGACGGTTCAAAGGTCATGAACGTTGACAGTGCTCGTATTTTCTCCCCAAAAACTCGTAGGAGCCTCAGCAGCCCCGACTTCAAAAATCATTTAAGGAGTCATGGCAGATACAATCTTATCAAATGTTGAGCTCAGTATCTGTGCCTCATGGTGCTGGAAACCTTCCACCATCTGTCTCTGCACGTGCATGCAAGGCCTTAACCCCGGCCTAACCCCACTTCCCAGGGATAAGTCAATGAATAAATAAACTCTCTGTCGCCCCCTGTAGCTTTGTGCTGGGAGCTGTGACTCCAGCAGTGGTGGTTCCCTCCATGCTGCTGCTACAGAAGGACGGTTACGGCGTGGAGCAGGGCATCCCCACCCTGCTGATGGCCGCAGGCAGCTTTGACGACATCGTGGCCATCACTGGCTTCACCACGTGCTTGAGCATGGCCTTCGCCGAAGGTAGCCAGGGAGGGAGGGAAGTGTGTGAAGAGAGGGAGAGAGGGAAGTGTGTGAAGAGAGAGAGGGGGAGAGGGAGGGAGGGAAGTGTGTGAAGAGAGAGAGAGAGAGAGGGAGGGAGGGAAGTGTGTGAAGAGAGAGAGAGCCAGGGAGGGATGGAAGTGTGTGAAGAGAGAGAGAAGGAGAGGGAGGGAGGGAAGTGTGTGAAGAGAGAGAGAGAGGGAGGGAGGGAAGTGTGTGAAGAGAGAGGGAGAGAGCCAGGGAGGGATGGAAGTGTGTGAAGAGAGAGAGAAGGAGAGGGAGGGAGGGAAGTGTGTGAAGAGAGAGAGAGGGAGGGAAGTATGTGAAGAGAGAGAGAGGGAGGGAGGGAAGTGTGTGAAGAGGGAGAGAGAGGGAGGGAGGGAAGGAAGTGTGTGAAGAGAGAGAGAGGGAGAGAGAGGGAGGGAGGGAGGGAGGGAAGTGTGTGAAGAGAGAGAGAGGGAGGGAGGGAAGTGTGTGAAGAGAGAGAGAGAGGGAGAGAGCCAGGGAGGGAGGGAAGTGTGTGAAGAGAGAGAGAGGGAGAGAGAGGGAGGGAGGGAAGTGTGTGAAGAGAGAGAGAGAGAGGGAGGGAGGGAGGGAAGTGTGTGAAGAGAGAGAGGGAGAAGGAGAGAGAGGGAGGGAAGTGTGTGAAGAGAGAGAGGGAGGGAGGGAAGTGTGTGAAGAGAGAGCGAGGGAGGGAGGGAAGTGTGTGAAGAGAGAGAGGGAGGGAGGGAAGTGTGTGAAGAGAGAGAGGGAGAGAGGGAGGGAAGTGTGTGAAGAGAGAGAGAGAGAGGGAGGGAGGGAGGGAGGGAAGTGTGTGAAGAGAGGGAGAGAGGGAAGTGTGTGAAGAGAGAGAGGGAGAGGGAGGGAGGGAAGTGTGTGAAGAGAGAGAGAGAGAGAGGGAGGGAGGGAAGTGTGTGAAGAGAGAGAGAGCCAGGGAGGGATGGAAGTGTGTGAAGAGAGAGAGAAGGAGAGGGAGGGAGGGAAGTGTGTGAAGAGAGAGAGAGAGGGAGGGAGGGAAGTGTGTGAAGAGAGAGGGAGAGAGCCAGGGAGGGATGGAAGTGTGTGAAGAGAGAGAGAAGGAGAGGGAGGGAGGGAAGTGTGTGAAGAGAGAGAGAGGGAGGGAAGTATGTGAAGAGAGAGAGAGGGAGGGAGGGAAGTGTGTGAAGAGGGAGAGAGAGGGAGGGAGGGAAGGAAGTGTGTGAAGAGAGAGAGAGGGAGAGAGAGGGAGGGAGGGAGGGAGGGAAGTGTGTGAAGAGAGAGAGAGGGAGGGAGGGAAGTGTGTGAAGAGAGAGAGAGAGGGAGAGAGCCAGGGAGGGAGGGAAGTGTGTGAAGAGAGAGAGAGGGAGAGAGAGGGAGGGAGGGAAGTGTGTGAAGAGAGAGAGAGAGAGGGAGGGAGGGAGGGAAGTGTGTGAAGAGAGAGAGGGAGAAGGAGAGAGAGGGAGGGAAGTGTGTGAAGAGAGAGAGGGAGGGAGGGAAGTGTGTGAAGAGAGAGCGAGGGAGGGAGGGAAGTGTGTGAAGAGAGAGAGGGAGGGAGGGAAGTGTGTGAAGAGAGAGAGGGAGAGAGGGAGGGAAGTGTGTGAAGAGAGAGAGAGAGAGGGAGGGAGGGAGGGAGGGAAGTGTGTGAAGAGAGGGAGGGAGGGAAGTGTGTGAGAGAGAGGGAGGGAGGGAGGGAAGTGTGTGAAGAGAGAGAGAGGGAGGGAGGGAAGTGTGTGAAGAGAGAGAGGGAGGGAGGGAGGGAAGTGTGTGAAGAGAGAGGGAGGGAGGGAGGGAAGTGTGTGAAGAGAGAGAGAGGGAGGGAGGGAAGTGTGTGAAGAGAGAGAGAGAGGGAGGGAAGTGTGTGAAGAGAGAGAGAGGGAGGGAGGGAAGTGTGTGAAGAGAGAGAGAGGGAGAGAGAGGGAGGGAGGGAAGTGTGTGAAGAGGGAGAGAGAGGGAGGGAGGGAGGGAAGTGTGTGAAGAGAGAGAGGGAGAGGGAGAGAGAGGGAGGGAAGTGTGTGAAGAGAGAGAGGGAGGGAGGGAAGTGTGTGAAGAGAGAGAGGGAGAGAGCCAGGGAGGGAAGTGTGTGAAGAGAGAGAGGGAGAGGGAGAGAGAGAGGGAGGGAGGGAGGGAAGTGTGTGAAGAGAGAGAGAGAGAGGGAGAGAGCCAGGGAGGGAGGGAAGTGTGTGAAGAGAGAGAGAGAGGGGGGGTAAGGACAATGAGAAGTGCTGAATTACATTTTCCTTTCCTGGAATACGATACCAACTTATCTCCATACCAGGGGAGTGGCATCCAGGGCTGTGACCCTAAGTGTAGGTCAACACCACTGAGAAGTACGTACTAAAACTAACTTCTAGTTTGTCAGGAGCTCAGCAGAGGGTGTTAATATGCTGACTTTGAAATACAGTGACCTTCTCTTGTGCCAAGCCTCACTTGTGTCCTTCAGTGGTAAACTACATTTAATTAAGTTAGCATGCAGTGCTTTCCAGCTTCTCAAAGCAGAGAAAAATGCGGTGCATTGCTTTCCTATGTGGAGGGTGGTAGGAGGTGAAATGCTGCCCCCTATTGGTTTGGATTGTGTAGCCAAATATGTGTGCGTCTGCCCTAGTACTGTCACCTTTATCCCTCTCCATGAGTTTTGCACCCCTGATCACATCACTAGTTTGTCTGGGAAGCTAAGCATGTTTGGCTGTGGTTAGTCCTCGGATGGGAGAACCCCTAGTGTTGGAGGCTTGAACCCCTCTCATGGTCGCTTGTGGCTACATTTGTCCTTGTCTTCACATCATCAGGACATGAAGTGGTTTAATTGTTGTGTTTTAACGCTGCATTTGATGGATCTTCTGAACCTTCCAGGCTCCACTTGGTACAACCTGCTGAGAGGTTTATTGGAGGTGGGAGGTGGCATGGTTGCCGGGATTCTTCTGGGCTTCCTCATCCAGTACTTTCCGAGTGTTGACCAGGTAGGCAAGCTCCCGTGGCACTGCCATGACATTAGCTGGCTTCAATATTTAGAACATCTAAAGACCAAAGCCTGTACGTGTAAAACATCTTGAGAACAGCCAACAAAACAACTTGCCAGACACTGAGAGACATTACTCAAGTGTGTGTTCCACTTGAGGACTTATATCAAGAGAGCACTTTGGCTTCATCTCAGAATAATGCGGAGACATTTTTTGTCGGATAAGAATTTCCTTACGTAATAGAAATGACTGTAGCAGCGCTGCCACAGTACTGTGTATTCACAGCCCACCACAGGCCCCAGGCTGGGAAAGAAATCCTTTAATGTGAATCAATGTAAGAACATAAAACACAATCTGCTGCATTCAGCCATGTGTTTGTGTTAAAATAAGTGTTAAATGGCTCTATATTCTGACAGCAATCACTGAAATAGAGTGTTTCGTGTTTGGTCAGTAACTTGGAACCCCCAACCCCCCGCTGTCCTCTATCTCTGTCCTGTAGTCCTGCATGCAGGATGGACGTATCTCCACAACCGTAACGCGTAGAGACTCACAGATGGCAGCGTTGGATTCGGGGTGAAAAAATACATATAGTCATTTAAAAGCATCGCGATCTGTCCTTCCGTTTACCAGAAAATGTAAACATTTCTCTGATTGGATAGTGGGAGGTCGACGCCAATTTTTATCCAATCAGAGAATTGTTGACATTTTCTGGGAAACGGAAGGTCAGATCGCGATGCGTCTAAAGGACTATATGTATTTTTTCACCCCAAATCCAACGCAGAGCCTGAGTCTCTACGAGTTACGGTTGTGGAGATACGTCCACCCTGCATACAGGGCTACAGGAGAGAGATAGAGGACAGCGGGCGGTTGGGGGTTTCAAGTCACTGACCAAACACTCTATTTCAGTGATTGCTGTCAGAATATAGAGCCATTTAACAAAAAACATTGCTGAATGTACCTTTAACCAAAATGGTTTGTCCTCAAACAGCAGTGA
The DNA here is from genome assembly GCF_964638095.1 of Poromitra crassiceps. Taxonomy (NCBI): domain Eukaryota; kingdom Metazoa; phylum Chordata; class Actinopteri; order Beryciformes; family Melamphaidae; genus Poromitra; species Poromitra crassiceps. Next base: position 46,271,420 of record NC_139626.1, read on the forward strand.
TGTAGTGCAGGTTATACGTGGGTATACAGCGTATACCCCCTTTCACAACACAGTGACAACACAGTGGCGAAAGGGGCTAGCCGTGGTCCTAAAGCACCCCCGATGCGGCTCTCCCCTCTGCTCCACTAATAATATGCGCCAACAGACTATTTTTGAGCTTCCCGCTTCGAGTTGCGCCAAGCAGCACAGTGCAGATCGAGCTGGGCAGGAATTCACGACCGAGTAGCAAAATAAAGCATCCTGTCAATTTTCAAAATAAAATCCGTTACTGTATATGTCATGGGACAAACAGTCACATTGAGGGGGGACCAATTTGTTAGCAGGGCACCACAAGAGCCTGCTTTCAATATAATATGCATCCCTCAATTACTTTACTTTACAATGCTTCCATTATTTTGGCAGCTATAGGTTCCAAATAACTGTTTGAAATTCTTGCGTCAATGAACTAATACAGTAATGTTCTGCAGGTTATGGTAGTGTTTCCAGTTTCCATTGTTACATTTATAGCCTACAGTATCATTCAAACACTACACCCCACTACGAAGTGAAGAGTCCCAGGGACTTCTCCAGGGACCACGACAGTACACCACTGTCAAACAGTACTATGTAAAATGTCAACTACCTAGTGCTTACACTAGGCTTGCTGCAGTAGTCGTGTTACCGGTGTTACATGGTAGTGGGGCATACGCCGATTACATAACATGCCCACTGGTAACACGGTTTGTTTTTATGGAGGAAGAAATGAAAGAAAAACTCCCACCCGCTCATGCCAGTTCCAGCATGCGCCGGGGTAAATTACAAGCGCTCCCTCTGGGCTGCAGTGTGGCTGCACTGTTCTGATGAGACCAGCAACTAACGTTAGTTAACGTTATACAACACAAAGTATGCCCTCCTCATACACATGTAGGTAAGACCCTTAGCTAAGCCTGCATGAGCATTCTGTTGTCACTGCGGGCCATCTCTGGAAATGTGCTTTTTTAGCGCAGCTAAAAGTCAATGCTATCTTAGCATCATTGCTAGCGGGAGGGAGGACTTACCCAGCATTCACAGTCATTGCCTGCTTACTGCTGCCTGCTGGTAATGTTAATCCCATGTCAGAAAGTCTCCAGGTGTGTCGCTAACGTTAGGTTCTTTTGAGAAAGATTGTCTCCACGGGCGTTGTCTCGAGTCGGATGCAGCCATGAGTTGTGAGGCAGCCAGTGTTGTGACTGTGAGCGTCCAAGCTAACGTTGCACAGCAGCAGGGAGGGGCTGACTTTGACTGGACAGTGGAGGCGCTTTTTAGTTTTTTTTCCCCTTTATTTTGACGGTGTCACCGGTAACACCGGTGTTGTCACGTGTTTATTACCCGGTGGGAGGCCACGTTGTGGCCGTGGATTAGCCTATACTGACAGACTCTTGTGAATGTCTTTCCGTATATATATATATTCTATATTTAATTGTTAATCATCTTTTTCTCCTAGAAACACCTTGTGGTGAAGCGGTCTTTCTTGGTGCTGGGCCTGTCTGTCTTTGCTGTGTTTGGCAGTGGGGTGGCAGGCTTTCCTGGCTCTGGAGGCCTCTGCACCTTAGTGCTGGCTTTCCTGGCCGGCCTGGGCTGGGGGACGGACAAGGTAAAAACATTTGCATGTAATATCTGTAGAACATACGGAGGTAAGTTCATGGGCCACGTCACCTCACACATCATCTCACTGTCATCAGGTCCACCGGGGCCACGTCACCTCACACATCATCCCACTGTCATCGCCACCTCATTCATGTCTCTGCACATGGTCTATCGTGACCTCAGTTACTATTTGTAACAGCAAATGTTTCATATTTCATCCTGTTTAAAGAGCGTGGAGCAGGTAAAAAAAAAACATTTAGAGTTAGGACTCAAGATTCTTATGAAAATACCCCCCAAAAACAAAAACAAAATTAAAACATGCGCCCAGGGCAGAAATGTGGAGGAAAAAGGTGGCATTATAATGCACATGTTAAAAAAAAGCTATCTGTGCAGATAACACCTGTGACAACACTTGGCCTACTGTACTTACTGTAATAATAATAATATACAGTCAATGTGGACAGCAGGAAACTTTCCAAAACACCAGATGTACGATAATTATCATATTTGTACGATAATTTACCACCAAAACCAATAGCATTTTGACCCTCTGTCTGGTACGATAGTTTGACAGTGCCCAGAATGCATTTCGGCATTGACGGGAGAAAAAGAAAACTCAGCTCCATTTACCCCCCAAAGGCAACTTTTTACTTTCCGTTTAGGTTGGGCTCTATCTATGGTTAATATGGCACGTTTCAGCAGTCAAACGTAACTAGTAGTAAAAACTAGTTGACCCCCAATATGCAATCGGTTTTTCAAAATAACGCCTATTTGAAAAGATAATTTTGGGGCCAACCATCTCAGCTCGTCTAAGCCGGCTGCAGAATGGTCTGAGGCGGATAACTTCATCGTCAGAGATGGACGCAAGTGGCACTCGCTGGAGCTCAAGAGAGCAGTTTCACCTACAGAGGGGAGGAGTTTTAGCTGCAGAGTGGAGGTGATGTTGGTGATGTACTATAGTGAGCGGCCTCTCGACGGGCGAACAGAGCGGGACAGACGTACCGGGGCGTACGGAGGTAAAGTTCCGAGGGAACATTTATTGATTATTGTGTATTAAAATCGTCACAGGTGTTATTGCTAGATTTGAGGGTTTTTATGTGCGCGTGCCAGATGCTTCACAAAAACCAGTCTAGATGCAGCTATGTGTGGGGAAAAACAAAAAACAAAAGAGAATCCTAATTGTTACATAAAGGTCCCACATATTAATGCAAAGTGGTGTCTAACCTACACCATGCTCTGTGTCTGCATCTCAAATCTCACATCACGTCCCACTTGACCACCACTCACGGTTTACCGTGACCCCATTTACTACATATTTTATGATGTCACGATGGAGTCTAAACGCTAAAAGACTTCAGATTTCTATAATAATCATTGTGCACATGTAAATTGTTCTTTAGCACATGTAAACAAATAGTTCACCAAAGAATGAGTCTCTGATTGAAAACTGTGTAGACAAGTAGGTCATGGGGTGGGCTGCTCAGTGCCGGGGGTGGGCAGGGCCGGGCGAGGCGCAGCGTAATCGGCCATGTTGGGCAGCCCATGTGCCACGCAGCAGCTGACCGCTCTGCGTGCGATCTCCATATTTTTGACCTTGTGCCACTTGTTGGTGTTCCTGTCATAACGCTCCACGTTGGAGCAGACCATGTTGCCGTTGAAGCCTCCACACACAAACAGCTGGTCGTCCAACACCTCGATGCCATAGTTGCTGCGTGGATTAGGCATTTCGGGCACGGCGCTCCATGTGTCGGTCAGTGGGTCGTAGGCCTCGGCGCTGCGCAATCGCTCAGTGCCGTCGAAGCCGCCCACTGCATAGATGAGCTCTCCATAGGCGATGACGCCCAAGCCGCCGCGTCTGCTGCTCATGTTGGCGATCAGCGTCCACTGGTTGGTGTCTGGGTTGTAGCACTCAGCTGTTTCCAGGAAGTCCGTCCCATTAAAACCACCGCAGATGTACACTTTGCCATTGAGTACTGTGGCGCTGGCGTCGCTCCTCCGCTCATTCATGGGCGAGAGCAGAGTCCACTGGTTGGTCTGAGGATCATAGGTCTCAGCACTCTGGAGCCGGCTATTTCCGTTGTAGCCTCCCATGGCATAGATCTTGCCATTCAGTACTGCCATGCTGACATAGCAGCGGCGATCATGCATAGGCCCCACCTCGTGCCAGGTGTGGGTACGGAGGTCAAACTTCCGCACAGTGCTTAACTCTATTTCATCGAAGCCGCCAGCACAGTAGAGGATGCCATTTAGGAAAGCAGTGGGGGACAGGAAAGCCCGGGGACGCTCGTCATGGTTTGTAACATTGACCCAGAGCTCTGCACAGGAATCATATGCCTCAATGGCATTGGATGGACACACATCGTCACTCAAGTCTCCGACGACCAACAGGACGGCATGAGGCAGGCGCGGGCGGGTCAGAGGTTTGGAGGCTCTGTTGACAGTGCCTACATCCATGGCCCTCTCGGCGTCGATGATGACGGGATGGCACTCCGCGTTGTCCTTAACCAGACTGTTGTCCTTCACCTGGTTGATGAAGTAGTCGGTGGTCATCAAGCCCAGGCGGATCTTGGGCAGCAGCACCGAGATGTCACCTTCACGCTCCTCGGGCGAGTGGGCGATCCAGCGGAGTACGACCTCGAACGCCGTGCTCTCCCGCCTCACGTTCAGATCGTCCCGCCCCAGGATGTCCGTCAGCTGCTCCAGAGAGAGTCCCAGGAACTCTTCGGAGGCTGCGGCGATCTGCTCAAAGTGGGCCAGGATGAAGCAAAAGGCCTTGCGCCTCAGATCTTGGCAGTTGTAAAAGTCCACGAATTTAAAGATGCTGATGCAGGTCTCTGGGCAGAGCTGCGCCTCCAGGAACTCACAGCAGAAGTGTACGACGCACATGACACCGAGGTAGTGCGCTGCTATCAAGAGCTCACGCACGTTTTCTTCGGTGACCGGGACAGAGCGGGTGTAGATGTACTCTAGGATGAGCCGCATCATGTCGGCCGACACGGGGCCGGGGATATCATAGATGTTGTCGTCGTTCCGGCCATGGGTGAAGAGAGTGCGGAAGGATTCACTGCAGGTGCAGAGAATATTCTTGTGGGCGTTGAATTTGACGCCATCGACTCTGATCACCGCATCACACAGTGGTGACAGTTCCAGACGCTGCTCATTAAGCACTGACCAGATTGACCTTTCTGCTTGTTCATTGATTTTGTTCAACATGTTCAATAACTTTTTTCGACTAGTTGATTTTGTCCTAGAGGTCTCATCAGCTTACAGTCCTAGTTATAGACTCTGCAGGGAAGGATTTTTGACATCACTGAAAGATGTCACAATGTCTATGACATCAGGGTCTGTCATAAATCTGAGATCAGGGACTAAACCGGGGGTGGCAAAACTACGGCCTGCAGGACAACTGCGGCCCACTGCCCGTTTTTAAGTTGGCCGCCATGCATTTAGCTTTTTTTTTTAATTAGATAAGACAAGATACTTAGAATTCTGAGTTTAATGTCAGAATTCTGAAAGGAGAACAATTCTGAGGAAAAAAGACTGAATTCTGAGAAAAAAGTCTACATACTGTTACATGTGACATCACTGAGTGATGATATTACCGATGTTGTACTGGAATTTGAATGTCTGGGGTCCCTAGATTTTTGTGACGTCAAAGTGGGATCATCATAAGGCAAAAAAGGTTGGCAACGCCTGAACTACGGAGTCTAATAACGGCGTGGCTGATCGTGATCTATGACATCACTGATGATCTCACAATGTCTGACATCTTCAGTGTCTCTCACAAATCACTTACATACAGAGCCATTGTGACATCATAGTAGTGACCTGGCCACCAGGCCAGCCAGCCATCTATCTGTGATTTTTGACCTTATCAGGAGGGTCTGTGACGTCATCAGTGATTATGACATCACTATAGACGTGACCTGGCAACCAGGCCGAGCCGTGATGTCATTCACTGATGAAACTGATGACATCCGTGAGTGATTACATCAATGATGTCATCGGTTGCTCAAATGATCAACTCTGGCCGAGCATGCTCAGTTGAGCAATTATGCGACGCGTCCCATCATCATGGTCACATCGTCCATACCCATTTTGGACTTTTATTCTGAAGGGCTATTCCAATGCTTAATGGCCATGTGCAGTTTCAGATCGGCCAACTCGTTGCAGAGATAAATGGATTCAGAGAGCACTTATGCACTTATGTCACATTGTGATGTCATTGTTGACATTGTGACCTACACACCACCAGGACGCTGAAGCGGTCTTGTAAAATCATGGCCGACCCCTCTCACCCCGGACACAAACACTGTGTGTTTGGACAAGAGACTGAGGTCTGTCAACACCAAAACCTCTCATCACGAGAACTTCTTCCCAACTGCAATCGGCCTAAAAAAAAAAGGCCCCTCTACTAAGACTAGACGTCATCACGGGTCTACTCGGACCCGACCCGAGACCCGTACGGGGCCGGGTCGTTCTATACGGGTCCGGGGTGAATCACGATTAGCCAACGGTGCAACGAATGGGACTAATGTCGTTGTCAAGTGCGCCGAAGAGTAATAACAACAATGGCGGGCCATAGATGAGATGGATGCTGCTATCAAGGCTGTTTTAAATCGATTAAAAGTACCATTTGTAATCTGAACAAGCGCTTTGCTTTGAAAGCATTTATTCAAAGGGGAGATGTTCTTTTTTGCGTTCACCCCACTGGATTAACTAACGTTAGATCCAGGCGGCTACGTTGGTCTATTGCTGGAATCTTCCTGGGGGATTCCCCCCTCATGGAAATCGCTCCAACAGGGGGCAATCTCAGACTAGAAGATGGATATGCAGACGAGTTGACAACTGATTCTGACTAGAAACATCAAGTGTGTTTCGCACGCTCGCCTGTAGCTCGCGCGCTTCGTGTGCTCGCCTGCCCAACTGGCATGCACATGTGCAGTTGAGCAACAGAACAATTGTGCGCCACGGAATACTAGTGAGATATCACGCTATATAGGAGCACACCATTTTTCCCCTTCTTCCTTTTAGAGTGGTTTCCTGTGCTCCCCATCCCTCTGAAAACAAGCTCTTAGACTTATCTCTAATTAGAGCTTATATTCAGAGCTGAATTTGGACATCGTGGCAGAAGTATATTAAGTTGTATGTACTTATTACTGTTTTATATTTGTGTGTTTAACCTTTATACACATGTATCCTTTTTTCTTACATTCTTACATGGACACATTTTATTACATAGGCAAACTGTTTAGTTTGACTTACAGTGTGTCCACGGGTGCATGTCTTTAGGAGCGTGTGGAGGAAGTGGTGGGGATTGCATGGGAGGTGTTCCAGCCTCTGCTCTTCGGTCTAATAGGAGCGGAGGTCCGAATCTCAGAGTTGGACGGACTCACAGTTGGTGAGACCACACACACACACACACACACACACACACACACACACACACACACACACACACACACACACACACACACACACACACACACACACACACACACACACACACACACACACACACACACACACACAGAGAAGAGAATCAAAACGAAAGCTGATTTGCATTCACCCACATTGTGAGCTACAGTATCTGTGTAAACTGTGTGTGTGTGTGTGTGTGTGTGTGTGTGTGTTCTTTCACCCACATTGTGAGCTATATGTGTAAAACTTGGTTTTTACTGTGTGTGTGTGTGTGTGTTCATCCACATTGTGAACACATTGTTCTTGTCTGTATGTTCTGTCCAGGTCTGGGTATCGCGTCTCTGCTCATCGCCCTGGTGGTTCGAGTTCTCTTCACCTTTGTCTGTGTGTTGTGCGCCGGCTTCAACTTTAAGGAAAAGCTTTTCATTGCCCTGGCATGGCTGCCCAAAGCCACTGTGCAGGTAAGTCAACGCTGAAAGGCTCGTCTGGAGCGCTGGGGACACGCGGGCGGAATTAAACAAGCGCACCCAATTCAGAGAAGGTAGAGCGGAGGAGGAGGGGGAGGGGCAACCCGATCTCCAAAAAAAATTGTAAAATAGCAACGTTTGTGGACAAACGTTGGTATTTTACAATGTCGGCTAAGAAATTGTAAAATGGGAACGTATGCGTCTACAGCGGTGGGCGTGGTTTGGGCGTGTTTTACGGAGATTTTCTGTTTCTAACCCCTCCCCCTACTCTAATCCTAACCCTAAAATCTCAGAACGTTACTATTTTACAATTTTCGAGCCGAAATTGTAAAATAGCAACGTTGGTCCATATCGTTGGTATTATACAATTTTCTGTGAGACTGTGTTGGGAGGGGAGGCTAAGCATTAGTCGGTTGTGGTGTTGTGGAAAGACAAAGAAGAAACTTCACGTTCTTTCCTGTTTTCAACCCAAAGTGAGTACAAGTCTTCAACTGTGAATTAAACGCGCCTGTTTCCGTGAAGTCGCTCCATTACATACTGAAGGCTGCTGCTGCTGCTGTGTTTCTATCTAACACACAAACGTTGTTGGTCAAGATCTGTAACGTTAACGCTATCTGTTTTGCGCCATTCAATATTGCTGCTAGGTAATGACAGCCACTGCTTCAGTTGCCTGGCTCTGTGCTGTAGTAGTAGCCTATCCATCCCGCTGGTCTCATGGTCCCGCCCCCCAGTGGTGAATTTCTCTCTGTGGTAACGTAACACTCCACTGCTGAATTAATTGAGATGAAACGCTGGTCTTTCCCTGTCGCCCCCCCTCAGGCAGCTATAGGCTCCACAGCTTTGGACATGGCCAGGTCGAAGGGCAACAAGGAGCTGGAGAAGTACGGCATGGATGTGCTGACAGTGGCTGTACTGGCCATCCTCCTTACAGCCCCCGTAGGAGCCCTTATCATAGGTATTTCTGGACCTCACCTCCTGCAGAAATCCAAGAACACCGCCTGGGGTGAGCCAGTCAAACACAATTTATGCTCTTTTTACTTAGGTAGGTAAAAGTCCTACATGCCACAATTCAACACAACACAATACAGCAAAACTCCTCCAGCTTTGATGGCAATGTCTGCTCTGTGCTCTTATTATTCTACGCTCTCTCTGCACACTATGAACCATGAATGGAAAATAGTGCCCCTTTATCTTCATAACAAGTTAACGTGGGGATTTACATACAGTAGCTGTAGGCTCCTTGTTGTATTTAGCCCGTCACTCAGCATATTGTTTCAGTATCTTGTAGATCCACCAGTGTTGTGCAAGTTCACACTTCACAAGAGCTCGCTCAAAGTTCAGCTCACACAGATTAAAATGAACTAGTTCACATTCATACTTCACAATTTTGAATTTTAAACTAAGTTCACAGTCCCAAAAAATGAGCCGTTCAGTTCATGAGCAGTGAACTGAACCCAATCATTTAGTGCATGAGCGTCAAGTCAGCCAGAATGTAAAAGTAGGTCTTCGCTTTAGGGATTTCAAAATAAAACTCGTTGTAATGTTAACCTTAATATTAATTTTTAGTAGTGATTTACAGCCACAGTTTCACTCCATATGTAATCTTAACATCAGTATTTTGATACAAGATGTGCTGTTTCGTTCATTGAAATACCTTTTTCTTCTCCAAAAGGTAAGAATTTGAAAACCTTTTCTTCTGAAAGTAAAATTGCGGCATTTCTCCGTTGCTAGTCTGGGTAAACTGTTGCTGTCTTGACGCAGCCCAAAAACCTGTGTCAGTCAGCTTGTGTGTCTGATCTGAGGCCCCGCCCCCATAGGCAGAGGAGAGGAGGGATTCAAGAGAGAGAAGAGCAGCGCAGCGAAATGACAGCAAAACCGCTTTTATTTTTTCTTCTGTAAATCACCACATGCATGTAAACACAATGGGCAATTATCGAGATAAGAAAGCGAGAACAATAAGAGCGCCGTTCACTCCCGGAGGTGTTAACGATGCTCACGTTCATGTATTAGCAAATGGCTGCGCTCAGCTCACCCGTTCACCAAAATATGAGCTTGTTCAATGAACGGATATCCACACATCACATCTCACATCGGTGCTACTAGTGCTTTTAGTTTACTGCAGTTCATTTGCAAAATGTGCACCTGATGGATGTACTCATTCACATAGCTCAAATTAACCAATGAATGTAATCAGTCTTTGTTCTGGCCCCATCTCTCCTTCAACTCTAGGCACTGCAGCAGGAGCCGAAGGTGACAGTGACACTCCTGTCACCTACGAAAGTACGCTGTGACACCAAAGTATCTTCACGTGACCTTCACGTATTGACCAAGGACATTAACACAGAGACTGACGTACACCACAGACCACCACAGAACTCCTTGTATATTTGAGCTTAAAGGGATACGCCAACATGCGCTACACACAGCGCATGCGCCTCGTGGCAAACGAGGAAGTAACATCGGTTATAGTCTTGTTAGTCCGGTTACTCTTTGTTTAGTTCTCGGCGTGTGGATTTCCTACGAAAATGACGTTTCACGTAACTATGGATTATTATTTCATCGCGTGGTGAGTACACGACTCACCCCACGCACATGTGAGTGTTTGTGGCGCTGTTGCAATGTGTATTTTGGGCGACCGAGCGGCTGTACCGGTCACTAGCATTTAGGGATGGGCATCGAATTTCGAATTTTCGAATAATCGTTGTTATTATCAAGGTCGACTTTTATTATTGAAATTCGAAATTCGAAAAAAAAAAAAAAAATTTTTTTTTTTTTTTTGAGTGAAATGTTGCATTGTCTCCCCTGATTCTAAGTATAGTCAAATCGCTATAAGCATTTTAAGCAAGGTTTATGGAAAAATGAATGGCGGATGAAATCCCATGAAGAGGGAGAGGGGGTGACTTTGGCACCCCTTTGGCACTCAGACCTGAGCCTACTAAATATTTAATGAACCACAACCACTCATGATTGTCAAAACTGTTTTTTATTTTCGAAAATGTCAATGTAAAAAAAATTAAAAATGTAAAAAAAAAAAAATTTTTTTTTTTTTTTTACATTTTTTTTTTTTTTTTTCGAAATTCGAATTAAATTCGAATTTGGCCAGCGAATTTCGAATAGTGTTTTTGCTAGAAATGCCCATCCCTACTAGCATTGTAACGCTAGCTAAGTAGCAGCGATGGCTGTACCGCTCTTTGTAGCGCACGCAGATTGAAAATAAAACCATGTACTGTATATTCTAGTTTTGATATCGACAATATGACAAATGGCCTAAACTCCCAAAATGTTGGCGTATCCCTTTAAGTCGCCCTCTTTGTCTCTTTCTCTGTCTGCTCCATCAGCTCTGTGTGTTTGACATCCTACACAGGAACACTTGATTCACTCTATTTATAGCCTTTGGTGCTTTCCAGGGCCTCAGGTTCCAAAACAAATGACCCACATCCATGCATCTGCACTATCATGCGTCTGTACTATCATACTGTTATGAACAATATACGAGCAATATATTTATTGTAGGTCCGAAATTAATTCAGAGATGTAGTATGATGTATACACGTTAACATTTCTGAGTGGATGATGTTGCCTGTGTTATGGCAAAGCAAACACAACCCTGGGAACATACTGTTGTTGTCCTGATATTCTCTCGTGTCTAGGGCGTCCAGGGCTTAGTCGCCTGTGCATATAGTTTGAGGAGCGGAGTGTTTGGCTGCCCAGCTAGGGTCATATGTGTGGGCTTACCTGTTCCCTCGCAGCCCTGGCGCCGATCCGATGCTTGTCTCTCGTTCTTCGTGGTTCACCAGCGCTTCGCTTCGGTGCTTCTTTGTCGGTGTTCATTTGTAGACATATAAGTTAGCACATGTTCATTTGTAGACATATAAGTTAGCACATGTTCATTTGTAGACATATAAGTTAGCACATGTTCATTTGTAGACATATAAGTTAACACATGGACAATACTTGAAACAAAAACTCCGTCATCAGAGGGGAAAACTTGAAAGCCCTTCGTCTCTGTCACGACACTTCACAATTGCCTTTCGCCAGCCCGAAGCGCACACACCTGTTCGGAATCTGCCTTCTTCAAAACTCCCACACTGGCGTAATTAGGTAAGCCCACCCCCTTAAGCTGACAGCCAATAGGGAGCTTGTGTTGCCGTGGCACCGGTCTTGTTTTCTGAATCCCCGACTTGCCCGTTTTTTTTTTAATGACTACTGTACATTTCGGTGTACTGTGAGATGGTAGCACTACTGGTAAGCGGTTTGCCTTTGGAGGGTTACATACATTATTTTATTTACTATAGCCATGTTTATTATTCTAAACCAGTGGTCTTCAACCGGGAGGGCCTTGACCCTTAGGGGGCCCACAGAGGTACTGCACAAAGTAGTTTGTGGGGAAAGGGGGGGGATAGACAAAAAATAACAATATTGAGTATAAGTCCAAGCATTAATAGGCGATAATAAGCTACTTTTGACTAAAATGATTTACACAATGAATCTGAGGAAGCAATATGCAAAATGCGTTGTTCGTTCCTTCTTGGTCTTTTAATCTATTAACGAAAAGAAGTGTCAATCCTGATATGCTGGTGTGCGCTAGATTATAAATGTTATTATAGGCCACACTTACAATGCAACACATTTTTCTTTTATCGTACGAGGTCCCTTCTGTATTTCTCTATCAACCGAGGGGCCCTTGGGCTGAAAAAAGTTGAAGACCCCTGCTCAACTAGATTACACAGCTAATATAATATGGTAGTCTTTAGGCATTCTACACTTAGCCCTGTATTAAACAGCTATGGGCATGTTTCCGTGTATATTTAAATGATTTCCCCCCTATGTATTAGTCAGTTGTCTTGATGTGAAGCGGGTTTTGTATCAGGAGCAGACTACGCAGCCACGTCAGGTCCCCACAACGGCCAGGGGTCCCCGTTGTGCCACTGTATTTTTGTCCTCTTCACACACCCAGAGCTGAGTGCAGAGCTTGTTTACTCACGAAACTCAAAAGCGAGAACAGTGATTCGCAACCAGGGTTACGCGTAGCCTACCCCTAGGATACTTGAGCAGCTTGCGGGGGGAATTTATTTTCAAAATGGAAAAAAAATCAATCAAAGTCATTTCATAAGCCCATTACTAAAATGGTACGTGCACGCCCGCGGCAGGTGTCGTTACATGACAACTCTATGAGGAGGTCACGTTCACGCATGTCAAAACTGCGCAAACCAACTAGCTAGCAAACATGGACAAAACGTCCAGCTGTTGTGGCTCTGGATTCAGGTTTAGGGGGGCCTGTGACAATAGGAAAAAAGAGGCCATGCCCCAACAACGGCAGTTCAGTGAAGAAATATAATATTATATATTTTGCATAAATGGACTTGTACGTCCGCCGATCCACCGCAGCCACAGTGTTTTCTTTATGGCAAACTCCTGACAATTGATGAAATGAATGAAGCCAGCCCATCTACAGCAGCAGCAGAGCAATAAACAGTCAGAAAGTCTTGGTAAAACTGACAACTTTTAATCGAAAACTGTCAGAATTCAAGTCAAGTCAGTAGGGATGCAAATTTTTATCAATTTCCTTAATTGATTAATTGGTCACGTTAACGACCAATAAATCATTATATTTTAGAAAAATGGCTTTTGACATAGAAAATAAAAAATGCAGGGTTTTGCACCTGTCTTTAGGCCTACCCAACATGTTGATCAACCAACTAAACTTCCTGCATTAGCTGTCATTGTGCTTGTAGACTATACTGTATTTCAACATTGTTTACATTGAACACTGTTGTGTTTTTGGGTGTAATTCTCCCACACTGGACTTTCTGCCTGCTAGCTTGGCTTTCTTCTTCCTCTGTATGAGCAGTGAAAGATACATTTTGCCCTCGTGGTGTTAAATAATTTCAGCAAAGAGAAAATAGCACATAGCCCATATTGTCGATTAATCAGTTAACACATAGTTTGATCGATCAAATTCTTATTGATCGATTAATCGATTGTCGATCTGGAGGCATCTTCAGGCGAATTCAAATGATTTTAATTTTGTAATCAGTTGTGTTAGATACTAAAAGGTTAATATGAGTTTAATAGAACACATTTAGGAGAATCATTGACATGCATGAGTGAGGAGGTACTATTGGCATGGCAAAACAGCTCAAGGGGTACATAAGACAGAAAATGTTGGGAACCACTGAGCTAGATGACAGCTTTATCTAGGAACTCTTAACCTTGTCTGATATGTTTTCCATCAATGGATGGAAGAGGCTTTGACCCCAAAATCCTAGACTGCATCTGGAAGAGGTCGTGAGATCTGACACTATCTGATCTGATTAAGAGCAGACAGGATTGAGGGAAGGGAGCCTGCACCGCATTACATCGCTGGCTTGCTGGGGGGGGAAGCTAAGCAGGGCTGACTCTGGTTAGTCCTTGGATGGGAAACCGTGGTGCCGGAAGTGGTGTTGGAGGACCAGTAGGAGGTGCTCTTCCCTCTGGTCTCATGACTAATATCCCCGATGCCCCAGGGCAGAGACAGGGACTCTGTTCTGTGAGTGAGCACCGTCCTTCAATTGAGACGTTAAACCTGAGGTGCTGACTCTCTGTGGTCATTAAAGATCCCATCGGTACTCTTCACAAGAGTAGGGGTGTAACCCCGGTGCCCTGGGGGATGTAACCCCAGTGCCCTGGGGGATGTAACCCCGGTGCCCTGGGGGGTGTAACCCCCGGTGCCCTGGCTAAATTCCCACAGAGGCCTTCCTTCCATCATGGCCACCTAATCATCCCTCATTATCTAATTTGCACATTCAGTCCTCAACTCTCCACTGTGATAGGCTGATGTGTGGTGAGCGTTCTGGTGCAAACTGACTGCCGTGCATCACCCAGGTGGCTGCTACACATCTGTGGTGGATGAGTCCCCCCCCCCCTTATGTGAAGCCCTTTTATTACTTAGAAAAGCGCTATATAAATGCAATCAATTATTATAATTATTAAGAATGGATATAGACAGGAGGCAAAACAGCTGGATGACAGCTTTATCTTTACCCTGTATGATTAAAAACAAAGGGGTTCACTCACAATGTGCTCATACAAGTTGTGTTCTTTTATCTTTCTATTTCACTTGATTTGAACTGCACTTGTTTACTTTTTAAGTATTTTATCTTTTGTATCTTGTCTGAACTTTTGCACCTTTTAATTGTCAATCTTTGACTGTGTTTTTATTACACTGTAAGCACTTGAATTGCATTTTGCTTATTTTATATGAATTTTCTTTTTCACTTTGTCTCAATGCTTTTAATGTTTTATGTGTAAAGCACTTTGAATTGCCTTGTTGCTGAAATGTGCTATACAAATAAATTTGCCTTGCTTAATAGCGAAAATCAAATGCATTTATTATCAGAATCAGCTTTATTGTGTGTAGACATACAAGGAATTTGACTCCGGTATGCTAGATAGCTCAAAAAGCAGCTATTCCTTCAAGAGCTCTGCCTTACAAGCAAACCAATTTTTTAAAGTGAGCATCAGACTCTCACGTGTTGACACATTACGTTGTTGATGGCCTTGGGACAGGTTGCTATTCCACAATATCTCACCAATACTATCAGTAGGGTATATCTGCAGCCCGGAGAACCTACAAATAGGAAGGTGCTTCGCTCCATAGGAGGGTTATGGGAGGGAACCGTTCACTTGGCCAGTGATAGATTCAGTCTTCCCCAATCAGTAACGACTTTGCGATCAGACGACTCGGGAGGCGCAGCCCATTTTTCGAACCGCGCTCTCATCGGTGCTACGACCTGTCACTCAACCCCCCTAGACCCGCCTTCAAAAACCAGCAGTGGCTGTGAAGTGGCACAGACTCATGTAGTAGCCTATGTGGAGCGCAGCAATTCAACATAATATTTGAGTCTGGGGAGAGTCTAGTCTCGCAGTAGCCAGCCGTAGATGTCTACGGAGGAGGGTTATCGACAAAAGCAACAGAGACTGACTTTAGCTGCCATTAGGGGCACTGCTTGACTTGTTAGCGCAAAGACAGTTGAAGCATTTATGTATTCCTGTTCAGAAATTTATAATTTATTCAAAGCATTGTTTTTTTTATAATTTTATTTCTTCAGCATTTACAATTGTTTGTTTTGATTTTGATGTCATAATGCAACTAAATTTCTGGGATTAAACGTTTTTTTATGTGAAAAAAATGTGTCTTTATATGCATTATGGAATTTGTGTTGAGAGGGGGGGGGGGGGGACAAGATTTTGCATAGAGCCCCCAACAAGCTAGAACCAGTCCTGCTTGTTTTACTGTCATTCTTAAAGGGACACTCCACCGACTTTCAACCAGTTTTGTATCATTACAACATAGTATATCAGACAACTGGAAAAAGTTTTGCAGGCATTCATTTAGTTTGACAGTTAATGAGTTGATTTAAGTCGTGCAAATGTTTGAGACATAAACAATATTTTGGTTTCAGGGCTTGGCAGTGGATCTGACAGACTGCATGCTCCTCCAAAGGCACCTTTGTGGAGTATAAGATGTGTAAGATCCTTCTCCAAAGCATCCCACTCAGTCGCCTCACTTGTCTGCACCAGGATGACATCATTCTGCTTACTAAATAAAACACGACACATTACATACCTAACCAGTAAACCATTTTTGCCATGAAGCAAGTTTGTGTTTTTACTTTTAAGCTTTTGATCAAGTGTCTTCTCTTTGGACAAACAAGTGATTTTGAAGCAGGTTAATGTAGTGAGGGTGAGGCATGCCACTGAACATTTGCGACTTCTGGTGGCAGAAAACGGAACAGCACCTACAAATTAACACTCCTGACAGTATGGCAATGGAGGAATGCAACTATGTCGTGTAGCTGGACCTAAGTTTGCAGTAGGCTTTAAAAATATTTTGTCATTGTCAGACATTTTTCTTTCTCCTTCCTGAAAACAAAGAAATGCACACAAATTACAGGATAGAGCTCCCAAAAATGGTTTACTTGGCTACTGCGACAAACATGTGAAACGTGCAACCATATCTAATATCGAGCATGATGCACACATCATTCTATACAAGGATTTGTTGAATGCATTAACATAATTTGTGAGTCATATACGCATTATTAAAAAAAATCTCGGAATCTCTGATTTGCATTTTATTTATCAAAAGCATTTTATATCAAATAGACTTACAGAAAAAAACATGTCTGTTTTGGTAGTATTCAGTTCTTAGAAAAGTTTAACATAATATTCAAACATGTTTGAAAGTGTACGTAGGAACAATAACTAATCTGAGCACTGCCTGTCATGACATAATGCTATAGAAAAGTCAGCAATCAATGTACTGTTTGTTCACTATGCAACATAACTTGCCTGCAAATTCATGATATTCTGCCCAAATGTACAGATCAATGATGTTTGAAAATGCAAATAATGCTAATATAAAGATGGTGGAACAGGTAAGGCCTTTTGACTGTTGCGCTACCATCAAAAATAATGTGCCAGTATACGTACAATTGCAAATGTTTTTGTATAAACGGTAGAAAACGGATATGAAAGGAAATTAAATGAAACCATAGCGCCCAACAAACTAGAACATCTGAGGCATTGCATTTTGTTTGGAGGTCACATCCTTAGATGTTAAAGTGAGATTTCAGGTGTTCCTTTAGACTGGGTATGGTGGGGAGTTCTTTGTGGCACACATGGCAGCGGAGAGGTAGTTTCAACAACTCACTGGTCCCTTCTTTCACTGTGACCCTTCCGCTTTTTTCAAGCATCCGAATGACATCTGTGAATAAAATAAAGCAATGTAGGTGTAATTGTACCCAACAACCAAAAACTAAACAAAAAAGATGAAGATTGGCCCTCACCTTGAGAGTCTATGAAGTAGTCGGTTGTGAATGAATTCCAGTGCTTCTTGTTCTTTAAACAGGGAGAATCAAAGTCTTGGCTGACCACATGGAGGTGCACGTGACTGGAAATGAGCATGAATATAAAATTAGCTATTGACCATGGTTGACCATTCTCCTTAGTGTTTTCATATATTGAGACAGTATGAGCTACAGAGTTAACACTGGATAGCCTAGTAAAGGCTCTGGTGTGATTTGTTCAGTGCGGGGTCAGTAGGTGGAAATATAGTCCCATAACTGTGGCAATCTCTGGTGTGATTTGTTCAGTGCGGGGTCAGTAGGTGGAAATATAGTCCCATAACTGTGGCAATATCGCTGGTAACTTTTGATGTATTACTCATTCACAGCTGATAAGTGAACTTCATGTTTGAATGAGCATTACAGCTGCCAGAGAAAGAGTGTTTTGCAATCAAGCCAATTAAACCACCCAAACAACTGAGGGAATGCCAATATTGTTTGACGACGGCTGACCAAAAATAGATAAATATTAGCTGAAAATTGTCCTACTGAGCGCAGTGTTCTTTGTGAAGTGGTAGAAGAGCAAGGAACCTTCTTCTCAAAGAGCTTTTTGCATTTAATCTAAATGCACCCAAACCTCATACTGGGGACGGCATGGTATCTTGTGCGGAAACAGCTAGCCCTTACCTCATACTGGGGATGGCATGGTATCCTGTGCGGAAGCGCAGTGAGCTACCATCCGGGCACTGCTGAACCATTTGGTCAGCAACTTGCTGCATGTGCTTCAGCAGATCACAGTGGTCCCTATGCAGGGCCTTGAGACTGGCAATGGGTTCCCAAGGGAGCACCAGCCAGTGGTAGCGAGCCTTGGGGTATTTGTCTTTGATTACCACTACTCTCTCATCCTTATAGACCTA
Source organism: Poromitra crassiceps (assembly GCF_964638095.1). Taxonomy (NCBI): domain Eukaryota; kingdom Metazoa; phylum Chordata; class Actinopteri; order Beryciformes; family Melamphaidae; genus Poromitra; species Poromitra crassiceps. The sequence continues at coordinate 46,289,657 of NC_139626.1, forward strand.
AAAGATGCAAACATGAGTCATATTTAATATTCACAGGCAGTCTCAGTGAGAAAACCATCCAGCCAAAACTCCAGCTATCTTCTGACATAGAAAGTATGCATGAACTGGCATCACACAAATAGTGAATCTGTATTCCAATAACTACCTGCATCTTAGGGTCTTGCATTGAGGACTTCAGGCCTTGGCTCCAATGTCCAGCTGCTTCCTGCAATAGATTTGGAGGAACTTGCTTGTATATAATATAACAAAATATACTAATGCAGCCCATTGGTGTCATATCATGCAAGGAAAACACAGCAGCAGACACCAAAAACTTTTACACATTTCAAGTATGCACACACCTCCACATACTTTATTTACAACTCACACCGAACTTCTAGTTTAGCTTACATTAGTTGATGTCGACTTTCCAGGGCTGACTGAAGAGGAGACCTTTTCTGCCGGTCTAGCTACCTTCATATTTGACGCCCCCTCCTCTGAAGCAGGCTCACATGGTCTCTTGCTGCCCACATGGTCCCCAGTGGAATCCTCCTTGAACTGCACAGTGTATGGGTAGAGCTGATTGACAATCTGCAGCTGCTGTCCAGGTTTCATTTTCACCTCCTTGTCTTTACCCACCACTACAGACTCCACATAGGTGGGGTTCAGCCCCAGCTTTGAAATAAGGATGGGAAATGAGACGGTGAATAACAGCACCATTACGGCCTTAACATAAGAATATAGCATTGTTCATTTAACCCAGCTTGCACCACATTGCACATTTTGTCTTACCTGTTTCACTTTGACATACCCTTTGTTGCATTCTGCTTTCAACTCAACTAGTAGAGAAGGAATAACATTTACTTTTGATCAAAGCTTGTTATCAAACACTTTCCATATTTAAATTTAGGTTTATGAGTTAGTTAATTAGCTAGCTAACGTAGCAATGTGTCATATTACCTTGCTGTCTAGAGCATTTTTTGTCTTTAATAGTCGTTTCTGGACCTCGACCCAAGAGAACTGGTTGGAGGTGAGGAAGTTGAATGGGTTTGTGATTCCCCTCCTTGCTAATAAGCCAGCAAATAGGCATTTTATCATCCTATTTGTTTGTGTTTGACAGAAACACGCACAGAACAGAACGCAACGCGGCGCACATCAGTCACGTTTGTTTTGTTGTCGTCTGCCGTCTGGCGCATAAAAGTGACGTCATTGGTTTAGACTTTGGTTTTGCCTCTAGTTCGAAGATTCTGGAACACGCCTTTCAGCTGAATTGATCAATTCTTCATTTAAACTGTTGTCTTTAAACAGGTAGGCCGCAGAACATTCTAATGTCCAATGTATTGTTTATACCGATGTCACACTTCCGTTGTTGAATGAACTTATTCGTGGGGAAAACGTTAGCCTAGCTAGCAAAATGGGCTAACTGTAACTAGCTAAAGGGGCTAATGTTAGCGTGCTAACGAAGACGTTCTACGTTGCCCAGCGTTGAGGAAAATGCTACGAAGGTTATGGGGTTTGTTTTCGTCGAGAACATATCATGGCTTAAGTTCTAGTTAGGCGGTTGTTATTGTGAACATTGATGACGTTACAGTTAGCTAGGTTACGCGTAACGTTGGCCTATTTACAAAGGGGAATCATATCCTGGTAACGGTTAGCTAGTCTTCCAAGTTGCGTTAGCTCAGTGCCTCAGTCAGGATCTGCGTTTTTGTCCAGGACCAACATGTGCCCCTAGGGGATTGGGGGGACAGGATAAACCTGTATTTAATTGTATTCTTCTGCTCTCCTCAGGTCAGCTCTGTAAGGCAGGATGGTGAAAGAAACAGGCTTTTATGACATGTTGGGTGTGAAGCCCAATGCCACACCAGATGAACTGAAAAAGGCCTATCGCAAACTAGCCCTGAAATACCACCCGGACAAAAACCCCACAGAGGGAGAGAAGGTACGTTGGATGATGTTGGCCTTGCTAACGTTAGCTTACTATTTGTACCGTTAGATATTTCATTTCCTCATTAACAATTGAAATGGGCTTAAAACACAATGTAGAGCTAATTCTTGAAATGTACTTGTCAAACAACACAAATATCGAATAAATAGTGTGTGAATACTTATTATGCTGCATTTCGTATCGTTGGTAGGTTTTCTTTTTGCTTTAGAGACAATATAAAAGGAACATTTCAATTCAAACTTTATTTCAGACACAAGCGCAGGTCCATATAAAACAATACAAGACATAAAATACATAAAGATACATTATAAATGCATAAGGACAACACTAAAATAAATACAAGGCATCATAAAACATAGAGGCTCTTTCTCCAATGTCGCCACAAAGGAGAATAGAACCTGGTGTTGCTTAAAGCGCAAATTATGCTCGAGCGAAATCGGAGGCGCTGACTGCGCCGAGGGGGTCGCCGCAGCTGGGCGTCCTCTCGGCGCATCTCGGCGTAGGGGGCATGCAGCACGTCGAAAATGTGACTCTGCGCCGTCAATTCATTGTTGTGAGGAATGAGGAAATGCCATTTCCTCATTTAACGTGCTTGTCCCTCATCTAGCAAAGCCTTCTGCAGGCTCACCGGAATGAGTTTTGAAATGGAGGGACAATAAAATGTTCCCCCACCGACATGATTGCAAGTTATTGGTAAACGACAAGTTACGTTTGAGTATGCACAGTCTCACTGTCGCCACTCGGCGGCGGCAAGGCTCCAAGTCGTGGCTGCGCAAAACCATGCCGGGCGCTTAAGGCAGGATTGGTTAAGGCCACAATAACCCTGTTCACAGAGGCATCTAATCGACATAAATCTGTACATGAGATTTCTCAAAAGTGCATTTAGTGTGGGTATACCTATAGTGACTAACAGCTGACTGGCACTATCCCAACGAGGGACACGCAATTTGAAGAGTTCTTTTGCAAAAACAGAAAACTTCATTTGTATGCATTTCTATAAATGCATAAGTAATATCAATCAAAAAAATCAAACTAGTTTTGATTCAGAAGGCCTGTGAAGTGTTTGTGCTATTTTACAGGAACTAGCAATCTCACATTGTGACATCATCCAGTGACATCACAATTGCTCCATGTGTGTGATCATCAGTGTGTGTCATCAGTGAGTGACCATCACTGATGACATCAATGATGTCATAGACATCACTGATAATGTCATAGACATTGTGACATCATCAGTGGGACAAAACTTTAAACAGACAGCCCACTTGCTCCCTTTTATAGATGATGATGATGATGATGATCTGTTTTGCAAACAAACTCTTAATTTCTAGAGCTCAGACATACAAACACACTCACTGAGAGTACTACCTTTCGAGCAGTTAGATGATAGATATTAGAATATAATAATAGAATAGATAATATCTTGCCACAAGTGATATATTTGTTGTCTTTTCTTGTAGTTCAAGCAGATCTCTCAGGCATATGAGATATTGTCAGATGCCAAGAAGAGAGAGGTGTATGACCGTGGCGGTGAGAAGGCTATAAAGGAAGGAGGAAATGGCGGCGGTGGTGGGGGGGGTTTTGCATCCCCCATGGACATCTTTGACATGTTTTTTGGAGGAGGTGGACGGATGCACCGGGAGAGAAGAGGTACAGTAAGATGATCAAATAATCCCCTACTATTGTACATCATGCCATAGGGCTGTCACTTTTTATTCGAAATTCGAATTTAACTTCGAATGTGGGGGAGGAGGCGGGGCATGTTCGAATGTAATTTGCCATGTTCGAACTTCGTATTATTATTATTTATTTATTTTTATTAATTAATTAATTAATTATTATTATTTATTTATTTTAATTAACCAAAATTAACCAACTGCTGCTTGCTGGTAATGTTAATCCCATGTCAGAAAAAGTCTTGTCGCGTTAGTCTCTTCTGAGAAAGATTGTCTCCAGGGTCTGAAAAGTTGTCTTGAGTTGGATGCAGCCAAGTTTGTGAGGCAGTGTTGTGACTGTGAGCGTCCAAGCTAACACAGCAGCGGAGAGGAGCTGACTGACTGGACCATTTTTTTTGTATATTCTTTTAATATTTTATATTATTTATACGATGTAACCGGCAGGCGCGGATTGCATAATCGAGCACGTCGTGCCGATGCCCGGTGGCCTGGCCTGCAAAAAAATAATAAAAAAAAACCCCCAAAAAACTGAATATATTCGAACATTTTGCGGGCAATTTGAAGTTTGTTCGAACTTTATTTTGGGAAAAAGTGACAGCCGACATGCCACAACCTCAGCATGCATAGATTGTTGTGTGATGCCTGTGTATCAGCTTTGCATTAAAGCGTTTCAATCAGATCAGGAACAGCCCTATTTTTGGGTGCTCTAAAAGTAATCTACCGTATATACGGTACGAACAATAAGAACAAGAACAAAGGGATTGATAAGAGAATTAAGGAATCTATTTTGAAAGAAACATTAAAGAATTGACTTTGATCAAATTGTCCTTCAACCTTATTCCTTGCAACAGTATTACTAAAAGTCTGTGATTTGTCTTATTTTGTCCAACCACAGGGAAGAATGTTGTTCATCAGCTCACAGTATCTTTGGAAGAGCTTTATAATGGAGCTACAAGAAAACTTGCTGTCCAGAAGAATGCTATTTGTGAAAGATGTGAAGGTATGCCCTTTGCCATACAATGTGAGATACGTTTACATGCAGAACACGCATGCCCACAGACGGTATTAGTCCCGGATTGGATTTGGTCGCTCAGGCAGGCTTTTCAGTGTGTGCAGATCCAGGAAGAGCAGTAGAAAAAGCTCTTTGTCCCATTTCAGAAAGCATCACTCACTCACGTTTGTAAATGATCTCCAATCCACGTTCACCACAGTTTATACCTTGGTAATAAACAACCTAAAGCAAAAGCAGCTTTCAACTTTGTTAGGCTGAGTGTAGTCTCGCAGTATCCAGCCATAGATAACTATGTCTGCTGCACAACTCTCGAACAAGTGATTTATGACCAGCCCCTAAGCCCTAAGACCAGAACAAAATGCATGACGGGCATATGAATTGACCAACCACAGACCACCTTATTTGCGTGACACAACTTGTGGGCGGTACATTTTGAACGATACACCAATGCACGCAGAGAGTCAGACTTCCACCGTGATGCTATTGGAGCCAGGGGATTTCCCCCCGGCACAACCCGGAAATGCTGACTTGTAGGGATGTCACAATATATCGTCCCACAATATATCGCGATATCAAAACGTGACAATATGTATCGTTGAGATGAAATCTCATATCGCGAGAAAAAGAAGCTGAACATGGTGGCACTGATCTGCATCTGATTGCATGCTCCCTCTCCTTTTCATTGCTTTGTTTGAACAGACGAGGGACGTTACAGACACAGAGGATGAAAATGGTGAAATTACTCAAATTAGTGTGGAGGATGTCCCCTCAACTTACAAACCGATCGCAAAAAAATATTGTCAAAGTATCGTATCGTTATCGTGAACCCAATATCATGTATCGTATCGTATCGTGAACTGAGTGTATCGTGACACCCCTACTGACTTGTGATTCAGACCCCGTGTCACTGGAAGTGTGCTGACCGGGTCTGACCACATGAGACTATGCTGAGCGCTAACAGTTTTTCCTCGTTAGGTCGCGGAGGTCGGAAAGGAGCGGTGGAGGTGTGCATGTCCTGCCACGGCGCCGGCGTGCAGGTCCGCTTGCACCAACTAGTACCAGGTATGGTCCAGCAACTGTCCACTGTGTGCCACAGCTGCCAGGGGCAAGGACAGCGCATCAGCCACAAGGACCGCTGTAAAACATGTGGTGGTCGGAAGATCATGCGGCAGAAGAAGATCTTGGAGGTCCACATTGATAAGGGTAAGAGTGCAAGAAGAACCAAAATCTAAATGCACCCACGACTGCTGGAAGATCAAAGTGACCTCGATGTTAGGGCACTGCGACCCTGCAGATAGTCACAAATCTAATATTTGACCCATTGGCACAGGAATGAAGGATGGGCAGAAGATTGTTTTCCATGGAGAGGGAGACCAGGAGCCGGGGCTTGAGCCAGGTGATATCATCATTGTGTTGGATCAGCGAGAACATCCACGTTTCACCAGGTAACGGATTCATTTGATCGTGACGTCATCAATGCTGGGTGAATTAATGAAAGATTCCTTTCCACTGCAAGAAGGGTATGTAGGCTGGTGGGCCAGGTCAGGTGGATTGGGTAAATAATCGTCGATTAACATGAATGATCCCTAAAGGAGAAAATTGGACATTGCAACAGCCTGAATTGGGCTCTTATGAATGCTCACCTTGAATTAAGGCACAAGGGAGAGTAACTTAATGTCCCCGTGTTCTGACAAGTAAAGGTTGTTGTAGTTTACTTCCTTTAACTTTGCAGCCTTTTTGGTTCAACTTCATCTGGCAGCATGAAGTTATTACGTTCTCTATGTTAGTCAATCTACCGTTAGGTAGTCTTTATGTTGCCCTGTGCTATGTAGCAGCCCAACTGGCTTTTTCAAAACCTCCAGTCTGATTGGCATGCAGTGAAATAGCCTCTGCTTTATTTTCACTCTTGTCCTTGGTGTTGGCACCAGGCGCAGGGAGGACCTGCTCATGACCATGGACTTACAGCTGGTCGAGGCCTTGTGCGGTTTCCAGAAGCCCGTTCAGACACTGGACAGTAGAACCATCCTCATCACCTCCCATCCAGGTAAATCAGACCTTCTCTGAACTGCACAGCTGGCTCTGACTCGTCAGATGTTCAACTGATGAGCCGACATGCTGCCAACCGTTTGCCTGAGAAGTTCTTTGATTTATATTATTCATAAGGTTGATGGTTATGGTTAAATATACAGTATCATATACAGTACATGCAAATGACATGAGTTGGTGACAGCGCTGCTTTACTATGCTCCTGATAGATGGAACAAGCTTCAGGACTATTAAACTGGACCGACTGGTCTCCGTAGAGACGTTCAGGGCACTATTTGAGAATGCGTTAGGAACGGCACCTGCTTTGCGTAGCCCTTTTAATTCTATGCATCTGTGATTTTTATGTTTTTTTATGTACTGCAATTTTGTAATTGTATTATTGTATATGCTGTAATCAGGGCGTCCTTGAAAATGAGACCTTGCTCTCAATGGTCCTCGCTGGATTAATAAAGGTTAATAATTAATAACGTCTGTTAATGGACTTTTTCACCAGCAGCCATTTTGTTTCGAAAAGGCAGAAAGTAACACAGGTGCAAGCAAACATTAAGGAGGGTTTCCAACTTCCAATCCATTGAGGTGTTCCAGTGCCGAGGCCCTTGTTAATGTTTTGCTTGCACCCGTGTTACTTACTGCCTTTTCGACACAGGTGAAAAAGGCTAATGTCATGGTTAAGGTGACCCTTTTCTGTTTACCACAGGGGATTTGATCAAGCCTGGAGACAAGAAGTGCGTCCAGAATGAGGGGATGCCCATGCACCGCAGGCCCTTTGAGAAGGGACGCCTTATTATTCACTTTTCAGTATGAAGTTTATCTTTATCTTACACACACACACACACACGCACACACACACACACACCATAACGAGTTCGGTCATGTATTGGCTTACATTAACTTTAGGTTGTTCCTGGATAGCATCAGCATAGCATGACAGACTCAGACGATGTCTGTATTGGGATTTCACACACACACACACACACACACACACACACACACACACACACACACACCACTTTATTCACCTATACTTGTCAACCATACAGTGCCTGTTCTCTACAGCACTATAATCTCTCAACATGCATGCAGATGGATATAGTTTAAATGAACACGTAGCAAAGTTGGTACTGAAGAGACAAGCTACTTGTCTGGAGATGCACTGGGAGTGGCAGTGAGTCAACCTGTTTCTGTAACTCCGGTTTCATTATAAAACAAGAAGCGCCACCCAGTGGATTAATCTGTTACTGCAAACAATGTCCCACAACACACACACACACACACACACACACTCTTCCTGCATTCACCAAATTGTTCTGCTGACCTGACCTGTCCATCTATCATAATGCAGGGTTCCCACGGGTCCTTGAAATAATTGAAACTTTGTGAATTTGAGAAAGAAAGAAAAAAAAATCAAAGCCTTGGAGGTTTTTGAAAATATACATAAATATACATCGGTCATTGAAAGTGCTTGGATTCATATATTTTGTGCCAGAATCTAAATGAAAGTGATTTTGATGTTTTCTTTAATAGATAGGTAAACACAGCAGAGTGTTCACACATTCAAGCCTCTCTCTTTTTTTAATTGTTGTCTGTAAGCTTCTGTCAAGCCTGCTAGTTCTCATTATAGATGGATTTGACAGAATTGTGTTGCTAGGGAACAGTTTGGAACCTACCTTATGTCCTGTCAGTTATTGTACTAGCAAACACTGCAACAGGAAGTTAGCTGGGGGGGGATTTAGAATGTTTATGCTGTTGAGTTAAAACCGTCTATAAACATTCTGAGTATTGTAACGGTAATTAACCTTGATCCGTGTCTCAAACTATGCTCTGTTGGGGGGTCCTTGATTTTGAGGAATTTGGTTGCTGGAAAGTCCTCGAAAAGAGCTTGAATTTGATCTTTAAGAAGGTGTGGGAACCCTGATAGTGAAGGTGTTTGTTTCCATCAGGCGGTGTTCCTCTTTAAGAAGGTGTGGGAACCCTGATAGTGAACGTGTTTGTTTCCATCAGGTGGTGTTCCCACAAGCCAACTTCCTCCCCAAGCACAAGCTGCAAGAGCTGGAGCGCTACCTGCCCGAGAAGCTGGAGGCAGACCAGCCGGAGAGCATGGACGACGACCTCTACATCTACGCCGACCTGGAGGACTGCGACGTGGAGAGCAGGAGAAGACGCGGCGGACGTCACCACTACTACATGGAGGAAGACGACTACGCTACCGCCGGGGGCGTCCAGTGCCAGACCTCTTGAACACACACCCGGCCCCTTCCTCATTCCAAATCCTTTAAGGCCTAACCCTCGTCTACAGAAAAGCACCTTTTTTTGGAATTCTGTGCACTTTTTATTTTATTACGTCTCTTAAAATCGTAACTGTTCACGCGTTGAAGTGTTCTTTCAAGCTGAATATCGAAGCTGTGACCCAAGACCCTCCTGATTTTTTTTTCTTTTTTACAATCGTTATTAAGCCTATTGGTGGATTGAAGCGATCCTGTTAAAGTTCCAGAACTGAACCAGCTTTGGACCCAAATGCATGGGACTCGCCTGTCATCTCTGGGACCTTTATTCTTTCTGCCCTTTTTTTTCGTTCTGTTTTTCCTTTTTTGCTTTTCGACATCTATCAACTGGCTGAAACACTCTGTTTTAAAGGCAAGGGCTTCTGCTATGACATTCAGAAGAAGGAAGAACTTTTTTGCCTAATCAAAAACTGCCTGCTTTAGACAGTTACACTAAAACCGATGCCAATAAAATAACTTTTTATAGTGTTGCGAAATCAGCTGTTGATTGGTTCAATTGTTTTGTGAAGACCCCATCATCTGCTGGTCTTGATGTGCATTGAGTGATAATAATTAAGCTATTGTACGCCGGTACCCTTTAAAGACGAGCTGAACCCCAAAATGACTATTTTATTAGTTCATTTTAGTATTTAATAATGTATGCAAAACAATCACAGAAATCAAATATATTTAGTTTTTCACACTTTTTCACATCAAAAGTTCATTTTTTAAGATTTCATTCATAACAGTAATCTACGGTTTGCTGACGTCACATAGTACTATCAAATTTCAACCTATCATGACATGGCAGCTGTCAATCAATCGTCATTTCTAGGTGAAAATTCTGCAGGCAAAATGGCTGTAATCTGGCAGAATTTCTAGCCCATAAACGAATTAATAACTTGGCCAATACGTATGTAACATACAAAATAAAACAAACTGCAATGTCCTGATGTAGAATGCAAAGGCATAACAGGTTCATTAAACTTGCATTCCAGGAATAACATTAACGTACGCGGGTCTTACCCCGGCCCCCCGGAGATTCGAGGTGGGCAGGCAGCACTCATGCATCGGATTCTCCGCTCCGGTCCACAGGGAAGCAGCTGGCCTCCCGGTTCTCTGCGGATCCCACCCGCGTAGCGCCACAACATGCTGAGCTGAATCCCACTCGATTTGGGGTCGTAACACGCCAGGATTGGCCAACGCCAAATCCAGTCCCCAGAATTGTCAAATCAAATCATCAACACACTATGGCCCGCCTCTGATCTCAGATTTGTTTTCAGATGGTTTTCAGTCCGATACGTCTCCGAGCCTCGCGCCACATGGGTTCAGGTCGTCTTTAAGGGCTATTTCGAAACAGTGTTGAGTATGAGACCAGAAGACCCAAAAGTATCCAATTTAAGGTCGTAATGATTCAAGCGGCAGAGTATTGAGGTTCAAGTCAAGTATTCGCAAGTCATGTCTCAGTTCAGACAAACAGTTTCACTTTTGAGCTCCTGCCTTGTGGTGTTTGTGATGTCACACAATTGCTTTTGTTGAAAACCTTGTCGAAAAAGTTGTGTGTATGTACAGGCCACTTTGATACATCTAATGCAGGGGGTGCCCAATAGGTAGGTAGGTCGTGATCTACCGGTCGATCTCGGGCCATCAATAAGTAGCTCGCCAAAGAAATCCAAGATGTATTAGTTTTATTTGATTTTGAATGCATAAATTAAATTCCACTCATGTATAGCTAAATCTGTGTCTACAGTATTTAACATAAGATTATAAAATCATGTTAAATAAATAATACTGTTAACATGTGCTCAATATGTACTTTTGGGGGGACAAGGGGAAAAGAAGCAGCCTGTGACTAGTTTTATTTTTTGTAAATAGCGCTCATCCTAAAAAAAAGTGTTGGCTCCCCTGATCTAATGTGTGTATGTACAGCCCACTTTGATATGAGCCAAATCATGTTCGATTTATGTCTGGGTAGATAATCAGGAAAATAAGCACATACCTTTAAGCGCACAGCCCCCCCCCCCCATCCCCCTTGTCACCCCATCCCACTTCCCGTATCCTCCTGGCTAGCCACTCCACCTACCCACCCCGTGATTCCCGACACTACCACATTCCTATCCTATTGCCCCCCCAACACCACCCATATCCCCCTAACCCACATATGGGCAAAATGCGGCCCCAGGGCCGCACCCGGCTAGCCTGGGTAAACCCAGCCTTCAACCTGATGTCACAGGCTATGCCTGTAGCGTGACTGACTGATGGTACATAGAGGTCACGTGGAGGCTGGGTTTACCCAGGCTGGCACCCGGCCCCTGGACCATCTCAATCCGGTCCTCAAAAGAAAAGAAAACAACTCCCAAAAACTCAATAAAAGGCAGAATTATGTTAATAAATCTCATCTGCTACAGCCATTGGATTTGTATAACTATATATATTTATATATAATTAATATCTGGGGATTAACAGGAGAAATGACCAATCACAGCGGGAGAGAGGGTTCAAAATAAGGAGACTCCCACAAAAATCAGGAGTGTTTGCGGGTATGATGGCCAATGTGTGTCCCTTCGCTCAGTATGGCCCTCTGGGGAAAAAATTGCCCACCCCTGCCCTAGCCACAAACTCTACCCACTCCCCGAATCCTGACTCTCTACCACCTTCCTATCCCTAGCTATGATCCTTTTCCCACTAAAATCACTAAACGTCCATGACGGACTGACTGTCCTGACTTTTCCATGCCCTCACCCCGGCAGGTCCGCTGGCCCAGCGTCCGTGGGAAAAAGGGTGACTTAACAGATTGACTGCCTGCCTTGGTGGTAAAACGTTTCCCTGTGTCTGAGTTGCTCTCCCGACTGTATGAAGAGTAGATAATACCTAGGTTTTCGTTAAAGGTTGACTGTTCATGAGCTCATGTATGGTATGTGTCAATTAATTAATTACCAAATGAAATTATGTTCTATTAAGTGGAAATATCACTTCAGCAATTATCTCTGTGGTGTGTTTTAGAAGCTCCATCTGGAATTTCTGACTAATCAAAGTAGCCATTTAAACTGTGTTTGTGTACTGATACAGGCTAAACAAAAACATGTTTTGTGTGTTTCTAGTCCTAATTTGTATATGCCAAAGGGGTTGAGGTGGACCGTGGGAGGGACCGGAAATTTGCACACCTGACACCTCATTGAAGTGTCTGCCTGTTCTTAAGCCTTATCCTTAACATAACTTGAGAGCAAACTTATGCAGTTGGTTTACTTGTGACTTTACTTTGGATATTTTGAAAATTAACAGCTATGCTCATTGCTCACCAGAAGAGGGACTAATCAGATCCATTTATATTGTTCTTGTAAACAGATGAACATTTATCAGTGCTGCTGATGATAATGGCTTGTCGGGGTAGCTCAACATTTGAATGAAAAGAAAACTCAAATGTGTTGTCTTAATTGTATGCATAATATGGACCAATCAACAACTTGTTTATGCTCATAATTTATAATTAAAGTAAATCCAGTTTGATGCTATTTTCGTATTGGAATGTTTTGTGAGAGTATAACATTCATTTCTCTAAATGGTTTGAATTTTACTCTAGGCTACTGTAAAAGGCTGTATGGCATGGCTGAAATGAAATTATAAGCATGTAGGTGATAGACAGATGGTTCATCCAATCACCTGCCAAATACTTTTTGAAAGTGCCTGCCCCTTTTAAACAGTTTTTTTTTAAACAAACCCTCTGGCAGTGTCAGGTTAGTACCCTGATACCTTGCAAAGTTGCAGGCACGTTTATTGTAATGCATAAATACACCAATAACACAAAACGCAACACCGAGGCTGTAAACAAGAGGGGGCAGAGCAGACTAGTTTTTGAGGAAGCTCAGATCCTTCAATGCGTGCAGCAAGATGTTGCATATCTTTTACCAGTCTGCCGTATATACAACATATCAACATAATACAACATAAGTGATTAGTTGTCCATTATTTTGTGCAGTTTGTCTTATCACTCCATTCATATCAGCCAGTTTTTTGATTGATTGATTGAGTTCTTTATTGATAATGAATACACAGTATATACTATATACATACACAGGCCCACCATTATCAAAAGGATAAAAACGCAATAAAGCTAACAGCTTATTTCCATTGCGGTCCTCATGATGACTGTTATAAAATGTGTACTGTTGTGTGTATTAGGGATGGGCATCGAATTTCGAATTTTCGAATAATCGTTGTTATTATCAAGGTCGACTTTTATTATTGAAATTCGAAATTCGGATTTTTTTTTTTTTTTTTTTTTTTTTTTGAGTGAAATGTTGCATTGTCTCCCCTGATTCTAAGTATAGTCAAATCGCTTGGTTTGAGCAAGTAAAACAATTTTTATAAGCATTTTAAGCAAGGTTTATGGAAAAATGAATGGCGGATGAAATCCCATGAAGAGGGAGAGGGGGTGACTTTGGCACCCCTTTGGCACTCAGACCTGAGCCTACTAAATATTTAATGAACCACTCATGATTGTCAAAACTGTTTTTTATTTTCGAAAATGTCAATGTCATGTAACATGTTCTTTACTTCAGTGGTGCAATGCTTGTTTGAGCTAAAAATCCACAGCAGAAGCTTTTTATATTAATTAATAAAGCCGTAGACTTAGAATCAGGGGAGACAATGCAACATTTCACTCACAAAAAAAAAAAAAAAATACATTTTTTATTTTTTTTACATTTTTATTTTTATTTTCGAATTTCGAATTAAATTCGAATTTGGCCAGCGAATTTCGAATAGTGTTTTTGCTAGAAATGCCCATCCCTAGTGTGTATGTCTGGATGTGTGTAAGTGTATAACAGTGTGAGTGCCACAAGCACTTGTCAGAGTCTGAGGGTAACGCGTGGGTGTGCCTGCCACGCAGGGGGGAGAATGATATGGGAAAGTGGGGCACAGTGAATAACCAATAAAAATAAGCATAAAATAAAATAAAAGACAATTTGTGCTATTAAAAAATAAACCCATCAAATCCTAATAAAAACATACATTAAAATATAATCAAGTAAAATAAATCAAATAAAATAAGATCTAATAAAATACAGGGTCGAGTGAAACACCGGCTCAGTTACTGGCTGGCTGACAACAGGTCGCCCCCCACCTCAAACACCTTGGCTACCATCAAATCCAGCCTACATGTACCTATACTGGACAATATATTATAAGATACTATAACATTACATATCATTACCATACAACATTATATACTATATAATAATATAGATATAATATAATATATAATATAATAATATAATACCACAATATAACACAATACATTAAATCCAGGTTCTGCTTCTCATGATCCAATTCTTGACTTTTATTTTGAAAGAGGGATATGGGCTGATTGTCTTAATCTCAGCTGGGAGACTGTTCCAGGCTACTGCCGCTGAGTATAGAAATGAATTCTGGCCAATGCATCTTTTGCATTTTACTGGGACCAAGTCTGTCGGGCTCCCTCTAGTGCCGTGACTATGTACGTCGCTGACCTTGGTGAAGTAATTTATGAGGTATTTTGGGACTACATTATTGACTATCCTGTGGACCATGCCGAGTTTGATTTGTGTTACTCTTTCATCTACTCTGAGCCACTTGAGGCTGTCGAAATGAGACTGTAGTAGGTGAGTCCTGGGGTTCAATTGTAAAATGAGTCTAACTAATCTATTTTGCGCTGTCTGGAGCCTGTTTTTCAGTGACAATGTGATGCTGGTGTACCATGATGAACATGCGTAATCATATTGACACTGAACCAGGGCCCCCGCTAGAATTTCCAAAGCATATCTGTTAACAGAGGTTGAAATCCTGGTGAGGAACTTCACTCTCTGGTTAACCTTTTTGGCTACCCTCTGCGCCATGCTCTCTCCTGATAAGGTGTTGTCCAACACACAGCCCAAGTATGTAACCTCCTCTCTGGCTGAGACCTCAACTTCTCCCACCACTACCCTAAACCCCGGAGACCTCCTCAATTTGATGGTAGAACCAAAGAGAATGGCTTCTGTCTTACCTAAGTGGAGGGACAACCTGTTATCAACCAGCCAGCAACTGATCCTGAGTAGTTCTCGGCTGAGGATCATTTCTACCTCCCCTTTTTCTTGGTGTGAGACCAGTAGAGCAGCATCGTCCGCAAAAAGAAGCAGATCACAATCACAGGCAGATTTCATGTCGTTGACATATAGAAGAAATAAGACTGGACCTAAAATGCTCCCTTGAGGCACCCCGCAAGTTGGCTCTAGTGAAGATGACATGGTGCCATTCACTTCCACCACTTGCTTCCTCCCCCTTAGGTATGACTCTACCCACCTTAGCGAAGCACTGTTAAAACCCATAGCCTTCATTTTGAATAACAGTATATCATGGTTCACAGTGTCAAAGGCTTTTTGTAAATCTAATAAAACCATTCCACAATATTTACCTTTGTCTACTTCTGTTCTGATTTGGTCTGTCAGGTACAGCAAACATGTGTCTGTGGAGTGAGATATTCTGAACCCCGACTGATACTCATACAGGATGTTGTTTGTTGACAGGTATTCATTTATTTGCTCAAAGATGATTCTTTCCATTACCTTTGACACCGTGCTGAGGATCGAGACAGGACGGTAATTCCCCGGGTCTAATTTATTTCCTTTTTTATAGATAGGAATAACTCTGGCTGATTTAAGATCAGTGGGAAAATGCCCCTTTTCAATGGACTTGTTTAGAATAAATGTTATACATGGAGCAATTGTCTCCGCTGCATCCCTCAAGAATCTGGCGGGAATCTTGTCCTGTCCTGTTGCCTTCGCAGGGTTGAGGGCCTTAAGTAGGGCCCTACTTAGCTGCTAGTAGGCACAGAAGGTCGTTATCAGAGATTCGTTATCAGCCATAGGTTTACATTTCACGTGTAAATCATATTTGAATGCTTTTTGTTATTTAATCCTAAACCTAACCCTAAATTGTTTTATTTGCCTAAATATAAAGTTGTTTGATAACAGCCATTCCGACCTACTAGCAGGTCCAGTAGGTCGTTATCAGCCATAGGAATGGGGCTGATGTCAAGCCTACTGAGTGAATGGGGTGACAACAGTCAGATCGGGTAGCAGACCTCAGTCACTTGCTGAGTGCAAGTCCCCGGATGATGTGTCTCTGAACAGTTGAAAGCACATCTGGCGACTTGCAGGGCGACTTGAGCGCTCAGAGCAATTGATCTGCAGCATAGCCTGGTAAACACTGCTGATATTGATCTGAATTCGAAATTATGGACGATGCATTTGCTCTTATTTATTTGAACTGGAATAACGTCATATGGATTACAAACTGAGGAGCTGGGGGACCAGGAGCTGAAGGGGGGTAAAGGGCCGTTTGGGAGGCCGTCTACGACCTGGGGGCAGCGCCACCTCCACCGGTTTGTCCAAGTCCAACTGGGCCGACTTGAGGCGGGCCGACTTGAGGCTCTGATTTCCCCACCACGAAGTACCCCGGCGGCTGCTGATGTGCGGATGAAAACATAACCCACGGGGCACGGTGGCTCAGTGGTAGAGCTGTCGCCTCACAGTCAGAAGGTCCTGAGATCGATTCTCGCCTGGGACACTGTGGGCGCTGTGGTTGTGTTCCCCCCCATATCTTCAGTGCCTACTGCCCAGGTGGGGTATCTCGTCGTAAGGGCCTTTCTCTCTGTGTGGAGTTTGCATGTTCTCCCAGTGCCCCCACAGGGGGTTCCTCCGTATATAACCCCCCCACTAAAAACATGCAGAAGATCAGATCGTCATCGTCATCCGACCAGTGACGACAACATCCGAAGTTGGTCCCCGGGCGCTGTACGAGAAAGCGACCACTGCTCCTGGCCTGCCCCCCGGAGGAAAGGACATGCCTGGATGGGTTAAATGCAGAGGACACTTTTCACCGGCCACCGTCAGCATGAGTGTGTTGTGGCCGCATGCATGTGTTGTGGTGTTCGTGTGACAATAAAAGACGGGGCTTGTCCCGTTACGAGAGTTAAGAGTTAAACCCGCTGACGTGGACCTGAGGCAAATCGTGCCTCGAAGTAGGGACGGTCGGGGGGGCAAAGGCCTTGATCACGTCCAGAAGTGCAGCCCACTGGCGGTCCAGGGACTCGCGGCGTTAGGAATGAATTAAAGGAGAATTTCGTTTTTTTTTAACCTGGAGCCCTCTCCTCACATTAATTATTATCTGACGACTCACCCAGTGTTCTCCGCAGCATTTTTGTCCGTCTTAGGCGTTGTTTTGAGATCAATAGTGTGCAAGCCAGTCCTAGAATGGAGCTCCGTGGGGGCCACGTGGCAGCGTGCTTTTCATCCATGTAAATAGACAGTTTTATTCCCGTTTTTGACCCATATCGTCATAATCTGCTCCCTAAAGAACCATCAGACTGCTATTTTCCCCCGGGCTCTTTTCAGCGGTAGTTACAGGCATCCCATTTCCTCCTGTCGGGTCAGTGAGACCTACTCTCGTCAAGTCAGTCCACAGGCCAGCGGCAGGAAAGTCTCGCGGGACTTGACGAGAGTTGGTCTCGCTTTTTTCAGATAATAATTGAGTGGAGAGGGCTCCAGGTTAAAAAAAAACGAAATTCTCCTTTAAGTCCCTCGGAACCCGCATTGCCTGGCCCTAAGACCAACTCAGCAGATGAAGACTGAAGATCCTCCTTGGCGGCGGTCATGACCCGCGGAAGCCGGTCAACCCAGCCACTGCCTGTGAGGCCGGCCCGAAGGGCGGCCTTCATGGAACGATGAAACCGCTCACTCAATCCATTAGCCGGTGGGTGGTACACCGTTGTACGATGGAGCTTCGTGCCCAGCCCCTCTGCCGTGGCGTTCCAGAGTTCCAGAGTATATGCGTGCTGATATAGACTCTGGATTCGCAGATTGGGTCACACCCAAAAAGGTGCGACCATGGCACATCCTCTCCAGAGTCGCCACCCTAGAAATGTGTGAGCAAAGCAGATTTCTAGTTTGATTAAAACAACTGATAGATATTGTTCCTCATGACTTCATTGCACGGGGGAACAATATGAGCCTGATTCTCTTCCTGGTAAGCAGAGTTACCCAGCAGGTGCAGGTGTAATGACAAGAGACGCTCACCCAGCATCACTGTTGGGTCTGACAGCAGCAGACTGGACCTCCTCCTGTCTCTAGGGCTGAGCTGGTAAGACGGTGATGTAGAGAGGAACCTCCCCCTGTCTCTGGGGCTGAGCCGTTTGGATGTTGGAGTAGAGAGGAACCTCCCTGTGTCTCTGTCGCTGAGCTGGTTGGACATTGCAGTAGAGAGGAACATCCTGGTTGTTAGAGAAGTGGATGTTGCAGTGGTGATGGTTAAGCTGCTCTGTTGATGTGCTCTGTGCTGCAGGGATGCGGCTCTGGCACACAGCGGAGATGTTGCCATACACAGGACCAGGGTGGCTTAACTGATGGGGAGACAAAAATAAATAGAAATATGAGCAAGGGAGAAAAGGTGCAGCTAGAGGAGGATGATACAGGAGAGGGGTCGAGGAAAGGAGGGTATGATTTAGGTGGGACAGAAAAGAGGACAGAGGAACATGAAGCTCTTCCTGAATAGATGAGCTGGAGGAGAGGGAGGCTGCTGCTCTGACTGTGAGAAGGTCATTCCACCTCAAGGCAGCCAGGGGGCGAGAGAGGAATGTTTTTATTTGGCCGTGGAATTGTTTAAATGCTGTACTTCACCTGCACCATGATGTTGGCTGGTGTCCCAGGTCCAGAGGGTTGAGTGAAGGCCCTCTTTGTTCTGAATAGTGAAATTAATGAACAAATGAATTAAGGGATTTTAGAGAAGATATTGAATGCCATTGTTTTGTATAAACAGAGCACAGTATTGTTCACCTAATCCACAGGAAGACAGAGAGGAGTATGACAGCCAGGAGAACAGCAGTGGTTCCTGCAGCTGCTACTGATGTCCATGCCCATGTCTCTGTGATCAAATCCAATGTGAATTACGAGGAAACAGTGTTTTGTAGTTAAATTATTAACAAGTAAAGTTGTCCATCATAGATTTATGTCTGGACTCCAGAAAGACTGTAGATGCTTGCATCACCTGACGGACAAATCACTCCCGATCCCGATATACTAAATCTATCCCAATTAATTCTCAGATTAGTCAAACAGTGGAGCATCTACCTGCCTGCATTCCTCTTCAGCAAATGTAATAACAGGGTTAAGCCCGTGATTTCCAGTCGTCTTAAACCAGATGTACTGTATTACTATAGCATGTATTACTATAGCATCTTTGTTGCAAGCCAATGTCACTGACCTACACACTGTTACGCCAGAAGGAGTCACTCACACTGAAGGAGTCTTTTTGGAGGGTCTGGGTTGATATTAGCTTAATTCAAATGTCAAATAAAATGACGGCCTAGATATTGTGTAAATGATGTAATATGTTTGGGATTCTTAACAATGCAGAACATTATGCATAATGTGATACCGCAAAAAGCAAAAACTTAGAAGAGATTTCAAGATATGTTAAAGAAATGCTCACCTCTGACAGTCACAGTAAGAGTCTCTTCAGGGGAGTTGATGTGTTGGAGGCTTGTGACAGCACAGGAGTAGTTTCCTGCATGCTGACTGCTGGCTGGGTCTAGAACCAGGTGTTTGTGCTGGCTCTCTGGGTCTAGAACCAGGTGTTTGTGCTGGCTCTCTGGTGGGCTCAGAGCTCGTCTGTTGTGGTACCAGATGTAGGTGGTGTTGTCAGTCAGAGGACAGCTGGTGCTACAGGTCAGTGTTACTCTCTGGCCCTCTGTCACCACAGCAGAAGGAGTCACCTGCACTGTCAGGGCTGAGAGAGGGTTAGACTGATCAGTCAATGTAAAACACATATATTTCAGTCAGGACAGACTTAGTGTAGGAAGTTTTTATTTCATTATTGAAATTACAGGTGAGTCTAAAATTTAAAGAAATGCTCTCATGAATAGTCCCCATCAGGACATTATCTTGGGGTGGAAGATGACAGCTGACAGCAGAACAAATTACATTTCTGGCAGCAGCATGATGATTGGTTTTCATAACCCATGGAGTGATCTGATTGGTCAAAGATATTTAGCAGAAGGAGGAATTGACAGCTGACAGTGTAGGAAGTTGATTGCTGCTAGAGCATATCTTACGATGCAGCTGGATTCAGGTTAGCTACAGCATGGTGAAGAAGAAACATACTCAGGTTCTGTGTGGAAGAACAAAAATGAAGGATTACCTGTCACAATTAAAGCCACTTCAGGAGAACCAGGATATTGCCGTTCTGGGTCATCTATTAGGAATCTGAATGCGTATTCTGCTGAGTCACTTTTTGTCAGGTTTGTGATTCTCAGGATGTGCTGGTTCTTCATGTTTTCATGATACACATGATGACGTGCATCTTCAATCAGACTTTCAGGATACACCATGTCAGGTTTCCATATAGTATACTCAAATTGAGGCTTGGACTGCTGGTTACTGGGATATGAGTAATCACAGGAAATGTCCACTGAAGAGCCTTCCAGGGCACAGATTCTCCTGCTGACATAATTCAGACTCCAGCAGTTCTTACCCTCAATACCTGAAATATAGATGAAAAGACTTTAAAGTTCTTGATAGAAGAATTCAACTTACAGTGTGTGTGTGTGTGTGTGTGTGTGTGTGTGTGTGTGTGTGTGTGTGTGTGTTGAGCCCTCCACTCTCCAAGCATCTCATCTCTAGATTTGTTTGTCTGTTTGACAACTGCACCATGGCCTCTACTGAGAGGATTAGAGAAGCATGGCAGGGGGAACTTGGTATTGATTTATCTGACATGTGGGAAAGGAGTCTGTTGGTGGTACAACTCTGCTCAGTTAATAGCAGATACCAGCTGATTCAATTTAAAGTTGCTCACTGTATTCACTATTCCAAGCATAAATTACACAAGATCTTCCCATATTCTGTCTCACCACTGTGTGACAGGTGTCAAGTGACAGAGGGCACACTATATCATGCCTTTTGGGTCTGCCCTTCTCTAACGGGATTCTGGGCCAAATTATTTGATTGGCTAAGGCCTACAAAATAAAGCGTCAGCCGGAGGCAGAACTCGCCATCTTCGGCTGCTCAGAGTCTTCTTTGAACTTCCCTATAGCTGTGCAACAGTCTCTGACATGGGACAACTGTTGCCAAGAAATTCATCCTGAAGGAATGGAAGTCCCCCTCTTCACCCTCTTTTCAATTGTGGCCGACGGACATGACATCTGTTATACGGATGGAGAGACTTAGGCTACGTTCACACAGCAAACCTTAGTGCTTGAATCTCATTTGTTGCTCACATCAGATTTTTTGTGTGGCTGTTCACACACTGTTTAAAAGTGGCCCATATCAGACTCCAGTGTGAACAGATCACGGACATGAAGTGACCCGCATGCGCAGAAGAACAACAATAACGTCACACGCAGCACACTGCTGTTCTACATAAACCTGGAAGAAGACAGCAGTAAACATGGTGGTAGCTGACGATGTTGTTTCATCTGTTGTTTACGGTTTAATTTACAAGTTATTGTGCAGTGGAAGCCAGCGAATACGAGAGCAGATGATAGCGAGGAAGAGGAGAAAGAGAGCCAAAATTTTAATAATGGCTTTCTGTGGAGCAATACTGCTACTTCTTGCTAATACTTATAAGGTCTAAAACCTCACTGTCCCTCCACTGATTAGCTCCCTCGCAGCTGTTCTCCATGTTTGTAATCACAATCTGCCTGCTTTGTCCTCCCTCCTCCCGCCAGTGCAGAATAGTGACGAATGTTGCTCTGGAATGACGCATTAAGTCAGATATGGACCAGATGTCTGTTCACACCGGAGTCACATTCCAAAACATCAGATTCGAATCTGATGTTTTTCCACATTTGAAAGCAGCCCAGGTCATCTTTAAAAAAGTCACTTTCAATGTGACTTGTACTGTTCACACAGTCATGAAAAAGACTGACCTGAGTCACTTAGGGGGAAAAAGATTAGATTCAAGCACTAAGGATGGCTGTGTGAACGTAGCCTTAGGACCAACTCACAAGCCTATACCTAGCCTATACATCAATGAGGTTAGGAGCGACGGGTGACTCGCCTGCATGGCTGGTCTCTCATGGACCCTTTGCGTGGGATGCACGATATCTCTTACGAGCACATGAGCACCTTATGCGGCTGGTAGCACCATGTTGTAATATTGAATGACAATAATATGTATGCCTTTTTTATATTTTTTCCTTTTCCTGTGTCTGAGCCTGTTTGTCTTGTTCGTGTATTGTTCACAAAATTTGAAAATCGAATATTGAAAAAAAAAGTGTGTGTGTGTGTGTGTGTGTGTGTGTGTGTGTGTGTGTGTGTGTGTGTGTGTGTGTGTGTGTGTGTGTGTGTGTGTGTGTGTGTGCATGCATGCGTGCGCGTGGGTGTGTGTGTACAGGAAGGATTGGAGCGATGAGATGCGACAAAGCCCCTAGGCTTGAACCCAGGATGTCACAGTTACAGTCGGCTACATGGTATGTATCGCACTGGTTCTCAAACTATTTTCATGAATGTACCCCTGTCAGACATGTTTTCACCAGCACAAAACATTTTGGGGAAGGAAAAAAAAGAAATTATTATAAATAATGTATTTGCCAGAGTAATATGAACATGAAATGGATTGGTTAATTGATTCTGTAATTCATTTAGCAAGAAATTTTACATGTCGCTTTGTGCTCCACTTATGATTTTTGTCATTCTGGGTGGCAGGGAGGAAACTTTCTTCTCTTCCTTTTTCCCTGAAATTTCCGAGTAACCCCCTGCAGTCCTTCAAAATACCCCTAGGGGTAGTAGTAGCCCCATTTGTTAGTATTCAACCATAGAGCCACCAGGACCTCCTAATTCTGTTGTCGCATGCTCATGGTCCATGTCCTATCCACCTTATTTTTGAATGCCCCACTGTAAAAAATAATTGTGCGTACAAGTTCCGGTTTAACATGACTCATTGTTGCAGCTTGCCATTTCCTAATGTATTCTACTTGATTTGAAAAGATGGCCACCTACACTCAGTCTCTTGTACCCTGGCTGAATTGAACATAAATTGGTCAATAAGTATGTAACATACAAAATAAAACAACCCGTAATATCTTAATTTTATGTAGAATGCAGAGGACATGTAACTGTTTAGTTAAACTTGCATTCCAGGAATATTGTGCTCTTAAGATGACGTTAGTGGCTCGAGTCCGTTTCGTCCTGAAACCCACATAGGTTGCGCCAGGCGTAACCTATGTGCGATTCGAAATAACGCATCCGAGATAGAAAACGTTATGAATATAGCCACGTTATAAACAACAAACTAACGCTGGTGATCCGTATGGAAACAGTGTTACTCGAAATGGTTAATATTAGCCACAGCAGGCGATTACCCATGAATGCACTGCGCTCTTAAAGGGATATTTATCGACGAGATTTCTGCCAAGCTGGACCTGATTAGTGATTTGCTCCGTTCGCCCAGACGGGTGTCAAGCTGTCAGCAACAAGGCTGGGAGGATCACACCGGAAGAAGCACCCATCATGCAGATCAGGCAAAAAAGGCGCCAAAAATAAGGTGGATAGTAAAGTTCAGGAGCTGTGAATCTCACACTTTTGTTGGCCTGTGAACCCTGTTTTCAACAATCAAGTGTTTTGACTCAGAATCAGTCAAACTCAAAATCTGAAAGCTCAAAATGTACAGTATGGCTATGGCACAGCAAATGATACAACATTTCTTGAGTCTATGTTGAAGCTGAAATAATGATTCTTTGACTACATTCATACATACAATCATAATGAATATGTGGTGGTGGTGACTACAGGTCCCCAGAGCAGCCAGTATCAAATAGTGATGCATGTATACTATGTCTATGTTTGTACAAAGTGAAAATTATCATAATTAACTAATATCTTCAGAATTGTAAACAAGTTCAACACAAAATAAAAAATTAAGAGTATGCACAATTAGTTAGGCAATAGTTAACCAATGATATGAATCTAATAAATATGGTGTATTACTAATATAATGTTTGCGTGTTGTTATTCACATTGTTGTTGTTTTTGTTCCCCCCCCCCGATTTTTTTATCCCATTTTTATCCCCCTTTAGTGCTAATTTAATTTATTTATCCTGGTTGCTGCTCCACCCTATGCCGATCTGGGGAGAGCCAAAACTGACTCCATGCTTCCTCCGAGACATGGGCAGTTAGCCAGCCACTTCTTTTCACCTGACAGGGGAAGCTTCACCGGTAGGACATAGCACGTGGGAGGTTCACGCTATTCCAAGTTCCCGTCCCTCTGAACAGGCGCCCTTAACGACCAGAGGAGGAACCACATTAGCAACCAGGATATTGCATGTTTTTGGTGAAGGGGGTTCCTATATGAAGGAAACCCCCGGGAGGCACGGGGAGAACATGCAAACTCCACACAGAAAGGCCCTTTTGACGACCCCACCCCGGCGGTGGGCACTCGAGGACATGCGGACGGGCACGCATTCCTTCAGCGTTCACAGCGTCCCAGGTGGGACTCGAACCCAGTACCTTTGAGCTGTGAGGCGACAGCGCTTACCACAGCACCACCGTAGCCCCCATTCACATTGTTTCTTACTGCATTTCAAACATTGTAGACGAACAAAACAAATGTTTCATACCTTAAGTTATACAGTATAGTACCATGAGTTGCTTCATACTCACACACTGCTGGAGAGCGGAGATCTATACGGTCTGGCACAGCACAGGAGTAGCTGTCACCAGAGGAGCCGTACACTGAGACTTTGTGATTGGACGACATAATGTTTCCATTCTTGAACCAAGTGGGTTTGGGGTCAGTCAGAGTACAGCTGATGTTACAGGTCAGTCTGAGCAACTGTCCACCTTCCGGCTTCACATCAACATGTATTTCTTTTGGGAGATGATAAATACACACTCAGCAGTTAGTGAATGACATGGAAATTCCTAGATTTGATACGGTTTAATGTGAAATAACAAAGCATGCGTATTAAAGAAAAAACAGATTGAAGTCACTGTGCCAGTAACAAAAGGAAAATTATGTAATTAGCAGTTCTTACTGTTTGCCAATAGAGGCTGATTTAATTGTCATTTTACATTAATGAAGCCAATGTAACTTTTTTGTCACCTAATTGTCAGTGATTGAGAAAAGGATGGATAACAGCTAATATGTTTAACCTGTGGGATATGTGATGGAGCAGGGCTGCTCAGAAGAACACATCCTCCCTTCAGCATATGTCACACTAAAGCAGGTCGATGTGACAGAATCTGGAGGAAAATAAATGACATGCAGTCTAATATTAATGAACTTCATCACAATAATTAGTCACAATATTTAAAGTCATTCCATGCAGGATTTTACTTTTTACAGTAAATGAAAAGACCACACACTATCACCACTTCACTTGACTGGCAGTCTATACAAGGAACATAAATCTCAGTCTTTTATCGATTAACATAATTTCTCACATTTAATTTATTAAGAATGTAAAATATATTTATTAGAGGTATATAATATGACGAGGGGCTAAATGTCAGCACTCACCCACTGAGACTTGAGGGGCTCTGAGATGCTCGTAGCCTTTGACAGCACAGGAGTAGCTGACTGCTTCCTCACTGCTGACCAGGTGTTGGTACCAGGGAGACCAGTCCTGATAGAGAAACACTCCATTCTTGTACCAGATGTAGGCTGAAGGCTTTTCAGTCAGATCACAGCTGGTGCTACATATCAGTGTTACTCTCTGTCCCTCTGTCACTGTGACAGGAAACACCTTTACCTGGAGGTCTGGAATGATGTGTAGAAAATGACTGTTAAAATGTTCATACTGATATTATTATAATTTGATGAATCACTAACAAAGAACCACTGTACCTGTAACACTGAGATAAATTTCTTCTGAGTTGTCAGTAACGTCTCTGCAGCCGTATGTATTTGCATCAGTCTCTCTTAGATCATTGATTGTTAGAGTGGAGTTACTCTCTTTAGACTTATCATACACATGATTTCTGTCTGTAGAGATGTCCTTCAGAACATACTTCCTCTTTTGGTCATTCCATTCTACAGTATACCATTTCTTGCTTGAAATGGGATGTGAGCAGAACAGATCCACTGATGAGCCCTTCAAGGCACAGATGCTGTTTGCTTGTCCCATACCCAGAAATTCTGAAACAGAAGCGTACATTATCAAAAATGAAAAATGTGGACACAATTCTCCCTCTAAAATCACATCTCTAACGGTACACGAATCATTGATATGATTCTGCCTTTGAAAAGTTCATTCTAATACAGAAAGTGGCAACGTTGATACTTTAATAGCAAAATCCTCAGATTATCCTATAATAAAATTGCCTAGGTGGACAGGCAGGCAGTGTAAGTCACGACTTTGTGTCAGGAAAGTCGTGACATCCGTCCCGGCCGACCAATACCATGCCACCTTCCCACACACACACACACACACACACACACACACACACACACACACACACACACACACACACACACACACACACACACACACACACACACACACACACACACACACACACACACACAGACAACTCCACCCCACCGCGTTGTGTGGCCCGTGCTGGAATTGCAAAAAACAAAACAAAAAAATATATATATATATATATATTTTTACAGTGCACCTGAACGCAACATGCAAGATACCCGCTGAATAAGTGTCCAAATGTTCATGTCATTCTGGCCAATACTCCACTTCTGTTATAACATTTCAGTCTGGAATATAGAATATCTTTCAATACTCTTTACTGCTAAAAGGCTAAAACTAATCTCATGTGTAAGAAATGACTGTTCTACATTTAAGTAAAATAAAAATAAAAATAAATAATAATAATAATTAGGCTAACTCATTGGTTTTGGATTTATTTAGCTTCAAGAGTGCATTTTTGTTCATGTGACCCTCAACACAGTCTTTGAGAATCCCGGGCCACTTACTGATACTTACTGTATGCTTAAATTAACCCACTCATATTCTGGTTTATTTCAAGAAATACATTTTGGCTAGTGGAAATTCTAATTGGCTGGTAATTTTAAAATCTAGCAGCCGTATTGGCAGGTGGTCAAAAAAGTTAATTTCAACCCCTGCATGGAGAGCAGGGGGTGACATAGGAGTGAGTGAGAAAAGGATCAAATATTGGTGGTTAAGACTGAATAATGACATCACAACTGTTAATTTAAAATTAGTTATTCCTCTAAACCTGCCTTCAAATGCCACACATTTTTTGCGCCGCCTCCATTCAGCCCCCAGCAAAATCTGGCGCTTTGGTAGCGAGGACATTTTTTTGTGGCCCTCTCTATCATCAAAGTTGCCCATCCCTGGGTAACGGCATGACAATATTTGTTCGGCCCTCGGCAACAATCTGGGTTTCTCATGTGGCCCACCATGAAAAATAATTGCCCACCCCTGTGATAGAGTGCAGTGCCAAATTTCCTGCAATTCAGCATACCGCTGAAGGTGGCATACTGGGTGGGGTGGCATACCGCCACCTACCAGTAACACCAAAAGTGGTTTATCTTGAGAACCGTCGGATCGAATTCAAACTCTGCGCTTAGGGGGACTAGACGGAGTTCAGTGCAGAATTTTGTGTAACTAGGAATCGAGCTTGTGTAGCTGTGGAGACTCTGGAGATGATGGGCCAATATATGTATGGTAACACTTTACAATAAGGGTCACTAAATTAGCGGTTAGTTAATGTTTAATAAGCATTAGTTAATGCTCGTTAATACATAGTTAATGTCTAACCTTAACCACCCTCACCCTAACCATTACATAATCCTAAACTATGAAATAATGCATACAAGAATACCCATTTAACATGAACACCTTTAGTACATTATTACTAGACATTAACTGTTAATCAAGGGTTAATTAAAGGCCGGCTTTACCGTGGGGAATATGAATATATATTAATTCTTAAAAAATCTTAAATTTCGAATCCGTTGAAATTTTTGAAATTGCTTGTTCACAGCCAGAGAAAAAAAAATGAAAAAAAAAAAAAAAAAAAAAAAAAAAAAAAATGGGCCAGGTGACGCGTTTCGACGCGAAACGCGTCACCTGGCCCAATTTTTTTTTTTTTTTTCATTTTTTTTTTCCTCTGGCTGTGAACAAGCAATTTCAAAAATTTCAACGGATTCGAAATTTAAGATTTTTTAAGAATTAATATATATTCATATTCCCCACGGTAAAGCCGGCCTTTAATGCAATACACATTAACTAACACTTAATTTAGTGACCATTAAAGGGTTATCAGATAAACACAATCACTTCATACCTGAGAGGTAGAGGAGCAAAGCCACAAACACACATCCAGCTTCTGCCAACAACATGGCTGCAGTATCCTTCAACTTCCACAAAGATGACTGATGAACAATACTTGAGGCAGCTGGATCACAAATGCTGCATTCATGAAATCCCATCCAGGCAAGCAAGCATGGAACCCATTTGTCAAAATCCACAGCACTCTACTGACAGAGTGAAGGGGGAGCAGGTAAGAAGTGCTGCCTTTGGGCAGAATACAATCTTGGTCAGTGTGGTGGGCGGTTTGCACAAACCACACAGCTCTGGCATAGCAAACTTCCTTTCTCTATTCTTAGAAAAAAATTACCTCAATCAAGAATCTACGTAGCTGTGAAAGTAACTCTCTCTCAACCGATGACATACAAGGTGCTATTGTCGCTGCAGAACATCAGTACTTGAAACCCTTTACTAATTTCTATCATAATGCAGAATTAATCTGTTTTAGCCATTTTTATAGTCTGCTGTCTCCTCATGTAACATGTGACAGTTAAGCAGTGTGTGTTCATATCACAAAGGTGTGAAAGTTGTCAGAGTGAGGGGAGAGAGATGTGAAGCTGTTGGTGGTGATCACGTGGTCTGTGGTTGGCTGATGGTGGAAACAAACTTAGCATCAGTCAGAGGCAGGGCCATCACTTTTTCCAAAAATCAAGTTCGAATTAATTTGATATACATAACCCAATGACGATATGTCTGTGTGTGCTGTGAAGTGTCAGTCTTCTGTCTGTCACTGATCTAGTGTTTCCATGTCCCAGGCTAGTGGGAACTTCATCTAACCTTTGTTGCAGGACCATAAAGTATCTGTCTCTAAACCCAACATACCACACAACATGCCTCAAAGTGCAGAATGAGTAGGACCAATCTAAATATAGAAGTGTATAGCTGTGTTCCTATGAACACCTCCAGACAAACCTAAACCAACTTCACCAGCACAAAGGTCAACATGGACACAGGTGTGGATGAGCTGTGTAGACACCACGTACACTCTATCCCTCCCACGCACCCACGCACTCGCGTGCGCACGCACACACACACACACACACGCACGCACAAGTACACACAAGGCCCGTATCCTGACACTGACACCTGCTGGTTGGTTTTACACTCTACATTGAATTTCAGCACATCGATCAATGGATGGCTTTGTGTAGTACTTAAAGCCCCAATCAGTAACTTTTTCACCTTAATATAACAGATTTTTAGTCATTGAGGATGGTAGTGACTTGTAACAGGGAGAATGTCACCTCTATTGGTCACACACCGCCCTCCAAAGGCCTCTCCTGGGACTAAGCAGTTTGGATGCCTGCGTCCCGGAGGCAAGATGCGCGCATGCGCTCTACAGCGGGAGCGTTGTGTTCCTAGAAACAAGGAAGTAACTCTATGCGGATTTGCTACGAAAATGACGTTTCACGTAACTATGGATTATTATTTGATCACGTGGTGAGTAACATGTACATAGAGCTTTCTGGCGCTGTGTTTTGTTGACTTTGAACGGCGATATCGATATCGATACTATTGCACCCAGAGGGCGCCGTTTCTCCAATAGCAAAACTTGGAAAAGTTGCTGAATGGGGCTTTAAGGTTTATGGTATTTTGTGGTACTTTTTTGCTGTGTTAGGTACTTTATGGTGGTTTGAATTAACCCCATTTGACTAGTAGAGGGCATTCATCTTTGTCACTTTACATAAAATGGAAAAAAACTGATTATTTTTACCTTTTTATTTCAAGCGTTTATACACAGCAGCTTTACGACACATAGAAATATTAAAACACACCAGTGAATTTATCATTAACATAGAAACACGCCGCATGATAAAGAATCCCTTCCTGTTCCCAATCCAATCCATTGATTCATCTTCACAATATAGATCCTTCCTGATCATTCACAGTATGTATCCAGTATACATCACTTTTCCTTGCTATGTTTGTTTTCCAAAGTATAATAATAATAATACATTTAATTTATAGAGCGCTTTTCTAAAAACTCAAAGACACTTTACAGTACATAGGTTTAAAACAATAAAACACTTTAAAAATAACAAGAATTTCATAGCATAAAATTACACATGACATAAGTAATCAAACATTAAAAGCAGTTTTGGATAGGTGGGTTTTGACTAAGGATTTGAACTGGGGCAGAGTGGTGCAGTCACGGATGTGTTTTGGGAGTGAGTTCCAGAGGGAGGGGGCAGCTATTGAGAAGGCTCTGTCACCCCAGGTCCAGCGCTTGGTCCTGAGTGGTGGGGATATAGGAGGTTAGCATCAGAGGAACGGAGGAGTGTGGTGGTGCAGCAGGTCGGTGAGGTAGGAGGGGGCCTGGTTGTGCAGGGCTTTATGAGTGAGGAGAAGGACTTTGAACTGGATTCGTTCTGTGACAGGGAGCCAGTGGAGGTTCTGAAGGGCGGGGGTGATATGGTCGCGGGTGTGGGTAAGGTGTGTGTGATGTGCTGATGTACTGGCCATATTTGAATTTGTGCCATTGGCCAGCTGGAGGGCAATCTGAATATCCTTTTGTCCGTCTTGGCTTAGAGTTGCTTTTTATTTTTTCTCTCTGTTCTTTTCCTTTGTGTTCTTGTATTTTACTTATTGCTTGTCATGCATTGTTCTTGGACCCCAGGAAGACTAGCGGTCGTCTAGGCAGCAGCTAATGGGGATCCTGTAATAAACAATAAACAATAATGGAAGAGTTTCCTCAAAGTTGAAAGGTTGTGTTGTACAGCACAGAGTGTGAAGTTGAAAGGTTGTGTTGTATACAGCACAGAGTGTGAAGTTGAAAGGTTGTGTTGTAGGCCTACAGCACAGAGTGTGAGTTCACGGCCTTCAGACTCTGGGGTTTGTAGCTGTAGGGATGCACTGCCTAGCCACTGAGCCTGAAAACAAAACAACAACACATAAGATAAAGTGTCAATAAATTGTGTGTCTTGCCTATTTAAACATCCTCCATGAATGATGGCTTTTCAAAGTGTCAAAGTTTGACATTTCAACATTCAATTACAGCGCCCCCATTAGGCCAATTAGTGTAAGAAAAAAGACATTAACACTCAAAATCAGTAGGCTGGCTCATGCTTTGACAGAGGACACCGCCACGGAGGTGATACTGAAAGTTGTAGTTCCTCAACTGACCACTTGAGGCTGGCTCCAAAAGGGAGTCGTTCCCTGTTCACCCCATGTTAAAATGGCCGACTTTGTAACTTGATTAAGCATGTTTACAGCCTGGTTCAAAACAGTTTGACCAAGCGGGTCCAGTTGTAATGACAAGAGATGCTCACCAAGCATCACTGTTGGGTCTGAAGTTGACAGCAGCAGACTGGACCTCCTCCTGTCTCTGTGGCTGAACTGGTTGGATGGTGGAGTAGAGAGGAACCTCCTCCTGTCTCTGTGGCTGAACTGGTTGGATGGTGGAGTAGAGAGGAACGTCCTCCTGTCTCTGGGGCTGAACTGGTTGGATGGTGGAGTAGAGAGGAACCTCCTCCTGTCTCTGGGGCTGAACTGGTTGGATGGTGGAGTAGAGAGGAACATCCTCCTGTCTCTGGGGCTGAACTGGTTGGATGGTGGAGTAGAGAGGATCTTCCTGGTTCTTAGAGAAGCTGACGCTGCTGTGGTGAAGGTCAAGCTGCTGTGTTGATGTGCTCTGTGCTGCAGGGATGGAGCTCTGACCCACAGCTGAGATGGTCTCATATACAGGCTCATGGTTTAACTGATGGAGAGACAAAAAAATAAATAGAAATACGAGCAAGGGAGAAAAGGCGGAACAGTTTCTATAAAAAAAAAGACAGGAAGATGAGCAGGTGCAGGTAGAGGAGGATGATACAGGAGAGGGGTCGGGGGAAGGAGGGTATGATTTAGGTGGGACAGAAAAGAGGAGAGAGGAACATGAAGCTCTTCCTGAAGAGATGAGCTGGAGGAGAGGGAGGCTGCTGCTCTGACTGGGGTGAGAAGGTCATTCCACCTCAAGGCAGGATAGGAGAGCGGAATGCTTTTATTTTGCTGTGGAATTGTTTAAATGCTGTACTTCACCTGCACCATGTTGGCTGGTGTTCCAGGTCCAGAGGGTTGAGTGAAGGCCCTCTTTCTTCTGAATAGTAAAATGAATGAATAAATGAATTAATGGATTTTAGAGAAGATATTGAATGCCATTGTTTTGTATAAACAGAGCACAGTATTGTTCACCTAATCCACAGGAAGACAGAGAGGAGTATGACAGCCAGGAGAACAGCAGTGGTTCCTGCAGCTGCTACTGATGTCCATGCCCATGTCTCTGTGATCAAATCCAATGTGAATTACGAGGAAACTGTTTTGTAGTTAAATTATTAACAAGTAAAGTTGTCCATCATAGATTTATGTCTGGACTCCAGAAAGACTGTAGATGTTTGCATCACATGACGGACAAATCACTCCCTATCCTGAATACTAAATCTATCCCAATTAATTCTCAGATTATTCAAACAGTGGAGCGTCTACCTGCCTGCATTCCTCTTCAGCAGGTAATAACAGCTTTAAGCCCGTGATTACCAGTCGTCTTAAACCAGATGTACTGTATTACTATAGCATGTATTACTATAGCATCTTTGCTGCAAGCCAATGTCACTGACCTACACACTGTTACGCCAGAGGGAGTCACTCACACTGAGGAGTCTTTTTGGAGGGTCTGGGTTGATATTATCTTCATTCAAATGTCAAATAAAATGACGGCCTAGATATTGTGTAAATGATGTAATATGTTTGGGATTCTTAACAATGCAGAACATTATGCATAATGTGATAGAGCAAAAAGCAAAAACTTAGAAGAGATTTCAATTTCAAATGCAAATGAACCTATAACACCTAAATACAGCTCAGCAGATATGTTAAAGAAATGCTCACCTCTGACAGTCACAGTAAGAGTCTCTTCAGGGGAGTTGATGTGTTGGAGGCTTGTGACAGCACAGGAGTAGTTTCCTGCATGCTGACTGCTGACTGGGTCTAGAACCAGGTGTTTGTGCTGACTCTCTGGCGGGCCCAGAGCTTGTCTGTTGTGGTACCAGGCGTAGGTGGTGGTGTCAGTCAGAGGACAGCTGGTGCTACAGGTCAGTGTTACTCTCTGGCCCTCTGTCACCACGGCAGAAGGAGTCACCTGCACTGTCAGGGCTGAGAGATGGTTAGACTGATCACTCAGTGTAAAACACATATATTTCAGTCAGGACAGACTAAGATAATGATTTTTTTATTTCATTATTGAAATTACAGGTGAGTCTAGAATTTAGATAAATGTTTTCATGATTAGACCCCATACGGAAATCATCTTCATGGGGTGGAAGATGACAGCAGAACAAATTTAAATTCTGGCAGCAGCATGATGATTGGTTTTCAGAACATATGGAGGGATCTGATTGGTCAAATATAATTTATAATTAGCGGAAGAAGGAATTGACAGCTGACAGTGTGTGAAGAAAATCTTTAAAACTAGAGAGAGAGAGAGAGAGAGAGAGAGAGAGAGAGTGTGTGTGTGTGTGTGTGTGTGTGTGTGTGTGTGTGTGTGTGTGTGTGTGTGTGTGTGTGTGTGTGTGTGTGTGTGTGTGTGTGCGTGCGTGCGTGCGTATGTGTGTGAAGCAGTCTTGCTGATGTAACTTTCACCATAGCTTCATTAACTCAAGAATCAGAATCCGTGTTATTGGCCAAGTATGAACACATACAAGAAATCTGACTCCGGTTTACATTGCTCAATGTACTCACTCAAAAAAGATGTGCACATACTGTAGGTTAAGACAAACAAGTTCAAGACTGTCAGATGCCAATTGGGGAAGTTGATGTGCAGCCATGAATTCAACACAATACAAGATCATAGCAGTTACAGAGATATTAAGTCAGTGGCCTGATGGGGGCGCTATAATTATTGCTGATTGCTGCTAGAGCATAAACCGGCAGCTAGATGGGATAACAATCAAACCATCTGGCAGCGTCAGGTTAACTAGAGCATGGTGAAGAAAAAACATACTAAAGTTCTGTGTGGAGGAACAAAAATGAAGGATTACCTGTCACAATTAAAGTCACTCCAGGAGA
Source organism: Poromitra crassiceps (assembly GCF_964638095.1). Lineage (NCBI taxonomy): Eukaryota > Metazoa > Chordata > Actinopteri > Beryciformes > Melamphaidae > Poromitra > Poromitra crassiceps. The sequence continues at coordinate 46,323,915 of NC_139626.1, forward strand.
ACCAGGACGTTGCTCCTTCAGGTCATCTATTAGGAATCTGAATGTGTATTCTGCTGAGTCACTTTTTGTCAGGTTTGTGATTCTCAGGATGTGCTGGTTCTTCATGTTTTCATGATACACATGACGTGCATCTTCAATCACACTTTCAGGAGACACCATGTCAGATTTCATCATGAGATACTCAAATTTAGGCTTGGACTGCAGGTTACTGGGATATGAGTAATCACAGGAAATGTCCACTGAAGATCCTTCCAGGGCACAGATTCTCCTGCTGACATAATTCACACTCCAGCAGTTCTTACCCTCAGTACCTGAAATATAGATGAAAAGACTTTAAAGTTCTTGATAGAAGAATTCAACTTACAGTAAATTGCGTGTGTGTGTGTGTGTGTGTGTGTGTGTGTGTGTGTGTGTGTGTGTGTGTGTGTGTGTGTGTGTGTGTGTGTGTGTGTGTGTGTGTGTGTGTGTGTGTGTGTGTGTGTGTGTGGGTGTGTGGGGACAGGAAGGATTGGGGACATGTGACAAAGGCCCTGGGCTATAGAATTGAACACAGGATGTCACAGTTACATGGTGTCTTAAAGACTACAGAGCAACCAGGACCTCATAAGTCTGTCATTGTTTCTGATCATGCTCACGCTCCACGTATACTATAGAAGTTCAGCAGCTGTTGGTGCACTGTGGATCCTGTTTCAACAATTGAGTGTTTTTACTCAGACTTACATGTAGGTAAACTCAAAATCTGAAAGCTCAAATGTTAGTCTGGTTAAAACCATCCAGATCTGTGAACTCACATTGTGTTTCATTCTCTGAGTTCACAGATCTGGATGGTTTTAACCAGACTACAAATATAATATGGAGACAGAATGATGCAACATTTCTATGTTGATGCTGGAATAATAATGATTCTTTGACTAAATTGTCATAATGAACATGGTCGTGGTGACTACAGGTCCCCAGAGCAGCCAGTAATAGTGACGTATGTATGTATGTATGTATGTATGTATGTATGTATGTATGTATGTATGTATGTATGTATGTATGTATGTATGTATGTATGTATGTATGTATGTATGTATGTATCTATGTATGTGTAAGGCAGTAGCCTGAATTAGACACCAGGTGTCGTCGTTACGTTGTTATTCCACGGAGAATTCCGCAAGTAGCGCTTTTTGTCCTTCACGCGACATCATAGTTTTGAAGTTCATTCCGTGCGGAAGTGACGTCTTTTTCAGAGTTTACATGTCCTCCTTGTAAGGTAAGCAGTGCTTATGTCGTCCTGAGTTATCTTAAAATATCCTCACTAAAACCACCCATCCAATTAATTTGTGTTACTTATGTGTGAGTTGAGATGTTTGTTTACATTTCGGCGGGCGGATTTCGGCAGACACTTGCGTTTATTGTGTAAATACTGGCCGCGATATTGACTAGCTTGCTGTGCACTAGCTCCCCCAGTCAGTGCAGTGTAAAGAGGACGTTTTTATTTAGTTAAGGCTGCTGTCTGGTTTTGTCATTTAATTTATTTCTACACTGAAATATGTTAAGAGAGAGTGCCTTATTTAATTGAAATGTGCAGTAATTGTCATGTTCAGTGTTATACATTTTGCACTATTGTTGGTACTGCAACATGTTTTCTAAGCAGAGTTTACATGTCCTCCTTGTAAGGTGGTGAAGCAGCAGCAGAGAGCCATTAAACTGCATTGGTCTCAACCACAATCCAGAACGCCTGTGTCCCGTGCTCCTTCTCTCCGCACAACACCCCATGATCACACACACCATCAAACACAACGCAGAGTCCCAGGGTGTGTAGAGAGGCTCCAGCACGTGTGGGTTACATCTTTGGTGCCGTGACCCGGATTGTGGTGCTCCGAGACCGAAGAGAAAGACTGACTAACGGTGGCACCCCCAGCCATCCTACTGTATTGAACTGTATACAAATACCATCTGGGAGTAGTGTGGGACTGAACTACTATCTCCTGCAGAGTGGTGTTGGCAGTATATTCACCTTCCCCAACATATCCTTTGAAGGCAGTAATAAGCAATTTAGTTAGATTTTTTTTCTATCTTGTGATTTAATACAGTAAACTGAACTGATACTTGGATGGTTAAATAATGAAAAAAAATTGAAAATATATAAGAAAAAAAAAAAAAAAGTTACTTTTCTAATTCTAATTTCCTAATTCATGATATTTGTGTTGGACATAGAGCTGTGTACTGAAACTGATTTAATTCAAGTGTAATCTAAGTTTGAGTTGAATGTTGATTGTGAACACATTTTCTTTGTTACACTTTTCTATAGTAGAAATAATAGTTCTACATACTCACAGCCAAACATATAACATCAACACATAAATTCATACATTTGTCTAAAGAAAAAAAGAAAAAAAAAAAATTGGGGGGGAAAATGGAAGAATTTGAAATGATGAATGAATATGCCAAATCTCCATTGAAGACTGCAGGTCCCTCTGCTGTGGCACCAGGCCTACAACCCTCCCCCGAGCCCGTAACAAGCCACAACTATGACTCTCCCAATAAAGCACAAACCCATGTTTGGATGGAGGGGGCAATGGCTGAGACCGGCACAGTGAACCAGCAGCAATCAGTGAGGCCGAAGCTGACCAACCGTTTCGCCAGGTTCACTGACCCTCGACTGCAGTATCACACTCAAGGCCACCAGACCTGCGGGCAGCCCGCAGACTCAGGACTGGGCACACAGCTCACCACACCTCCCCCAATGCTGTCACCTATGACTGACCACCGCGTTACCCCAGCTCATTTGTCTACAGTGCAAGGCTCTGGAGCTTCAATGCAGGTACCCTCACTCTGTTTTGACAGCAGCCCAGCCACGAGAGAAAGCTACCAGACAAACAGGTCAGCCTACAGCCTGCCAAGTACAACCCCTCCGGTGCCCCAGTCAACCGTGCAGAGAACAATTGCCTCTGCCCTCCCACCCTGAGCCAGTGTGCACGGGCCCACAGCCACCCTGCCAATTCAAAGCCTCCCACGCCCCCTATTACCAGAAATGCAGACTGTGCAGCAGCCCACCATGAACTGTCCAGTTGCCTCCCCTTATCCAACTCAGGCTATGCAGCCTAGCTTCCAGGTACGTGGTGCACACATGGAGCCACAGGTCCACCCCAGCTATGCGTATTCCACACCCATGCCCCAGGCTGCCATGCCAAGGTTCCAAACACCACGAACAATGAACATTATGAATAACCCCCCTGCTGCTGGGCAGACCCTCCAAGGGTTAGAGTATGGACCAAGCCTCCAGTTGCATCAGTCACAAGCTGCTGTCCACTACTCTCATGACATGCCCCATGGTAAAGTGGCCCCCATGCCCCCATCTGCCACCAGTGTATGGGGCACCAACACAACTGCACCCATTCCCCAGAATGTTGAGTATGCAGCGTTTGATCACACAGCTCCCCCTTATGCCCCTGCTCCAGTACATCTACGGGCACCTGCTTCACACCCTCAAGTCAGCATGTATCCCAAAGCCCTTCCACCACTCACCCCCTTCCCTCCATCCTCCTCCCCACACATGCTGTCACACCTGTCCGAGCCACCATTAAAGACTGCTGCCAGGCCTGTAGCCAACCCAAGCCTTCCTCTGGCTGCCTATGGTGGTTTCATGCAGACTCATCAGGTGAAAAATGTCCAAGTCTTCACTGGTAATGCTGATAGCAAGATGCTTGTAGAGGACTGGATTCGTGACATGCAGTATCTCCTGGAGGCAATAGAGCTCCCCACGCACCTCCGCTTCTCCACTGTTGTGCGACACCTGAGTGGTGAGGCCAGGAAGCTCGTTCTGAATCTGCCTCCCCATGACCAAACCCCTGAAAACGCATTTGAGGAACTGAGGGCGGAGTACAGTGACACACAAGGCTCCTTAGATCCACTGGCAGACTTCTATGAGCGCAGCCAGAGGTCAGGGGAGTCTGCATGCTCTTACGCTATAGCGCTGGAGGCAACATTGCGGGCTGTGGAAGAAAGTCAAAGAGGAGGCAGGCTTTTCCCTGACCATGATAGTAAACTCACCCGACAGTTCTTAAGAGGGCTTAATTGATTGATTTGATTTGATACTTTATTGTCCACCATGGTGGAAATTTTTCTTTGGCTTCTCTTCCCATCAAGATACATTGTGCACAGTCAGCACACCATAAAACATAAAGACATAGAACATAAAACACACATGTACAAGTTAAGACAGATAGTGCAAATAAACATATGATTCCAAATACAAACCCCTAACTAAAAATGGCTTCCTACCTATCTAAAATACCAGTCATATACCTACCTACCTAAAATATTACAAATACAATACCTAACTAAAATAGCTTCCTAATTCCTAACTATCTAAAATACCAGTCATATACCTACCTATCTAAAATATTACATAGCGCAGCAGTGACAGCACACAGGACAGTTCATTTATTTAATGACCGTATGGCACAGGGGATAAATGAGTTTTTGTAAATGTTCCGGTTGGCCCTTGGGACCCTGAATCGACGACCGGATGGAAGCAGCTGGAATGCAGAGTTCAGTGGGTGCGAGGCATCACCACTGATCTTCCTTCCTTTCCTGATAACAGCCTTTTCAAAAATGTTGGAAAGCTGTCTTTGTGTTTTGCCAACAATTTTACTTGCTATTTTAACTATTCTAGAAAGTTTGTTTTTGCTCTTTACGTTCAAGTTGCCGTACCAGGCGGTCATATTAAAAGACAGGACTGATTCGACCAGACTGCTGTATGCCGTTTGGAGAATGTGTTGGCTGACACCAAAACTCCTCAGCTTCCTGATTAAAAACAGACGCTGATTGGCTTTCTTATATATATAGTCTGTGTTCTCATTAAAGGTCAAAGTCTGGTCAAAGATTGTCCCCAGATACTTGAACTGTTTGACCTTTTCCACAGGCTGGTTACTGAGCATGATAGGGACCATGTTACTTTCCCCTGGTTTTGTTTGCATAATGAGTTCCTTTGTTTTGGACACGTTAATTTCTAGTTTGCATGCTCGGCACCAGTCCTGCAGTGCAGTGGCCTGCTTGAGGTATGCCTCTTCATAGATGGCATCATCTTCCCTAAGAAGACCAACAAGGGCCATATCGTCTGCGTATTTAAGCAGCTTCAGGTTACAGTTATTTACACACATCATGTTTACATAAATTGAGAACAGCAGTGCGGACAGTACACAACCTTGGGGTGCCCCAGTGTTTAAGACAAGTTCATCTGAGTACAGTCCGTTCATCAGGACTCTCTGAGGGCGGTCCGTTAGGAAGCTCCTAATTAGATGAATGAGACCCCCATTCACATTCATCTCTAATAGTCGTTCCAACAGAATATCAATTTGCATAGTGTTAAATGCGGAACAGAAATCAATAAACAAAATACGAACGACTGCTTTTGGTAGCTGTAGGTGATTAGCTACTAAATCGACTAAAGTGAGAGTCGCATCCTCAGTTCCCCTCTTGGACCTATACGCGAATTGTAGGGGGTCAAGTTGATCTTCTACAGAGGATATAAGGTGCTTAATAATGACTCTCTCCATACATTTGGATAAGATTGACGTAAGAGCCACTGGTCTAAAATCCTTAAAAGCTGTTGCTCTAGGAACTTTAGGCACAGGAATAACTGTAGAGTGTTTCCATGGGTTTGGCCACACTAGATTATTGAGCAGGGTTTGGTTTAGCTTAGTGACAGCCCCTTTGAGCTGTTGGGAACATACTTTAAGGACCTTTCCGTCTAGGCCATCAGGCAGTGATGGCCTGGATGTGTAATGATGAGGATGTGTATGCAAGGATTGCACCAATGAAGCCCAGGATGTTGAGCTTCCGAGAATTGCAAGCTGAGCTCAGAAATCTGACAAAAGAGACTAAGAAGTTCCAGTCACAACACAAGGCAAAGAAAACATATGCCCAGGTGCATGTCACCTCAGAGCCTGGTGCGAATGTCAAGACAGAAAGGGCAAAGCATACCTCAGAGTTGTCAGAGCTGACAGAGATGGTGAAGAAATTAGCTCTTAGCCAAGAGGAACAGATGGCCAAGTTGTCTCACCTTGAATCAAGAATTGCTGCTCCTCGCACCATTCCCCCCCCAAGAGTCCAGCCATCTCCTGGAAATACAACCCAGAGTGCGAGTGTTACGTGCTACCGTTGTGGCAAGCAAGGACATATAGCTCGGGTCTGCAGAGCGGTGTTGCCGGATCCCGATCTGGCCTGGGCTCGCCAACCACAACCTACGACCCCTGCAGAGGGGAACACACCTCACTCAGCTCAGCCTTTAAACGCCTAGAGCCCGTGGTAACCGGGGCAACCATGGGCAAGCAGCAAGACCCCCCACTGCATGTGACAAAAACTGGTGATGGAGGAGGGGACACCCCCTTGGTGGGTCCCAGGAACGAGGGGGAGGTGGAAGTCAATGGAATAAAGTGCAAGGCTCTCATTGACTCTGGCTCTCAGATAACCAGTATCACTCACGGATTCTGGAGCAACCACCCCGAACTCAATAAACGAAAGCTACAGTCCTCTAAAATACCCATAGAGGGTGCGGCAGGTCAGGGTGTGCCCTACCATGGTGTCCTGCACATTAACTTAAAAGTGCTGGGGAAAGAGTTCAAGACTGTGCCAGCCTTCGTCGTCCCTGATTCCGAGTATCGCTCCTCTGTCCCTTTGCTCGTGGGAACCAACGTCATTCGTGCCTCCAGGAGCCACCTCCAAGCAGCCTATGGCCAGCAATTCCTTCACCAGGTCAAGGAAAGCCATCCTGAGTGGTACACTGCTCTGCTGGAGATTGGGGGCACCGGACACAGTGGAACGGATGACATGGTGGGCCCTGCTGTATACACTGGCCGTAAAATACGCATCCCTGCGGGGAAAGAGATGGATTTAAGGTGTAAAATCAAAGCTGGCCCACAAAGAAAGACTTATACAGCTCTGATTGAAGGTGACCCTTGCCGCCAGCTTCCCCAAGACCTCTTAGTTGCCAAGGTTCTAGCCGATGTAAAGAGAGGCGGTGCCCCTGTCCGAGTGATGAACCTGTCCCAGCATGCTATTACAATCAAGCCACACACACACCTAGCCAATGCTTTCCTGGTGGACAATGTTGTGGATTTTTCAGACAAAGAGCAGTGTGTTGATCACAGTGGTGGGAGCAAAGAGGCATGCCTGAGTCTGGATCAAGTGGTGGCAAGTGTTGGGGTGGACCTAAGTGGGGCGGCAGTGGAGAATGAGCACCAGCGCTCCCTGCTTAAAGATCTTGTGGAGAGGAATGTAGGTGTGTTTTCCCAGCATCCCCTGGACTATGGCCACACGAAAACAGTCCAACATGACATTCCCCTAATTGATTCTAAGCCCTTCCGGCTACCATATCGCAAGATACCCCCTTCACAGTGGCAAGATGTGAGGAAGATGCTGATGGAGATGGAAACAGCAGGGGTGATCAGGCCGAGTAAGAGTCCATACGCTTCACCAGTAGTGATCGTAACTAAGAAAGACGGGTCACTAAGGTTATGTGTCGATTACAGGAAGCTCAACTCCTACAGCACAAGAGACGCGTTTCCCCTGCCCAGAATAGAAGAGGCCCTGGAGGCTCTGGGGCAGGCAAAGTACTTCTCCACACTCGATCTCACATCTGGTTACTGGCAAGTGGAGGTGGCGGAGCACGACAAACACAAGACGGCCTTCAGTACTCCTATGGGGCTGTTTGAGGCCAACAGAATGCCATTCGGCCTGCAGAACGCTCCGTCCACCTTTCAGAGACTCATGACCTGCTGCTTTGGGGATCTAAACTTCACCCACCTGCTGATCTATCTCGATGACCTCATCATTTTCTCCAAAACCTTTGATGAGCATCTGGAGAAGCTGCAGCTGGTGTTTGATCGCCTTCAGGAGCACGGATTGAAGTTAAAGCCCTCCAAGTGCCAGCTGGTGAGAGAGGAGGTGCAGTACTTGGGGCACTTGGTGTCCGCGGAGGGGGTCAGGACAGACCCAGAGAAGATCAGCAAGGTCAAGGAGTGGGTGAGGCCCACAAATCGGAAGGAAGTGCTGCAGTTCTTGGGTTTCACTGGATATTACAGGCGGTATGTTAGTGGCTACTCCATCTTAGCTGCTCCCTTATACCGTCTCACCACTGGTGACCCCAGAAGAAAGAAGAGAGGGGGGAGGAGAAGCCCGGGTTCTGACCCACCCTTTTTGTGGAATGATGAGTGCGAGAAGGGATTTCAGTCCCTAAAAGAAAAGCTGACGAGTGCTCCAGTGCTGGGCTATCCAGACTACAGCCTGCCGTTTGTGCTTCAGACTGATGCCTCAGGAGAAGGGCTTGGCGCAGTCTTGGTTCAAGTCCAGGAGGGAATCGAGAGAGTCATAGCCTATGCCAGCCGAGGCTTGACTCCAGCTGAGACCAGGTACCCGGCACACAAACTCGAATTCCTCGCCATGAAATGGGCAGTGACCCACAAATTCTATGACCATCTCTATGGGCGTAGATTCTCGGTACTGACAGACAACAACCCCCTGAAGTATGTGATGTCCTCAGCTAAGCTGGATGCTACAGGCCAGCGGTGGGTGTCTCGGCTGTCTGCATTTGATTTTGACATACAGTATCGAAGGGGGCGGAGTAACGCAAACGCTGATGCCCTTTCCCGTATGTCCAACCAAGAGGTCAGCCAGGTCCTGCAAACCTGCCCTCAGTGGGCGAGGGCTAGCGGAGAGGAAAGACCCCCCCAAGAACGACAAAGCTCCCCAGGCGAGAACACCACTGCCTCAGAGGAACCCTCCACTCAAGAGCCTCGATCGCTCGGGTGTAGTGAGCCCTACAGGGATGTTGGAACAGAGTCGCTGCCTGCGATGACAAAACAGGAAATCCGTGCGGGGCAGAAGGAGGACCCGGTGATTGGCACTGTCTTGCACTTTAAAAGCCTGAACCAAAAACCAAGCCGCAGCCAGAGGGTCAACGGTGGTGGGCAAGTGTGCCTTCTCCTAAAGGAGTGGAGGAGGTTACTGATAAGGGATGGTATCTTGTACCGCCGCATCCAAGACAGCCAAAGGGGAGTAGTGGAGCAGCTGGTATTGCCAGAGAGGCTGCACACTTCAGTCAAGACTGCTCTTCATGACGACTCAGGGCACTTAGGATTTGAGAGGACTTTGCACATGATAAGGGAGAGATTTTACTGGCCAAGAATGTTCCAGGGAATCAAGGCTTGGTGCGAGCAGTGCGAGAGGTGCTGCCTCAGAAAGACCCCAACCGCAGGCCTCAGGGCTCCCCTGGTCAGTATCCACAGCAGTGCCCCCATGGAGCTCGTGTGTGTGGACTTTTTGACTCTGGAGAAGTCAAAGGGTGGCATAGAAAATGTGCTCATTGTAACGGACCACTTTTCCCGCTACGCCCAAGCCTACCCCACTAAAGACCAAAAGGCCTGCACAGTGGCTAAGGTACTGTGGAAAAACTTCTTCTGCCGGTTTGGCTTCCCTGCAAAATTGCATACAGACCAAGGGCGCAATTTCGAAAGTGCTATTGTGAAGGAACTGTGTAAATGTACTGGCATCACTAAGACCCACACAACCCCTTACCACCCGCAGGGTAACGGGACCACCGAAAGATTCAACCGGACCCTCATGAACATGCTTGGAACCTTAGAGCCTCACTTAAAGTGCCGCTGGCATGAACATGTGGATGCGATGACACATGCTTACAACTGCACACGACACGATTCGACTGGATATACACCATACTACCTGATGTTTGGTAGACATCCCAGACTCCCAGTAGATCTGATCTTTGCGCTCTCTACTACCAATGAGCCATGTGGATATAGTGAGTATGTGCAGACTCTGCATGACTGTCTGTCACAGGCCTACGCCCAGGCTAATCAGACCTCTCGGCATGCAAAGGGGCAACAGAAAAAATACTATGACCAAAAAGCAAAGAGTCAAGTCTTCAGCCCGGGAGACAGGGTCCTGGTTAAGGTGTGTCATGTGGAGGGGCGGAAGAAACTGGGTGACAAATGGCAGTCACGCCCATACATAGTGGTGAAGAAGCAACCCAGCATACCTGTGTATGTGGTGCGACCAGAGGATGGTGGAACTGAGAGAGTGGTCCACCGCAACCTCCTTACACAGTGTATGTTTTTCCCAGTGGAGCAGGCCGGTGAAGCGAGAAGAGAGGAGGTGGAGTCCGATACAGCAGAGGAGGATGATGATACAGAGGAAATTGAAGAGGAGGAAGTGGAGTCAGCTACAGCCGAGGAGTGGGAGAGGGAGGATGGAGAGGAGAGTGTGGAGAGAGAGAAAATTGTGGAGAGGGCTCTGCCTGGGACAACAAACGGACAGGATGAACACCAAAGAATGGAGGAAGAGGAGGCAGGAGAAATGAATGGAGAGGAAGAAAATGTACCTGCTGTCAGTGGTGCCAACTCAACTCATGGTCCCAGTGATCCGAAGAGGAACCCACCGAGAAATCGACGTCCCCCAAAGAGACTGTCCTACCAGTCGCAAGTGGTGGAATCGGAAGAGGACCAGCGGAGGATAGAGAGAGGGTGGAAGTTGTGGCAGAGGGCCAAAGCAAGACGAACAGCATACGTAACACCATAAAGCTAACAAACATACACACAATTCTATGCAACACACAGCACATTCATTCATCACACTTAGTGTAACTGTTTTCTATTGTTTCTATTTGGTGGGTGGTATTGTTTTTTTATTTTGTTTGGTCTGATGTCTGAGACGCCATCAAGTAAAGGAGGGGTAGATGTAAGGCAGTAGCCTGAATTAGACACCAGGTGTCGTCGTTACGTTGTTATTCCACGGAGAATTCCGCAAGTAGCGCTTTTTGTCCTTCACGCGACATCATAGTTTTGAAGTTCATTCCGTGCGGAAGTGACGTCTTTTTCAGAGTTTACATGTCCTCCTTGTAAGGTAAGCAGTGCTTATGTCGTCCTGAGTTATCTTAAAATATCCTCACTAAAACCACCCATCCAATTAATTTGTGTTACTTATGTGTGAGTTGAGATGTTTGTTTACATTTCGGCGGGCGGATTTCGGCAGACACTTGCGTTTATTGTGTAAATACTGGCCGCGATATTGACTAGCTTGCTGTGCACTAGCTCCCCCAGTCAGTGCAGTGTAAAGAGGACGTTTTTATTTAGTTAAGGCTGCTGTCTGGTTTTGTCATTTAATTTATTTCTACACTGAAATATGTTAAGAGAGAGTGCCTTATTTAATTGAAATGTGCAGTAATTGTCATGTTCAGTGTTATACATTTTGCACTATTGTTGGTACTGCAACATGTTTTCTAAGCAGAGTTTACATGTCCTCCTTGTAAGGTGGTGAAGCAGCAGCAGAGAGCCATTAAACTGCATTGGTCTCAACCACAATCCAGAACGCCTGTGTCCCGTGCTCCTTCTCTCCGCACAACACCCCATGATCACACACACCATCAAACACAACGCAGAGTCCCAGGGTGTGTAGAGAGGCTCCAGCACGTGTGGGTTACATATGTATGTATGTATGTATGTATGTATGTATGTATATGTATGTACTGTATGTATGTATGTATGTATGTATATGTACAGTATGTATGTATGTATGTATGTATGTATGTATGTATGTATGTATGAAGTGAAAATTACCATAATTAATTAATATGTTCAGAATTAAAGATAAAAGGTAGGCACAACATTTTAAATTAAAGCTAAGCCCAATAGCTAAACAATGAGATGAATCCTATAAATATGGTGGGACAAACAGTTTGTTATTAATAATTTGGTGTATTGTTATTCAGATCATATTTCTTACTGCCTTTCAAAGAAACATGCCTTAAGTTATACAGTACCATGAGTTGCTTCATACTCACACACTGCAGGAGAGCGGAGATCCTCATGGCCTACTACAAAACAGGAGAAGCTGGCAACATAGGAGCCAAGAACTGTGACTTGGTGCTTGGAGTGGAAAAGGTTTCCATTTATGAACCAGGTGTAGTTGAGTTTGGAGTCAGTCAGAGTACAGCTGGTGCTACAGGTCAGTATGACAGTCTGTCCACTGTTATAAGGCTTCACATCAACATGTAGTTCTGTTGGGAGATGATAAATACACTTTTCAGCAGTTACTGAATGCATGACAAATTCTTTATTAGATAGATTGTTTAATGTGAAGTAGCAAAGTAGATTATACTCTTATTAAAAAAATAAGACAGGAGCTATGTAATTGAATGCATGACAAATTTAGATTGATTGTTTAATGTGAAAGACACAACTATAGAATTGAAGTCACGGTGCCAGTAACAAAAGGTAAAATGTAGTTTTTTGGGTTGTGCCATAGACTTTTAGAGAAAAGCACGTTATATTGATGCTGTTGCAATTCTCACTGTTTGCCCCTAGAGGCTGATTAACATTTTACATTAGGTAATGCACCCTTAAACTAATGTTGTTGTCAGTTGCTGAGTGAACAGGATGGATAACAGCTAATAAATGTCTAACCTGTGGGATATGTGATGGAGCAGGGCTGCTCAGAAGAACACATCCTCCCTTCAGCATAGGTCACATTAAAGCAGGTCGATGTGACAGAATCTGGAGGAAAATAAATGACATGCAGTCTTATAATAATGAACTTCATCACAATAATGAGTCACAATATTTAAAGACATTCCATGCAGGATTTACTTTATCAAATATTTTAAAAGACCACACACTATCACCACTTTTAATTTAGTAAGAATGTAAAATACATGTATATCAAGCTAGCTAATTTATTAGATGTACTGTAATGTGATGAGGAGCTAAATGTCAGCACTCACCCACTGAGACTTGAGGGGCTCTGAGATGCTTGTAGCCTTTGACAGCACAGGAGTAGCTGACTGCTTCCTCACTGCTGACCAGGTGTTGGTACCAGGGAGACCAGTCCTGATAGACAAACACTCCATTCTTGTACCATATGTAGACTGAAGGCTTTTCAGTCAGAGGACATCTGGTGCTACATATCAGTGTTACTCTCTGTCCCTCTGTCACTGTGACAGGAAACACCTTCACCTGGAGGTCTGGAATGATGTGTAAAATGACTGTTAAAATGTTTATAGGCCTACTGATATTATTCTCAATGTAATAAATCAGTGACAAAGAACCACTGTACCTGTAACACTGAGAGAAATATCACTGAACAATTTCCATGTTGAGTTGTCAGTAGCATCTCTGCAGCCATATGTATTTGCATCAGTCTCTCTTAGATCATTGATTGTTAGAGTGGAGTTAGTGTCTTTAGACTTATCATCCACATGATTTATGTCTGTAGAGATCTCATTCAGAACATGCTTCCCCCTTTGGCCATTCCATTCTACAGTATACCATTTCTTGCTTGAAGTGGCCTGTGTAACTGCGCAGGGAAGTTTTACTGATGAGCCCTTCAAGGCACACATGCTGCTGCTGGCTTGTCCCAGAAATCCTAAAACAGAAGCTTACATTATCAAAAGATCTGGACAAAATTCTCCATCTAAAATCACAGGTATCTCGACACTATTGAATGTTGATAGGATTCTGTGGAGTAAGTACATTTGAAAAGGTGCATTCTACAGTAAAGTAATAACTTTGGTACTCCAATAGAAAAATCTTCAATTATTTCTTATATTTTCCAAATAAGTGTTTGCCTCTCATTCAAAATGTACTGTTCAGTTGTTCAACATATATTTCCATAGCCTAATCCTAGAATTTGGTAAAGACTGCCTTATTCCCAAAGTGGGGTGCTCGCAGTTAGGTCGGGGGTAATCTCTCGAGACAGACTTTCGATATATATATTTTTGTTTAAACCGATGGGTTCCCAGATTGCGTTGGGGGTACACAAAAATAAAATAAAAATAGCTAATACCTCGGGAGGTACAGGAAATTTACAGTTAATGACCATATTTGACAAGAGATGTATAAACACAATCACTTCATACCTGAGAGGTAGAGGAGCAAAGTCACAAACACACATCCAGCTTCTGCCAACAACATGGCTGCAGTATCCTTCAACTTCCACAAAGATGACTGAAGAACAATATTTGAGGCAGCTGGATCACAAATGCTGCATTCATGAAATCCCATCCAGACAAGCAAGCATGGAACCCATTTGTCAAAATCCACAGCACTCTACTGACAGAGTGAAGGGGGAGCAGGTAACAAGTTCTGCCTTTGGACAGAATCTAGTCTTGTGTGGGGGCGGTTGGCATAAAGCCCCCAGCTTTGACAGCGCAAACTTCCTTCCTCTGTTCTTAGTAAAATCAACCTCAAATGAAGAATCTACATAGCTGCGAAAGTAACTCACGAAATAGAATTCTAGGACCAACACAACTGATGTCATTATTTTGACAGCTGGTGTTAGCTGCAGATCATCAGTACTCGAAACTCTTTACATCAGTACTAGAAACTAATTTCTATCCTTATAAACAATTCATCTCTTTTGACCATTTTATAGCGTTTGTTGTCTCTAATGTTGTCTCTAATGCATGCATGCATGTAACAGTGTGTCCATAATATCACAAATGTGTGAAAGGTGTCAGAGTAAATGCAGAGAGATGTGAAGCTGATGGTGGTGATCACATGGTCTGTGGTTGGCTGATGGTGGAAACTTAGCATCAGTCAGAGGAAGATAAAGACCTCAGTGATGTTTTAATACACTGCACAACATGTCCATCAGGAGGTATTTGGATCTCTTTAGTAGCTTTGTTCTGGTGGGCCTGCATTGGTCCATATCAGCTGTTTAGTTGGTTCCACTTTGGCCAGTTTAAAATGAGTGGTCCTGTGACACCAAGTGAACGCACTTCTTCACATGACCCTGATCTCCCCCTCAACCCAATATAAGTGTGCTGTGAAGTGTCAGTGTGTTCTGTTACCATTCTGTAGTGTTTCTATGTTCCAGGCTGTGAAAATCAACACTTTGTTGCAGGACCATAAAGTATCTATCTACCACACAGCATGCCACAAAGTAGAGGAAGTCAGCAGCATGTCTAAATATAGAAGTCTATAGCATGTGTCCCTATTTGACAGACAATTCAACACCACCAGAGAATCAGACAAAATTAAACAAACTTCACCACCAGCACAATGATCAACATGAACACAGGTGTGATTGAACTGTTAGACACGTACACTATGCCCCCCCCCCCCCACACACACACACACACACACACTGCCCCCCCCCCCCCCCCCCAACACCCCCCCCCCCACCCCACACACACACACACACACACACACACACACACAAGTACACGCAAGAAGACACATATAAGCCAGAGGATGAGGGTCTGTATCCTGAAAATGTAATATTCTGAGATGTATCTTAAAAAATAAATACCAGTAAATATTATAAAGATTAATAATCCCCAAATGTTATCTAATTAATATATATCATATTACTATATGAATCTATGAATACAAATAAGTTAATTCTGACACCTTCTGTTTGATGTTACAGTCTCGAATTTCAGCACATCTACAAGTGGATGTGGTACGCTTTCAGCTATTTCGTGGTACTTTTTTACTCTACATTAGATACTTTATGGTGGTTTGAATTACCCCATTTTGACTAGAGGAATTTCATCATCGTCATTTTACATCAAATGAAAAATAAACACATTTATTTGTTTTAACTTTTATTTCAAGTGTTTCATGACACACTTCACATAGAAATATGAAACACACCAGTGCATTTATCAATAACAAAGACTAGAAACACACATGAGAGAAGAATCCTGTCCTGCTCAGTGCTCATTCATGTTCACAATAAATCATTCCTGCTCATTCACAATACTAGCTCGTCCTTGTGTTACTGGCCATTTAGTCAGGCCTCTCTCACAGAGTTGGCATGCAGCCTCTCCTCTCTCTCCTCAGAGGGGTTTCATAGTCCACTTCCCTGGCTGAAGTGGACAGGTGCTCCACTCTGAAGCACCTGTGGGCTTTTGTTCATTTAGTCGGCCCTAATTACCTAATTCAAAAATCTGGCTCCGTTAGGTCACCTGCAGGGGTGCTCTTTACACTTCCTGAAAGATTCAATTCAAGACAATTTTGCTCAAGACAATTTTGCTCACTCATACATACAGACACTTTGCATTCTTATTATAGGAATATATACAGTATATAACTCTTGAAAAGATCATCTGCTAAAAGCCTAAATATAAATGCAATGCAGAGATAACAAGAGTTTCCTTGCAGTTGAAAGGTTGTTTTGTACACCAGGGGGAGTGTGTGTGTTCACAGCCTTTGTACAAACTGTAGGGATCCTCTGCTTAGCCACTGAGCCTGAAAACAACAACAACAACACATAAGGTAATCATCCTGCAAAGTGTTAATCAATCGTGTGTATTGTCTATTAAAAAGGGCATATTTTCTCAGTTGTGGTTATAATGATCACACCTCATGTAAATACAGTAGCGTAAGTAAACATGTCATCCTCTATGAATCATGCAGGTCAATGACCTGCATCATTTAAATGATTTTAAATGCTTGTGTCAAAATGTGTCATCCCTCCAAGTGTTAAATTGTACCAGTGGTGTCTGAGATATGTTTGAGTAAAATGTTGACCCCTAAGTAGATCTTCCTCACAGGATGTGTGTAACAAGTTTCCTGTCAGTTGGATTTGTGGTGTGGTGTTATGCTCTTTTCAAAGTGTGAGAGTTAGAACTTAATTATAGTGCAGCCATCAAGCCAATTGGTGTAGACTGTGTTAATTTGATTAAAACAACTGATACGGTTTGTTCCCTCATGATTTAATTGCATGGGGGAAGAATATGTATTAGCCTAATTCTTTTCCTGGACCCAGCAGGCCCAGTTGTAATGATAAGAGATGCTCACCAAGCATCACTGTTGGGTCTGTTGAAGTTGACAGCAGCAGACTGGACCTCCTCCTGTCTCTGGAGCTGAGCTGGTTGAATGTTGGAGTAGAGGGGATCTTCCTGGGTCTTAGAGAAGTGGACGCTGCTGTGGTGAAGGTCAAGTTGCTCTGTTGATGTGCTCTGTGCTGCAGGGATGGGGCTCTGGCCCACAGCTGAGATGGTGTCATACACAGGACCTGGGTGACTTAACTGATTGGTAGAGACAAAACAATAAAATAAAAAAGTATATAAATATAAGCAAGGGAGAAAAGGTGGAACAGTTTCTAAAACAAAGTGTGGGAAAGGAAGATGAGCAGGTGCAGGTATAGGACCCATACAGGAGAGGGGTCGAGGAAAGGAGAGTATGATTTAGGTGGGACAGAAAAGACAAGACAGAGCGATGACATGAAGCTCTTCCTGTAGAGATGAGCTGGAGGAGAGGGAGGCTAGCTAAAAAAATACAGCTAAAAATAGCTATTGTTGAATTGAATAATAGTTGTAGGCTACTAGTCTTCTGCCATTGTTAATTGTTCCCCCTATAATTCTGCTTTCAGAGCTAGTTATTAAGTATTAAGTTGTTACTAAAAAAAACAAGAATAATCGAATCAGAGGCAGTTATGAAATATGATAACAAGTAGGCAAGATACATTTATATCGTGTTACATTTACAACCGGCCCTTTCAGAGCAGCCATAATGCTGATGTGGCCCCGGACAAAATAGAGTTTAACACCCCAATGCTGTACTTTACCTGCTGGTAGATGTCTGGTGTTCCAGGTCCAGAGGGTTGAGTGGAGGCCCTCTTTCTTCTGCTTAGTGAAATTAATGAATGAGTGAATGAATGAATGAATGAGTGAGTGAATGAATGAATGCATTTTAGACAAGAGATTGAATGCCATTGTTTTGAAACACAGCACAGTATTGTTCACCTAATCCACAGGAAGACAGAGAGGAGTATGACAGCCAGGAGAACAGCAGCAGGTCCTGAGGCTACTGCTGCTGTCCATGTCCATGTCCCTGTGGTCACATCTGAATTGGGGGAATACAATTAGTTCAATTATTAATACTATTAAGTAGTAAAGTTGTACATCATTATTGGATTTCTGTCACTTGGACTCCAGAAAGACTGTAGATGCCTCCAGTACATCACCTGACTAATCTACAAATCATTTCCCATTCCCGACAATACAAGGAATCCATTGAGAAGGACGATGTCATCAATACTCTTACAATTGATGACGCCGTTCCAAAAAATAGACATTGATCCCATTGAAGTCACCAGACTGTTTAAAAAAACAAACACTTTGGCCATGTTCACATTACAGGCAAATCCGATTTGCTGATAAAGTCATTAATCATCATTATCTTGATTGGTTTCCCAAATCTGATTTGGGAGTGTTTCCGCACTGCCACAAATCTGATTTTCAAGTCGGATCTGTGTGTCCAGACCTAAACAGCGTATCTGCATGGGTTGCTATGGTAACGACGTGGGCGTCAGTAAATACTTAGGTTGGTGACGTGGCTTTCCTGGGGGGGACCACTGGTGTAGAAACATAACTCTAATTTACAGTTATTTACCACATTTGACAAAAGCTGTATAAACACAATCACTTCATACCTGAGAGGTAGAGGAGCAAAGCCACAAACACACATCCAGCTTCTGCCAACAACATGGCTGCAGTATCCTTCAACTTCCACAAAGATGACTGAAGAACAATATTTGAGGCAGCTGTATCACAAATGCTGCATTCATGAAATCCCATCCAGACAAGCAAGCATGGAACCCATTTGTCAAAATCCACAGCACTCTACTGACAGAGTGAAGAGTGAGCAGGTAACAAGTTCTGCTTTTGGACAGAACAGAGTCTTGTGTGGGGGTGTTTGGAACAAAGCACGCAGCTTTTGCATCACAAACGTCCTTCCTCTGTTTTTAGTCAAATTAACCTCAAGTGAAGAACCTACGTAGCTGTGAAAGTAACTCTCAGAATAGAGTTGTGGGACCAACACAACTGATGTCATATTTTGACAAATTGGTATTGTAGCTGCAGAGCATCAGTGACAAAGTCAAAGAGATATCCTTTAAAATGCTTCACAGGTTTTATCCAACTAATCATGTAGAGACTTAAGAAAGACATTGATGTAAGTTGCACCTTTTGTGGGGATCCCAGAGAAACCCTGTTTTGTATTCTAATTAATTGTAATTCTGGTCTTGCCAGGTGTTCAAAGGTGTTCAATCTCGGAGAGGTCTGGCCCACAAAAGAACTGTGGACTAAATTGTCACGATTTATTGCTGATCACATCTATCCTCCCTTTTCTTTACTTTGGAAACATGTATTGTTTGGATTTACTGAATATGACAGGAATCTCTGCTCACAGTTTTACTTGATTCATTTGCTTATTGTTTTGACCAAATTTTACATTCACAGATCCAAATTCTTAAGCAAAAAGCCAAACTTTAATCAATACCTTTCAATGTTATCTGAATGTACAAACAAAAAAGCTGTTAAAATGTACGACGACTTTGAGCTTTATAAGATATTAATTTAACTTGTTCCCTATATTTTGTCACTATCAGTAATCCTCCCCCCTGCCGTGTTTTTGTTTCTGACTGTGAAATTGTGTTGAAGATGTATAGAAAATTATTTATGAACATGCTGCCATTATTGTGTGTGTGTGTGTGTGTGTGTGTGTGTGTGTGTGTGTGTGTGTGTGTGTGTGTGTGTGTGTGTGTGTGTGTGTGTGTTTTCTATATATATGCTGCAATAGTTGTGGAAAAAAGCTGCTGCAGAACATCACTACTTTACATCAACTCTTTACTCATTTCTATCACGCAGAATTAATAAATTTTGACAATTTTTATAGCGTTTGTTGTCTCCTCATGTAACATGCAGCGTGTTAAACAGTGTGTTCATATGATAAAGGTGTGAAAGTTGTCAGAGTGAAGGCAGAGAGATGTGAAGCTGTTGGTGGTGATCACATGGTCTGTGGTTGGCTGATGTTGGTGATCACATGGTCTGTGGTTGGCTGATGGTGGAAACTTAGCATCAGTCAGAGGAAGATACAGACCTCAGTGATGTTTTAATACACTGCACAACATGTCCATCAGGAGGTATTTGGATATTTTTAGTAGCTTTGTCCTGGTGGGCCTGCATTGGTCCATATCAGCTGGCCAACTTTGGCCAGTGTAAAATGGTGCTGTGACACCAAATGAAACCACTTCTTCACATGACCCTGATCTCCCCCACCCCAATATCTATCTATCTATCTATCTATCTATCGCGCGACACACACACACACACACACACACACACACACACACACACACACACACACACACACACACACACACACACACACACACACACACACACACACACACACACACACACACACACACACACACACACACACGCCAGAGGATGCTGTTACCTGAATCTTTAATGTAATGCTCTGAGATAAATAAAAACAATCTAAAATTAACTTTCAGTAAATATAATAAAGACTGATCATCACAAAATTGTTTCTATGATGACATATCATTATATGAAACTATGAATAAAATAAGTTAATCCTGACACCTTCTGGTTGATGTTACATGAATTTCAGCACATCGACCAATGGATGGTATGCTTTGTGTAGTACTTTGTGGTACGCTTTAAGGTATTTCATGGTACTTTCTGCCTCTACATTAGATACTTTATGAGGGTTTGAATTACCCCATTTTGACTAGAGGAACTTCATCATCGTCATTTTACATAAAATGAAAAATTTAATTAAATTGTATTCCAAGTGTTCACACAGCATGACACACTACACATAGAAATATTAAAGCACACCAATGTATAATAATAACTTTATTTATATAGCACCTTTCAAAACAACCATTACAAAGTGCTTCACAAATAAATAAAGACATTTGCAAGGAAGTGATCAAATACAATGTCACATTCAGTGCATAAAATAACAAATAAAACCATCCTATAGTATAAAAGGACAAACGTACACACAAAAGAGCTTGTAAAATAAGAAACAAAAACAATAATCAAGGAAATGCCAAACGCTTTCTGTGTGGAGTTTGCATGTTCTCCCCTTGCCCCCTGGGGGTTTCCTTCATATAGGAACCCAAGCCAAAAACATGCAATCTCCTGGTTGCTGATGTGGTGCCTCCTCTGGTCGTTGGGGGTGCCTGTTCGGAGGGAGGGGAACTCGTTGGAATAGCGTGATCCTCCCACGTGCTATGTCCTACCGGTGAAGCTTCCCCTGTCAGGTGAAAAGAAGCGGCTGGCTAACTGCCCATGTCTTGGAGGAAGCATGGAGCCAGTTTTGGCTCTCCCCAGATCGGCAGAGGGTGGAGCAGCAACCAGGATAAATAAACTGAAATTAGCACTAATGGGGGATAAATATGGGATAAAAAAATGGGGGGGGGGGGGGGGGGGGTGGGGGGGGGGGGGGGGGGGGGGGGGGGGGGGTGGGGGGGGGGGGAGGGGGGGGGGGGGGGGGGGGGGGGGGGAGCTCCGGGGGAGCTATCAAACAAAGTATACACAAAATAAAAAACCATCAAGGATAACACAAGAAAGCTTCGGGCTTATTTCCATTGTGGTCCTTTGTTGTTTAAGAGAAGTAGAAGAGAGAAGTTGGCATGAAAGGCATAATTTAACAATGTAGCATTCCTACAATTTACAATATAGCATTCATACTTACATACAATAAAAAACAACAATACTAAAAATTAAAAAAATACAAAATGTATAGTGAGTAATATAGATTCAGTGATCTTGTGAAAAGAGAGTTGGTCCTAACAAGGTCCCAATCCCCATGAGACCATTACCTAAGTACTATTATTTTGAAGGAGCCATGTCTTCAGCTCTCTTTTAAAGCTGGCCAGACTCAGTAAAGTTTTGATTAGTTTAGGTAAACTGTTCCATTCTTTAGCTGCAGAGTATAAGAATGTTTCTTTCCCCATCAGGCTTTTGAATTTGTAAGGAATGAAATCAGTAGAGCTCCCTCTGGTGGAATAATGGTGGTGGTCCCTTATAGAGTTAAAGAGAGGGAGATAATGATATTTCCCAGATTAGTTAAACGTCTGGCGGCTGCATTTTGGACACCCTGACAATCCTATTTTGGTTCAGGCATGAAAACAAGGCATTACAATACGAGAAGTGATAAAAGCATGGATAACTCTATAGAGATATTTCTCAGCTGGAGAAAACAAGACTGAGCTGTTTCTATTGTTATTTACCAATAACAATAGAAACACATGATAGAAGAATCCCTTCCAGCTCACTGCTAATTCATGTTCACAATATATAAATCCTGCTCATTCACAGTATATATACAGTATATAACTCTTGAAAAGATCATCGGCTAAAAGCCTAAATATAAATGCAAAGCAGAGATAATGGAAGCTTCCTTGAAGTTGAAATATTGTTTTGTACACCAGGGGGAGTGTGTGCCTTCACGGCCTCCAGACTCTGAGGTTTGTACAAACTGTAGGGATCCACTGCCTAGCCACTGAGCCTGAAAACAACAACAACAACAACACCACCACATAAGGTAATCATTCTGCAAAGTGTTAATACATTGTGCATATTGCCTATTAAAATCTATTAAGAATGGGCATATTGTAATAATAATGGTCACACCTCTGTAAATAGTAAGGAAACATGTCATCCTCCATGAATGATAACTTTTCAAAGTTAGATTTCTTTCTTAGCTTTAATCACAGCGCCCCAACAGGCCAATTAATGTAATTTTTTAAACACTGTCAAAATGTGTTATCTCCAAGTACCATCAAAATGGTACCAGTGGTGTCTGAGATATGTTTGAGTAAAATGTTGACCCCTAAGTAGATCTTCCTCACAGCTGGATGTGTGTAACACGTTTCCTGTCAGTTGCATTTGTGGTGTGGAGTTATGCTCTTTTCAAAGTGTGAGATTTAGAACTTAATTATAGTGCAGCCATCAAGCCAATTGGTGTAGACTGTGTTAATTTGATTAAACAACTGATACAGATTCTTCCCCCACAATTGAATTACATGGGGGAAGAATATAGCCCATGATTCTCTTCCCCAGTAGGTCCAGTTGCAATGATAAGAGACGCTCACCCAGCATCACTGTTGGGTCTGCTGAAGTTGACAGCAGCAGACTGGACCTCCTCCTGTCTCTGGAGCTGAGCTGGCAGGACGGTGATGTAGAGAGGAACCGCCTCCTGTCTCTGGGGCTGAGCTGGTTGGATGTTGGAGTAGAGAGGATCTTCCTGGTTCTTAGAGAAGTGGACACTGCTGGAGTGAAGGTCAAGCTGCTCTGTTGATGTGCTCTGTGCTGCAGGGATGGGGCTCTGGCCCACAGCTGAGATGGTGTCATACACAGGACCAGGGTGGTTTAACTGATGGAGAGACAAAACAATACAAGAAAAAAATATGTAAATATAAGCAAGGGAGAAAAGGTGGAACAGTTTCTAAAACAAAGTGTGGGAAAGGAAGATGAGCAGGTGCAGGTATAGGACCCATACAGGAGAGGGGTCGAAGAAAGGAGAGTACAGTATGGTTTAGGTGGGACAGAAAAGACAAGACAGAGCGACGACATGAAGAGATGAGCTGGAGGAGAGGAAGGCTAGCAAAGAATACAACTTACTTGGGTAAATACAATTCTTTGCAATACGGCTAAAAATAGCTATTGTTGAATTGAATAATAGTTGTAGGCTTCTAGTCTTCTGCCATTGTTAATTGTTTCCCCTATAATTCTGCTTTCAGAGCTAGTTATTAAGTATTAAGTTGTTACTAAAAAACAAGAATAATCGAATCAGAGGCAATTATGAAATATGATAACAAGTAGGCAAGATACATTTATATTGTGTTACATTTACAACCGGCCCTTTCAGAGCAGCCATAATGCTGATGTGGCCCCGGACAAAATTGAGTTTAACACCCCAATGCTGTACTTTACCTGCTGGTAGATGTCTGGTGTTCCAGGTCCAGAGGGTTGAGTGGAGGCCCTCTTTCTTCTGTTTAGTGAAATGAATGAATGAGTGAATGAATGAATGAATGAATGAGTGAATGAATGAATGAGTGAATGAATGAATGCATTTTAGACAAGAGATTGAATGCCATTGTTTTGAAACACAGCACAGTATTGTTCACCTAATCCACAGGAAGACAGAGAGGAGTATGACAGCCAGGAGAACAGCAGCAGGTCCTGAGGCTACTGCTGCTGTCCATGTCCATGTCCCTGTGGTCACATCTGAATTGGGGGAATACAATTAGTTCAATTATTCATACTATTAAGTAGTAAAGTTGTACATCATTATTCGATTTCTGTCACTTGGACTCCAGAAAGACTGTAGATGCCTCCAGTACATCACCTGACTAATCTACACATCATTTCCCATTCCAAATACTAAATCTATCCTTTTTAACTTTCAGATTATTCAAACAGTGGAGCATCTACCTGCCTACATTCATCTTCAGCAAAGGTAGTAACAGGTTTAAGCCCTTGATTTCCAGTCTTCTTAAACCAGATGTACTTAGCATCATTGCTGCAAGCCAATGTCATTGACCTACTAAACACTGTTTCACCAGAGGGACCAACTCACACTGATGTGTCTTGGATTGATATTATTTTACAGAAAATCTCCACCAGTCAGGAACAAAATCAGTAGATATTGTGTAAGTTAGAGGTTTTCAAAGTGGGAGGCGGGCCTCCCCAGGGGGGCTCCAACGTGTTTCAGGGGAGGCTCAGTGAATAGAAGTGACATTACATTATGCATTACATTAGTTATCAAAAGGAAATCACATAGAATAGCCTACGTTTGTGTGATTTGGTTAAATAGAGAGTTCAGAGATACAGTACCTTTGGGTCAGAAACAAATAAATGTCTTCAGACAGACCTGTTTTATAGTCTGAAGGTATCTAGTCTCAATTGTTGGGATCAAATAATTGTTGGGATCAAATAACATAATCATGATCCCATAGGCATCCAGGAATTTAGTGAAACTACGGTAAGCAAGTAAACACGAGGGAAGGGGGGCTTTGTCCCGCAAGCTTTGCCTCAGACTTTGAAAACCCCTGGTGTCAGTGATGCAATATGTTTGTGATTCTTAACAATGCAGAGGATTATGCATAATGTGATACTGCAAAAATAAAACATTTAGAAGAGATTTGCATTTTCCTTGGAAAATTCATAAGAACATATAACACCTAAACACACCTCAGCAAACATCTTAAAGCCGTGCTCACCTGTGACAGTGAGGGTCTCATCAGGGGAGTTGATGTGTTGGAGGCTTGTGACAGCACAGGAGTAGGTTCCTGCATGCTGACTGCTGACTGGGTCTAGAACCAGGTGTTTGTGCTGGCTCTCTGGCGGGCCCAGAGCTCGTCTGTTGTGGTACCAGATGCAGGTGGTGTTGTCAGGCAGAGGACAGCTGGTGCTACAGGTCAGTGTTACTTTCTGGCCCTCTGTCACCACGGCAGAAGGAGTCACCTGCACTGTCAGGGCTGACAGAGGGTTAGACTGATTTTATTTTTATTTTTTTATTCGTTTATTTGTCAGGGACAATGCAAGAATCATTGTAACAAGTTACAAGAACATGAAACATATGCGATGCATATAGGATATCTAGCCAAGGCTAATTTGCAATCCCTGTCCCTGGATCACTCAGTGTAAAACACATATATTTCAGTCAGGAGAGACTAAGAGAAGGTTTTTGTTTTTTCATTATTGAAATTACAGGTGAGTCTAGAATTTAGATAAATGTTTTCATGATGAGACCCCATAAGGAAATTATCTTCATGGGGTGGAAGATGACAGCAGAACAAATTTAAATTCTGGCAGCAGCATGATGATTGGTTTTCAGAACACATGGAGAGATCTGATTGGTCAAATATAATTTATAATTAGCAGAATAAGGAATTGACAGCTGACAGTGTGCGAAGGAAATACTTAAAACTAGAGAGAGAGAGAGAGAGAGAGAGAGAGATAGTAGTATGTGTGTGTGGGTGTGTGTGTGTGTGTGTGTGTGTGTGTGTGTGTGTGTGTGTGTGTGTGGGGGTGTGTGTGTGTGTGTGTGTGTGTGTGTGTGTGTGTGTGTGAAGCAGTCTTGCTGATGTCGTCTCGGTGGCCAGTCTCCTCTCCTTTCCATCCGAGGAGTCTGGCGCCGCAGGTCTCCATAACTGGGATCAAGTTTAAACCCTCCCCTGCTCTACTCTGCTCTCATTGGAGGCGTCAATTTCAGACGCTGCCGGATTTCCGCTCCCTGCTTAAGAAGCTCTGTCATTGGCTCCGACCATGTCAATCAGAGCGGCTTCCGCTCCCTCCTCCCTGTGTGTTGCTGTAAATAGTGCCCTGCCGCCTCAGTGCAAACAACAACGCTAACTAGTTAGCAAGCTAACGGCAGAAACCTACACGCTAGCTCGTTGCTACACGCTGAAAACGGCAAATTGGATTGTTGGAAACTATTTTCCAAGGGCACTGCCGCTAATCGCCGCCCATCGCAATCCCTATATGGAGACCTGCAGCGCAGACTCCTCGGACGGAAGGGAGAGGAGGCTGGCCAGCGAGACTATGCTGATGTAACTTTCACCATAGCTTCATTAACTCAAGAATCAGAATCAGTGTTATTGGCCAAGTATGAACACATACAAGGAATCTGACTCCGGTTTATATTGCTCTATCTACTCACACAAAAAAGATGTGCACATACTATAGGTTAAGACAAACAAGTTCAAGACTGTCAGCTGCCAATTGGGGAAATTGATGTGCAGCCATGAATTCAACACATTACATGATCATAGCAGTTACAGAGATATTATGTCAGTGGCCTCACTGGCCTGATGGGGGCGCTATAATTACTGCTGATTGCAGCTAGAGCATAAACCGGCAGCTAATGGGATCACAATCAAACCATCTGGCAGCATCAGGTTAACTAGAGCATGGTGAAGAAAAAACATACTAAAGTTCTGTGTGGAGGAACAAAAATGAAGGATTACCTGTCACAATTAAAGTCACTCCAGGAGAACCAGGACGTTGCTCCTTCAGGTCATCTGTTAGGAATCTGAATATGTATTCTGCTGAATCACTTTTTGTCAGGTTTGTGATTCTCAGGATGTGCTGGTTCTTCATGTTTTCATGATACACATGATGTGCATCTTCAAGACTTTCACGAGACACCATGCCAGTTTTCATCATATACCCAACTTTAGGCTTTGACGGCAGGTTACTGGGATATGAGTAATCACAGGAAATGTCCACTGAAGATCCTTCCAGGGCACAGATTCTCCTGCTGACATAATTCACACTCCAGCAGTTCTTACCCTCAGTACCTGAAATATAGATAAAAGACTAAAAGTGAAAACTCTGATAGAATTCAACTCTGTGTGTGTGTGTGTGTGTGTGTGTGTGTGTGTGTGTGTGTGTGTGTGTGTGTGTGTGTGTGTGTGTGTGTGTGTGTGTGTGAGGGCGGGTGGGGACAGGAAGGATTGGGGACATGTGACAAAGGCCCTGGGCTAGAATTGAACACAGGATGTCACAGTTACATGGTGTCTTAAAGAGCACAGAGCAACCAGGACCTCATAAGTCTGTCATTGTTTCTGATCATGCTCACGCTCCATGTATACTATAGAAGTTCTGGAGCTGTTGGTGCACTGTGGATCCTGTTTCAACAATTGAGTGTTTTTACTCAGACTTACATGTACGTAAACTCAAAATCTGAAAGCTCAAATGTTAGTCTGGTTAAAACCATCCAGATCCGTGAACTCACATTGTGTTTCATTCTCTGAGTTTACGGATCTGGATGGTTTTAACCAGACTACAAATATAATATGGAGACAGAATGATGCAACATTTCTATGTTGATGCTGGAATAATAATGATTCTTTGACTAAATTGTCATAATGAAAAAGGTGGTGGTGACTACAGGTCCCCAGAGCAGCCAGTAATGATAGTGATGAATGTATGTATGTATGTATGTATGTATGTATGTATGTTGTGGTGTCTCGGCAGCCTAACCCCCGGCAGGTGAGAGCGGGAGGACGGCCAGCCAACACAGTGACATCAGAGCCCAAGGTTCCAGACAGAGACGCTGTCTGGGCCGCGTCATCAGTAATAGGCATTTCCCCAAGCTGCTGCTGAATCAGTGGGACCGCTCGCAGCTGCGTGCTGTGAGGAGCGGCTCACACGGCTGAGACTGATTCTACAATCAGCTCGACTAGATAGCAGATGGAGCTCTGAAGGTTCACTGGCTGGCTCTCCTCGAGAGAGGGGGTCCTCTCCTTGCTGTCGGGCGGTAGGTGATATTTACACTCCTCTCCTTAAGCTTATGAAAATGACTGTATAATGTGCTCTGACCGCTCCTGTCTCCTCTCGCCCTCAGGCAAGATACGGGTGGCTATGTACTGGCGAGACTGTACTGGAGCTCTCAACAGAGGAAGCGAGCCCAGGCAACGTTATGGGGAAACCTCACATGCGAGGACTTGCATGTTAACCCCCCCTGCTTTGAGTGAAGCCTTAATGGAACAGCCCCGAGAAGGGAAGAATTTAAGTTGGACTTGGAATTGAACATTGAATAAAACAACGCGAGAGCGTTTAAACCTGTTTATGTGTCTTGGCTTGCATCAGAGTTACCACAAATGGTGGAGAATGCAGGCACTCTGATTCAACGCCAACCTCACGCACTAGGGAGCAAAAGCTGGCTCTAGTGGTGCTGAAAAAAAAGCCAAACTGAACTACAGCAGGTCGTAAAAGAATTGGAAAAAAAAATTAGAGAAAGACGAAATTACTTTACGGGCACCCGGAGACGTGCTCGCCAAGCAGAGCCCGATGAGGACGTCAAGGCCGACTGGGAGCTCTTCGGGGAGGCCCCCTGTAGAGAAAGACTCGTCATAGACCGATGCCTACGCTCCTTGCTGCCCGACGCCAGAAAGTATGCCGCCCGGGTGAGCCCCTCCTCGCTGAACGCCGTGGTGGCATTATTGGAGAACCACCAAGTCAGCGCGGACATGATGGGCTCTACCCAGAGCGATCCCCTCCGCACGCCAGCCACTCAGGACCGACCCGGCCGGGACAGCCGCCGCCGCCAGCCGCCGCCACCGGGCCCCACGCAGCGCGAGCCGCGCCCTGGTTCCCCCCCGACGAGGGGAAACGAGGGGAAAACGGATTCCCCGTCAGCGCCTCGCCTGCCCAGCCTTCCGGACGGGTTCCGAAGGACCGGGGTCCGAAAGCTCGGCCGGTGACGAAGGTCCGCCCGATGTCAGAAAGTTTGCAGCCCAGGGGAGCCCCTCCTCGCTGAACGCCTTGGGTGAGTTATGGAAGAACCACCAAGTCAGCGGGGACGGGATGCACTCCACCCAGAGCGATCCCCTCCGCACGCCCGACGCCAGAAAGAAAGCAGAAAATGATGATGAAAAAAAGAATGTTTCAGCAGGGACATGATGCGCTACCCAGAGCGTTTAAACCTGCGAAAAAGGAGGAAATTCTTTTTAGGGGGAGGATGGGTGGCTGTGTGGCTTGGTGAAGTTATTGAAGAACCACCAAGTCAGCGGGGACATGATGCGCTCTACCCCGAGCGATCCCCTCCGCAAGCCAGCCACTCCAGCTAAAGCTGCACCAGCTGTCAAGGACGGAAAAGCAGCCCAGAAAGCGATGATGACGATGAAGAAGAGGACGACTCTGAAGAAGAGACTCCACCAGTGAAAGTGGCGAAGAAGGCCACTCCAGTTAAAGCTACTCCAGCTGCCAAGGCTGCGGCCAAGCCTGCAGTGAAGGCCCAGCCTGCTAAAGAAAAGTCAGAGGATGATGAAGACGATGAGGATGATGACTCGGAGGAAGAAATACCACACGCCGAGGCCAGGTCCCGCCGCGAGGAAGCAGGAGATATGGAAGAGAGATATGGAAGCTCGCAGCACGGGCAGCGAGCTTAGGGGGAGGATGTGTGGTGTCTCGGCAGCCTAACCCCCGGCAGGTGAGAGCGGGAGGACGGCCAGCCAACACAGTGACATCAGAGCCCAGGGTTCCAGACAGACAGCGTCATCAGTAATAGGCATTTCCCCAATTAGCTGCTGAATCAGTGGGACTAGATAGCAGACGGAGCTCTGAAGGTTCACTGTGTGGCTGGCTCTCCTCGAGAGAGGGGGTCCTCTCCTTGCTGTCGGGCGGTAGGTGATATTTACACTCCTCTCCTTAAGCTTATGAAAATGACTGTATAATGTGCTCTGACCGCTCCTGTCTCCTCTCGCCCTCAGGCAAGATACGGGTGGCTATGTACTGGCGAGACTGTACTGGAGCTCTCAACAGAGGAAGCGAGCCCAGGCAACGTTATGGGGAAACCTCACATGCGAGGACTTGCATGTTAACCCCCCCTGCTTTGAGTGAAGCCTTAATGGAACAGCCCCGAGAAGGGAAGAATTTAAGTTGGACTTGGAATTGAACATTGAATAAAACAACGCGAGAGCGTTTAAACCTGTTTATGTGTCTTGGCTTGCATCAGAGTTACCACAATGTATGTATGTATGTATGTATGAAGTGAAAATTACCATAATGAATTAATATCTTCAGAATTAAAGATAAAAGAGGCACAAAATTTAAAATTAAGCTAAGCCCAATACTTAAAGCAATATTTAAACAATGAGATGAATCCTATAAATATGGTGGGACAGTTTGTTAATAATTTTGTGTATTGTTATTCAGATCATGTTTCTTACGGCCTTTCAAACATAGACTAATGAAACATGCCTTAAGATATACAGTACCATGAGTTGCTTCATACTCACACACTGCAGGGGAGTGGAGATCCTCATGGCCTGGCACAGCACAGGAGCAGCTGGCAACGGAGGAGCCACGAACTGTGACTTGGTGCTTGGAGTGGAAAAAGGTTCCATTCATGAACCAGGTGTAGTTGAGTTTGGGGTCAGTCAGAGTACAGCTGGTGCTACAGGTCAGTCTGACATTCTGTCCACTCGTATAAGGCTTCACATCAACATGTAGTTCTGTTGGGAGATGAATACACTTTTCAGCAGTTACTGAATGCCAGGGAAAATTCTTTATTAGATAGATTGTTTAATGTGAAATAGCAAAGTAGATTATACTCTTATTAAAAAAAATAAGACAGGAGCTATGTAATTGAATGCATGACAAATTTAGATTGATTGTTTAATGTGAAAGACACGACTAATAGAATTGAAGTCACGGTGCCAGTAACAAAAGGTAAAATGTAGTTTTTTGGGTTGTGCCATAGACTTTTAGAGAAAAGCACGTTATAATGATGCTGTAGCAATTCTCACTGTTTGCCCCTAGAGGCTGATTAACATTTTACATTAGGTAATGCACCCTTAAACTAATATTATTGTCAGTTGCTGAGTAAACAGGATGGATAACAGCTAATAAATGACTAACCTGTGGGATATGTGATGGAGCAGGGCTGCTCAGAAGAACACATCCTCCCTTCAGCATAGGTCACACTAAAGCAGGTCGATGTGACAGAATCTGGAGGGAAAGAAATGACATGCAGTCTTATATTAATGAACTTCATCACAATAATTAGTCACAATATTTAAAGTCATTCCATGCAGGATTTTACTTTTTTTGTTATTATTTGAAAAGACCACACACTATCACCACTTCACTGGACTGGCAGTCTATAGGAGGAAAATAAATCTCAGTCTTTTATCGATGAACGTCATTTGTCACAACATTTAATTTATTAAGAATGTAAAAGATATCAAGCTAATTAGAGGGATATAATATGATGAGGAGCTAAATGTCAGCACTCACCCACTGAGACTTGAGGGGCTCTGAGATGCTCGTAGCCTTTGACAGCACAGGAGTAGCTGACTGCTTCCTCACTGCTGACCAGGTGTTGGTACCAGGGAGACCAGTCCTGATAGAGAAACACTCCATTCTTGTACCAGATGAAGACTGTAGGCTTTTCAGTCAGATCACAGCTGGTGCTACATATCAGTGTTACTCTCTGTCCCTCTGTCACTGTGACAGGAATCACCTTTACCTGGAGGTCTGGAATGATGTGTAGAAAATGACTGTTAAAATGTGTATACTGATATTATTCTCAATGTAATAAATCAGTGACAAAGAACCACTGTACCTGTAACACTGAGAGAAATATCACTGAACAATTTCCATGTTGAGTTGTCAGTAACGTCTCTGCAGCTGTATGTATTTGCTTCAGTCTCTCTTAGATCATTGATTGATAGAGTGGAGTTACTCTCTTTAGACTTATCATACATAACATGGTTGTCTGTAGAGAGCTCATTCAGAACATACTTCTCCTTCTGACCATTCCATGCTACAGTATACCATGTCTTGCTTGAAGTTGGATGTGTAACTGAGCAGGGCAGATCCACTGATGAGCCCTTCAACGCACAGATGCTCCTTGCTTCTCCCAGATATCCTGAAGCAAAAGCATTACATTATCAAAACATCTGGACAAAATCATCTCTCTAAAATCACAGGTCTCTTAATCATTGAACGATGAGAGGATTCTGTAAAGTGCATTTGAAAAGGTTTCATTCTAACACATAAACTGATAACGTTGATAGTTTGATAGCCAAATTTTCAGATTATATTTTTTTGCATCTCATTCAAAATCTACTGTTTGGTTGTTCAACATATCTTAAAATTCTACTCCTAAAATCCAGTAAAGCAGTGCTTAAAGACAACTGTACCATGAAATGTGGTGTAAAGGGCCACATTGTACTAGGCCAGGGATACCCAACTTGCTTTGCCCGGGGGCCACTTTTGCAAAATGACAGGAGGCCAGGGGCCAGTTAATAAACAAACATTAATAATTTATATTTTTCTGCAGCGAATTGTAGGTTTTTGAGGTGCCAGCCGGAGTTTAGTCTGACAATTTAAAAGGTTTAAGATTTTTAGACATGAACCCACATAATTCTGAATCACCAAGCAGAATGCAAACAAATAATCAAAGCAATAATCAGTGTGACAAACGCAGTGAAGTTCAATATAAATCAGAAGTCCAAATAATCAGCCAAACTAGATGTTATTCCCCAAAAATAGAGTTCAGGGTTAAATAAACAAATAAACAAATAAATAAATAAATAAATAAATAAATAAATAAATAAATAAATAAATAAATAAATAAATAAATAAATAAATAAATACATAAATACATAAATACATAAACACATAAATAAACAATAACAATAAACAACAAAAGTTAGAAATTCAGTTTGTTCACTTCAATTCAGTTCTCAAATGTGTTCAGACTGAGTAAACCCTCGTCCCAAACAAATCAATAAAGGATCTCTACCAAAAGAAAATTCATCAAACATTGGTCAACTTTGTGCACACATGCTAGTTATAGGTTCAGTTAAGTTAGTTAAGTACATGTAGAAGTGCCTGGGCGGCGAGCAGGCAGCGATATTTGACAATTTAGCTGGAGTTCAGTCAAACTTTATTTAAGTTTAGTTTTCATTGTGAATTCAATTAGAAAAGCTCTTCACACTATCACGGGCCGCATCTGCGGGCTGCAAGTTGAGTATCACTAACTAGGCTAACTAATACATAAATTCAACAACTTTAATTTACAATGAATGACCATTATTTGACGAAGAGATTTATAAACACAATCATACCTGAGATGTAGAGGAGCAAAGCCACAAACAC
This sequence comes from Poromitra crassiceps, assembly GCF_964638095.1. Lineage (NCBI taxonomy): Eukaryota > Metazoa > Chordata > Actinopteri > Beryciformes > Melamphaidae > Poromitra > Poromitra crassiceps. Next base: position 46,357,369 of record NC_139626.1, read on the forward strand.
ACATCCAGCTTCTGCCAACAACATGGCTGCAGTATCCTTCAACTTTCACAAAGATGACTGAAGAACAATATTTGAGGCAGCTTGATCACAAATGCTGCATTCATGAAATCCCATCCAAACAAGCAAGCATGGAACCCCATTTGTCAAAATCCACAGCACTCTGACAGAGTGAAGAGTGAGCAGGTAAGAAGTTCTGCCTTTGGAGAGAATACAGCCTTGGTCAGTGTGGGGGCGGTTGACGCAAAGTATCCAACTTTGGCATCACAAACTTCCTTCCTCTGTTCTTAGTTTTTAAAAAATAACCTCAAGTGAAGAAGTTTCTCCATAGCTGTGAAAGTAACACTCAGAATAGAGTTTTGGGACCAACAAAACTGACGTCATATTCTGATATTTAAAAAAAATGCTGTGTCCTGCAGGGCATCAGTAGCCTACTTGAAATCCTTTATCATGTACAATTAATCTGTTTTGGCCATTTTTATGCAGTCTGTAGTCTCCTCATGTAACAGTGTGTTCATATCACAAAGCTGTCCGAGTGAAGACAGAGAGATGTGAAGCTGTTGGTGGTGATCACATGGTCTGTGTCTGTGGTTGGTTGATAGTGGAAAGTTAGCATCAGTCAGAGCAAGATACACACCTCAGTGATATTTTAATACACTGCACAACATGTCCATCAGGAGCCATTTGTATCTTTTGTTGGTTCCACTTTGGACAGTGTAAAATGAGCGGTGCTATGGCATCAAGTCACAGTGAAAATAAAGAATAGTGAATTTCGATTGCAAAATATGTAAAGTCATCTCCAATAATGTCACATGTGAAGCCCTCACTTATTCACATGACTCTAATCTCCCCCTCAACCCAATGTCTATCTGTTGGTGTGCTGTGAAGTGTCAGTGTCTTCTGTTACTGTTCTGTAGAGTTTCCATGTTCCAGGCTGTAAACTTGAACACCTTGTTGCAGGACCATTAAAGTATCTACCTATCTAAATGCAGTATACCACACATCATACTGTGGCGACCCAGAGTTTGACATGTCGGTGGCGATTACGACGTCACGTGAAGGCAGCGGACCAGCCAGGGTAGTAGGGGACTTCCGGTCTCGGCTGGGTGAGAGAGTCTGGAAATACGAGGAAGCGGACAGGACGTGTGTGTAGCTAGGAGCTGTGTGTGTAGCTAGAAGCTATGAGTGTGAACCAGGAATAAAGACTGTACCAAGTATTGCCTCTTCTCCTCCTCACTTAATGATCCGGGAGCGGATTATTACATTGGTGTACAGAAGTGTTAACTACGAACTTTGCCGCTCGCCTCGTGCGGTAACATCAAAAAAAGAGGAACGGAGAGACGGACTGTTGCTGCTCGTCGCGGAGGTTCCAGCCAGCTGCAAGCTAATCGGGCTGGATTTCCCTCAAGTAAGTCGGCTGGAGTGCTACAGTGGGCGGGTGAAGAGGCAGCGCGGAGAGAAGTGGAGCGGAGAAGAAGTGAAAATTAACGCCTTGGAGGATCGGCCAGGCGTGAAAGGTTAGCTGTGTCTGCTAAACTGCTGCAAGGCTAGCTGTGCGTGCTAGCTGGAGGCTAGCTGGTGTGCTAGCTGGGGGTTAGCTGGTGTGCTAACTGCTACAAACACCACGTGGAATGGCACACGTTGGTGGACCCTCGTCGTTGGACGGGGGGAGGGAGGAGCTACCGACTCCGGAGTTCAGCGCGGTACTGGCTGGCATGGAGACACGCCTGAAGCAGGAGTTCAGCGCGGTGCTTGCCGGCGTGGAGGCCCGCTTGATGCAGGAGGTCAGACGGCTGTTGGAAGCGACGCCTGTCTGGGCAGAGGAGCTTATGAAACGGCTGCAGGAGGTCACGCAGCACGGAGAAAAGCGGACGGAGGAGCCGCAGAGACTGTGTTGGACTTGTGGAGCACAGGGTCATCTGGCGAGGTGGTGTCACAGCATTCATTCGGGGCAAACCAGGTACGTGGAGCAACGGGACTGGGGGCGCCCGGGTGTCTGTTGGTCGTGCGGGGCGTTTGGACATCTGGCCAGGGAGTGTCCGGAGGCTGTCAGAGGACAGAGGACAGCGAGAGAGGAGAGATGCGCAGGCGGCTGGCAGGTGAGACTCTGTTGGTCGTGTAAGAAGCCTGGACATTTGGCCAGGAACTGCACTGAGTCTGTCGAGGACGAAGGAGGGACACGGGCTGAAGAGAACGTTATTAGAGTCAGGGGACTGACGATTGTGTCTCCAGAGGAGAATGTGTGCAGCCGGGGGGAAGAGAACACTGTTACAGTCGGGAGAGCAACGCTCCTGTCTCCGGGTGAGCGAGAGGGGTCAACGCCGGAGGAACCAGCCCAACCTGACTGCTCCACACCCCCCACAGTTGCTGTGCAGGAAGCCAAGGCGGAGATCGCCGTCAGTTGTGTTCTCCCTGCTGCCCTGAACACGCCGCCCCCCTGGGGGAGGGGGACGGGGGGACGAGCGTGTGCAAGAGGCGGAGGAAGAGGAGTACTGTGTAGACGTGGACCTGACGGACAACGACGTGACCATCATGGATGTCGACGTGGATGAGTGGAACTACAGGCAGGAGGAGGACGCTGACATCGGTCCGGTGCTCGCGTGGGTGGCGGCCGGACGCCGGCCCCCTGTCGAGGAGATTCGCATGTGTTCCGGGGCCACGAGGGGACTGTGGGAGATGTTTACCGACCTGCGTCTGGATGTAGATGGGATTTTGGAGAGGAAAGGGGGGGGAGGAAAAAGGGGGTTCCAGGCGATTGTACCCAGCTACCTGCGGGGATTGGTGCTACGGTGGGCACATAGGACCCCCAGATCCAGTCCCCCCGGATCCGGTCATTACGGAGCTGAAGAGACACTCCGCCGTGTTCGGACATTTGGCTACTGGGGCGAACACAGGGGGGACGTGCGGAGCTACTGCAGGGCGTGTGATGACTGTAGAGCACAGAGGGGGGACCGAAGAGAGTCACCCTGCGAAGGACTAACCCCACTGGGGGTTGGGAGGGACTAGAGTGCTTCAGATGGGACAGAAGCTTTGAAAGGGGGGATGGAAATGGCGGTTTAAATAATTGAAATGGGAGTGTAAAAAGAAAAGGGCTATTTGTGTGGGAATGTTAATTGAAAATATGGGTAATGTGAAGTAACGAAAATTAAGTGGGGAAATAAGACAAGACTGTTTGGGGGGAAATTTAATGTCTGTGGGGGTTATTGGGAAAAAGTGTTGATGTGTTGGTGTGTTTTGGTACAGGGGGATATGTGTGGGTTGTGGGTGCCCGCGTGGGAGCGGGCCTAAGAAGGGAGGGGGTAATGTGGCGACCCAGAGTTTGACATGTCGGTGGCGATTACGACGTCACGTGAAGGCAGCGGACCAGCCAGGGTAGTAGGGGACTTCCGGTCTCGGCTGGGTGAGAGAGTCTGGAAATACGAGGAAGCGGACAGGACGTGTGTGTAGCTAGGAGCTGTGTGTGTAGCTAGAAGCTATGAGTGTGAACCAGGAATAAAGACTGTACCAAGTATTGCCTCTTCTCCTCCTCACTTAATGATCCGGGAGCGGATTATTACAATACCATAAAGTAGAGGCAATCTAAATCTAGAGGCATGTCTAAATATATGTATAATAATGTATCAGAGTATCAGAGTATCAGAGTTATAAATGACATCCGAATGAACACTGATTCAGGTAAAATCTCAATCTTAATGTTACTAGATCTCAGCGCTGCCTTTGATACGGTTGACCACGAAATTCTATTGGACAGACTGGAAAACTGGGTCGGGCTTTCCGGCACGGTCCTAGAGTGGTTCAGATCTTATCTGCAAGACAGGAACTACTTTGTCTCCATTGGCAACTACACATCTGACCAAACCAAAATGACATGTGGGGTACCCCAAGGATCAATTTTAGGTCCTGTCCTGTTTAACCTTTATATGCTCTCTCTGGGCCGAATTATGCAAAAAAACAAAATAGCTTATCATAGCTATGCAGATGACACCCAACTCTACATAGCCCTCTCATCGGATGACTATGCCCCCATAGAGACACTGTGTCAGTGCCTTGCGCAAATTAATGATTGGATGTGCCAGAATTTTCTCCAACTTAATAAAGACAAAACAGAGATAATTGTCTTCGGCAAAAAAGAAGATAGGCTCAAAGTTACTGCTCACCTCGAATCCCTATCTTTGAAGCCAAAGGACCAGGTAAAAAATCTTGGCATTATTATTGACTCTGATCTAAATTTCAACTCCCACATCAAGCTTATAAGAAAATCTGCCTTCTATCATCTAAAAAATATAGCAAGGATTAGAGGCTACGGCCCCTATCGTTGCATCGGCGCAGTTTCTAGGCCGAGCGGCAGGCGCAGATCAAAGCAGTGGGCGTGGAAAGGCGCACTTGATATCGTCGTGCTGGCGCTAGATGCAGCCCAAAGCATTACAACCACGCCTTTTAGGCGTAAAATTATGCACCGTCATGCTCATTGGATAAGTGCAATAAACGAATCGCACGCTTGCCTTTTTAGCTCCAATTCCAGTGATCCCGCAAAACCAGACGAAAGCCAAACGCTCTGCCCCCCCCCCCCCCCTCCCTTCATCCAGCCTGTCTGTCTGCATTATAGGCTATTATTCCATATTATTATGCTTCTCAAACCAATCTAACTGCAGTTTCAATACTGCAAGCATGTAAATACGCTACACTATAGCAAGATCAAAGTGAAAATAATGTTCTATGCATCAGCTAGAAAAATATAGCCTATTAGATTGGTGAAAGTTTGTCCAGAAAGATATCATTTTCTCTCGCCTGCTGCAGGAAGGATGATGCACATAAATATACCCTACATTATGTCAAGTCATTGCATAAATGTGTTTTTATTGTAAAACTAAATGTGAAATAGGGCCAAGTTATTGGACGGACATCACAGTATAGCAGATGCCATTAGAAGCGCGTTCCGAAGCGCGTTCCGCTGTTACTTCTCTAAATCACGTTAACTCGACAAGGGGTATATATATGCCCAGGAGGACATATATGTTTCACATAGGGTGGTGTTTTCATTTCGAGGTTTTATTTGGTCCAATATTGAAATGTTGACAATGGCAGGCTGTGTTACCATTACACATTAATTTAGAACTACCTTTTATATCTATTTTGGCTCATTTGGTGGCTATTTAGTAGCGAAATGAAGAAACACAATGCATGCTGGGAACTCAGAGAGAGAGAGAGAGAAGGGTGACAGAGAAGAAGCAGTGAAGGCAAAGAATAGGCCTGCTTTTGAAAAGCGCAAAGCGCTAAATGTAGGCCAGCTCCCAAGATATGACTAGGCTGGTATTTAGCGCCGACACGCCCACTTTGGGACTGCGCCACGCCCATTCGGCCTAAAGCGCATTTGGCAGCCTAAAGCCTATTGCTATCTTGCCGAAACAGGCGCAAGGCACGTTTTTTTGCGGTTAAGGCCCGTAATAGCGCCGATGGCCTGTGGGAGAATAGGGCCCCTGCTACATGTCCAAACAAGATCTTGAAAAACTAATTCATGCTTTCATTTCTAGCAGGCTAGACTACTGCAACAGTCTTTTCAATGGTCTTCCCAAAAAAGCTATTAAACAACTACAGCTCATTCAGAATGCGGCTGCTAGAGTTCTAACAAGAACCAAGAAAGCTGAACACATTACACCAGTTCTCAAATCCCTGCATTGGCTGCCAGTAAATCTTAGAATAGACTTTAAAATTCTGCTAATAGTTTACAAATCTCTCAACGGGTCAGGCCCACACTACATCTCTGAAATGCTTCTACACTATGAACCATCCAGATCCCTGAGATCTTCAGGCACTGGTCTACTAATTGTCCCGAGGACCAAATCAAAACATGGTGAAGCCGCGTTCTCCCACTATGCCTCTCATAACTGGAACAAACTCCCTGAACACATTAGATCTGCCCCTACTCTGCCTATTTTTAAATCCAAGCTAAAGACCTTTATGTTTACTCTTGCTTTTAACTGCTACTAAACTACTGCCTCTCTCGGCCTGTAATTAAAAAAAAAGATTCCTGTACATTTCCAACAAATGGACTGTACATGTAATAATAATACTGAAGAGTGCCTTGTAACTTATTTGAAATAGAAATAATGTTTCATGTTTGTTAATTTGAGTATATATTTTAACTAAAACTGTCGGCTGTGTTTTTTATGTGTTTTTTATATGTGCATTACTTTGCTGCTTGTTTTTTCGATTATTTTTTTGTAAAGCACCTTGTATTGCCCTTGTGTATGAAAGGTGCTATATAAATAAAATTTGACTTGACTTGACTTGACTATAATAATAATAATATGTCTATATCTGTGTTAATATTTGACAGACAATGAACACCACCAGAGAATCAGACAAACCTATACCAACTTCACCAGCAGCACAATGATCAACATGAACACAGGTGTGAATGAACTGTAGACACGTACACTTTGTTACACACATGCACGCACGCGCACGCGCACGCGCACGCGCACGCACACGCACACACACACACACACACACACACACACACACACACACACACACACACACACACACACACACACACACACACACACACACACACACACACACACACACAACATAGTATTCAAGCAAGACACACATAAGCTAGAGAGGCCGAGCACCCGTATCCGGAATGGATCCGAATACTCTGAGATATCTCCTAAAAATTACCAGGAAATATAAAGATTGATAATCACAAAATTGTGTCTATATTAAAGTAATATAATATGACATATTTCTATATGAAACTATGAATAAAATAAGTTAATCCTGACACCTGATGGTTGATGTTACACGTATACATTGAATTTCAGCACATCGACCAATGGATGGTATGCTTTGTGTAGTACTTTGTGGTACACTTTATGGTGTTTGTGGTACTTATTGGCTCTAGGTACTTTATCATGGTTTAAATTACCCCCATTTTGACTAGAGGGCCTTCATCATCGTCACTGTATACTATCAAATGAAAAATAAACATGTATTTTTTTATAATTTTTTTATTCAAGCATTCGCACAGCAGCTTCATGACACATTTCACATGGAAATATTAAAACACATCAGTGCATTTATCAATAACGTAATAATAAGTAATATAAACACATGATGGATAGAAGAAGCCCTTCCTGCTCATTCATGCTCACAATATATAGATCCTTCTTTCTCATTCACAGTATATAAACAGTATAGAACTCTTGAAAAGATTGTCTGCTAAAAGCCTAAATGTAAATGCAATGCAGAGATAATGGATGAGTTTTCTTGAAGTTGAAAGGTTGTTTTGTACAGAGAGTGTGTGTGTTCATGGTCTTCAGACTCTGGTTGGGGATCCACTGCTTAGCCACTGAGCCTGAAATAATAAATCAATAAATCAATAATCATCCTGCAAAGTCTTAAGAAATTGTGTCTATTTTCTATTAAAAAAAACACATTAATGCACAGTTGTGGTTATAATGATCACACCTCTGTAAGTACAGCAAATTTAACCTTTCAAGCCCCAATGGGAAACTTTCTGCTGAGCAGCAGCAACAGCGACCTCTGCTGCCACAAGTGGTACATCCAGATAATAAATCCTACACTTCCCTGGTTGTACATTCAGATACAGTAGAATGTGTCCTGCTGTCAGCTGATTTATATAGGTTTGGTCATCCTACCTAGAGTGGTAGGATGACCATGCGTCCTGTTGTCAGGACACGTCACAGCAACATCACGTGACACAAGTTTGTGATCACAGGAAGATTGCAAGAAGTAGGAACATACTAAATCAAGTTTAGACTAAATGAACCTTTTTGCACTATACCATGTTTGAGTGTAAAATGCTGACTCTAGAGCTTCCTCATAATGTGTATGTGGGATAGCTGGATGTGTGGTTTCCTGTCAGTTGAATTTGTGGTGTTGGAGTTGTTGTAGCCTTTCAAATAAGATTTTGACCTTTAATTATGGTGGCCTGTTACGATAAGTCTTGAGGCAGGAGGTCACTAGTCTCACATGGTCAGACCCAACATCTTACGGCAGAGGGTTTGAATCACAAGTCAGCATTTCCTGGTTTACTGCATTTCCACCAGGAGAAATCCCTGGCGAAATCTGATTGGCTGGGCTGTAACGGAAGTCAAAGTGCTTCATTTATTTACGGCCCGTGGTTGGTCAATTCATATATCTGTCACGCCTTCTTTTTTTTTTTTTTTGGTCTTAGGGGGCGGTCCTTAGCCACTTTTCAAGGGTTGTGCACCAGAAGTAGATATCTATCTACGGCTAGCTACTGTGCGACTAGGAGGTCACAGTCACGACATCAGTCTGAGAGGACTTCCTCAATATTTAGAATATCAGCTCTTCCCACTTATTAGCTTCACTGATAGTATTTAAGGTGCGCTGTAATGTACCGTACCTTCGCGCTCTCATTTCAGTGTAGAGCGTCAGAGTGGATTTACGAACACACCCTTAGTAGCCTAATAGAGCTCAACAGGCATGTGACTTTTCGTGACATAATTTGCCCTGGAAGTAAGTTCCCCATTCATTTTCTCCATAGACATTTCGATAAATCCTAATATAACGAGTTTTAAGGCTCAAACCAAGCCAACTCGTGACCTACTGAATCGTGAGTGACCATAAAACATTTGGTTTAACCAAGAACAAAAAACAACAACAGGGGGGAAAAAATCGATTTATTTTCCCCTTGTTATTTGAGAAAATGAATGGGGAACTTACTTCCGGGGCAAATTACATAATAGGGAGCACTCGTGGAACTGTTGCTTGCCAATGGCACATTGCTATGTGTGTGTTCAGACACGGGAGACATAGAAGCACAGCGTTGGTGGCACTGGCTACTATCTGAGCTATAGTGGCTAGCTGGGTGATGCGAGCTAATGGTGTGGCAAGCCACAGTGGACATTCTGATAAGACATTGATAGCTCTGGAGGCAACGACAAGATGCCCGAAATTTAACACACCATCATCACATTTGGGGAACGGATTTCCCAAACTCCTATGAACTACTGTATGAAGCCACCACAACGAAGTCTGAGCTGGTCAGCCCAGAAACTGAACTGCGGAGCTCCAGACGTCAGCGTACCATGCCAAGGTGTTCAAGGTCTGCCAGATCAGGCAGCGGGAATAAGTCACTGTGAGTAACATTTACCCCCGAGACAAAGAGATAACTCACAAACACATAAGCGAGTGAGGCATACTAGTTGAATGCATCACCCTAGGGAGAAACATAATGTTACAGGGAGTAACGTAGTAGCTAGCTGTAGGCTAGGCTGAGTAGCGCTCATAAGAACAGTTTCTAGAGATTAATATTTTGAACCAGGTTTACAGCAGGGATTCCCTAACAATTAGAGGCTACGTTAAGGGCTGTTTTGTGACATCCCCTCATTAAGCCAATTGGTGTCATGCTTTGGAAATGCCAGAAAACTTGTCAAAATACATCATCCCTCCAAGTTTTCTCAAATACAGACCAGTGGGGGAACAATTATGCATGGGCAGCGGAGCCTATAGGGCCGGTAGGGCTTGAGCCCGACCTACTTTTACGCCAAAAATGGATATGTTGCCAGACACAATCAAGCTTTTCGAGGAGCGCGAGGAGGAAGCAGGCAAACCCCTAACCGTGTGTTATGGAATCAGGATAATAACGTGCGTAGCCATTAAGAGAATGGGAGGTGCTAGTGATTTTACGTAGCGAGTGAGTGGTGGAGCGAGAGAGCGAGTGGGCGTGTGCGTGCGTCGGTCAACGTCAGTCAGACAAGGAAGAGGCTGTGAATGAATGAACGGAGAAGTCTAATGTTAGCAAAGTTAGCACGTATAATAATAATAACTGTAGCCTACTGTAGCCTACAGAAGAAGTCGGTGACCGTGTAATAAATGCAACATCATCTCAAGGCTACAGGTGTGTCGCGGTGTGCTACTGTTTCTCCCCGTCTGCTGTGTATTGTGGGTGGTTGGTCCCGAAGCTAAAAGGAAACTACTTCGGCCCTGGAGGAGAGGAAACCTCCCCTGTGCTTCTCGACTACGGTCTGGGAGCAGAAGCAGGAAAGATCTTCCAACACGTGTCATCTGTTGTGTCAGCAATGAACAATAGCCTACACCTCTGGCAAAAACACTCCTGCCAGATGTACACAAACTGTTAAAGTTGTTTTATACAATCCCCGTGTCGTCTGCCAGCGCCGAGAGGTCTTTCTCGTCCCTCCGTCATTTAAAGACATATGCGATCAACAATGACACAAAAAAAACTTAATAGCCTGATGTGCGGCCATACACACAAGGACTATTTGGACAAAGTGGATGTTTCGGTGATTGCAAGGGAGTTCGTCCAGAGCAACGACAAGAGGACGCAGTTCTTCGGCAGAATGTAAAGAGATAGAGAGAGAAAGATATGGTGAGTCTGACATTAACAATCTCTTAAAGTTTGCATTTGGCGTGTGTGTGGAGGAGGAGGGAGGGGAGAAAGTATGTGTGTTGACGAGGTGCAGCATCAGCTGATGCTTTTTTGTGTTTCACTACTTTGATGTGTATTATTCTATCCCTCCTGTTCGCAAAGTAGTAGTAGCACTATTTAAACCACAAGGCTGAATCGAAGTGATGCTTGATTAATTAATTGATTGATATCGGAATTGGATTGATATAGGCTACTGACCACAACTCCGCTCCATTTCAGTAGCAGGGACAGCGCCGCACGGCCCTATGCAAATAGCCTAAACTCACCTGTCTCCGATAATAAGCTTCATTTAACTAATGGAGTAAACTTCAAAAACGTTTCATATTGTTGTCTGATGTAGTCTAGTCTAATTTTTGCGGTTGAGCCCGACCTACTTGAACAGCCTTCCGCGGCCCCTGCAGTTATGTATTAGCCTATGATTCTCTTCCTTGACCCAATAGGTCCAGTTGTAATGACAAGAGACGCTCACCCAGCATCACTCTTAGGTCTGCTGAAGTTGACAGCAGCAGACTGGACCTCCTCCTGTCTCTGGAGCTGAACTGGTTGAAGGGTGGAGTAGAGAGGAACGTCCTCCTGTCTCTGGGGCTGAACTGGTTGAAGGGTGGAGTAGAGAGGAACGTCCTCCTGTCTCTGTGGCTGAACTGGTTGGATGGTGGAGTAGAGAGGATCTTCCTGGTTCTTAGAGAAGCTGACGCTGCTGTGGTGAAGGTCAAGCTGCTGTGTTGATGTGCTCTGTGCTGCAGGGATGGAGCTGTAACCCACAGCTGAGATGGTCTCATATACAGGCTCATGGTTTAACTGATGGAGAGACAAAAAAATAAATAGAAATACGAGTAAGGGAGAAAAGGTGGGACAGTTTCTATATAAAAAAGACAGGAAGATGAGCAGGTGCAGGTAGAGGAGGATGATACAGGAGAGGGGTCGGGGGAAGGAGGGTATGATTTAGGTGGGACAGAAAAGAGGACAGAGGAACATGAAGCTCTTCCTGAAGAGATGAGCTGGAGGAGAGGGAGGCTGCTGCTCTGACTGGGGTGAGAAGGTCATTCCACCTCAAGGCAGCCAGGCTGGGAGAGAGAGGAATGTTTTTATTTGGCTGTGGAATTGTTTAAATGCTGTACTTCACCTGCACCATGATGTTGGCTGGTGTCCCAGGTCCAGAGGGTTGAGTGGAGGCCCTCTTTCTTCTGGTTAGTGAAAGGAATGAATGACTCAATCAATGAATCAATCAATGAATTTTAGACAAGAGATTGAATGCCATAGTTTTGAAACACAACACATTATTGTTCACCTAATCCACAGGAAGACAGAGAGGACTATGACAGCCAGGAGAATGACAGCAGCAGTTCCTGCAGCTACTGCAAATGTCCATGTCCATGTCCCTGTGGTCACATCTGAATTGGAGGAATACATTTTTCAGTTAAAGTATTAATAGTATTAATTAGTAAAGTTGTACATCACTATATTGGATTTCTGTCACTTGGACTCCAGAAAGACTGTAGATGCCTGCATCACCTGACTAATCTACACATCATTTCCCATCCCAAATACTAAATCTATCCTGTTTAATTTTCAGATTATTCAAACAGTGGAGTGTCTATATACCTGCCTGCAGTCATCTTAAGCAAAGGTAGTAACAGGTTTAAGCCCTTGCTTTCCAGTCTTCTTAAACCAGATGTACTATAGCATCATTGCTGCAAGCCAATGTCATTGACCTACTAAACACTGTTTCACCAGAGGGACCAACTCACACTGATGAGTCTTTTTGGAGGGTCTGGATTGATATTATCTTACAGAAAATCTCCACCAGTCAGAAAAAAATCAGTAGATATAGTGTAATTTAGAGGTCTTCCAAGTGGGCCTGCCCATGGGGGCTCCAAAATATATTACAATAAATATTATCAAAATAATGACATAGCATAACCTAAATGTGTGTGATTTGGTTAAATAGAGAGTTCAGAGATAGCTTAGAGATTCCCATTTGCATTGGAAAATGCAAAAGAGACTATAACACCTAAACACACCTCAGCAAATATGTTAAAGCCGTGCTCACCTGTGACAGTGAGGGTCTCTTCAGGGGAGTTGATGTGTTGGAGGCTTGTGACAGCACAGGAGTAGTTTCCTGTATGATGACTGCTGACTGGGTCTAGAACCAGGTGTTTGTGCTGGCTCTCTGGGTCTAGAACCAGGTGTTTGTGCTGGCTCTCTGGTGGGCTCAGAGCTCGTCTGTTGTGGTACCAGATATAGGTGGTGGTGTCAGGCAGAGGACAGCTGGTGCTACAGGTCAGTGTTACTCTCTGGCCCTCTGTCACCACGGCAGAAGGAGTCACCTGCACTGTCAGGGCTGACAGATGGTTAGACTGATCACTCAGTGTAAAACACATACAGTATTTCAGTCAGGACAGACTAAGAGAAGGATTTTTTTTATTTCATTATTGAAATTACAGATGAGTCTAGAATTTAGAGAAATGTTTTCATGATTAGACACCATAAGGAAATTATCTTCATGGGGTGGAAGATGACAGCATTTAAATGCTGGCAGCAGCATGATGATTGGTTTTCAGAACACATGGCGAGATCTGATTGGTCAAATGTAATTTATAATTAGCAGAAGAAGGAATTGACAGCTGACAGTGTGCTAAGAAAATCTTTAAAACGAGAGAGAGAGAGTGTGTGTGTGTGTGTGTGTGTGTGTGTGTGTGTGTGTGAGTGTGTGTGTGTGTGTGTGTGTGTGTGTGTGTGTGTGTGAAGCAGTTTTGCTGATGTAACTTTCACCATAGCTTCATTAACTCAAGAATCAGAATAAGCTTTATTGGCCAAGTATGAACACATACAAGGAATCTGACTCCGGTTTACATTGCTCAATGTACTCACACAAAAAAGGTGCACACTGTAGGTTAAGACAAACAAGTTCAAGACTGTCAGGTGCCAATTGGGGAGGTTGATGTGCAGCCATGAATTCAACACAATACATGATCATAGCAGTTACAGAGATAATTATGTCAGTGGCCTGATGGGGGCGCTATAATTACTGCTGATTGCTGCTAGAGCATAACCTTGCCAGGCAGCTGGATTCAGGTGAGATCATGAGATCAGGATCAAACCATCTGGCAGCATCAGGTTAGCTAGAGCATGGTGAAGAAGAAACATACTCAGGTTCTGTGTGGAAGAACACAAATTAAGGATTACCTGTCACAATTAAAGTCACTCCAGGAGAACCAGGACGTTGCTCCTTCAGGTCATCTGCTAGGAATCTGAATGTGTATTCTGCTGAGTCACCTTTTCTCAGGTTTGTGATTGTCAGGATGTGCTGCTTCTTCATGTTTTCATGATACACATGACGTGCATCTTCAATCACACTTTCAGGAGACACCATGTCAGATTTCATCATGAGATACTCAAATTTAGGCTTGGACTGCAGCTCACTGGGATATGAGTAATGACAGGAAATGTCCACTGAAGAGCCTTCCAGGGCGCAGATTCTCCTGCTGACATAATTCACACTCCAGCAGTTCTTACCCCGAGTACCTGAAATATAGATGAAAGACTAAAAGTGAAAACCCTTTGATAGAATAATTCAACTGTGTGAGTGCGGGGTGTGTGTGTGTGTGTGTGTGTGTGTGTGTGTGTGTGTGTGTGTGTGTGTGTGTGTGTGTGTGTGTGTGTGTGTGTGTGTGTGTGTGTGTGTGTGTGTGTGTGTGTGTGTGTGTGTGTGTGTGTGTGTGTGTGTGTGTGGGTGGGTGGACAGGGGGTGGGGGTGTGTGTGGGTGGGTACAGGAAGGGTTGGGGACATGTGACAAAGGCCCTGGGCTAGAATTGAACACAGGATGTCACAGTTACATGGTGTCTTAAAGAGCACAGAGCAACCAGGACCTCATAAGTCTGTCATTGTTTCTGATCATGCTCACGCTCCACGTATACTATAGAAGTTCAGGTGCTGTGTTTTTACTCAGACTTACATGTAGGTCAACTCAAAATCTGGAAGCTCAAATGTTAGTCTGGTTAAAACCATCCAGATCCTTGAACTCACATTGTGTTTCATTCTCTGGTGTTCACGGATCTGGATGGTTTTAACCAGACTACAAATATAATATGGACACAGAATGATGCAACATTTCTATGTTGATGCTGGAATAATAATGATTCTTTGACTAAATTGTCATAATGAACAAGGTGGTGGTGACTACAGATCCCCAGAGCAGCCAGTAATGATAGTGATGAATGTATGTATGTATGTATGTATGTATGTACAGTATGTATGTATGTATGTATGTATGTATGTATGTATGTATGTATGTATGTATGTATGTATGTATGTACAGTATGTATGTATGTATGTATGTATGTATGTATGTATGTATGTATGTATGAAGTGAAAATTACCATAATGAATTTATATCTTCAGAATTAAAGATAAAAGGCAGGCACAACATTTTAAATTAAAGCTAAGCCCAATAGTTAAAGCAATATTTAAACAATGAGATTAATCCTATAAATATGGTGGGACAAACAGTTTGTTATTAATAATTTTGTGTATTGTTATTCAGATCATATTTCTTACTGCCTTTCAAACATAGTAGACTAATGAAACATGGCTTAAGATATACAGTACCATGAGTTGCTTCCTTCATACTCACACACTGCAGGAGAGCGGAGATCCTCATGGCCTACTACAAAACAGGAGAAGCTGGCAACAGAGGAGCCATGAACTGTGACTTGGTGCTTGGAGTGGAAAAGGTTTCCATTTATGAACCAGGTGTAGTTGAGTTTGGTGTCAATCAGAGTACAGCTGGTGCTACAGGTCAGTATGACAGTCTGTCCACTGTTATAAGGCTTCACATCAACATGTAGTTCTGTTGGGAGATGATAAATACACTTTTCAGCAGTTACTGAAGGCCAGGGCAAATTCTTTATTAGATAGATTGTTTAATGTGAAATAGCAAAGTAGATTATACTCTTAAAAAAGAAGACAGGAGCTATGTAATTGAATGCATGACAAATTTAGATTGATTGTTTAATGTGAAAGACACGACTATAGAATTTAAGTGACGGTGCCAGTAACAAAAGGTAATGTAGTTTTTTGGGTTGTGCCATAGACTTTTAGAGAAAAGCACGTTATATTGATGCTGTTGCAATTCTCACTGTTTGCCCCTAGAGGCTGATTAACATTTTACATTAGGTAATGCACCCTTAAACTAATGTTGTTGTCAGTTGCTGAGTAAACAGGATGGATAACAGCTAATAAATGTCTAACCTGTGGGATATGTGATGGAGCAGGGCTGCTCAGAAGAACACATCCTCCCTTCAGCATAGGTCACATTAAAGCAGGTCGATGTGACAGAATCTGGAGGGAAACAAATGACATGCAGTCTAATATTAATGAACTTCATCACAATAATTAGTCACAATATTTGAAATCATTCCATGCAGGATTTTACTTTTTCTTGTATATATTTGAAAAGACCACACACTATCACCACTTCACTCTACTGGCAGTCTTATACGAGGAAAATAAATCTCACAGTCTTTTATCGATGAATGTCATTTGTCACAACATTTAATTTATTAAGAATGTAAAAGATATCAAGCTAATTAGAGGTATAATATGATGAGGAGCTAAATGTCAGCACTCACCCACTGAGACTTGAGGGGCTCTGAGATGCTCGTAGCCTTTGACAGCACAGGAGTAGCTGACTGCTTCCTCACTGCTGACCAGGTGTTGGTACCAGGGAGACCAGTCCTGATAGAGAAACACTCCATTCTTGTACCAGATATAGGCTGTAGGCTTTTCAGTCAGATCACAGCTGGTGCTACACATCAGTGTTACTCTCTGTCCCTCTGTTACTGTGACAGGAAACACCTTCACCTGGAGGTCTGGAATGACGTTTAGAAAATGACTGTTAAAATGTTTATACTGATATTATTCTCAATGTAATAAATCATTGACAAAGAACCACTGTACCTGTAACACGGAGATAAATATCACTGGACCAAATCCCTTCCAAGTTGTCAGTAGCCTCTCTGCAGCAGTATGTATTTGCATCAGTCTCTCTTAGGTCATTGATTGTTAGAGTGGAGTTACTCTCTTTAGACTTATCATACAGAACACGATTGTCTACAGAGATCTCATTCAGAACATGACTGTTGTTCTGGCCATTCCATGCTACAGTATACCATGTCTTGCTTGAAGTGGGATGTGTAACTGAGCAGGCCAGATCCACTGATGAGCCCTTCAACGCACAGATCCCGTCTGCTTGTCCCAGAACTCCTGAAACAGAAGCGTACATTATCACAAGATCCTGACAAAATTCTCCCTCTAAAACCACAGCTCTCTTACACTAATCAATGAATGTTGGTAGGATTGTGTAGAGTCTACATAGAGTAAGTATGAAAAGGTTAATTCTGATACATGAAGTGATATGAATAGCACAAAAAACTTCTTCAATATCAAAATCATTTTATATTTTCCAAATAGGTGTTTGCATCTCTCAATACGTACTGTTCAGTTATTCAACCTATCCTTCCACAATTCTACTACTAAAATTAAGAAAGGCAAGACAATGTACCATGACCATTGTACTGTGTGGTCTATGTAGAAACAGTAACATATTATTACTTATATTTTCTTAGTGTCTACTTATTATTCAAAATGTGCGCTTCAATTGGTCAACATATCAAAAATCTTTAAATCAAGACCTAAAGACCATTAAGGGCCACATTATACAGGTATAACAGTGTAGTGTAGTGTAGTGTAGTCACATCAACATCAACAACATCAGGAAATCCAATTTAGAGTTAATGACCATATTTGACAAGAGATGTATAAACACAATCACTTCATACCTGAGAGGTAGAGGAGCAAAGCCACAAACACACATCCAGCTTCTGCCAACAACATGGCTGCAGTATCCTTCAACTTCCACAAAGATGACTGAAGAACAATATTTGAGGCAGCTGGATCACAAATGCTGCATTCATGAAATCCCATCCAAACAAGCAAGCATGGAACCCATTTGTCAAAATCCACAGCACTCTACTGAGTGAAGGGTGAGCAACTAAGAAATAAGAAGTAAGAAGTTCTGCCTTTGGACAGAATCTAGTCTTGTGTGGGGGCGGTTGGCGTAAAGCGTCCAGCTTTGACAGCGCAAACTTCCTTCCTCTGTTCTTAATAAAATCAACCTCAAATGAAGAACCTACATAGCTGCGAAAGTAACTCACAAAATAGAGTTCTAGGACCAACACAACTGATGTCATTATTTTGACATCAAAATCTGGTGCAGATCATCAGTACTTGAAACTACTAATTTCTATCCTCATGAACAATTGATCTCTTTTGACCATTTTTATAGAGTCTGTTGTCTCCTCATGTAACATGCAGCGTGTTAAACAGTGTGTTCATGTCACAAAGGTGTGAAAGTTGTCAGAGTGAAGGCAGAGAGATGTGAAGCTGATGGTGGTGATCACATGGTCTGTGGTTGGCTGATGGTGGTGATCACATGGTCTGTGGTTGGCTGATGGTGGAAACTTAGCATCAGTCAGAGGAAGATACAGACCTCAGTGATGTTTTAATACACTGCACAACATGTCCATCAGGAGCCATTTGGATCTCTTTAGTAGCTTTGTTCTGGTGGGCCTGCATTGGTCCATATCAGCTGTTTAGTTGGTTCCACTTTGGCCAGTTTAAAATGAGTGGTCCTGTGACACCAAGTGAACATACTTCTTCACATGACCCTGATCTCCCCCTCAACCCAATATCAGTGTGCTGTGAAGTGTCAGTGTGTTCTGTTACCATTCTGTAGTGTTTCCATGTTCCAGGCTGTGAAAATCAACACCTTGTTGCAGGACCATAAAGTATCTATCTACCACACAGCATGCCACAAAGTAGAGGAAGTCAGCAGCATGTCTAAATATAGAAGTCTATAGCATGTGTCCCTATTTGACAGACAATTAACACCACCAGAGAATCAGACAAAACTAAACCAATTTCACCACCAGCACAATGATCAACATGAACACAGGTATGAATGAACTGTTAGACATGTACACTATGCCCCCAACACACACTGCCTCCAACACACAAGGACAATACATGCAAGACACACATAAGCCAGAGGATGAGGGCCTGTATCCTGAATATTTAATACTCTGAGATGTATCATAAAAAGTTTAATCTCAAAATTGTATCTATATTAATATATTTTAGTCAGGACCACTTCAATCAAAAACACAAGACCACTTAGAACAATTTCAAGCTTTTATTTGGATGAGTTATATTTGGCGGTATGGCTCTGTTCTGGAGGCTCCCTGCCCTTCCATGCACATAAATGGAAAGCCTAAGGCAGGGAGAGCGGCAGCAGCATATTCTGGGAGCTCCTTGCCCCTCCATGAGCAACATGGAATAGCCTTAAGGCAAGGAGAGCAACAAAAGACCCCCAGATACAGAACAGAGCAAGCAACAATGACAACATAAATGACATTGTTTAAGTCAGATACAGCATGAAAGGAGGAGCTGGGGAGGAGCAGCTTGAAGAGGAAGCAGCCATGTTAGGCAGCAGACTGGAGCAGAATTAAAGAGGGTGCCCTGTTTGAGTTGAGCCAATTGAATGCGTCAGCTAAGCAGTCAGCTGATGTGGGCTGGGTTTGAGATCAGCTCCTAATCAGCTGTGGGCTGGGTCTAAGCTGGGCTTGACATCCGTAGCCTGCCTGAACTACCGCGATGCTCGATATCATATTACTATATGAATCTATGAATACAAATAAGTTAATCCTGAGACCTTCTGATGTCTTTGATGTTACACTCTACATTGAATTTCAGCACATCTCCAAATGGATGGTATACTTTGTGTAGTACTTTGTGGTACGCTTTCAGCTATTTTGTGGTACTTTTTGCCTCTACATTAGATACTTTATGGTGGTTTGAATTACCCCATTTTTACTAGAGGAACTTCATCATCGTCATTTTACATCAAATGCAAAATAAACACATTTATTTGTTTTAAATTTTATTGCACAGCAGTTTCATGACACACTATACATAAAAAGATGAAACACACCAGCTCAGTGCTCATTCATGTTCACAATAAATCCTTCCTGCTCACTCACAATACTAATACCCAGAGTTGGCATGCAGCCTCTCCCCTCTCTCCCCAGAGGGGTTTCATCATCCACTTCACTGGCTGATTCAAACTCTGCTCACCTGTGCTGTGAGCTGCTCCACTCTGAAGCACCTGTGGGCTCTTGTACTCTGGAGCTCTCCATGGTGCTGAACCTGTATTGAATACTTTTGGCCACTAATTAGCCTTTATGCCCATTTTAGTCGGCCCTAATTACCTAATTCAAAAATCCGGCTCTGTTAGGTCACCCACAGGGGTGCTCTTTACACTTCCTGAAAGATTCAATTCAATATAATTCTGCTCACTCACTCACACACTCACTCATACATTTGGCATATTTATTATAGCAATACAGTATAGAACGCTTGAAAAGATCATCTGCTAAAGGTCTATAATATATAAATGCAATGCAGAGATAACAGAAGAGTTTCCTTGAAGTTGAAAGATTGTTTTGTACATCAGGGGAGTATGTGTGTTCACAGCCTTCAGACTCTGCTTTGTACAAACTGTAGGGATCCACTGCTTAGCCACTGATCCTGAAAACAACAACAACAACAACAACAACAACAACACATAAGGTAATCATCCTACAAAGTGTTAATACATTGTGTGTATTGTCTATTAAAAAGGGCATATTTTCTCAGATGTGGTTATAATGATCACACCTCTCTAAATACAGTAGCATAAAGTAAGTAAACATGTCATCCTCTATGAATGATGTAGGGACAATTATGCCTTTTCAAAGTTTGACATTTTGAACTTTAATTACAGCGCCCCCATCAGGCCAATCAGTGTATGTTTTAAACACTATGTCAAAATGTGTCATCCGTCCAAGTGTCATCAAAATAATACCAGTGGTGTCTGAGATATGTTTTGAGTTTAAAATGTTGGGCCCGAAGTAGAACTTCCTCATAGCTGGATGTCTCTCAGTTGGATTTGTGGTGTTTGAGTTATGGCCTTTCAAAGATGTTTACCTTTAATTATACTGCCCTCATCAGGCCAATTGGTGTCATATGCTTTTGAAATGCCAGAACATAGTGCCAAAATGCATCATCCCTCCAAGTTTTGTCAAATTCAGACTAGTGGTGTCTGAGATATCACAGCCCCCATGGGGGAACAATATGTATCCACCTTATTTTTGAATGCCCCACTGTAAAAAATAATTGTCGGTACAAGGTCCGGTGTAACGTGACTTATTGTTGCAGCTTGCCATTTCCTTTGTTATACTCGGCTGCAGACCCGAATTATAAACCGGAAACTGGAGGACGTTATAAAAGTTATATAGTCACGTTATAAACAACTAACCAACGCTGGGGGTCCGTATGGAAACAGTGTTACTCTAAATGGTTAAAAGTTAAATCAATTTGGTCATTCAGTGGCGTTTTACTGCCATGTAAAGTAACTATTACGCTAGCCGCTAGCATTAGCCACAGTAGCTGACTACCCACAATGCATTACGTTATCCCAGCACCCGAACGACACGGCTGTAGAGCAGAATGGCTCTGCTGTAAAATCCTCAGACGTTTTTTTTGTCAAGTTAAAACCATAGACTGTAAAACAGTCTATTACACCGGAAGCGGAAGAAGCACCCATCAGGCATCATGGCAGCTAGAAATAAGGTGGATATGATTCTCTTCCTAATACAGCCTGATATCAGTCTGAATTAACAACTCGTTACACTCCATTTACATCTTCTAGTCTGATATAGAGCTCAACAGTCACGTGACTTTCCGTGACGTTTCCAGCACCCGGAAGTGAGTTCCCAATTCATTTTCTCCATAGACATTTTGAAAAATCCTTATATAAGTTCCGCTCTTTGCGCTGTTTATTGACACTGATTGGCTAATCATTAGTCCCCCTCGATCCTCATTGGCTAATCATTCTGTCAACCTAGGAAAAGGCATTTGGATATCACAATGCCACACCAGAAGCAGCCAAAACTCAACTCAGTGGAGTGGGCGGATTCAAAGGTCTGGTGAAGTGACCCAGTAGGTCCATGTGTAATGACAAGAGATGCTCACCCAGCATCACTGTTGGGTCTGTTGAAGTTACCAGCAGCATGATGGACATCCTCCTGTCTCTGGGGCTGACCTGGTTGGACGGACATTGGCGTAGATAGGATCATGAAGATCGTCTCTACGCCACTTTGTGTCCGCAGAGACAGCACGAAGCTGTCTCTGCGTCTGAGCTGGTTGGATGTTGGAGTAGAGATGATCTTCCTGGTTCTTAGAGAAGCGGACTTTGCTGGGGTGAAGGTCAAGCTGATCTGTTGGTTTGCTCTGAGCTGCAGGGATGGGGATCTGGCCTACAGCTGAGATGTTGCCATACACAGGACCAGCGTTTAACTGATGGGTAGAGAACAGACAGACAATATTACTTTTACATGACATACTGTAGCATTTGAGAAGTTTGGCTGATCCTCTTCTCCAGAGCAACATAAACTGATTGCAACTAGATTTGACTGTTCTGGTCTGATGAAACGTACAGGATGGAGAAACCCTGTGTTTATTTGTCACAATGCACCAATGCATGGACATACGCATTACACACACACACACACACACACACACACACACGCTTAGAGCGCTGTGAAATTGGTAATTTTTCCCATCCTGGCTCGTCCTCCATGGGCTGGCCAGGAGCGGTGAGCTGACTTGCTTGCATGGAAGAAGAAAAAAATTAGGATTAGTTCTTAGTGGGGGTCCATATTGATGTTATATGGAGGAAACCCCAGGGGAGCACGGGGAGAACATGCAAACTCCAGACAGAAAGCTAGGTCATTTTCACGAGATAGCCGACCTGGGCACATAGGCACCAAAGGCATGGGAAGACATACCTCCAGTGTGAAAGCTGATTGCCATCCCAATCATTTTTATGTCGAAGGTGCAGGCAGCCGTTTTTTTTAAGGTATCTTAGTTTTGTAATTTAATGTACTTTTGGTCAAGGAGGAACCTCCATCATCAGGTGGACGACGTGACTGGCTGACATTACATGTTATATACATTCACACGGTTTCGACAACATAAATATTTTAAATTTCCCCTAGCTTACTTCCTGTTGCAGTGCTTGCTAGTACAATAGACTAACTGACAATAAGCTAGGTTCCAAACTGTTCCCTAGCAACACAATTCTATGAAAACAATCTATACAAAAGACTGATATTATATAAACTATAGATATAGCAGTCTAAACTAATTCCAACAGTAAATTACCAATACAAGGGTCAAAAGTGCCCATATTGGAAAATATATTTCTGTCACTACTTATGACAGATCAGGTTAATCAGAATCAGAATCAGAATCTTTTATTGCCACAGTATGCAAGTTACGGTACATATGAGGAATTTGTCTTAGAGTCTGTATGCAGCGTAGCGGTCAGGTCAATATAGAGAGATAAGAAGTAGGAAACCTAACTAAAGACAATCACAATGTTGCAAGTGCAATCAAATCAAGTATAAATACAATACGTACATGAGTGGAGGAGTGTTCCGTGGATATTAAATATGAATTTATGTTGAATTTATATATGAGATCTAGTCTGAGTTAAATAGGCGTTAAATAGGCAGTACATTTACATTAATTTACAGTCTGAGTTAAATATGAGTTTACATTGAATTTCCATGAAAGGCGGTTACCTGTTTACCTGCACTACCACCACAGAAGTACTGCCACAGTGGTCGGGGTAATGGTTGGATTTATTTTTTGATGTTGGCAGAAGAGACTGAGTCCAACAACAGGTATGAAAGCTGAGAATCTACAGATTCTAATCTATTAGTATTAGTCTTATCACTCTGCGACAAATCCGGATTCCTCACAGTTTTGGGGGGATTCGGATTCGGATTCCTCGCCATATAAACCCTTCGGATCTCCACCGTATAAACCCGGATTCGCACTTTATAAACCACTAAGTCATCTCCACTGTATAATCCCTAAGTCATCTCTACCATATAAACCCCTAAGCCATCTCTGCTGTATAAAGCTTTAAGTCATCTCCACTGTATGAACCCCTAAGTCATCTCCACTGTATAAAGCCCAAAGTCATCTCCACTGTATAAAGCCCTCAGTCACCTCCACTGCCCCTAAGTCACCTCCACTGCCCCTAAGTCACCTCCACTGTATAAAGCCCTAAGTAATCTCCAGTGTATAAAGCCCTAAGGCATCTCCACTGTATAAAGCCCTAAGTCACCTCAACTGTATAAACCCCTAAGTCACCTCCACTGCATAAACACATAAGTCATCTCCACTGGATAAACCACTAAGTAATCTCCACTGTATAAAGCACTAAGTCATCTCCACCATATAAACCCCTAAGCCATCTCTGCTGTATAAAGCTTTAAGTCATCTCCACTGTATGAACCCCTAAGTCATCGCCACTGTATAAAGCCCTAAGTCATCTCCAGTGTATAAAGCCCTAAGTCACCTCCACTGTATAAACCCCTACGTCATCTCCACTGTATAAAGCCCTAAGTCATCTCCACTGTATAAAGCCATAAGTCATCTCCACTGTATAAGCCCTAAGTCATCTCCACCATATAAACCCCTAAGCCATCTCTGCTGTATAAAGCTTTAAGTCATCTCCACTGTATGAACCCCTAAGTCATCTCCACTGTATAAAGCCCTAAGTCATCTCCACTGTATAAAGCCCTAAGTCACCTCCACTGTATAAACCCCTAAGTCACCTCCACTGTATAAAGCCCTAAGTCATCTCCACTGTATAAAGCCCTAAGTCACCTCCACTGTATAAACCCCTAACTCACCTCCACTGCATAAACCCATAAGTCATCTCCACTGGATAAACCCCTAAGTCACCTCCACTGTATAAACCCCTAAGTCACCTCCACTGTATAAAGCCCTAAGTCATCTCTACTGTATAAAGCCCTAAGTCACCTCCACTGTATAAACCCCTAAGTCACCTCCACTGCATAAACCCATAAGTCATCTCCACTGGATAAACCTCTAAGTCATCTCCACTGGATAAACCCCTAAGTCATCTCCACTGTATAAAGCCCTAAGTCATCTCCACTGTATAAAGCCCTAAGTCACCTCCACTGTATAAACCCCTAAGTCACCTCCACTGCATAAACCCATAAGTCATCTCCACTGGATAAACCCCTAAGTCATCTCCACTGGATAAACCCCTAAGTCATCTCCACTGTATAAAGCCCTAAGTCATCTCCACTGTATAAACCCCTAAGTCACCTCCACTGCCCCTAAGTCACCTCCACTGTATAAAGCCCTAAGTCATCTCCACTGTATAAAGCCCTAAGTCATCTCCACTGTATAAAGCCCTAAGTCACCTCCACTGTATAAACCCCTAAGTCACCTCCACTGCATAAACCCATAAGTCATCTCCACTGGATAAACCACTAAGTAATCTCCACTGTATAAAGCACTAAGTCATCTCCACCATATAAACCCCTAAGCCATCTCTGCTGTATAAAGCTTTAAGTCATCTCCACTGTATGAACCACTAAGTCATCTCCACTGTATAAAGCCCTAAGTCATCTCCAGTGTATAAAGCCCTAAGTCACCTCCACTGTATAAAGCCCTAAGTCATCTCCACTGTATAAAGCCATAAGTCATCTCCAGTGTATAAAGCCCTAAGTCATCTCCAGTGTATAAAGCCCTAAGTCACCTCCACTGTATAAACCCCTAAGTCATCTCCACTGTATAAAGCCCTAAGTCATCTCCACTGTATAAAGCCATAAGTCATCTCCACTGTATAAGCACTGTCATCTCCACCATATAAACCCCTAAGCCATCTCTGCTGTATAACGCTTTAAGTCATCTCCACTGTATGAACCCCTAAGTCATCTCCACTGTATAAAGCCCTAAGTCATCTTCACTGCATAAAGCCCTAAGTCACCTCCACTGTATAAACCCCTAAGTCACCTCCACTGTATAAAGCCCTAAGTCATCTCCACTGTATAAAGCCCTAAGTCACCTCCACTGTATAAACCCCTAAGTCACCTCCACTGCATAAACCCATAAGTCATCTCCACTGTATAAACCCCTAAGTCATCTCCACTGTATAAACTCCTAAGTCACCTCCACTGTATAAAGCCCTAAGTCATCTCCACTGTATAAAGCCCTAAGTCATCTCCACTGTATAAAGCCCTAAGTCACCTCCACTGTATAAACCCATAAGTCATCTCCACTGTATAAACCCATAAGTCACCTCCACTGTATAAATCCCTAAGTCATCTCCACTGTATAAACCCCTGTAAGACGCCAAAGGTCGAAGGCCAGAAAGTATAGTCAAATTATTTGCGCCCTCTAAAAGTCGGGAGGGGCCAGCTGTGAGTTGTTGCTGTAAGACGTCAAGTTGAAGGCCAGAAGTTACAGTCAAATTATTTGTTATCTTCTAGTCAAAGCAAGTCAAAGTTACGGATTTATCTCAATTAACCACCGGAAATTAGATCCTCGTTTTGGGGGGATTCTCTGTCCTAGCCTATTCAGATGCCCTCCTCTCACCTCAAGCGGAGCGCCACCTGACCATGGAGTCATACGCCAAAGTAGTTGCCATGCATGCCATTCGCTAAATAAAGCCGCTTGTTAAATCTTACCGACTGGCCTCTCATGATTGAAATAGTATTAGTCTTATCACACTGCGATCAAACCTCACTGAACTAGCAGCCAAGAAAAACACACTTACTGCTGCCACGGCAGCGACAATAGTGCCACTGGAAACAGGCAACATCTGTATAAGAGCAAGGGAGAAAAGGTGGAACAAGGCCAATACCAAGGTCATACCAAGGTCATACCAAGGTCAATAACAAGGCCATGATGTCTGCTACGATATGCATAATGCACATTTTGTGAGTTGGATCAGAACCATAACCCCGACCCGCCCACATCCCCAAAACATACCCTCCTTGGCGGAGGCAATGATCAAGACAGGAACATGGGGAATTATTAATTGCTGTACTTCACCTGCACCATGATGTTGGCTGGTGTCCCAGGTCCAGGGGGTTGAGTGGAGGCCCTCTTTCTTCTGGTTAGTGAAATGAATGAATGAATGAATGAATGAGTAAATTAATTAATGGATTTTAGACAAGAGATTGAATGCCATTATTTTGAAACAGCACAGTATTGTTTACCTAATCCACAGGAAGACAGAGAGGAGTATGACAGCCAGGAGAACAGCAGCGGTTCCTGCAGCTACTGCAAATGTCCATGTCCATGTCCATGTCCATGTCCCCGTCCCTGTCCCTGTCCCTCTCCCTCTCGCTGTGATCAAATATGAATTGGGAGAATACAACATCTTTGAGTTAAATTATTAATATTTAAAAGCAAAGTTGTCCATCACTACAATAAATTTCTGTCACTTGGACTGCAGAATGACTGTATGACTGTATCACCTCACCTGACTGATCTACAAGTTACTTCCCATTCCAAATACCAAATCGATCAAATTTAATTATCAGATTATTCAAACAGTGGAGCGTCTACCTGCCTGCATTCATCTTCAGAAAAGGTCATATGTTTACCGGTAAGCCCTTTGTTTCCAGTTTTCTTAAGCCAGATGTCCTTATCTGGACTAGCATCATTACTGCAAACCAGTGTCACTGACCTACATACTGTTTCACCAGAGGGACTCATGCACACTGATGAGTCTTTTTGGAGGGTCTGAATTGATATTAACTTTATACAGATGTTAGAAAAATGCTCACCAATCAGAAAAGAAAGAAAAAATCTGATATTGTGTAAGTGTGTAACAATGCACATCATTATAATGTGATACATAATGTGATACATAAATTAAATATTTAGAAGAGATTCCCTTTTCAATTTCAAATGCAAAAGAACCTATAACATCTAAACACACCTCAGCAATGTTAATGCTGTGCTTACCTGTGACAGTCACAGTGAGGGTCTCTTCAGGGGAGTTGATGTGTTGGAGGCTTGTGACAGCACAGGAGTAGGTTCCTGCATGCTGACTGCTGACTGGGTCTAGAACCAGGTGTTTGTGCTGGCTCTCTGGCGGGCTCAGAGCTCGTCTGTTGTGGTACCAGATATAGGTGGTGTCAGGCAGAGGACAGCTGGTGCTACAGGTCAGTGTTACTCTCTGGCCCTCTGTCACCATGGCAGAAGGAGTCACCTGCACTGTCAGGGCTGAGAGATGGTTAGACTGATCACTCAGTGTAAAACACATATATTTCAGTCAGGACAGACTAAGAGAAGGATTTTTTTCATTTCATTATTGAAATTACAGGTGAGTCTAGAATTTACAGACATGTTTTCATGATTATATTTCCGTCAGGAGAGCTAGATTAAGTGAAGGACGTTTTAATTGCATGATTTTTAATTATGAAAGTGAATAGAATTTTAGTAAAGGATTTGGTGATAGACACCACCCTGAAATTATCTTCCTGGGTTGGTTTAAGTTCTGACAGCAGCATGATGATTGATTCTCAGAACACATGGAGAGATCTGAATGGTCAAATATAAATAGCAGAGGTAGGAAATGA
This sequence comes from Poromitra crassiceps, assembly GCF_964638095.1. Lineage (NCBI taxonomy): Eukaryota > Metazoa > Chordata > Actinopteri > Beryciformes > Melamphaidae > Poromitra > Poromitra crassiceps. The sequence goes on from NC_139626.1 coordinate 46,385,390, forward strand.
CAGCTGACAAAAATGTACTCAAATTATCTGACCAAGCTGGTCCAAATGTCATGTTTAAATAATACAAATGTACTGGCCGGATGGAGGCACTATAATTACTGCTGATTGCTGCTAGAGCATGGTGAAGAAGAAACATAGTAGTTCAGTGTGGAAGAAGAAAAAAATAAGGATTACCTGTCACAATCAAAGTCACTCCAGGAAAACCACAACGTTGCAGTTTCTGGTCTTTTAGGAATCTGAATATGTATTCTGCTGAGTCACTTTTTGTCAGGTTTGTGATTCTCAGGATGTGCTGGTTCTTCATGTTTTCATGATACACACGACGTGCATCTTCAATCAGATTTTCATACACCATGCCAGGTTTCATCATGAGATACTCAAATTGAGGCTTGGACTGCAGGTTACTGGGATATGAGTAATCACAGGAAATGTCCACTGAAGATCCTTCCAGGGCACAGATTCTCCTGCTGACATAATTCACACTCCAGCAGTTCTTACCCTCAGTACCTGAAATATAGATGAAAGACTAAATGTAAAAGTAATGTATTATAGACAATTTAGGTTCTAAATCTAAAATTAATTCCCAAAATAATAAAAACGTTATTGGAACTTTTATTAAAAACATTTTAAAGTTAGATTTAGACTTGATTGGAAAAAAGGGTTAAACATTTTCAAAGGGAAAGACACCTTTCTGACAGAAAGTGCATGCAACTCAAGGTGTGTAGCCCTATAACCCTATAGAACCCATTCTCATTCAGATATCTTAAGTTATTAAGTTATCCTTTATTTATCCCCAGGGGGAAATTCATCCTCTGCATTTGACCCATCCTCTACTATGAACCTTCCTAGAACTAGGAGCAGTGGGCAGCCACAGTGCAGCGCCCGGGGACCAACTCCAGTTCTTTTGCCACTGCCACTGAGTATTAACCTTACATCAACAATAGCCAGCACACTCAAGAATAAAGTTCAACTTAGGTGCAGGGCCAATGCAAAATATTAAAAAAGGAAAAAGGCCAGCACTCTAGAATGTCCTTTTAGAGTTTAATGGTCATATACAACAGCAGAAACAATGAATGTGTTTCAGCTATAGAAAGCCTTCATCAACATGTCTTTTGATGGTGGGAGGAAACCGGAGCACCTGGAGAAAACCCACACAAACACGGGGAGAACATGCAAACTCCACACAGAAAGGACCTGGGACGGACCGGGGTTTGAACACGGGACCTTAATGCTGTGAGGCAACAGTGCTAACCACTGAGCCACCGTGCCACCATCTTGAGGTTATTGGTCAAGGGACCCCTTTGAAAATGGCCATGCCAATTTTTTCCCTCACCAAAATGTTGCCTAACTTTGGAGTGTTATTTTAGCCCCCTTCCTGACATGGTAGACATGGTCAATCGATTCCTTAGGTCTAGTTTCATATAGTATAAGAATCATCACGCTAAAAAATAAATAATAATAATCATCACGCTAGCTTTAAAAACGAGTCTGGCACAGCCTCGGAAACAATAATATCAATTGCAGATTTTGACACTGCTTGAAAAAATGTGGTGGGGACAATTTTAGCTCCTCAGAAAAGTGGGTGGGACATGCGAGGTTCTTAGTTTTGCACAGAAACAGACGGTATAAATACTTTTTACTTTTATAATTTTGAGTAAATTTCAGAGCGTGTACTTTTTTACTTTTACGTGAGTAGGCTAAATAAGTTGAATCAGTTCTACTTCTTTTTTTATACAAGTGTCTGTACTTCTACTTAAAGGGATACGCCAACATTTTCGGAGTCTCATCCATTTGCCATCTCGCCCACACATAAACCAGATACCCAATGCGGTAACACTTTACAATAACGTACACAAATACTATAGTAGTTACTAGTAAACTAACCATTAACTTATAGCCAGTTAATGAGTAGCTAATGAAAAATTTGGCATTAGTCAATCACTAGTTAATCATAGTTAATGAGTAGGTAGTCATTAGTTAATGATTAGTATCTAATTTCCTGAGTAGAGTAGTTAATCATTACCTAATGATTACTAAATGTCAGCTCGTGAATAGAGTAGTTAATCATTACTTAATGATTCCAAAATGTCAGTGCGTGAATGTATTAGTTAATCATTAGTTAATCATTAGTCATGGTCACATTGTGAGTATAGTAGTTAATCATTAGTTCATGATTAGTTGTTAGTTCCTTAGTAGAGTAATTACTCATTAGTTAATGGTTAGTCAATGGTCAGTTTGGGAGTATATAGTTAATTGTTAGTTATTCATTACTTAATTACTTAATTATTACCTGTCCATTAGTTACTCTTTTTGTGTACCCTATTGTAAAGTGGTGCATCATACTCAGTAGTTTATGAATACTGAATCATTACTTAATTATTATCTGTCTATTAGTTAGTCTTTTTGTGTACCCTATTGTAAAGTGGTGCATCATACTCAGTAGTTTATGAATACTGAATCATTACTTAATTATTACCTGTCCATTAGTTACTCTTTTCATGTACCCTATTGTAAAGTGGTGCATCATACTCTGTAGTTTATGAGTACTGAATCATTACCTGTCCATTTGTTACTCTTTTCGCACCCTAATATAAAGTGAAAGATATCCTTATCAAATCCTTATCCTTAAAACACTCCCTCCAGGTGAGATTCGAACCCTGAACCCCAAGATTGTTAAATTGTAAGTCTGGTTCTCTACCATCTGAGCTAACCAGCCTATTATTTGCTAGAGCCATACTATAGGTCTGTAGAGTCAGAGACTAAGTATTATGTCCTATCCACATACTACTTTCTGTTCAAGTACTTATAGTTTTTAAGATATATTCCACCCAAATACTACCTTCTCTCCAAATACGTATAGTTTTAAAGGTATATTCCATCCAAATACTACTTCATGTCCAAGTACTTAGGTATGTTTCAGCCAAATACTACATATGTCTAAGTACTTGTAAGTACTTGGACAGAAAGTAGTATTTGGGTGGAATATACCTTTAAACTATAATACTTGGTCTCTGGCTCTACATTCGATAGTATGGCTCTGACAAGCAACAGGCTGGTTAGCTCAGATGGTAGAGAACCAGACTTACAATTTAACAATCTTGGGGTTCAGGGTTCGAATCTCACCTGGAGGGAGTGTTTATTTGATAAGGATATCTTTCACTTTATATTAGGGTGCAAAAAGAGTAACAAATGGACAGGTAATGATTCAGTACTCATAAACTACAGAGTATGATGCACCACTTTACAATAGGGTACACAAAAAGAGTAACTAATGGACAGGTAATAATTAAGTAATGATTCAGTATTCATAAACTACTGAGTATGATGCACCACTTTACAATAGGGTACACAAAAAGACTAACTAATAGACAGATAATAATTAAGTAATGATTCAGTATTCATAAACTACTGAGTATGATGCACCACTTTACAATAGGGTACACAAAAAGAGTAACCAATGGACAGGTAATATTTAAGTAATTAAGTAATGAATAACTAACAATTAACTATATACTCCCAAACTGACCATTGACTAACCATTAACTAATGAGTAATTACTCTACTAAGGAACTAACAACTAATCATGAACTAATGATTAACTACTATACTCACAATGTGACCATGACTAATGATTAACTAATGATTAACTAATACATTCACGCACTGACATTTTGGAATCATTAAGTAATGATTAACTACTCTACTCAGGAAATTAGATACTAATCATTAACTAATGACTACCTACTCATTAACTATGATTAACTAGTGATTGACTGATGCCAAATTTTTCATTAGCTACTCATTAACTGGCTATTAGTTAATGGTTAGTTTACTAGTAACTAGTGAGGTCTCCAGACCATATTTCAAGAAGAAGGCCACTCATGCATAATCCGATCATCCCCTGACGACAGTCAAGTTCTAGCATAACGTGGTCAGTCAAAGTCCTAGTATGACGTCTGCTATGACGTCAAACATGACGTCAGTTAATCCTCATATATATAGCAAGGGTTCTACGTCACCTCTCTCTCTCTGGCCGATCATAGCAGCAGCTAGTTCACGGCAGTCCATCTCCCTTGAAGCCGTCCTCCGAAGCATTGTTTTGCGGCTGTTTTGCACCACATCTGCAGACCGAATCAGCACCCACTCCTGCATGTCGGATCCCGAGCCAGAGCAGTCCTGGACAGTGACGACAGCTTAAACAACGATACCCCGTTCCGGATCAGCCACGGAGCGTATTTGCCCTCCGAGACGCCTGACGACACCGGCGAAGCGGCCGTGCCACAGGCCGCCAACGTAGCCACAATGAGAAGGCACGGGGCGCGCCACTGCGACGGGCCGCGCCACAGCTCACGGCCCGGCCACATCTACGCGTCGTTTGACGCGGGCTGATGCTGCTGCCCATCCACTTTGTATTGGAACATGCTGCTCGACGCCTCGCAAAGCATGCTGGGAGACCAAGCGACGCGAGCAGCATGTTCCAATACAAAGTGGATGGGCAGCAGCATCAGCCCGCGTCAAACGACGCGTAGATGTGGCCGGGCTGACGCTGCTGCCCATCCACTTTGTATGGGAACATGCTGCTCGACGCCTCGCAAAGCATGCTGGGAGACCAAGCGACGCGAGCAGCATGTTCCAATACAAAGTGGATGGGCAGCAGCATCAGCCCGCGTCAAACGACGCGTAGATGTGGCCGGGCCGTCAGCAGCCGTTCCTGTCCCGGGTGTTCAGGCGTCCAGCCCCAGGCTTCTCCTCCAAGCAGGCATCACAGGCCGTTCCATTCCACGTCGCTGTGGTCAGTTGCACGGCAGGCGCAGACCCCTCTGCTATCACCGGGCAGTTAAGTCTTTACTTTAACCGTAAATAAACGGGAGGTTGCGTGAGTAAAAGACGTCACGTCGCTGCCTGATGACGGTGACGTTATCACCGCACATTGCATATTTCACCATGGAGCATGTCTGAGCATCAGTTAGAATCAGGTTAGAATGAGTGTTTACTGTATAACTTCCAGACCGAAGTCAGACGGCCCAGGGAATGCTAACGTCTTTTTCCGTGTCAAGCTACCCAGTCTTAATACACCACTTCCTGTTCTTAACAAATTTCAAAGTAAAATGCCCTGGCGTTTCTTTTAACTGTGGGAATTAGGAAACAGTGAGACAGTAGACGAAGGTTGGTCGAGGTAGTTTACTTCTATCTAGTGTCCTCTAGTAAGAGAGTGGCGTCAGCGGAGGACCAAAATGCGAGACTCATTAGCCAATGAACAGCCAGGAATGGGTCTCGCGCTACTTTTGCATGCGAAAATAAAGCCGATAATGTACAATTTGATTCATTTCAAGGGATGAAAAACCCTTTCAAAGTACAACACTGTCTATTTTGTTGCAACTCGACAGTGCTGCTTTTTTTACTCAAGAGTTCCACTTTCTACTTCCTGGAAAAAAACTGGTCCATTGGAGTGAATGGAGATGTCGGAACTCTTCTATTATACGGCTCTGCTTCTATCCATATAAATGTTTACATTCACCGCGGTTAGCAACCAGCAATAACAAACCTAACCCGGAACCGGAAGTACGGTAACCTTAACCCCCCGCTCTTAAAGGCACAAGTCTCCTTTGGTGAATGTCTCTCCTAGTGTCTCGATGTGGGTCACCACATAACCATAAATAATACCAAAGCTAAAATAATTAATACAGTGTCACGCTAGTCATGTAACAAGAGGCTGCGAATCCCACTGTTATCAACCAATCAATCAATCAATCAATCAATCAATCAATCAAACAAACCTTTATCGGCAGACGCTTGGTCCATAGATGACACACACACAATTCCAAAAAAAAAAAAAAAAAAGCACATAAGGGCACAATAAAAGAACAAAGTACATCATAAAAGAGAGTCATACCAGAATTTCCACATATGTGACTGGTATCTCACAGTGATTAGCCCAAGGTCAGTGAGCCATTCTGAGACACGTTCAATCTACAGATGAACCTGTACCTCAGATCTCTCAGGAGCGCCTGGAAAATGGCCACCCTCGCCTTACAGAACAGGTCGCTAGCACTGCTCCACCTGGGTTTAACGTTAGCCCAGTGAGTGCGCGAGCCAGGCTGCCCGGTCTATCGCCTGGTATATCGTTAAGAGAGGAGCTTGTGAAGAACGAACATCCCCACAGTCAAAGCATTTCCCCCAGATATGCATATAAAAACGTTTGTTGCTTTAATAGCCTACAAAAATAAAACGTCCGTTCGTACGTGATGCTAATCCGCTAGCGATGAGCTAACGGTGCGCGTGTACTACTAGGCCTCATCCCATGAGCCACCCCGACCTCCAGGCCTGCACTACCCAGGCTAAGAGCCCATCTCCCGGCCCCACACACCCAGCAGAGCCACCCGACCTCCAGGCAGCATTACATAACAATGAAGCCGCGTGTCTTGTCTATCACGATAGATCTATAATGTGAAGAGCCTGTCCAGCCAATGACGGCTTGAGACTGGCTGCCACAGCTGCCAATCACCCATTTTTATCCCTTTTTATACGTCAAATAACTACTTAAAAAACAAACTGATCAGAAAAATGACCACCTGCACAGGCATTAGCATGATAATGACTATCTAAAAATGATACAAACCACCTTTAAAAAAAAAAAAAAAAAAAAATCATCCGACGTATACTGTGATTATTTTATTTATTGATTTTCCCATCCACTAACATGAGGAGGCGGGCCTCGTGACCCAACACTGGATTCAACCGCCAGAGCGGCGATCTAACATGCAGCGGCTTCACTGAACCAGTGTGATGCCCAGTCCATCTTATGATGGGTCCATGGTTGCAACTAGCAGTCTATGGTGCACTTGCAAGGCGGTGAAACCACTGTTTTTCTTTACTTGTTTATTAACCAGGTCTTTATATCCCATGCATTAAGCGTTACATTTCAGCTCTATAGGGTTGCCGCCAGAATGAACCGTTTGCCCCATGGATCTTTCGGTCTGTCCAGAGTGCCCGAGATGCTATGGCACTTCAGCATCAGTGCGTCTCCAGGCCGGGTCCCGTCAATCACCGTGAATCTGCCCAGACTTCCCCATGGGGGGAAAAGATGGTCGCCATCTGAGGACATCATCACCGGCCGGCACCGTATCTTTTCATTCAAATAGCTACTAATAATGCTTGCATTCCCATGAATTATTGGCTCGTAATTCTGAAATAATTGTGCCTGAAAGGGCTGAGAGCGCTGAAGCTATTATCATAAGAATCTTGCATCGGGTGAATTCTGTCTGCCTCTCCAGCTAGCGATCCTGTCCATGTGTCATATCGTTTATTTTCAGCTCATCAATCTCATCACGTGATGACTGCTGACCCATACAGCATTGCAGCTAAGCCCAAAATCAGGGGAAAGACCGCTCAGGCCCCAGACCGGCCCCCGGCTCCCCTGTTCCTCATCGCACCTCGTCACCACATGACAAGATCCTGGTTCGTCCTGCACCTCGAGCGGACGCTCCAGAAGTGCAACCTCCCGACAAAGAACTTCTCCAGCCACTCCTTCAGGATCGGAGCGGCCACCTCAGCCGCCGTGCAAGGAGTGTCCTCCGCCTCCCTCCAGCAAACGGGCCGCCGGTCTTCATCAGCATTCTCCAGCTACATCCGCCCGGAGCGGGTGGCCATACCGGCGGCCCAAAGGACCCTCCTCCCTTCATCGGCAAGCATGGCAACGAACAGTGTCCCGGACGTCCGTGCCAAATAATGTCTCGTTGGTGGTGGCTCCCCGAAAAGCACGGTGCCCAGCAAGGCGCAGTAAATCTCCCGGTTATTTTTGGGGGAAAGAGAGAGAGCCAGAGAAAGTCAGGGTCAGTCAGAAGGCCAAGTCAGGGGGCCAAGAAGGCCAAGTTAAAATGGTGAGGCGCCAAGGCGGCCAAGTAGGCCAAGCTGGGAAGCGCCAAGTCAGGTAAGGCGCCATGGCGGCCAGGAAGGCCAAGCCGGGAAGCGCCTTAAGTCAGGTAAGGCGCCATGGCGGCCAGGAAGGCCAAGCCGGGAAGCGCCTTAAGTCAGGTAAGGCGCCATGGCGGCCAGGAAGGCCAAGCCGAGAAGCGCCTTAAGTCAGGTAAGCCCGACCGAGTTGGGAGCGCCAGCCGCAAATAGCTGTAAGTCGCTAAAAAGGTCGAAGGCCGGAAAAGTACAATCGCGAGGCGCCAAGGCGGCCAGGTAGGCCAAGCTGGGAAGCGCTATCGCGAGGTGCCCGACCGAGTTGGGAGCGCCAGCCGCAAATAGCTGTTAAGTCGCTAAAAAGGTCGAAGGCCGGAAAAGTAAAATTTTTGGGGGGGATAGAGAAAGAGAGAGCCGGAGAAAGTCAGGGTAGTTGCGCCAAGGCAGCCAAGTAGGCCAAGCCGGGAAGCGCCAAGCTAAACATTAATGCACCAAGATCGAAGGCCCGACCGAGTTGGGAGCGCCAGCCGCAAATAGCTGTAAGTCGCTAAAAAAGGTCGAAGGCCGGAAAAGTACAATCGCGAAGCGCCAAGGCGGCCAGGTAGGCCAAGCCGGGAAGCGCTATCGCGAGGTGCCCGACCGAGTTGGGAGCGCCAGCCGCAAATAGCTGTAAGTCGCAAAAAAAAGGTCGAAGGCAGGAAAAGCATGTACCAAGTAAACATTAATGTATCAAGATCGAAGGCCCGACCGAGTTGGGAGCGCCAGCCGCAAATAGCTGTAAGTCGCTAAAAGGTCGAAGGCCAGAAAAGTACAATCAACTACTGGCGCCTGCAGATCTCAATTAACCTCCGGTAATCAGATCTTCCTTTTGGGGGATCTCCTAGCCTATGCAGGTGCCCTCCTCTTGCCTCAAGAGCAGCGCCACTGGCCAATGGAGTCAAGCGCCAAAGTATTTGCCATGCATGCCGATTGCTAAATAAAGTTTGTTAAATCCTACCAACTGGCCTCTCATGATTGAAGTGAGGTCTCCAGACCATATTTCAAGAAGAAGGCCACTCATGCATAATCCGATCATCCCCTGACGACAGTCAAGTTCTAGCATAACGTGGTCAGTCAAAGTCCTAGTATGACGTCTGCTATGACGTCAAACATGACGTCAGTTAATCCTCATATATATAGCAAGGGTTCTACGTCACCTCTCTCTCTCTGGCCGATCATAGCAGCAGCTAGTTCACGGCAGTCCATCTCCCTTGAAGCCGTCCTCCGAAGCATTGTTTTGCCCCACCCACCTCCCCAGTCCGCCACCAACGAGTCTTGACTCCTGATCCCCCACGGGGGGGGGATCTCCTAGCCTATGCAGGTGCCCTCCTCTTGCCTCAAGAGCAGCGCCACTGGCCAATGGAGTCAAGCGCCCCCTAGCCTATGCAGGTGCCCTCCTCTTGCCTCAAGAGCAGCGCCACTGGCCAATGGAGTCAAGCGCCAAAGTATTTGCCATGCATGCCGATTGCTAAATAAAGTTTGTTAAATCCTACCAACTGGCCTCTCATGATTGAACTATAGTATTTGTATACGTTATTGTAAAGTGTTACCCACAATGCCTTCACCATCACGCTGGGGACACACCGGTGCGCGGAACTTGCACGCATGCGCCGCGCAGCGCACCTCTGCGCAGAAGGCGCTTAAAGTGTCCACACAGAGAGCGCAGCTCACTTTGCGCGCTCTGCTCGTCCGGCGTCCGCTATATATTTTGCCCCAGATCTACTGTCTTCGTATCATGGGTAAGTAAATAACAACATAAATATATAAAGTAATATGTCTGGGATAACTGTTAATGGCTACCTTCGGCGTTATAAAATGCAATTGCATCATATTTATGTCTGTTCTCCTCCCGTTTTCCCAGTGCGTGCTGTTGTAGAGAGAAGGCGAGTCCTAGCTCTCTAGTTGTTGCTCCGCCGGCAACGAGCCGCTCCCCCTCTCCAACTGCTCTCTCTCTCTTTTCACACTTCCAAAGGGGCAATCAACAACGTAAATAAACATTATTTTATTTTGAAATTGGTTTTATTTGACGAATGTCCGGTTTCGGAGTTCCTGTCTGCCTTGATCTGATCTGTTCAGCTTGACAGAGTCGCTCACGGACGCAGAGGTCCACGCACAAAAATAGAAATCTAGGCTATCTTGCGCGCCCTGAGCGCACAAGGTCGCGCCGCACAGCGTACGTGCAGGAGACGCTTGCGGTGTGTGTTCAGTGTCACTCTCCATGCAGTATAGCCTACAGTGAGCTACACTCGTCCAGTTAGTTAGTATTGGAGGAGCCGTTAAAAGTCACCAAAAACACATATTCCTAAAAGCGCCAAAAAGCTCTATGTACATGTGACTCGGGTACTCACCACATCCACGAGATGAAATATTAATCCAAAATGCCAAGAAACAATATTTTTTTAAAGGTAAATAGATAGCCGGAACTACTTTCTAAACATGGCCGCCAGGCAGCACATCTGCAGCAGTGAAGACCAGAATTTCAGAACACCGAAGCAATATCAGAAAGCATGATCCCAAGAGCTCTGTGGCAAACCACTTCAATCATTTGCACCACACTGTTGCCTCTCTCAGCTATATTGGGATTGAGCATGTGCAACTCCCACAGAGGGAGGGGGGGGGGGGACATTAACAATCTTCTTTTAAAACGTGAACTGTTTGGGATCTACACCCTGGATACTCTGTCACCCAGTGGCCTCAATGAGGATATGGACATTTGTCCTTTCTTATAACTGTATTTCTGTGTGTTGCATCTGAATGGTCTCTCTCGTTCTCATTTTAACTTCCGATGTACTCGTGGTCCTTGATTGCTATTTTTGCACCGAGTTCAAGACAAATAGAGGCGCCTCTCTAGCGTTCCCATACTTTATGACGGCCCACTAGCCTGACAGTGGTGTTGGGCTACACTATTGAGTGTTTTCCTCCTATTATTGTATGTACACATATTCACATATATATTTCCTTTTACATATATGCAGATGTCTTCCTCAGGAACTTGTACCACTTTGGAACTCACTAAAATTAGCAGCTCAATGCATTTGTGAGTGGCTTTGTTTATCTGCTATATGTCTATTGTTCTGTATATTTCTATTACTGCACTACTGTCATTCTGGGAAGTTTGAGTGTATGTCTATGCATACAGGCCCACTTTATGTGGGGATGTGTGTTTTTGTGGTTACAGACTTAGCTCTGTACTCATGATTTTGTAAGTATGGCTATGTTACCACTAACAGTGTTAACTTCACTTGTGATTGTTATTTTGGTTTCACTATATGTATTTGTCTTCATATGAAACTTTTTAATTCTATACTTTTCCTGTCACGTGAGTGAGCTGACCCACTTGACTGCGTCATGTGACTGACTGCGTCATGTGGGTACTTAAGATGGCGTCTGTCTATTGTAATTTTGTCTGAGGAAGGGCAGGGTGCTGCCCGAAACGTTACCACCGGTGTGAATAAAACACTCAAATTGGGAGCCCTGCAGTGTGCAAACTTTCTTTCGCTTTACAGCACATGCGCTGTGTACAGCGGAAGAAGCAAACAAGGAAGTAACTCAGTGTGGGGATTTACTACAAAAATAGTCTCTTAAAACAGACTGTCTCATCTACATCCGGCGAATGCAGCTATACACAGTCTGTACGTTACACCCCCAGAACATGCACAAGGAAGTTGGGAAAAAAACCTTCAGACAGGAAAGAAGTTCAACGGAATCCGACCAATCACGACACGTGTGTCCACGAAAAATGCGGCATATTGGATTCTGATTGAAATGAGCAGAAGACCCGCCTTTCTGCGATTCTGATTGGACTAATGAGCGGAAAACCCGCCTTTCTACTTCCCATTCCGGTTGGTGCATGATTCTCCCCCACGAAGTACAGACGGTATGGTGGAAGCATTTGAAAATTGCGGAAGCCAACTCGTCTGTTCTAAGAGACTACTACAAAAATGAAAATGTTTCATGTAACTATGGATTATTATTGTATCGCGTGCTGAGTACCCGAGGCACAACATGTACAGAGCTTTTTGGCGCTGTTAGAAATGTGTGTTTTTGGTGACTTTGAACGGCTGCACCGTTTCCCCCAATACTAACTACAGTAACTGGACGAGTGTAGCTCACTGTATACTATATGGAGAGTGATGGTAAAGGTATTGTGTATCTTGTTATCTGTGGGCGATACGGCAAATGGACGAAACTCCCAAAACGTTGGCGTATCCCTTTAAGTAAATAATGTGTGTACTTTTCCCATCTCTGGTTGCTTGCTTCATACTCACACACTGCAGGAGAGCGGAGATCCCCATTGTCTTGCACAGCACATGAGTAGCTGTCAACAGAGGGGTTGGAAACACTGAGCTGGTCTTTGTGAGTTTCAAAGTTTCCATTCTTGAACCAGGTGTAGATGACTTTGGGGTCAGTCAGAATACAGTTGGTGCTACAGGTCAGTTTGACAGACGGTACTTCAACATGTAGTTCTGTTGAGAGATGATAAGTGAGGTTTCAACCAAATTTCAATCAGGAAGGCCGCCATATTCACATTACCTAATCAGCCCGTGACGTCAGTCAAGCCCAAGCGTGACGTCATGACGTCAGTTGATCCCGTCCAGTATGACGTCAGTTGTGACATCAGTCTTCACGTCAGTCATCGCCAGTCCATCCTAGTACATATAGCAAGGGTCCAAAGTCACCCCCCCCCCCCCCCCCACACCTCTGGTGGATCATAGCAGCAGTTGGCGGCTGCCCATTCCCCCCAGAGCATACTCAAAAGCTGTTGTTTCAAACCCCCCCGGCCTCCCCAGTCCACCACCAACGAGTCTTGACTCCTGACGAATCACCCATAGGGGCGGGATTCTCTATCCTAGCTCATACAGAAGCTCTGCTCTCGCCTCAAGAGGAGCGCCATCTTACAATGGAGTCATATGCCAAAGTAATTGCCATGCATGCTATTTGCTAAATAAAGTATGTTGTTAAACCTACCTACCGGTCTCTCATGATTAAAATACACTTTTCATCAGTTACTGAATGGCATGGGAAATTCTTTATTATATTAGATTGTTTAATTTGAAATAGCAAAGCACGCTTAAAAGGTCGGGAGGTATAGAATTGAAGTCTCTGTCCCATCAATGAAGATCAAATTGTATGGGTTGTGCCATATACTTGTGTAGGAGGACACACGTTCTACAGACGTTGTTGCAACTTCTACTGTTTGCCGATAGAGGCTGATAAACATTTTAGATCATTTAATGCAGCCTTAAAGTCGAACTGAACCCGTTCGGAGCCCAAGTGGCACGTGGGTCGGAGTCCGTTTCAGACTGAAAACATAACTTGTCTGAGATGACAGGTTGAGAGGGTTATAGTAGCATGTCGATGATTTGATTTGACAATTCTGGGGACTGGCTTTGGCATTGGCCAATCCTGGCGTGTTCCACCCCCAAATCGAGTGGGATTCAGCGTGTTGTCGTGCTACGCGAGTGGGATCCGCAGAGTACCAGGCAGCCAGCTACTTGCTGCCCGCCCGCCTGGAATCTCCGAGGGGCGACCCCTGACAACCACGCTCTCAGGCGCGTGCTATTATCGCTATTGCGGTAAATACAATATTCCTGGGATGCGAGTTTTAACAAACCAGTTACATTTCTTTGCATTCTCAGACATTACCGTTTGATTTATTTAGTATGTTCCATACAATTGGGCAAGTTAGTACTTAGTTTATGGGCTAGAAATTTTGTCAGATCATGACAGGCACTATATAGGCTCCATTTTCTCCTTCATTTGGAAGAGAAAATGATCCTGAAATGAAGATTTGATTGACAGCTGCCATGTCGTGAAATGATTGGTTGAAATGGGGTAGAAATTTGATAGTACTAGGTGATGTCAGCAAACAGTAGATTACTGTTATGAATGAAATCTTGAAAAATTAACTTTTGATGTGAAAAAGTGTGAAAAACTAAAGAAATTAGATTTTGGTGATTTTTTTTGGCATACATTATTAAATAGGTGCACTGAATACCCAGGTATTTGAACTAAAATAAAAAAAGTCATTTTTGGGTTCAGCTCGACTTTTGTTGTCAGTTGCTCAGTAAACAGGATGGATAACAGCGTCTGCAACATCTGTCTAACCTGTGGGATATGTGATGGAGCAGGGCTTCTCAGAAGAATACCTCCCTTCGGCATAGGTCACACTAAAGCAGGTCGATGTGACAGAATCTGGAGGGAAACAAATTGCATGCAGTCTTGAATGTCATTAGTTACGTTTAATGTATTTTTGTCTTTAGATCTAAAAAACAAAACAAACAAACAAAAAACAATATGCAGCCATATATACCAATACATTAAAGACAGATACATTAACAACAAATCCCCTTTGAACCTTTAAAAAATTCTGTGAAAGGTGGTGCTTTTATATTTCTGCAATAGAAGGACCAACCTTAATGGTGTTATATTGCCCAAATAGTCAGTTGAATCCCTTAACTTCGGTCAGCGTAAGTGTCTTCAGAACAGAAAAGTCGTCTTCCATAATTAGGGGTTCAAGCCACGAAGGGGCTGAAACCCTATTGTTTTTTGTATTGATTTATTATTATTATTATTCCTTTTCTGCCCCAATGCAAATTCCCGTGAGTTGGTACATCGCAGAAACATGAAATTTGGCCTAATAACAGATATTGTTTTTTACTAGATGCTCCAGAAATATTTTTTGAATCGGCCCGAAGGTGGTCACGTTAAAAGCCATAACTTCCACGCTGTTTGTCAAATTTTTTTTTTTTTTTTTTAATGTTTTTTTCCCGATTTTTTATCCCATTTTTATCCCCCGTTTAGTGCTCATTTGAATTACTCAATCCTGGTTGCTACTCCATCCTCTGCCGATCTGGGGAGAGCCGAGACTGATTCCATGCATCCTCCGAGACATGGGCAGTCAAGTCAGCCGCTTCTTTTCACCTGCCCGAGGAAACTTCACCGGTAGGACATAGCACGTGGGAGGTTCACGCTATTCCAACCAGTTCCCCTCCCTCTGAACAGGCGCCCTTAACGATCAGAGGAGGAACCATATAAGCAACCAGGATGTTGCATGTTTTTGTGAAGGGGGTTCCTATATGAAGGAGACCCCCGGGAGGCACGGGGAGAACATGCAAACTCCACACAGAAAGGCCATTTTGCCGACCCCCACCCGGGTGGTGGGCACTCGAGGACATGCGGACGGGCACGCATTCCTTCAGTGTTCACATCGGCCCAGGTGGGAATCGAACCCACGACCTTCGAGCTGTGAGGCGATAGTGCTTACCACTGCACCACCGTACCTCCCACTGTTTGTCAAATTTTCAAGCACATTTTTTTCACATATTGCATTGAGGTGATTCGGTTCAACCATGATTCGGTTTCACCCTGTGCTGTATTTCTGTATGTATGTTGTATGTATGATACATTGGTGTTGCCTATGTACTGTAACGTGTTGGACTACTGTCTGCAAAGGGGACATTAAAGTTGTTTGAACCTTGAACCTTGAATCTCAAGCCTTTTTCCAACTGCAATGACATCACAAAAACGTGGCAGTGGTTCTGGTATATTGTCCAGATATATCCCTCGGTATATCTGCGTGGAGTTACGGCTGTGATTCGAAAAATCCCAAACGTCAAATTGTAGAGCTTGCTCCATATGCTGCCTAGCAATTTTGGTGGAAATAGCTCAAACGGTCTAGGAGGAAATGTCAGAAATGTGTTTTACAAACTTTTCAAAATATCTAAAAAAAATTCTAGACTGACCTTGAGGGTGCTTGGGGCACATTTGTACAGCAGGTTTAGCTGAACACGTGGAAAAAAGTTGCTTGGAAATCGAACATATAGTGTGGAAGTTATGGCCTTTCAAAGTTTGAACTTGTAACATTTAATTATAGCGCCTCCCATCAGACCGTTTAAAAAAAGCCTGAAGCCTCTAGTAGCCTAAGCACCAATATCTGTCATTGGGCCAGATTTCATGTCTCTGCGATGTACCAACTCACGACGCAAATTCCTGTGAGTTGGTACATCGCAGAAACATGAAATTTGCCCCAATGACAGATATTGGTGGTTACTAGATGCTCAATAAATATTTTTAGAATCAGCCTGAAGGTGGCACTATAATTAAAGGTTTAAGCCTGTGAACTAGTGATGCGCGGGCCGCAGTTATAACCGCGCTGACCGCGGATATCCCGCCCCGCAGGCGGGCAGGATCATAAAAATAAACATTCTGATTAATAGCGGATGGGTTGCGGGCGGTTGAAACGATGTATCATTAATGAGGAACAATAATATTAATTACGTTCTCTAGTCTATGAACGTATTTTAAGCTACATTTTTCATCGGGCACATTCTTAGTCGCCTATTGTAGGTCCCCCAAAGGACCCACGGCCGTAAACACAACAAGAGCCATGTGCTACGCTCCACTTTTCGTCCATATATGGTCAATGATGTCACCCTCAAAAAGGAATCTCTGCTGAAGACGTGTTTATTTGGAGTCTTGGACTGCAGCGATCGCACCAATGGCAGCAGAAACCATAAGTTCGCTCCTTTTATAGCGTTTTAAAGCGTTTATATCGTTGGGAGCATGGCGGGCGAGCAAATTACCCTGTTAGACCTTAGTGAAATATGCTTACTTCACAGAGTGTTTACATTTCCCTCCTGTCTAGCGAACATTTAATCAATGCAAACAATTGTTTGCAAGCCGTTCCTAACTGATGAAGGAGGTGAGACACACACAGCATTGTGTTGAATGACATGGTAGTTGGCACAATTGCAGTGGGTCTGTGGGGATTTATTTGTAATACAGGTAATAATAATAATAATAATAATAATAGTAATAAAAAAATAAGAAGGATCAACACAATTTATTTGTCCACATAATGACCATTATATGAAAGGAAAAGCAGCCCACAAATGACAGCCAATGAGAAAAGGAGAACATAATGATATTAAGACTGAATAATGATATCACAACAGTCTCATGCTAAACACTCTCCTGTTGGACTCCACATGTGTATCAATATTCTTTCTAGTCATTAGTTGATAGTGTTTCTTTGTTCCCTATTCAGAGCAGAGAGAGAGTATGATGATTCAACAGGGATGAGAGTGAGAAAAGGAGCAAATATTGATGGTTAAGACTGAATAATGACAACACTACAGTGTTATCCTAATATAATTTAAAATGCGATATTATCCTCTAAATCAGCTTCAAACAGCCCAAATTTTTCGGCCGGCGCCCTTCGCGGATCTATAAATAGTATGAAATAATTTGCGCGGATTTATGGCGGGTGGACGGTTCATGCATACATGCGGATTAGGATGGCATAAAAGCTCATCCAGTCTGTGAACACTGACTGTTCGCAGGCTTGTATACTTTCTTTCTCCTTTGTTGCTCTGCGACGCTCTCAAAATGTGTAACCTTCAGTCCAGTAGCGGCTGGTGCATTTTTGTCCAGGGAGCGCTATACCAAATAGGCCTGGACAATGGGGTTGAAATCAATATGATAATCATAAGGATTATTCTCAATATCAATATCATATGTTTCACGTATGCAAAATCAGTGTTCATCTCATTGAACTGAATGGTGATGTCAAACAGACCTTACATTTTCAATTAATATTCCTGCCATACCTCATTTGATCAGTTTTTAAGTAACATTTGCTTGTCATCAATTTAGACAGCAGAAATGTCACTATTAAAATAACTTCATATAAGCTTAATCAAACGCAAACCAGTGTTTAGTAATATCATCTTCACACATGAGGACCACTTTTATGAGTTTTGAAGCTTTTACGTGCCGTAAAAAGGGCGGCTAGCTAGCAAATGGCTAAATGAGACTACACTGTTGAGTCGACAGGGATATTATTCAGCCCAGGGTAATCAGTGCACAGCAGCGCACACATCAACAACAGTCCAGGTTGAGTGCTGACGTGACGGGGAAGCCTATGCGACACTGTGTGTAGTTCTGGATTAGCTTAGCACAAGCTTTTTACTTCTAGGGCTCGCATTTACGCGTCAAAACTCATGGAAGTGGTCCTCATGTGTGAAGATTATCCGGCTGAACACTGGTTCGCGTTTGATTAAGCTTGCGTTGCCCAGAGACCTTATTTGAAGCATCGCGGCAAAAACCCATTCAAAAATCCCATACACAGAAACAGTGAAGAACCAGGAAGTCCGGGACTTCCACATTCTGACTACAAAAATACGTCATCCCTGCGGCTCTCTATTGTGAGATTTGCGCAAAAGGGGGTGCCACAGATGCCAAAAGTGGGCGTGGCCTGATAGGATTTCTCTCCTCAGATCCCTGGAATTCAGTAAAGATCTCCATTTTTCCTAATTTATAACCAAACATTTCCTCATTAGGCCCAGATTGGACTCAGCAGGGGGCGGATACCTCAGCACGGAGGCCCTGATGATGTGAAAATATGCAATTAAAGAGATGATGTTATAATTTGCTAATTCAAATGTATCTTTTATTCTGTTTTAAATGTTTTGTTCCTGAGGTACATTTAGGGCCTTGAGAGAGCTGCTGAGGAAACTGTAGATGAAAGATGAACGTCTCTCCTTCTCTGCCAGGGGACATGCTGGCCTTGGGGGTGAATGATCAGATGGTCCAACTGAAGTTGAGCAATGCTCTATTTGCCAAGCTTTTATGTTAATCTCTGTTTATTGCAGGTCTGGGAAACGGATAAGCTGTGCAAGGATGTCACAGTTAACGGTTTTTTCCCTAAAAGGTTTTTACCAGATGGTCATATAAGATATGGTCAGTTAACTTTGGAGCAGAAGTCACTGAGATCTGCCGGACATGAAGGCCATTCCTCTGTGGGACAAATGGATAGGAAAACAGCACTAAACTAATGAGTGATGTTTTTACCATGCATTGACCTTTCCCCCCAGAGAGGACAGGACCTGCTCTGGAGCCGCAGCGCATTGTGGGGGGAGGGGTTCCGGGTTCGAGTCTCATGTGGCAGGTTTTGGTCTCTGGGATTATTAGAGGCTCAGTGGAATGTAAAGTGGTTATGGTTAGATGACTGGATATCTTATGATAGAGTGTGTTTAGATCAGTTATGGAATGGAGTCTGATGTTGTATTTTGTGTGTTGAATAACTTCAATTTGCCTTTCTTGCTACACAAGGAGAGAGCTATATAATATTTAGATAAATATTAGCTTATTGTTACTATTGCAACTTTAGGTTGGGAAAATAAATGTATAGTCAAAATCATAGTCATATTAAAGTTGAATCTGCCGACCGAATTGGCAGGTGGTCGTCAAATTAGTTGATAATTGGTAATTGATAAGAGTTTCCTCATCCTGGTTAAAAGGAAGGGTGCAGGTTTTCTCTGGTTTGTTGAATTTAACTTAAGAAGCTACCATCTTACTCTTTTTACACCCATAGGGTGGTTTTAGACCAAGAGGTAGTGGTCTGGGCTGTATGATGTTTTTTTCCAGTTCAGACTGGGATTAACCCATGATTAGTTGGATTTGATCTTATCCAGGATGTAGATCAGATTGTCTAGTCTAAAGTAACCATAGATAAAGTGCTATAGGATTTTAATAGAGAAAATAGCTAAATTAGCTGACCCAAATTATAGGAGTTAAAATATGAATTTAAATGTGTCAGGCTGGTAATATTAGCAAATGTATTGACAGTTGTTTGGTAGACAGGGAAGTTAATAGATGACTATTTCAAGTGAGGGTTAGTGCGTGTGACCTCCAGTGAAAGAGCCATGTCATGTGATGCGGACCAAGAGGGGGAGAAAACACGCCTACCATAAGAGTGACAGAAGGAGAGATCGTATAACTACCAATGTCAGCTCAGCAGTGAAGGATGTCACCAGATGGAGGAGGAGCCTTCGGGGAGAGACCAGCCCTTAACACATTGAGTGCCAAGGACGTCTGTGGACGTCCTAAAAAAAAGTAACGAGGAGTGCCAAGGACGTCTGTGGACGTCCTAAAATCATAATTCATATTATTCCATAATTCTGCTGTTTAAGGTCGTACCTAGCCAGTGAGCATGAATCCCTTCAAGGGATCACACGGCGCCACCTTAAACATCGACACGGGAGCTGCGCCACCCACCTCAGATCCTTTACTTTGTGCAGGAGAAAGCAGGGAAAGACGTGATCAAAGGGGAAACCGATGCATGCTTCAGCCAGAGCCGTATAGATTGCTCTGTCTGCAGCGGACAGTTGGCTCGGCTGCATCCGCGCCCACAACTGAGCTCTTCTGCTTCTATCTATCTGCATATAGTTTCTCCACACGATTCCCTGCCAGAAAGCCAGCACCCGAAGCCGAACGGCCAAACCTTTTCGTTCAGTCGCGTTTGGCATTTCCTTGTTGCGCGCTGGGATCCGTCCGGGGCAAAAACGGAGTCTGTGAGAAAACTGACTGTGTGCGTGTGGGGAGGAGCCCGCAGCTCAGAGGTGGAGGGGGGGGGGAGGGGGGAGGGGGAAGGGGGGCACGCAGGCTGCACAGAACCACACCACGCCACCACATCAGAAAACACCAGC
The DNA here is from genome assembly GCF_964638095.1 of Poromitra crassiceps. NCBI lineage: Eukaryota > Metazoa > Chordata > Actinopteri > Beryciformes > Melamphaidae > Poromitra > Poromitra crassiceps. Next base: position 46,405,828 of record NC_139626.1, read on the forward strand.
CAGAGTCAGTGAATGTGCTCGAAATTAGAGTGCAAAAAGTATTCATAAAAGTGACTATATCTTGAAAAGTAAAAAAAAAAACAGCAGAAAACCCTTGAAAGTGCACTTCTTTCAGAGGCTGTCATTTCATAATGGAACTGTCTAGAAACAAAATTTCTTCTTTGGAAGAAGCAGGAGTGTTCAATGTTTCATTAGAGTCCAGCCCTGTCAATATAGCACTAATAGAAAAGATTCTATAGCTGTTTTCAACTGAATGGAAGTGAATCTGGCACAGGCTCCAGACAATTTTACTGAAGCGCTGTGGCACTCAATGTGTTAAGGAAATGCACTTTAAAAGCCCACGCTCAAGAAAATGAAGGGGTCGGTTTTCAAGGGTCTTTTTCGTAACCTGCTACATATCAGCTGTTAGGAAAGACCACTGGAAAAATTATATCACTTGACTTGCTCTGTACCATTATGCAATATTCTCTATATAAAATAATGTTCTAAATATCAGAATTGCTTGTTGTATTGGTTTTTCATATATCTGGAATAATTGGACATGCTGGAAAGGTATTAACATATGTCAACACCTTCTGATTGGAGTGGGCAGTTTTATCTAGGTTGAACCAGGCACCGAAAAATCCTTTCCTATCAGGCCTAACACATTAACAACCGTAACTCCACGCCTGTTCAATTCAATGATGACAAAACTTGGCAGATATACCAAGGGACATATTTGGACCATGTACCAAAACCACTTTGTGATATCATAGCAGTTCCACAAAGCATGTCGCTCGAGTTTTGTTGCATATCCAACATAAATCACTTTGTAGAAGACCCATCCTATTCATTCTAATAGGGATAAAATAAAATATGTAAAACTGTCTTTCTCTTTCCTTTAGATTCCCTATTTTGACCAGTATTTGAAATTATGAAACCAAGAGTATATCTTCTCTGACCGATTTTTACCAACAACATTTCATTTATTATTTAAGAATGTAAAAGATATTAGAAGAAGTTAGAGGAGCTAAATGTCAGCACTCACCCACTGAGACTTGAGGGGCTCTGAGATGCTCGTAGCCTTTGACAGCACAGGAGTAGCTGACTGCTTCCTCACTGCTGACCAGGTGTTGGTACCAGGGAGACCAGTCCTGATAGAGAAACACTCCATTCTTGTACCATATGTAGGCTGTAGGCTTTTCAGTCAGAGGACATCTGGTGCTACATATCAGTGTTACTCTCTGTCCCTCTGTCACTGTGACAGGAATCACCTTCACCTGGAGGTCTGGAATGATGTGTAGAAAATGACGTTAAAATGTATAATACTGATATTATTCTCAATGTAATAAATCACTGACAAAGAATGAACTACTGTACCTGTGACACTGAGATAAATGTAGAGATACATATCACTGGACTGAAACCCTTCTGAGTTGTCAGTAGCGTTTCTGCAGTCGTATGTATTCGCATCAGTCTCTCTTAGATCATTGATTGTTAGAGTGGAGTTACTCTCTTTAGACTTATTATACATAACACGATTGTCTATAGAGATCTCATTTTGAAAAGCATACTTCTGGCCATTCCATTGTGCAGTATACCATGTCTTGCTTGAAGTGGGATGTGTAACTGAGCAGGGCAGATCCACTGATGAGCCCTTCAAGGCACAGATGCTGCTTGCTTGCACCATAAATCCTGAAACAGAAGCTTACATGATAAAAAGATCCGAACAAAATGCTCCCTCTGGTCTCTTCACACTAGGGATGAGTGAGTATCTGTTTAACCAACGATTATCTGGCCATAGCTGTATTTGAAGGGGGCGTGGCTTAAATGGAAAGTGGGCGAGTTTATACTGAACTTGGGTGTGGTGTTGTTGGCAGTTCAGAGTGCCGAGATGCCACCAAAATGTTCAAAGTATTGCGCACACAAAAATCGTATCGAATGAATTAGAGATGTCCCGATACCACTTTTTTGCTGACCGAGTACAAGTACGAGTACTGACATCTGGGTACTTTCCAATACCGAATACCGATACCGAGTATTTAATTAGGGGTCGACAAAGTGCTTTTTTTAAGCCTTATGGTTAATTAAAAGATAACTTTTCAATATTATGGGTTTTAGTCATTTTCTTGAGGTACTTCGTTTTCACAAGACCACACACATTTCACATAATGGGTATCACATATACTTGATAGTCTCTTCTCTTGATGCCTTATAAAACAAAAGTTTCTTATTAAATAAGGAAATAAGGTTTCCCATTAAATAAAGAAGTATGCTATGAATCAACCATTTAAACCACATACCTGTGCATCTCTTTTGTATTTGTTCTGCTGGTCTATTTTCATTCAAACATTAAAATAGAGGTTCCTTGTGTTCTCATGTTCATTATGTTGGGTCTAATAGTTAGATTACTACTTTAATGCTTATGTAAAAACAAACTTTATCGTGGTTTTATTTGGAAGGCAAAACCAATAAACCGGAAGTGAAATTGGGAAAATGGTTGCTAAAATCACGGACATTAACGTTACACTTTTAAAACGTTAAACTTTAAGGCAGTATGGATTACGGGACACATAGCACGTATTACAACGATCTGGTAAGCCTTTGCTTGTGTAACGGCGTTGTGTAGGTGGTACTTGCAGCAACACATGTTAAGGGCTTGTCCAGGGGTGGGTACGAACCGCCGACCTTCGGCTATGTTAACCGCAACGCCAAGAGAGCTAGCTCCCTTGGCGGAGCTGATTAACATGCCTTTATACCTGGGGAGTGAGTTTAACCAATCCACTCGCTACCACTCGGGACTCACGAGGAATCCGCGCTGATTCAACTCGGTTACACTTGTTCCACAGCACTGTGTTGTCTGCTAGAAGAGCAACTAATGTTAACCTGTAAGTTGAACAGAAAGTGTTTTAGCTTGTTGCAGGCTGCGTGGCTAACTGCAGAGCTAATCAGTCAGACAGTGACTAGGCGAGCGATGCGGTGCAGGCTGTAGCTCTCTCAGCTGATTACTGAGCTGATAGCTTTTTATTTCTCCTCACAAAGCGCTCCAGGCAGAGATGCAAACAAACAGGCTGTTATAGTGAAGCTTCACATGTAGAACAGGTGGGGCACCTCCTCCTCTGCTAGATTGACAGCCCTTTAAAGGGGAGCAGTGCATGGCTGTTGTCAGGCTTGCGTCAAATGGTCCTTGTCTCATGAGAGGGAGATCCACGCCAACAAGGTATGAGCATTAGCTGTTTTTTCTTTGGTTGTGTTTTTGGCAGAGGCTGAGTGTTTCTCTAAACTCTTGCAGGCATTTTTGACGTGGGACAGTCTGCTCTCCCGCCCTCGTATAGAGACACTGCATGTAATAGGCCACGCCCATCACGGGGGAAGAGCTCCGTTCATTTCCACACACCAGCGTAATTTTCCTTGAATTAAACATAGCTAAAAGCTGTTGTGTGGTGGGCTACGCAGAAAACAAATGTAAAAAATCGCCAGTTAAAGTTTTTTTGTACTCCTGAGCAAAACAAGGAAGCCATTGAGAATTGGCGAGAAGAAAAATGTGGATCTAGCTGTCAAGAAGTAAGTTGGAGTGTTCATCTTCCGTATATACGATCTTTTGGTGCAACACGCAACCATGCACGTGACATAGGAGAACGCCAGGATTGGAGAGGAGTTTGTGTTTTCCCCCGTCTTGGGCGTGGTTTCTGAATGATGACGCGTTACGCAGTGTCTATTCACCTTATGTTCAGACCTTACAGTGGACCAAATTCTTCCGGGTCCACCTAACACTTCCGGCGGTCACGGCGCAAAATAGAGTTGTTTTTGGAGCAGACAGTGAAGGGGTAAAATAAATAACGTAGCCTACTACTTTGAGCCGGTACACAGCAAGCAAGCAAGTATCCACTGTTAGCCAGGTCAGATAACGTTATCGTCGACAATGACGAGCACTTTCTTGTAAAACATACCTGGACTCCAACAAAGAAGGCTTCGGATAGTTTTCTCTCCTCCGAGGCAGCGCGATAGCAGCGCGAGCCATTAACGTCAATAAAGACCCGCAGACGTTAACGTAATTCCCTGGAATGTGAGACTTAACGAGCCAGTTACATGGCGTTGCATTCTTAGACATTGCCGTTTGCTTTTATTTGGTATGTTACATACAATTGGCTAAATTATTAGTTAATTCAGAGTTAGATGATATTGGAGCAGCGCAGCCATTTTTTATTTTATTTTATTATTATTTTTAGCCGGAAGTCGTAGGACGGCCACAGAACCGGGTCAAATGGGCGTGGCTACATAAGGTGAATAGCGGCACACGGAGCTACAGTAGTGTCCCGCTGATCACACTTGGGCCGGCGTTTTGTTTATCCCCTGTGACTCTCCGCATAGGGTATGAAATGTTTATTTTGTATTACCGGATGCTCCTCACTTATTTCACATTGCAGCCGCCCTGTCCAGTCTGGTGCAGCTGCCTCATGCAGCATGTTATAATTAGAAAATATATTTAAATGTTATTTATGCCTCCATGATAGGACACCAAGGAGTGCCCACAGCAGGGCTTCTCGTTTTGGCCAAGGTGTGGCTGCATTTAACAAGAGGTAAGGCAGTATGGCTGCCCCTGATATTCTGTGTTTCTTAACGATTGTGAGTTATTAATGGTTTCCCTCTGTCCCATTAGGAGGAGCTCCGGTACACTGCTGTTTTTGTCCTTTTTGGTTTGTTTTGGTTACCGTATTTGGTTTATTTCTTATTACTTTTACATTCGAGTATTCCAGACCAACTTGTGTGGTTTGGGAGGGCAATATAACTTACGATCCCTGTTTGCCAGTTACAGTAGGTGGTTGGGTCACTGGGTGGAGGCCTATACCTGGGTTTCTAGTGCAATCTTAACCTTGGAGTGCAATCTTGTATTTAGGCATCGTGAGCCTTGTTTCTACTGCATGCTCGTTTGTGTATCCTAACAGTGTTTCTACTGCATGCTCGTTTGTGTATCCTAACAGTGTGCGTTCTTGCAGTGTGAGTGCAAACAGTTGCATGGTGTCTCTTAGTCTACTGGTGGTGGTGAAACCCTCCGAACCCCCCTTCCCTTCACTCCTTCCCCTCCTCCTGTTGACTACACTGGTGCCCCCTATCTGTACTGGTAATTATGGTCTGTGACTCTCTAGTGTCTTCTAGTGTCTTTCTATTTTTCTACTTTATAATGGAAACCTATTTTAAACATTTATTGTTATAATAAAGAAATATATTTTAACCACTCAAGTCATATTCTGCAGGTCATCATTCGAAGTAAATAAATTGCCCTGACTAAGAATAAAAAATACTTTTGTTTGAACTGGAAACGCACGTCTCTGCTCCCTTTCTTTTATCAAACCTGATGTTGGGTATTCTCTGACACGTTGATGTGGTATTCTCTGGGTGACACTCCCAGAGTGGCGTTGTCTGGCAATTACTTTTTGTCCGGGCCTTAGTGCCCTGGTTACATCTGCATGCATTAACAGCTGTGTGAGCCTGACGCTGGCTTGCTACTTTGAGGTTAATGTCATGTTGCATGCTAAAGTGGTATCGGGCATGTGGCTGTGTCAGTATCGTACGAGTACAGCAAAATAGGCCAGTATCACCCTAGAATGAATTCGATATTTGTTTTTTGATACTAAGTATTTGTGCTAACCTCTCCCAGCCCCCACGCCAAACCTAACCTCCCCCCATGCCTAAACCTAACCTCCCTCAGACCCTAACCCAAAACCTAACCTCTCCCACCCCCCACGCCTAAACCTAAGGTCGGCATTGCGGGTGGTCGGCATAGCGGGTGGACACCGTATTTGTATCGGTATCACATTGTACTCGGATGATACTCGTAAACAGTGCCAGATACTCGTTTAATCCCAGTACTAGGCTCAACCATACTCTACACAAATCATTGAATGTTGGTATGATGAGAAACTGCATGCCTTTGAAAGTTTCATTCTAATACATGACATATCAAAAAGCCAACCTGAAGAAGCAATTATGCGATGCGCGTTGTTCTCCCCAATATTTTATATGAATTTAATTTAAAAACAATTTAACACTCCTCCGTCTAGTCAAGTTTTATTTTTTATTTTATTTTTATTTTTTGACTTGACAATTTAACACTCCTCGGTCTCTGCTGGATTATTTGTTCCTGAATGCTGTTTTTCTTGCTGTAGCTGCAACCTGCATTAGTCACACGGCTGTGCACGGGGCACCCATGTACTCTCATGCATCAAGTCATAACTTCAATAGCAAAGAGTCTTCAGATTCTTTCTTATAATTTCCAAATAAGTGTTTGCATCTCATTCAAAATACTGTTCAGTTGTTTAACATATCTTTCTACAAGTCTAAGTACCATGACCATTGTGTGGTGTAGAAAAATACATACTTTACAGTTAATGACCATATTTTGACAAGAGCTGTATAAACACAATCGCTTCATACCTGAGATGTAGAGGAGCAAAGCCACAAACACACATCCAGCTTCTGCCAACAACATGGCTGCAGTATCCTTCAACTTTCACAAAGATGACTGAAGAACAATATTTGAGGCAGCTGTATCACAAATGCTGCATTCATGAAATACCATCCAGACAAGCAAGCATGGAACCCATTTATCAAAATCCACAGCACTCTACTGACAGAGTGAAGAGTGAGCAGGTAAGAAGTTCTGCCTTTGGACAGAATAGAGTGTGGGGGTGGTTGACACAACACATGCAGGTTTAGCATCACAAACTTCCTTCCTCTGTTTCTTAGTAAAATTAACCTCAAGTGGAGGATCTACTGTGAAAGGAACTAACCAACTGACCAACACAACATTCAGCTACAGTACAACAGAAAAAGTGTAGCTACAGAGCATCTTGAAAGTCTGGTAACACTTTACAATACTGGTGCAAACATGTGCATGAATGCATGCTTAACTCATGATGAATTAAGCCATTAATTGATGCTTACCGCATCATCAACTAATGAAAGGTATGTTTGATGAACACACCGAGTCATATATTAATTACTATTAATTAAGTAGGCTATGCCTATATCATCATAGTTAATTCCTCATCAACACATACATTAACACACTGTGTTCAATAATACCGTAATTCATGTGTTAATTACCACTATCGACATCCAGCTCACTGCAACCGGAACTTTAGCGTTACCAGACCGCAATGCCGATAGCCCACAATCAGAACCAGCTGAGCGAGGCGGTGTGCAGTGTGTCAGGGACCGGCTGGATCTAACCTCTCCCAGCCATTACCTCGTTCATCATGGGCATTCCTTCCTCTTCGAAGCTTGGTCCACTGCAGGGACACAGAACATGTGGCCGGTGTTTTGTGTCTATCTTACCGGGTGTCTAAATGCACGACCCTAAAAGAAGAGGAAGTCCGCACACTGTGTTGAAGCTCCAGCGACCACAAGTTTAATTAAAGTTAGATACAACGTTTCGACCCCTTCAGGTCTTCATCAGGTATGAAAAGTGCAGACATAGGCAGGTTAAAATAGGGAGCCAACAATCAAATTCCAGCTGTGTCGGGGATAATGGACACACCCCTCCATCTTAAGGGGACAGGCCACAAAAGGTATAATGAGTAGAAAAATAGAAAATCATTCATTTTAGTGACAATATGTAATGACATAATGTAGCACAATACAGTTTTAAGAGGCAAAAGAGCCAATGGACTAATTATAGGTAGTACATGGGTGTATTTGGGATCCCAAAAAAGACACATTAGGAAATAGAGCAATAATTTTACAGGCTCCAAATAGACATTACTCAAAGCCTAGATGCACAGATCAAATAAGTACACAAATATGGTACCATAGGTGAGGCATAGACAAAAAGACAGTATAATAAGAGAATTAATTAAAGGTTAAAAGACAAAAAGCTATTACAGAAAAGGTTTGACGTCAAACTCCTCATTCAGCCCATGAGGGGCCATGGTATTAAGTGTATATATATAGAAGGACTCTCGTTGTAGTAATAATCTATTCTGATCGCCACCTCGATCGCTACCTTCTCGATACCCCAGTAGCGTATAGAGGCAATGCTGTGTCCCATTTTCTTGAAATGAGCTGCTACTGGGTTTCGTTCATCTCCACACCTAATGTTACTTCTGTGTTCACTTATGCGGGTGCGTAGGGCTCTACTGGTTTTACCCACATATGCAAATGCACGACCCAGCAGGCCAGCCACCCCCTACCACTACCCAGGCTAAGAGCCTCTCTCCCGGCCCGACACCCAGGGCAGCCCCCCTATCACCACCCTAGCCTGCGTAAACCCAGCCCCCACGTGACCTGCTCTCAGACCTGTTGACTAGTGAGCAGGGTCTGTCTGAGAGCAGGTCACTGGGGGCTGGGTTTACCCAGGCTACCACCACCCAACCCCTACCCGCCCTGTCCCACACCTCCGGCCGAGACCCCTTCAGAACCTCTTAGCCGGGTACGGCTATTTCAGCAGCTGTAGCTATCATTCCGATGTTGCTGCTCTGATATAGGCTACAGTATGCGTGTAGTAGCCCACCTTGGTAGCTCCTACTAGCCCCGAACCAGACCAACTCCAACACATTCTCTGATGTTGTATCCACTGTGCATCTCCAACAGACATCACACACTGGATGTATGTCTTGTAGGCTCTATATGCCAAGAACCACATATATATGTATGAGTTAAGTGTTGTGCCTCACAAGTGCCTATATCATTATGTATGAATTAATAGTTATGTGCCACAGATAGTAAAGTCACGACATACTTATGTATTAATTAATAGTTATGTGCCACAGATAGTAAAGTCACGACATACTTCTGTATTAATTAATAGTTTTGTGCCACATATTGTAACGTCACAACATAATGATATCCTCACAAATCATTAGCTAATGGCGCAGATGCTGATCATGAAATCACTTTTATACAGTATAGCAACACAAGTGCATGCATTCCAGTCATGAGAACAATTCAAAATATATAGGTAATCAGTGAAGACCATCATTGGAGTTATAAAAGCACATTTATTTATCAAGTTTGTGAACATGTCCCCAAATTCTGCCCTGGAGCAAGGACTCGCTCTCCGGTGCCCATTTTGTCTGTATCAGCTGGGGGGAAACAGTCTGGCCTCTCCCCTCTCCTCCCCACGGCCCGCGTTGCTCGATCTCTCCAGCGGGTCCACCTCCAACCTCCAACTCTCGTCCTTTTTCACTTGTGTTGCTCTTCACTTCCCGAACCAACGTGACTGTAGCGACAGGTCTCCACCATGCACGCACACACAACAAACAAGCTAGCTAAGCCACAAGCTAGCTAAATTGCTAAAGCTAAATTGCTACAGCTAGCTACCTGAAACGTACCCTAACAAACCCGCTCGTTCCTCTTGCGATTGGTATCCATTCGACACTGCCACCACCACTGTGACCGACTCTTTAGGCTTTGCAGTTTGTACTCTTCGTAGAATAAGAACACGAAGGCTGCTGTTGATATTCGGGCAAACGACCGCACCACGTTGTGCAACCACGAGAATAAGTGTCAAGAAAGACATGGCACACAAACAATTACTTCCGTTGCCTCAGCCTGCAATCAAAAATAAAAGCACGCAGAGCTCAGTACTGCGTAGCTGGTTACAACGAATTTCGACTTTTATTCTGAAAGTCTTGGCCGGAAACAATATGTTTTCTCGTGGCTACCTTGACAGTGGCCCAATAATAACACACTCACTCAGTGCGCTTTTAGCCTATTTCGGATTACCAGGGGCAAGTCCCAAAGATATATGCAGCGGATGCCAGGTTGGGTAAACCCATGGGCAAGCCTCTTTTAGGCTACTGTCAATTTGAGTTTACCCGTGAGCACCAAGCATCAATCACTCGATCAGCCTGAGCCACGAGAGGAACCTCCATAAAATAGCGTAGCCTACACTACTACACTAGTAACAAGTAATCAGAATGATAGCCTACTGATAGACTACAGCACAGCTGCTGAAATCGCCGTAGCCGGCCGGCCGGGGCACCCACTGAACCCAGTTCGCCCATACACACACGCTAATCCCAGTCATACATAGCGCCAGTGTCCCCGCCAGGCCACCACCACTGACAAACTACCGTAAACAGCAGAGGCGACTCCGCTGCACCCCGAACGCCTCTCTTTACAGCCAGCTAGGCACCGGTCAAACAAAGAGAACTCTCTTTCCCCGAAGTCGAGTATGTTTCCCCTGAGATGTCGCTCGGACATAGCCTGGTAAACCAGCCCGTCACGTGAACTCACATTTCATTTGGAAATTAAATGTGAGTTCACGTGACGGGCTGGTTTACCAGGCTAGCTCGGACAAGGAGGAGCGTGGCTAGCGCATCCCGTCTTCGTTATGCAACGGGGGAAACTCAATCGATTTCCCGGTTGCAGGCGACTGGAAGTTGATAGTGGTAATTAACACATGAATTACGGTATTATTGAACGGGGTTCCTCTGCCTTTCCGAAGCCCTGCCACTCCGGACGTTAACTTCCATTATTCGGACTGGCGATCGTTCACCTTAGAAGCCGCAATGCCGACCTTAGGTTTAGGCGTCGGGGTGGGAGAGGTTAGGTTTTGGGTTAGGGTCTGGGGGAGGTTAGGTTTAGGCATGGGTGGAGGTTAGGTTTGGCGTGGGGGCTGGGAGAGGTTAGTGAAAAACGGGGAATATAGACCCCCTTTCTGAGTGGCGATATTTCGGAGTGGCAGAACGTCGGAGTGGCAGCACGTCGGAGTGGCAGCATGTAACCTTATTGAACACAGTGTGTTAATGTATGTGTTGATAAGGAATTAACTATGATGATATAGGCATAGCCTACTTAATTAATAGTAATTCATATATGACTCGGTGTGTTCATCAAACATACCTTTCATTAGTTGATGATGCGGTAAGCATCAATTAATGGCTTAATTCATCATGAGTTAAGCATGCATTCATGCACATGTTTGCACCAGTATTGTAAAGTGTTACCGAAAGTCTTTACTAATTTCTATCTTTATGCACAATTATTCTGTTTTGGCCATTTTTATGAATTGTATACTGTTGGCCCCCCTCTAACATGGAGCAGTCTTAAACAGTGTGTTCATATTATCACAAAGGTGTCAAAGTTGCCCAGGGCCGTGCTCAATGTTAAAAGGGGCACATGCAGACCTGCCAAACTTGCAAAAATATTTTTGAGTACTACAATAGTGTTATAGCTTATAGTTATATAGTGTTAAACGCTTATAGTTCACGGGCTCTGTTCTCCCCCTGGCCTTAAATTTGAGCGGCGCGGCGCTATTAGTAGGTGTGGTCACGCGCATTCCCTAATTTTTCCAGCCAGATTGCACGGCGCTAACCATTTAACCACGCCTTTTTATGCGTAGAATTATTCACAACTGTCGCCATTGGTGATGTGCAGTAAACCAATCACATTCTTCCCTTTCAAGCTCCGATTCCACGGAGCGATTCAATCTGGTCAGAAAAGCCCTAAAGCCCGCCGCGACCAAAGCGCTCTGAGCTCCCCCCCTCCCTCTCTGCCAACTTTCATCCCCGTCTGTCTCCATATGCTCCTCAAGCAAATCTCACTGCAGTTTAAATACAGCAAGCATGTAAATACGCTACACTATAGCAAGAGCAAAGGGAGAATAATGTTCTAAACGCATCGGCTAGAAAAATATAGCCTATTCCTGGATGTCATGATGAGATTAGATTGGTGAAGGTTTGGACATAATGTTTGCATCGTTTTCTCTTGCTGCCTTTTCTTCTCCCCCTCTGCACGGCAGACAGGTAGGATGATGCAACAGCCTCTGAATGACAGGGGGTCAAAACTACGGTATAACAACTTTTTTTTCATCGGCCATTGTGCCTGCCTAGTGCCTACATATAAATTAGTGGCCTTTCCCCCAAGATAGTGATGGTTCTCTCATTCTGTGGTGTAGCCTACATTTCAGATTTGATGCTTGCAGTGTGCTATAGGGACAGAAATTGACACGCGAGAGAGACGGAGAGAGGGAGTGAGAGAGAGAAGGGGGAGAGAGAGTGAGATAGCGGCAGAGAGAGTGATTGAATAACGCCGTGGGTGCATCCCTGGGGCCGGCGCACTGAATAACGCCTGGTTTTGAAAAGCGTTAACCGCAAAATTAACACCCTTTGGGAAGATCGCTTTAGGCTGGTATTTAAGGCCGAAACGCCCATTCTGGCCTATTCTGGCACTGCGTAAAGCGCATTTCGGGGCGCAAAGACATGACGGTATCTTCCCGAGTCAGTGGTAGGCAGGCGTAAAGCGTGTTTTTTTGGTGTTTAGGTCAGGGGGAGAATAGAGCCCCACATGTTTTCACACCCCGCCATATCATCAATTTATTCAACAATAGCTCCTCTTCTACTCCACCCCTACCTACCAGGCACCATTTTTTGTCTCTTTTTAGGGGCGACTGTCAAATTTAGGGTAAGATAGCAGGTCAACACTATATAGCCGTTTTCCCACATGCGCTTTGTACCGCTAAATGACCGGAACGTGGTCTAATGCCTGCATGTGGGAAAGTTGTTGTCCCGGTATAAGCGCGACCCCGTCAGCGCGGACATTTCACCAGTTTCGAGCCAGTCAGAAGAGTGGTATGCGCGATAGCGGACTCAAGTGTAGAACGGGTCCAGTCATTTCCCGTGACACTCTCATGGGCGAGGTGTACACACGTTGCTTAATGTTCCAGCGGGCATAATCTAATCATTCGCGCACATTAAAGCAAACTGGCGAAATGATCTTGTGATAATAAGAGCAGTAGCCTATGTCAGCTTCATGTGTGGGCATGGGCGTGGTGATTTTCCCCTCTCTCCTCTCTGCTGCCTGCTCGCTCTCTGGCCACAGTCCTCCTCCTGCTTCAGTCACAGCCCGACAGGGACACGAAGCAAATGCACGAAGCGAAATGTGGAAGTATTTTGCTTACGTTGCCGACAACGAAGGCAAGCCCGGACACATCAAACGAAGCCAGTCTGTAAAAAGTGCTTCAACGCGACGCAGGTGAATGGATAAACAAGCAAACTTATTTCACCATTCAGAGTTTTGCCGACACGTCACTCCCCACCCGCTCTGCAGTGCCGCCCCGCCCCCCAACATACAGGCAATTTTGCTGCTAGATTCCCATATGTGAGAGGAGAGGTGTGAAGGGAAATGTCCGATATTGACTTACAGGTAATTTTCCGGTACGCATGTGGGAAAACGGCTCAAGTCACATGATAGAAGTGGCACACATCATCTGAAAGCTGCGAACCTGAAGGTTAATTTGAGGTGCAACTCAGAACTGTGTGTCAAGGTTTTCTAGTCATACATCTGTAATAAACATTGTGTTTTGATTAGGCGTCTATACAAATGTTGAATGCTTACAGTATGGGCTTAGAACATTATCATGGAAATATGATGGCCATCCCCATGCCATACATCCCCTGAATGCCCTAGGTCTCTAGTTTGTGATTGTTCCATGAGGCTGTGATTGTCCTAGAGCAGTGGTTCTCAAATGGGGGTCCAGGGACCCCTAGGGGTCCGTGGCACTTTGCCAGGGGGTCTGCGAAAAGTTTTCAGGAAAATAAAAACAAAAACTTTTTTGTTGTTGCAAAAGCTTCATTGTTCAATGAAAATATGTTATGCTTTAAATCTAAAATGGTTCAAGGATTACATTCTAATCTAACAAACCTATCAATTTAAAAGTCAAGCACGTTACCGTGGAAACAATTAAGCTTAGCCCAAAATCACAAATCAGAATGAGTGGGTCCCCGGTATATTTTCTATCTTGTAAGGGGTCCTTGGCTGAAAAACATTTGAGAACCTCTGTCCTAGAGGTCGCAATAGGTAATTTTATACAGTGAGGTCAAGTTACTACAATGAAATGGCTACTATGGGGACTAACATCATCACATCATCACACAGTTGGGCTAATTGAATCCACCAGAGTCTCAGCTTTCCAGTCATACCCAATTTATGCAATTCCAAGATTGTTTAACACGACATGGATTTGCCCAGGTCAACTGCTGACCTAGAGGTGGCTACACTTTTGAACACGACATGGATTTGCCCAGGTCAACTGCTGACCTAGAGGTGGCTACACTTTTGAACACGACATGGATTTGCCCAGGTCAACTGCTGACCAATAAGGTGACTACACTTTTGAACACGACATGGATTTGCCCAGGTCAACTGCTGACCAATAAGGTGACTACACTTTTGAACACGACATGGATTTGCCCAGGTCAACTGCTGACCAATAAGGTGTCGGTGACTACACTTTTGAACACGACATGGATTTGCCCAGGTCAACTGCTGACCAATAAGGTGACTACACTTTTGAACATGACATGGATTTGCCCAGGTCAACTGCTGACCAATAAGGTGACTACACTTTTGAACACGACATGGATTTGCCCAGGTCAACTGCTGACCAATAAGGTGTCGGTGACTACACTTTTGAACACGACATGGATTTGCCCAGGTCAACTGCTGACCAATAAGGTGACTACACTTTTGAACATGACATGGATTTGCCCAGGTCAACTGCTGACCAATAAGGTGACTACATATACAGTATATACATATATACTATATCACCACAATTTCGTAGATTGATGTAATTTAATGTTTCTGAGTAGTGGGTGACATTTCCAACCTATGTGCAATATTTGGTTACTGTGGGCCTTAGGGTTTCTGACGTGTATACAGTTTTATGGAAGAAGAATAAAAATAAACAAAAATCACAAATGATAAAAAAAATAAATAAAAAAAGAATAAAAATAAAGATGGCAATTACAATAGGGTTTCCAGCCCCTTCGGGGCTTGAACTCCATTAGCATAAAGTGGGCATGCCTGTAAAGGGATACCCATAGAACCCATTCTCATTCAGATATCTTGCATACCTGCCAACATTGGGCTGTGAAAAAGAGGGAGAAATTCTGGGGTATGGGTGAATGGCTTATCCTCAATGCAACCCCACCCCCCACTCCCGCCCGCACCCTAACTTATAACCCTAAATTAATAGAATAAATGCAAGGATGTAGAGTCAATTATAAAAAATGTCAGTGTTAAACTCATAACTCAATAAAATGAACACCGGTAATGATCAAATAAAAATAAACAATGAACAAAAAGATTAAAAGTCAGCATCTAAAATTTACATCAAAAAATGATCAAGTGCAAACATTGAGAGTGTCGGTGAATATGGAATATGGTAGAAGTTCCCCTCTGTGCTTCGACGGCTTGTTTGTGTTTGGCATCAATGTTTAGCATGTGTGCATGTTCACATAATTTTCCCGACATACTGGCTACATAGCTTGCAAAACGACATAGCCTGACATAGCTTGCAAAATGCATAGCTTGCAAAACGTAGCTTGCAAAACGCATGGTATTTGCTAATGTGGCTAGCGGTTAGAAACGGGAAGGTCTCGCACTGAAATTTGGCTGCTCATCCACCCCTTCTTCTTGGGACGTGTTTGACTGCGGTCCTCCTTCTTTTTACTGCGGTCCTCCACCGAGAGCTTGAACGAGTGCAGTGACGCAGTTACGCACCGTGTCGTGTGCCACTCGTCACTGCCTCTGGGTTGGGTTGCCAGGTGCCACGACACATATCCTACAAATCGGGAGATTAGCGGGAGAAATTACCAATGGGGAGCACAGCGGGAGAAAGGCTTAAAAATCGGGAGACTCCAACATAAATCGGGAGTGTTGGCAGGTATGATCTTGAGGTGAGAGGTCAAGGGACCCCTTTGAAAATGGTCATGTCCGTTTTTCCCAGACCAACATTTTGCTTAAATTCTGAGCATTATAGCCCCCTTCCCGACAAGGTAGCATGTCGTGCTTGAGAGCAATGGATGCGTTCGCTCTTCGAGTTTCATATGATCTCAGGATCGCCGCTCTAGCTTTAAAACTGAGCGTGCTACAGCCTCTGAAAGACAGTCAGCCGCAGACAAAAAGGGCACTTGGACATCAAGGAGCAAAAGGTGCTTGGGCACCCCCCCCCCCCCCCCCCCCCTCTCCTCCCTGCACATGCCTGAAGTTGCCAGAGTGAGGGCAGAGAGATGTGAAAGTGTTGGTGGTGATCATGGTCTGCTGATGGTGCAAACAACTTAGCATCTGCGACTAATAATCTGAATAACCCACAGGAAAACCATCTAATTTATTTCTGCAACAAACACTCGTAATGAACTGCCTCTTTGCATTGTTAACTCATTCACTGCCAATATCTGACTGGCATTTTTGGCACAGGCCAAGTATTTCCATAATGTTTGGTCATCTTTCAAGACCCACAGTAAATTCTGTACTAGGACTACAGTGATGTCCAATACCTCGAAATGAAGATCTAAGTCTCTACTTTCATCCCCAAAAAGAAAGTTAGCTTTTAGCATGTTCTGTACTCTACTTATAACCCTTTTTATACACCCCATGTTCACCAAAAAAGCCTGTCTGGGAAGAGAAAAGGGAGAAAAAAGCATTTTTGTAAAAGGGCACAATCTCAGGCATAACTCACTCTCAATTCTTTTATTTTGAACTGTATTGACATCAGACATGTAAATATTATTCGTTAGGACACAAATGACAAAAAAAAATATATATATATATATATATATATATATATACACACATGAAGTGCTTTTTTTTTACATTCAACAATACAGTTTACTCGGTGTGAGTGTGCAGACAGACAGACAGACAGACAGACAGACAGACACACACACACACACACACACACACACACACACACACACACACACACACACACACACACACACACACACACACACACACACACACACACACACACACACACACACACACACACACACACACACGATCCCCCTTTTAGATTTCTAACCCAACATAGGATAAGCAATAACCACGCCCTGTGGCGCTGGGATTGGCCAGGAGCAACACTGGAGGGCGAGCAGCCCAGCGATTTCATGAAGTGACTGAAGAGCTCTTGAGAAGGACAGCGGGCTGCTGTGAGTGCCTTCTGCCCGCTGCTGCCTAGCTGTTCCTGTGTTTATTTTGATTTGTTCTGGTCCTCGTCCTCGTCCCTGTCATATCAACTCTGCTATTTGATCGTTCCCGTTTTCCCCTCGGCTATTCAACACGTCCTCACCGCCCTCGCAAACTGATCGATCATTTCCTCATTCCTCCGATGATCAAACACATCTCTTGATTACTTTCTCCCGTTTTCTCATGGCTGGCACAGAGGAAGGCGACTCCAGCTCGTGCAGCGCGCCGAGGGCGTTTCAATGTAGTTTCTCCTGTCTGCACAAGGAAGCGTTACCCGTTTTGCTGCTTTTCCTCTCGCTCAATTTCAAAACAACAGCTGCGGTATGTGTTTGATCGCGTGCTGTCGGCTACCCTTTGAAGGCAGGGACCTGTGTCTGTGTGACAGGCTGGGCAAGTGTTTGCTGCAGGCGCTGCACCAATAAAAACAAAAACACGTCAAACACGTCCTTGGCGGGGAAGGCCATTGCTGATAACACGTCAAAGACGTCTTTGGCGGTGAATGAGTTAAGGACACCACACTAATTTCTGAAAAATCAGTTATGCTTGGAATGCTTCGATGAGCACTTTATCGCCCCCCTGCGGTGCCCTGTTCAACCAGTCCCCGCCCTAAAACACCTTCCTCAGACATGAGTGTTGATTGCATTTTTGATGGTTAGCCTTTTTATTTCGCTCCATTCTCTGTTGACTAAAGTTCACCAAGCTCTTCTCTCGTCGAACACCAGATTATTTCGAACGTAACAGGCCTATTTCAAATTGAAGGAATTGAAGGTCCTCCAATCCTTCAAAGGTCCTGGAAGGATTGGTAAATGATCAACTGAAGGAGTTCCTGAGCACATCCTTTCTTTGTACCAGTGTGGCTTCAGGAACCAACATAGTACCATCACAGCATCCTTAAACATAGCTCATGATATAATTGAGTTACTGGATCACAGTAACATGTTGGGAACCATGGAGCCACACAGGTCAGAGCATTACCCTGCTTGCACATAACAAGAATGTTACATTTTCAACAACAAAAGCCGGGTTGAGAAAACCACACTTTGAAAGATGTGCAACTTGCTATATGCAAAAAATGACTGCCATCAAAAGTAAAATTCACCACTGATGATTGATAATAATATGAAATATGTCATGTCATAATGTATCTTCCTCTTCACTGATGCTAAGTTGTTTCCTCTATCAACCAACCGCAGATCACGTGTTTATCACTGAAAGTGTCACATCTCTCTGCCCTATACTCTGGAAACTTTGACACATGTTGCAAATAACCACTATTTAACACTGCTGCTGTATGCCCTGTTGCCCTGCATGTAGCTACAATGATGGGTTCTCATGTTGAAATATGACATCAGTTTTATTTGTCTCAGAACTCGTTTTGAGAGTTACTTTAACATCTACATATGGATTCTTCCTGCAGGGGCCATTTGACTAATAATGATAACAATTTAAAGAGGGATGGTAAATGGTAAATGGCCTGCATTTATATAGCGCTTTTATCCAAAGCGCTTTACAATCAGTAGATAGTCTACATTCACCCATTCATACACCAATGGCGGCAGGCTGCCACGCAGGGTGCCTACACACCATCGGGAGCAAGGAGGGTTAAGTGTCTTGCCCAAGGACACAACGACAGGAGCTGAGAGGGAGCGGGGCCGACCCGCTCTACCTCCTGAGCTAAAGCCGCCCCTCTAGGAAGGAAGTGTTTTTGATCAGAGCTGCATGCTATGTGTCAACCGTGCACACCACTCACACTAACCAAGATTATATCAACCTTCACTCTGTCTGTCAGTAGAGTGCTGTGGATTATGACAAATGGGTTCCATGCTTGCTTGCCTGGATGGGATTTCATGAATGCAGCATTTGTGATCCAGCTGCCTCAAATATTGTTCTTCAGTCATCTTTGTGGAAGTTGAAGGATACTGCAGCCATGTTGTTGGCAGAAGCTGGATGTGTGTTTGTGGCTTTGCTCCTCTACATCTCAGGTATGGAAAGAAAATCCCAACTAATGTTACTTCCTATTCCTTCTCAAACTACTTTCTACATTGCTACTCTATTGCTTCAAAAGGTCTTAGCTGTCATAGACTGTGTTGCATAGTTGATTTCTCTACTGTTGACAAAATGTGGTAAGTCGCTTTGGATAAAAGCATCTGCTAAATGACGTAATGTAATGTAAAGCGATTGTGTTTATACTGTACATCTCTTGTCAAATAATGGATATTCACTCTAAATTGGATTTGCTGAAGTTGTTGATGTTGATGTGTCTACACGACACTATCAGTTGGCACTGTACAATGTGGCCCTTAATGGTCTTGGGACTTTTCTCATGTGTTTAGGTCTTGTTTTACTGATTTCTGGTAGGTTGACCAATTGAAGAGCACATTTTTAATAATAACTAGACACTTCATAGAGACAATAAGTATTAATCTGAAGATTTTGCTAGTGAAGTACACTTCATGTGTTAGAATGACCCTTTTCAAGTACACTTAATTTACAACATGCTATCATCATTCAATTAGTGTAGAAGACATTATTTTTTATACAGAAATCCGTCCAGATCTTTTGAGAATGTACGCTTCTGTTTCAGGATTTCTGCGACAAGCGAGCAGCATCTGTGCCTTGAAGGGCTCATCAGTGGATCTGCCCTGCCCAGTTACACATCCCACTTCCACCAATACATGGTATACTGCAGAATGGAATGATAACTATGAGTTTATTCTGAAGGAGATCTCATTAGACAGAAATCGTATGTATGATACGTCTAAAGAGAGTAACTCCACTCTAACAATCAATGATCGAAGAGAGACTGATGCAAATACATACTGCTGCAGAGATGCTACGGACAACTCAGAAGGGATTTGGTCCAGTGACACTGCTCTCAGTGTTACAGGTACAGTTGTTCTTTGTCAGTGATTTATTACATTGAGAATAATATCAGTATAAACATTTTAACAGTAATTTTCTACACGTCATTCCAGACCTCCAGGTAAAGGTGATTCCTGTCACAGTGACAGAGGGACAGAGAGTAACACTGATATGTAGCACCAGCTGTGATCTGACTGAAGACTGAAGATTACTTTCTAATAAGTATAAATTAAGCTTGAGTTTCTCCTGACTGAAATATATGTATTTTACATTGACTGATCAGTCTAACCATCTGTCAGCCCTGACAGTGCAGGTGACTCCTTCTGCCGTGGTGACAGAGGGCCAGAGAGTAACACTGACCTGTAGCACCAGCTGTCCTCTGCCTGACAACACCACCTACATCTGGTACCACAACAGACGAGCTCTGAGCCCACCAGAGAGCCAGCACAAACACCTGGTTCTAGACCCAGAGAGCCAGCACAAACACCTGGTTCTAGACCCAGTCAGCAGGCAGCATGCAGGGAACTACTCCTGTGCTGTCACAAGCCTCCAACACATCAACTCCACTGAAGAGACTCTCACTGTCACAGGTGAGCATGACTTTTAAGTGATATCTGAGCTGTGTTTACCTGTTATAAGCACCTTTGCAGTTGAAGCATCCTATTTGCACGTGTTCTTTATGCTATTCGGACAATATGTGTAATTACAGGCAGTGACAAGAATCTACATCATATTACATGTTTTACATCATCCACACAATATTAATCAATCTGACATCAAATAGTTGTTTTTAATCAACATAACTGCTGAAACAGCAGGCTGCTGTGGCTCTGACAGCTAACAGCTGGTACAAGGGAAATTAAAACTCACTATTACCATAAGGGCAGACATAATTAGCTTCAGCACTGAGGACAGTGGAGACAACAAGTGATGCCACAAATTAAACAGAAGCTCCAAACTCGATCTCGATTCAGCTTCCTATTTTGTATTGTTTTGAAAAATGTCATGTTTAGTTTAGTCTTTCCCACATCTATCTCCATTTGTAGGTAAATCTATTGTGCATGCAGTGAGACTGACTCTGGTATTTCTGAGCCTGATTGCTTTCTCTGTCTTCTATCTGTGGATGAGGTAAATTATCTGAAAGGCCATCATTTCTAAGTCCTTCCCCCCACCCCTACTTAACAAGTCCGTTTTTAACAATTGTAATTTGTGTAGTTACATTATCATCTGATTCAATGCAGGAAGAACAGTCAGACCTCCACCACTCATCCTCATGACCCAGTACAGACTGGACAGGTGAGGACAGTGTGTGTGTGTGTGTGTGTGTGTGTGTGTGTGTGTGTGTGTGTGTGTGTGTGTGTGTGTGTGTGTGTGTGTGTGTGTGTGTGTGTGTGTGTGTGTGTGTGTGTGTGTGTGTGTGTGTGTGTGTGTGTGTGTGTGTGTGTGTTACACTGACCTGTGTCTTACAAAGAGAGAGACAAAGCTAGAATGTGTGTTTCCCTCCGTCATCTCGTGTCTCCTCACCCCAGCAGACAGACTCTGAGGACGAGCGACGAACATCTCAGCCTTGGCCGTGAGCCGTGTCAGTGCAGCACAGAGAGAAGCACCAGAGGAGCAGGAAGACAGTGTGTGAAGTCCAGTTGAGTCGGACGGACGGAGCCATAGATCTTCCATTACTATCTAGAGCAGGGGTGGGCAATTTTTTTCCCAGAGGGCCATACTGACTTACATCAAGTAAGCGAAGGGCCACACATTGGAGATTACACCTGCCAACACTCCTGATTTTCGCGGGAGTCTCCCTATTTTTAACGCTCTCTCCCGTTGTGATTGGTAATTTCTTGTTAATCTCCTGATATAATAGTGATACAGATGAGATTTATTAACATAATTCTGCCTTTTATTGAGTTTTTGGGGGTCATTTTGTTTTTCTTTGAGTCCGGCCCTGGGGCCGCATTTTGCCCATGTGTGCTCTAGACTCTAGAGGGCCGCATTTTGCCCCAGGGCCGCAAGACATGACTGTAGAACAGTAATTTCTTACACATTATATTACTTTTAGCCTTTTAGTCATAAATATTATTGAAAGATAGCCTATTCCATATTCCAGATTGAAATGTTATAAGTGGAGTATTGGCCAGAATGACATGAGCATTTGGAAACGTATTCAGCGGGTATCTTGCATGTTGCGTTCAGGTGCACTGTAAAAAAACAAAAAAACAATTCCATCGCGGGCCTACACAGTGTGTAGTATTGAAGACTGAAGACTGTAGTATTTTGAGTATTTTGAGTATTTTGCCCATGTGTGATCTAGATGATCCACCGCAGGCTCCGCCAATTCTAACAAATGGTCGCTGCAACTCTCCCAAATGGTCATGTGGTCACTTCTCCCTTGAATTGTTGTGAGAGGACTGTGCCTGGTGACGCAGGGTTGCTGACCTAGCGTTAACTTGAAATAGAGATTGTGAGTTCCCAAACTCCACACAAACCACACATAATATAAACATAAAGCTGCCCGTTGTTAGCTCAATACAGTTGAAACTAAGATAGTCCATTTAAAAAATAAATTTTCTAGCCACAGATTTAGCTACTACACATAAACGAACTTCAGCTTTAGTTTTAGCTAATCGCTCCCTGCTAACATGAGTTCCTGTTGCCAAATCTTGCGACTGTGTTGCTGAGATAGAGACAGGTCTTGAACAAGTTTATTTTTCTCCTGATCTGTCTGTCTGAAAAATGTCATTTTAGTGTCTGATTATTCTGAAGATATGGGGCTTCGGAGAATGGGCCGAATAATTGACTTTAATGAATATGGGGGTGAAATAATCTGTCATAATCTGAGATCACGTTGACTTTTCCCATTGACTCCAATAGACTCAGACCTGCCGAAAACCTCCAAAGTTTTGTCCGTGGAAAACCATGGGCAAAACGCGCGTGCCAAAATGACAGGAAGTGAGTTGAAGTTGAACCGTCTTGCTTGAAATCTCATCGTCAGGAAGGACAAAACCTTCTGAAAACATTCATTGAGGTTCCAGTCAGTCAGGGATGATCTGATCACTGCACTGGGTTCTCTAATGCCTGATATATACACATGGTATGGCTCATCTATGGAGTCCATAACTGCTATGATGAGTCTTTTCCTTTTTGACAGAATAGTTTTTATTTTCCTTATATCATTTTTTGATGGGCTTCTTCTATCGTGTGTGTTTCTATTGTTATTGATAAATGCACTGTTGTGTCGCGAAGCTGCTGTGCCGCAATGCTTGAAATAAAACTGTAAAAACAAATAAATTGTAAAATAAATAAATTGAATGTTTATTTTTCATTTTAAAGTGACAATGATGAAGGTTGCTGTCAAAAACGAAATGGGATTCTTCAAACTACTACACTACACTACCCACTGGCTTGTGTGTGCTTTGCTTGTGTGTGTGTGTGTGTGTGTGTGTGTGTGTGGGTGTGTGTGTGTGGGTGTGTGTGTCACACACACACACACACACACACACACACACACACACGAAAGGCCAAAAATGAACACAGTGTGTGTGTAGGTGTGTGTGTGTGTGGGTGTGTGGGTGTGTGTGTGTGTATGTGTGTGTGTGTGTGTAGGTGTGTGTGTGTGTGTGTGTGTGTGTGTGTGGGGGGGGGGGGGGTCAATGTACATTCTACAGTTCACACCTGTGTTCATGTTGAGTGTTGACCTTTCTGCCAGTGAAGTTGGCTTAGGTTTATCTGATTCTCTGGTGGTGTTCATAGGGACACAGCTATACACTTCTATATTAAGATCGGTGCTACTCATTTCTACACTTTGTAGCATGCTCTGTGGTATGCTGGGTTTAGACAGATACGTTATGGTCCTGCAACAAGCTGAAAGAGATACTCAACAGGCCAGCACTTTAAAGGAGAATTCCATTTTTTTTACACCCCGGACCTGATTTCCATCTTAAAATATGATGTTTTACTCAGCCAGATAAGTTTGGTTTCATTCTGATCGCCATAGAAGATATTCAGGACCGTCCGAGGAGAGTCCGAACTGGCCAAAACGGGCGAAAACAGGGCATACGTAGTACACACTGTAAATAACATATTTTCTGCAACGTAGCGGTTCATATCCTCATATATCGTTCATAAATTAACGTGAATCCATCTAGTCTCCTCCGGGCAGCCTCGGTTTCCTCAAACCGGAATTTTCCTTTAATGCCCCTCAGGTAGAGAGCATGAAAGCCTGGCAGCAGAGTAGTGGTTTGTCACCACCTATTGTCCTCTATAGGGTGACATCACAAACCCCCGAGACCATGGGAGGAGGTTCAGGCAGAAAGACATAGGGTAACATTGCAACATTTCCATATGTACACAGCTTCCTATTGGTTTTGAGAGCCGGTACTTCCCTTTTTTCCCCCCCTTTATTTATACAGGGGGGAGTCTCACTGAAAGTAGTCTCGCTAGCCAGCCTCTCTTCCCTTCCGTCAGGGAAGAGAGGCTGGCTAGCGAGACTACACTGAGAGCAATGCTCTCTTTTTCAGGAGCGCCCTGTTCACATTCACACACACATTCATACCTGGAAGCTGACCAGTACAACCACAGTTTGATCTGCTGGCCACTGATCAGCTCCACTGGAGCAATTGGGGATAAGGGCCTTGCTCAAGGGCACCTCAGTGGTGGTAATGAGGGAGGGGCAAGCGCTGCATTTTCACTTTCCCCACCCAGATTTATCCTGCCGGTCCCGGGGTTTGAACCGACGACCTTCCGGTCACAAGCTCGCTTCTTTAACCGTTGGGCCACCACTGCCCCATGCCGAATATATCTTAGGAGATACCTTCCTGCTGAAAGTTTCAAGCAGTTTGGCCCATTTTCATAGGAGTTATGAGCGTTCTAAATTATATAATTTGGGGGGGGGGGGGGTATTCCACCTCAGGTGTACTCCTCTGGGGGGTTGGGCACAAGATATAAAAAAGGGAGTGAAACGCCCATCGAGGGGCTTAATTGGTCCAGAAAGCGCAAAACTGATGCATGGTCTTAGAGTCGAACGTGCTGAGACCATCCGAAGGAAGAATGATAGGCATATTTGGGCTCATTTGTACATTTCGGAATGTGTCACATGATCGGAACCACTTGGTTTCAACTCCACTTGGCAGTTTTACAGTATAGTAGTCAGTGGAGCCTGGTATCCAGATCCTATGAATCACAGTTTTCAACACTCTTGGAATTTGCATGGTGATTCATAAGACTCAGGAATCACCATGCAATGCCATTTACTGATACGAATGAGAAGTGCATGAGTGAATTGAATTCTCACCTGAAGAGGGCGTCACAGTCACACTGCTGATAATGTGGAACCCCCCCCCCCCTTCCCCACACACACACACACACACACACACACACACACACACACACACACACACACACACACACACACACACACACACACACACACACACACACACACACACACACACACACACACACACACACACTTTGGTTTGGCTCTGACAAGATCAGTCACTCTTCATTTTCCCTTCATCTGTGTATGCTGTACACTGTGAACTTAACATACCATGGTATAGGATCAGTAGCCTAATAACGTCAGTCATCTTTAATGTCTTTAGTTGTTTCACACATTTGAGCTAATCTCCCTTGTATCTGTTCCTATGTATGTCAGTGTGTAGAGCAAGGTCCTAACACTGTCAGGGTTAACGGTGCCATTTAGGCTGTTTTTCACATGTGGTATATATGCTGTCTAAATAGATACGTTATCATCCTACAACAAGAGGAAGTTAATTTACACAGCTTGAAACACTGAAGAACACAGTAACATACAGTTCACAGAACACACATTATATAGATCAAGACATATAGACATCAGATCGTTAGGTTTTCTTCTATATCAGACACAGGTTTTTGTTCCTACCTGACATGTTTCGACGGCAATACTTCCGTCTTCATCAGAGGTGAAAACCTAACGATCTAAGTAAAGTATAGACACTATGAACCTTTTTGGATTATATAGACATCAGGTTGAGGGGGAATCACCACGGTCATGTGAAGGTGAAGGTACCAAAAGCAAATACCTCCTGATGGACATGTTGTGCAGTTTATTAAAACATCACTGAGGTCTGTATCTTCCTCTGACTGATGCTAAGTTTCCACCATCAGCCAACCACAGACCATGTGATCACCACCAACAGCTTCACATCTCTCTGCCCTCACGACCTTTGTAATGAACACACTGCATGTTACATGAGGAGACAACAGAGTCAACAGATAGATTTCTACTCTGCCCCCCTGTATTTCAACCCCCCCCCCCAACACATTTTAGCCAATATTATGGCATAAACACGCACAAGCACACACACTATCTATGCCTCCTCCAAACTGCGCGGGTGGTGAACTTTTTGTGGACCGATCAACAGAGCGACATAGAGCTGCTACAAATAAAATGGCCAAAACAGATTAATTGTGCAGAATGAGAGAAATTAGTAAGTGTTCCAATTACTGATGCTCTGCAGATACAACAGCACATTATTATCAGCACATGACATCAGTTTTGTTGGTCCCTGCACAACTCTATTTTGAGAGTTACTTTCACAGCTACTATGTAGATTCTTCACTTGAGGTTAATTTGACTAAGGATAGAAGAAGGAAGTTTGTGATGTCAGAGCTGCTTTGTGCCAACCGCCCCCACACTGACCAAGACTCTATTGTGTCCAAAGGCAGAACTTGTTACCTGCTCACCCTTCACTCTGTCAGTAGAGTGCTGTGGATTTTGACAAATGGGTTCCATGCTTGCTTGTCTGGATGGGATTTCATGAATGCAGCATTTGTGATCCAGCTGCCTCAAATATTGTTCTTCAGTCATCTTTGTGGAAGTTGAAGGATACTGCAGCCATGTTGTTGGCAGAAGCTGGATGTGTGTTTGTGGCTTTGCTCCTCTACCTCTCAGGTATGAAGTGATTGTGTTTATACAGCTCTTGTCAAATATGGTCATTAAGTGTAAATTAGACTTCTTGAAGTTGTTGATGTTTGTGTCTACAGTACTCTCAGTTAGCCCCATATACTCTTTGGACTTTTCACTGTGTTTACGTCCTTTTACTGATGTTTGGTATGTTTTTGAAGAGCGCATATTGAATAAGTAGATACTTACTTAGAAAATATAAGTATAATAATCTGAAGGTTTTGTGAAGTAGCAAGTGAAACACTTCATGTGTTAGAATGAAGCTTTTCAAGTACACGTAATGTACAACATGCTATCATCATTCAATTAGTGTAGAAAGCCATCATTTTAGGTGCAGAAATCAGTCCAGATCTTTTGAGAATGTAAGCTTCTGTTTCAGGATTTCTGGGACGAGCAGACAGGATCTGTGCCTTGAAGGGCACATCAGTGGATCTGCCCTGTTCAGTTACACATCCCACTTCAAGCAAGAAATGGTATACTGTAAAACCACATGACCAGGTGTCTGTTCTTCTGAATGAGATCTCTACAGACACTCGTGTTCTGTATGATAAGTCTAAAGAGAACTCCACTCTAACAATCAATGATCTAAGAGAGAACGATACAAATACATACGGCTGCAGAGATTCTACTGACAACTCAAAATTGAAATTGACCAGTGATATTTCTCTCCGTGTTACAGGTACAGTGGTTCTTTGTCAGTGAGTCATCACTTTGAGAATAATATCAGTATAATATCACCATGCTCTACACATTTTAACAGTCATTTTCTATACGTCATTCCAGACCTCCAGGTAAAGGTGATTCCTGTCACAGTGACAGAGGGACAGAGAGTAACACTGATGTGTAGCACCAGTTGTGTTCTGACTGAAAAGCCTACAGTCTATATCTGGTACAAGAATGGAGTGTTTCTCTATCAGGACTGGTCTCCCTGGTACCAACACCTGGTCAGCAGTGAGGAAGCAGTCAGCTACTCCTGTGCTGTCAAAGGCTACGAGCATCTCAGAGCCCCTCAAGTCTCAGTGGGTGAGTGCTGACATTTAGCTCCTCATCATATTACAGCACATCTAATAAATTAGCTGACTTGATATATTTTACACTCTTACTAAAGTACATGTTGTGACTAATGATGTTCACCAATATAAGACCGTGTCACATTTATTGTCCTCTCAACTGCCAGTCCATGTGAAGTGGTGATAGTGTGTCGTCCTTTAAAGTAAATCCTGCATGGAATAACTAATTATTGTGATGAAGTTCATTAATATAAGACTGCATGTCATTTCTTTTCCTCCAGATTCTGTCACATCGACCTGCTTCAGTGTGACCTATGCTGAAGGGAGGATGTGTTCTTCTGAGCAGCCCTGCTCCATCACATATCCCACAGGTTACAGCTACTGTATATTAGCTGACAATCACTGACAACAATAGTTTAAGGGTGCATCAGGATAATCTCACTACTATAATAAGGCAGAGGGGGTCCGCGGGGCGGCGCCGTCGCACGTGCGGCACACAATTGCTCAAAGCGCAGTGCGTATACTCAGAATGGCATGAGGAGCGCAGCACAAGATCAACATGTGTGGCGCTAGAAATGAGTGTGCAGTATTTCTAGTTAATGTAAAATGTTAATCAGCCTCTATGGGCAAACAGTAAGAATTGCAACAGCAACAATAGAACTTGTGTTTTTGTATACAAGTTTATGGCACAACCTGTGACATTACAACATTTTACCTTTTTGTTACTGGCACAGTGACTTCAATTATATTGCTCCTGGGCATCCGGGTAGCGCAGTGGTAGCCTAGTGCCTACCAGCACAAGGGTCACAGGTTCGAACCCTCGTGTTACCTCCGGTTTCGTCAGGCGTCCATACTCCATACAGGCACAATTAGTTGTGTGTGGTGGGAAGCCAGATTAAGGGTATGTGTCCTGGTCACTGCATCAGCGCCTCCTCTGGTCAGTTGGGGCACCTGTACGGGGGGAAGGGGAACTGGGGGGAGTAGCGTGATCCCCCCAACGAGCTATGTCCTGCCGGTGAAACTCGTCACTGTCAGGTGAAAAGAAGCGGCTGGTGACTGCACATGTATCAGAGGAGCATGTGCTAGTCTACAGCTCTCCCCAAATTGGCAGAGGGGGTGGAGCAATGATCGGCACAGCATGGAGAATTGGGCAAGTACAGTTGGAGAGAAAACAGGGGGGTGGGGGGAGTATCAAAAACTTTAAATGTATTGCTCCTCTCCTTTTCCTTTAAAGCAGCTACGAGCAAGATTTTCGACTGTTATTAAACAGTCTAAATTTAATTAGATGCCTCACATCTTACCTCTAATAGTAGACGAGACCAACGCCGAGTAGTCTTGCTTGAACCCCGAGTGAATCGGCCAGTGTTGTCTTTACGATTAGTCTGTCTGCGGCCGGTGCAGATCAGCAAGTGAAATGAAACGGTTTGCGGCAGCCACTTCGGCCATAACCACAAAATAACAAAATAACTTCCAAACAAACTGTTAGAATATAACGAGAGATGTTTGCGAGAGTAGCAAGCCCCTGGATGTAGCAAGCATGGCGTTCTCCTTGTTTATGGTCTGTTGCTAGGCAGAGCGAAACGGTTGAAGGCAGGCAATCTCCGTTTCACACGGCTTTTGTCTCAGCTACTATTATAGGTAAGATGTGATGCATCAATATTACATTTAGACTGTTTAATAACAATCGAAAATCTTGCTCGTAGCTGCTTTAATAAAGATGTTTTGTATTTATTTTTAAACAATGCAGCTAATAAAGAATTCCTCAGCCATTCAGTTCAGTAAGTGATGAAAAGTGTATTTATCATCTCCCAACAGAACTACATGTTGAAGTGAGGCGTACCGGTGGACAGTCTGTCAAACTGTCCTGTAGCATCAGCTGTACCCTGACTGACCCCAAACCCAACTACATCTGGTGGTTCCAGGATGGAGTCCAAATATCCTTAAATAAACGCATGGTTTCCAGCTCCTCTGTTGCCAGCTACTCCTGTACTGTAGTAAACCATGAGGATCTCCGCTCTCCTGCAGTGTGTGAGTATGAAGCAGCTCATGGTGTATCAGAGGTGTAACTACTGTAATACAGTTGCTTTGGGGCCCATAACAGTTTAGGGCCCGCACTCCTCTTTATCTCAATATATTGTATGATAAAACTGTCAAGATCTATGATAGTGACCACACTATACACACAGTATAGTACTCAATGAGCCAATGCATCTGCTCCATGGTGTCACATCATTTATTCACCAAAATAACAATAAATATCACTGAATATGTTTTCATCTGTTATGCTGCTCTGACACCACATTGTGTCAAGTATACAGAGAGTAGCACCACGGTCTGTTTTACATTGTGATGGGCGTGGCCCACTTTGACTCTTGCATTGGGTCCGTCTTGACTCGTTACGTCACTGTACTTTATAACTTAAGATATGAGACATTTCTTTCATTAGTCTACAATGTTTCAAAGGCAGGAAGAAACATCACCTGTAACTACACACAAACCATTAACAATATGTGTGTCACACCATATTTATGAGATCCTTGCTTACAATAACTATTGCAACAATAGTAATGATTGTGCTTAACTTTTATTTTTTAATTAGGAACATATTTAATTATGGTAATGTTCATTTTGTACATACACATAACTATCATTACCTGCTGCTCTGTGGACCTGTAGTCACGACCACCATGTTCATTATGACAATTTAGTCAAATAATCATTATTATTCCAGCATCAACATAGAAATGTTATATCATTCTGTGTCCAGGGCCTTACTGAACATTCATCTGTCTTTCATCTATATTTCAGGTACTGACTCAGTTAAGAACTGCTGGAATGTGAATTATGTCAGCAGGAGAATCTGTGCCCTGGAAGGCTCTTCAGTAGACATTTCCTGTCATTACTCATATCCCAGTAACCTGCAGCAGCCCAAGAGTAAATATTGGTATACATGGAAAACTGGCATGGTGTATCCTGAAAGTGTGATTGAAGATGCACGTCATGTGTATCATGAAAACATGAAGAACCAGCACATCCTGGCAATCACCAACCTGACAAAAAGTGACTCAGCAGAATACGCATTCAGATTCCTAATAGATGACCGGGAAAATAAATACCGGTACTCTGCTTCCCCTGGAGTGACTTTAATTGTGACAGGTAATCCTTCATTTTTGTTCTTCCACACATAACTTGAGCATGTTTCTTCGTCACCATGCAGTAGCAGCAATCAGCAGTAATTATAGCACCTCCATCAGGCCAATCTGTTTTATTATTTAAACACTGTGACGTTTTATCTCTGCAACTGCTGTAATCATGCATTGTGTTAAATTAATGGCTGCACACCAATTTCCCAAAGTGACACCTGTCTTATCTTGAATTTGAGTTAATGAAGCTATGGTGAAGATAGGAGATTTTCACATGCTGTTAAAGTCTCTCCTGACTGAAATATATGTGTTTTACACTGTTTCATCATTCTAACCATCTGTCAGCCCTGACAGTGCAGGTGACTCCTTCTGCCGTGGTGACAGAGGGCCAGAGAGTAACACTGACCTGTAGCACCAGCTGTCCTCTGCCTGACACCACCACCTACATTTGGTACCACAACAGACAAGCTCTGAGCCCACCTGAGAGCCAGCACAAAGCCCTGGTTCTAGACCCAGTCAGCAGTCAGCATGCAGGAACCTACTCCTGTGCTGTCACAAGCCTCCAACACATCAACTCCCCTGAAGAGACTCTCACTGTCATAGATGAGCACGACTTTAAGATACTTGATGATCTCAACCCAGACCCTCCAAAAACACTCTGTAAGTGTGAGTGAGTCACTCTAAATGGTGTGGTATAGCTTGTTGTCAGGTGACATCATGTGACAGGGTGATACCATTGACTAGCTTGTTTGCAAACCATGTGATCATGCTGGGGGGCAACCAGCAGCAGGCTACATAGGAAGCTATAGGAAAGCACTAGCAAAATCAGACACGTTTCTGGAAAAATCACTTCTCTTCATATGGATCATATCATATATGTTTTGTGATCTTCTGGTGATACCTGAAGTGTGGAGCAGCATCCAACGCTCTTGCATACTCGCTTTCCTCCATCCTCCATAGCAGCTCTAGAGAGCTGCCCCTCAGCGGTGTCCCCTCAAGCTATATGCATATATACAGTGACATTGGCTTGCAGCAATGATGCAGATAAGTACATCTGGTTTAAGAAGACTAGAAAGGGCTAGTCAAACTATTACCTTAGCTGAAGATGAATGCAGCCAGGTAGGAACTCACCACTTGAATAATCGGAAGTGATTTGTAGATCAGTCAGGCGATGCAGGCAACAATCTTTCTGGAGTCAAAGTCACAGAAATGTATCATAAAAATGTTACTACTTCACACCAATAATTGAACTCAAAAATGCTGTTCGCCCCTAATTCACATTTCCTTTGACCACAGGGACATGGACATCAGCAGTATAGCTGCAGGAACCGCTGCTGTTCTCCTGGCTGTCATACTCCTCTCTGTCTTCCTGTGGATTAGGTGAACAATACTGTGCAGTTTCAAAACAATGGCATTCAATCTTTTCTCTAAAATCAATTAATTGATTTACTTCATTTCACTAAGCAGAAGAAAGAGGACCTCCACTCAACCCTCTGGACCTGTGACACCAGACATCTACCAGCAGGTGAAGTACAGCAATTAAACAATTCCACAGCAGATAAAAACATTTGTCTTATTTATTATAAACTGTTCCATCTTTTCTCGAGTGCTCTTATGTTAACCTGCTCTGTCATAAATATCATAGTGACACAGAAATATATTGATCAGTATTTGTACAGGCACTGCAGCTTTCACTCTTGTAATTGCTTGTCATGTTGGTAATATAGGAATTAAAGCAACTTGTACTGTTGTAATTATGTTATATGAGTTTACAATATGAGCCCTTTGTTAAATATGAAATGTCGACCAGTCATGTCGTCCATCGTCGATATGATGGAGGTTCCTTGATCACAACTATATTCAATTACAAAACTAAGAAACAACTGTCTGTACCTTCAATATAGAAATATTGGTATGTGAATCGGCTTTCAAAAGCCCAAATCAGTCAAACCCTATAGTTACAATCATTTTATGTTGCTCTGCATAAGAGGATTGTCCAAACTTCTAAAATTCAATGTAATGTAAAAGTAATATTGCCTGTCTGTTCTCTACCAATCAGTTAAGCCACCCTGGTCCTGTGTATGACACCATCTCAGCTGTGGGCCAGAGCCCCATCCCTGCAGCACAGAGCACATCAACAGAGCAGCTTGACCTTCACCACAGCAGCGTCCACTTCTCTAAGAACCAGGAAGATCCTCTCTACTCCAACATCCAACCAGGTCAGCCCCAGAGACAGGAGGCGGTTCCTCTCTACATCACCGTCCTGCCAGCTCAGCTCCAGAGACAGGAGGAGGTCCAGTCTGTTGCTGCTGATGCTGCTGGGTGAGCATTTCTTGTCATTACACCTGGACCTGCTGGGTCAATTTGTTTACCAGGAAGTGAATCACAGGCTAATATTGTTCACCCATGCAATGAAATCACAGGGGGAAGAATACAATATGCATTATTTCAGGTCACCATTGTAAATAAGAATTTGTTCTTAACCTGGTTAAATAAAGGTTAAATAAAATAAAAATAAAATTATATAATTGCACTGATAGGGGCACTATAATTAAAAGTTAAAATCTCAAACTTTAAAAGCCCATAACTCGAACACCACAAATCCAACTGACAGGAAACATGTTACACACAGCCAACTATGAGGAAGCTATACTGGGTCAACATTTTAAACTCAAACATGGTATCGTATCTCAGACACCACAGGAACAATTTAGATTAAACTTGGGACGCATGGCACATTTTGGCACAGTGTTTAAAAGATTGATCAAAAGTCCTCATGGGGCGCTGTAATTAATGGGTTCAAACTATGAAAAGCCATAATTGCTACACTGCTGGTCTGAAAAAAGCACGTCGACAGTGTTTTCTCATTGCCAGTAGGGGTTGACAGATACTAGCAACTCCGACCGGTGCACACAGCCAGCACTCCTCACTGCTTGTTAAAAATGTCCAAATAGGCATTATTCTGATAAACTGGTCACATATTTAGAATGTTACGTTCTCATCTGAAAAAATATTAAAACTTTATAACAGTTTGTTTGTTTTTGCTTGAAAACAGCTTTTTGTCTAAAAATGATGAAGGTAGAAGTAATCTACTTCCAGGTCTAATACGGAATAAGGATTACAAAGTAACATTATGCAGAAGGGTCCTGATATGGGCAAATGATAAGGTGAATAAGCCCTGTAAATTACAGGCTTCTTCATGTAGTTGAACTTTGGTCGGGGTGCAATTATCTGCCCACCACCTGCCACTCTGGTGGAGTGTGTATGAATTATTGAACTATGTTATTGTAAAGACATTTAGGAGTCTGAGTTTGAATGTGAGACGTACGCTAGACCTAGGGGAGCAGCCCAGGACCAGTCTAGCTGCCTTGCTTTCTCCTACTTGTAACTTTCTGAGTATACCGTTAGACGCATGACCACACTACAGAGCAACAATCCAGATGACAAACCAATGAACAAACAATTTGGCAAAACAATAATGATGTAAGAAATGGTGCAATGGCAACTGCTCTGCCCATCTTGGCAACTATTGGTGGAGCGGTAATCAGCTGTGATAACCGTGCCAGCCCTAATAGATAGTTCAAATAAGCTATGGTGTACTACTGTAAAAAATGAAAAAACACATTTTTTCAAGAAATATACTTTAGATCCCCCTAGTGGAAACACCCAAGTTGCGGTCCCTAGCGCCAGGAAGTGGCTGGTATATATTCTATATGGCCGCAAGTCTGGAATGTTACCGGCCGCTTTGGCTGGTACAGCGGAATCCCTAGTTCAGGTGCACTATAAAAAACAAACAAACAAACAAACAAAATTATTAATGCCGGTGTCGCATGCGGCCCGCAGGCTGCTATTTAGGGAACCCTGAGTAGACGTCATCTTACACAAAATGTATTAACACTGTGCACCATGATGAACTTATACTAAAGTGTTGTTTTGTTCTTATTTCAGGCTCAGTGGCTAGGCAGTGGATCCTACCGAACCTACTAACCACAGATTCTGAAGGTGTGAACACACACACTGTCTCTGTGATGTACAAAACAACCTTTCAACTTAAAGGAAACTCTTACATTATCTCTGCATTGCATTTACATTGAGGCTTTTAGCAGACAATCTTTTCAAGAGTTCTAGACTGTATATATACTGTGAATGAGCAAGAAGGATCTATATATTGTGAACATGAATGAGCAGGAATGGCTTCTTCTATCTATCATGTGTTTCTATTACTTGTTATTGATAAATGCACTGATGTATTTTAATATTTCCATGTGAAGTGTGTCGTGAAACTGCTGTGTGAACACTTGAAATAAAGATGTAAAAACAAATGAATGTTTATTTTTTATTTGATATAAACTGATGATGATGAAGTTCCCCTAATCAAAATGGGACAATTCAAACCACCATAAAGTATCTAACGTAGAGCCACCACAAAATACCTTAAAGTGTAGCACAAAGTACTACACAAAGCATACCATCCATCGGCCGATGTGCTGAAATTCATTGTAGAGTGTAACATCAACCACCAGGTGTCGTCAGTGTTGAATGATTTTATGCATAGTAATAGATCATATATTAATATAGACACAATTTTGTAATTATAAATGTTTATATTTCCTAGTACACTAATAATTTATTTTTTATTTTTAGACTTCTCAGAGTATTCAATAAAGATTCAGGATACGGGCCCTCATCCTCTCTGTCTTGAGTGTGTCTTGCTTGTGTCTTGCTTGTGTCTTGCTTGTGTCTCTCTCTCTCTCTCTCTGTGTGTGTGTGTGTGTGTGTGTGTGTGTGTGTGTGTGTGTGTCTTTGCTAATATCCCCAATACACCCAACGCTGTTTTTGTTGACACCAGCCATAAGCAGGTGCTGATGCTAGAGGTAGGCTGTGTCTTTGACCTGTACATGGACCAGGCATTCCAAGACAAATATATAAAATACCAACCGCTACTCGAGACCATCACGAGCCTAGGTTATACCTGTAGATGCTTATATTTGGAAGCCTGGGACATGTACATAAATGCACCATGAGAGGCCTGCAGATTGCTGGCCTGACAAGAGCAAGAGCCAAACAAACTGTCAAATATTGCTCTGTCTCAGCAATTATTGGCAGTCTAGCAGTGTGGAGAATGAGGTGCTATGTGTATCCGTAAGTGCTCAGTATTAATTGACCCTGA
This sequence comes from Poromitra crassiceps, assembly GCF_964638095.1. Taxonomy (NCBI): domain Eukaryota; kingdom Metazoa; phylum Chordata; class Actinopteri; order Beryciformes; family Melamphaidae; genus Poromitra; species Poromitra crassiceps. The sequence continues at coordinate 46,441,912 of NC_139626.1, forward strand.
TATATTTGTTTCCCTGCTTATGAAATGTAATTTGTGGAACCAAATAAAGTATTTAAAATATTTTAAAAGATCTTTGTGTGTGTGTGTGTGTGTGTGTGTGTGTGTGTGTGTGTGTGTGTGTGTGTGTGTGTGTGTGTGTGTGTGTGTGTGTGCGGGCGTGCGTGCGTGCGTGCGTGTGTGTGTGTGTGTGTTAGTTCATCCACAACTGTGTTCATGTTGAACTTTGTGTTGGTTAAGTTGTTCTACTTTGTGGCTCTGTGGTACGTGATAGATAGATAGATAGATAGATAGATAGATAGATAGATAGATAGATAGATAGATAGATAGATAGATAGATAGATAGAGATAGATACGTAGATACGTTATGGTCCTGCAAGAAGATTCAGTTAAGAACATCGAAACAGTACAGAACAGTGACAGAATAAACACACTTTCTTGACTGACACTTATTGACATATTGTCATTGAGTTGAGGGGGGAGATCAGGGTTGTGTGAAGATGTGAGGGCTTATAACAGAAAATAACTATATGCACAGTGTGTCTGTGTGTGCTGGGCGAGATGCAGTACGTGATTTTTTTTTCTTTCTTTTTTTCCGGAATCCCCCCCTTCACCGGCAGGATGTAGCACGTGGGAGGATCACCCTATTCCCACCAGTTCCCTTCCCCCCGAACAGACGCCCCGACCAACTAGAGGAGACGCTAGTGCAGCGACCAGGACAAATACCCCTAATCCGGCTTCCCACCTGCCTGTATGGACACCGTGACCGGAGGTAACACGAGGATGCGAACCTGCGCCCCTCGCGTTGGTAGGCAGGGAATCTACCGCTACACTACCCGCACACACAATGCAGTACATGATTAAAAGGTAAAGCCAGAATTAAAAGGCTTAAAAGAAGTGAGGGTGCATAATGAGAAAGGATTCTGATTGGTGTGTAGGTGCCCCCCGCCTCCTCCATCACATTCAAATGTGTCCAGTTCAAGCATTTTGTGCGGTGAGAGAAAAGCTGTTGACTGGAAGAACTTCTAAGAAAAGGTAGGCTGAAAACTACTTCCCCAAGTGTGCTCACCACAGTCAGGCTTTTCTTAACCCTGCCTGTTAACTGTGGGTGAGAGGTCTTCACAAAGATAAAGATCTCTCACCCTGTTGCTAACTGTAGACTACGGGTGAGAGATAATTTTCCACAACTTAAAATAGTTTAGAACGAACTGGTGGAGTTGATGCTTGTGGAAAGGTTTTCTCTTTGAACTGGACGTGCGGTTTGTGATGCTTATAACAACCATAATAACGAATAGACCTACGCAATATATTCAGTGGGCCGCGCTATCTGATGTCTGAAAAAATAAATACAGAGCAGTAAGAATTTGGTGGCTTGAACAACTGAATTGAAACACCGACTTTGCTGGCTGGCGGTGTTTGGACCTTCAAGCCAATCACAGTGCTTAAAAACACGAGGCCCACCCAACCGGCAAACCAGGCACAGTTTCTGAGCCATGGAGCTGACAGATTGTGTTGTGACATTAACAAAAAGGATGGTTGGTGTCCGGCTCATTGTGGTGGGCTGGTCTGGACTAAAGTCCAGGTTCATCCAATCGTCTCGAATGTGCTGCTGCTTTTTCACCTTCTGCAGGTCCCAACTCATCTCACCTGAAGTGACTGCTTGCAGTTATTGAGCTTGCCTTTGCCGGTATATGTGGAGCCTTGTCTGTGCTGCTGAAGACAGTGGCGCTGGAATGAGTTTTGAGATGGAGGGACAGTGGTCGCATGGTAGCTAGAGAGCTGCAAACCCGAAGATACCCTCGCGGGCCCCTCGGGCCTGCCAATACGGGCCGAGGCCGGGCTTGTTTTTTCTTTTTTTTAATTAATAGGTCCGGGCCGGGCCGGGGTCGGGCCGTTTCAATAATTAAATTAAATAACGTTGTATTACTCGCTTGATTTTACACAGCGAGCACAGGCAGACAAAGAGGAGGAGTGCACAGACACTCCCCCAGTCACACACAGACCCTCACGTGACGTTAGTCTGCCAGTCATACTCATGTCATGACATCTGACATGTAGCTTTCCGCTCAGTCAGCGACAGACAGCGTGCTGTGTCAGTGTGTAAAAAACAACAAAACAAGCCGTGTGTGCCGTGTCCGTCGGTGTGCAGCGGACAGCTTCGAACAGAGAGAGAGAGAGTCAAATAGAGAGAGAGAGGCTGCAGGAGCTGCGCCGCCCACAGCAGCTGAGGAACAGAGAGAGAGGGAGAGATATGTCATTATATTGTAATATTGGCTTCGGACCTCGCAACGGGCTCGGGCCAATTAATTTCATAACTCATCCGGGCCGGATCGGGCACGGGTCTGCCGGGGAGGGCTCGGGCCGAGATTTCAGGCCCGCGCAGCTCTCTAATGGTAGCGCAGTGGTCTGCCACCAAGTGGCCAAAAAGGGTATGACTCAGGAAGCGTTTTAATTGTTACACTGTCACCGCTAACCAATTAATCAACCAAACCAATAAAAAAAATATTGTTACCAAAAAAAACTGCAGAAAAAATAAACAGTGTAAACAATGTAGGTCTATCATTCTCATCTAGCCAAGGAAGTGGACTATCGCTGCCAAACCTTATGTCAAGGATTTCCTTTTTTTTTTGTATGGCTAATACAATAAAAACAACAAAAACACTGTATATTCCCAAATAGTCGAATCAAATGGCATCCTAATCAACGGGAAGACATATGGATTTCAGCTGCGTACAGCAGCTACCAGCAGATGGCACCTTATTCCCCTTATTTCCCAAAGTGTATTGTGTGCTCCTATCACTCCCAATGCAGAAGCGATCACTGCCACTGTCTTCAGCAGCACAGACAAGGCTTCACATATACCACCAAAGGCAAGCTCAATAACTGCAAGGGGGGGGGGGGCGCACACCCCCCAATCACCATCAACGGCACAGTGGTGGAAAGGGTGGACAGCTTCAAGTACCTGGGAGTCAATATCCACCAGGACCTGACATGGGCCAGCCACACCGTTGTCAAAAAGGCCCAACAGCGACTACACGGACTCAGACGCCTGAAGAAATTCGGGCTAAGGCCAAAAATCCTCAGGGACTTCTACAGAGGCACCATTGAAAGCCTGCTGACTGGCCACCTGGTATGGGAACTGCATCACCATGGACCGCAGGGCGCTAAGAAGGGTGAGGCGCGCGGCTCAGCACGTAACAGGATGTGAGCTGCCAGAACTGCAAGATCTGTACAACCAGCGGTGCCTCAGGAGGTCCATGAAGATCATCAAAGACACAAACCACCCCCACAACAGTCTCTTCTCCCTGCTACCATCAGGGAGGAGATACAGGGTCCCAAGAGCACGCACAAATCGCTTGAGGGACACTTTCTTCTCGCAGGCCACGAGACTCCTTAACATACAGTATACAAATAGTGTAGTAGCCATACTGTACCGCACTGCAGCTGCTACCATCACGCATGACTAATGTTCAATAGTATGTTAATTAGGCATATGCTATTTGCACCTAACAGAATGCTATTATGTTTAATTATGTTTAATTATGTTTAAAGTATGTTCATGCCATTTGCACATATTTGCCACTGTCTGTGGCGTGTCTTACTGCTTTATTGCTTGTTGCCTCTTGTTTTTATTTATTTTTATTTTTTATTTTTTGCACTATGTTGTAACGGAGTCTACATCACAAGAATTTCACACGTGATACTTGTACTACGGAGTGACAATAAAAATCTTGAATCTTGAATCTTGAATCTACAGCTTTGAGCAAGTCCACGTCATCAGTCAGGTCCTTGTGAATGTCGGGGTCGGGGGCGTGGGGGTGGCACGCTCACTCGCATTGCTCTCCTCTAAAGACTCGGCTGGCTGCTGCTGTGCTGTTTATTCTCCTCTCTTTTCCCCACTCTCTCATGTTGCAGGGACAAATTGTCCCTTTGTCCCCCCCATTCCAGCGCCTATATGGCTGAAGTTGCATTAGATCTCTATGTAATGTTTTTGTTTTTGGTTGTTTGTTTGAAGTCATGCTCTGTAATGGTCTGGCATTATTCAGGCCTTTGAAAAATTATGGTGGAAACAATGAATGGTGTCTTTAGTTGCATTGCGATTGAATACAGTATTGCTGTGTAAAGCCTAAAATGGCATCTGTAGGCTCAAGTCAATCTATGGTGTAGTACAGTAATTTGTTGTTTGGTAGCTACATTACATTTGTAGGGATGGGTACCGAGACCCGGTACCAAACGGGCCCCGGGGCCAAATTTGTAAATACTGGAGGATCAATAAGCTTTCACATTAACGGTTCTCTTATCGGTACTGGAGAAATTAAGAAAATGTTTCCTATTTATAATTAAACACATTTTATCTCACCAACTCCGTAAGACATGCCTTTTTGCAATTTCCGAACAAGAACAGATCCTCTTTTCTGCGTTGCTTTCTCAATCTCTCTCTCAGACGAGAGACAGGCAACAGCTGCAGTGTTGTCAGATGGTAAATGTTGAATTAGCATACCAGAGGGTCAAAATTATCGTTTTTGGAGGTCAATGTTATTTCTTTGTGTGCTCCAACTGACTGACATGTTTTATGGTCACTCACGATTCAGTAGGTCACGGGTTGGCTTGGTTCCAACCTTAAAACTCGTTATATAAGGATTTTTATAAATGTATATGGAGAAAATAAATGGGAAATTCACTTCTGGGGCAAAAGATGTCATGTGACTGTTCAGTTCTACAAACAGGTTGCACGGTATACCGGTACTACAACAGTACCGTGATACCCTGACGTTAAAAATGATACTATACCACGTTAATTTAGTACCGGTACTTTTAAAAATGACATGAGTTGCGTTGCATCCATGTGCCACCGTCTGTTTCTCCACCGGAGTCTGTGTGCTGCAGCTTTGCTCTGTCTGTTTCAACTCCCTGTGGGCGTGCCAAGTCCGCCCTCCCCTGTCTCACAACACTCCACTCTCCTGTCGTTCAGCCGACATGCAGTGTTGCCAACTTGGTGACTTTGTCGATATATTTAGCTACTTTTGAGACCCACGTGGCAACTTTATTTCTCAAAGGCGACTAGTGACAAATCTGGCGACTTTTTCTGACCATGGGAAGCAACGTTAATGTGTTGAATCTCTACGGATTTTGCCTGTAAATTGGGTGCGGGGTGCTGCTGCAGCGGGTGCTGCTGGCTTTTCCTCCCTCCCTCCCTCTCTCGCTCCTTCTCTCTGCCTGTCTGACAAAGCTGTCCGTCTGTAAAACGATGTTTAGACAGGCAAAAGGGGGACAACACGTCCACTTGACTTGCCAAAGCATCTCTCCAACAGACGATCCGACTAGTACAAAGTGTGACAGTTTAGCGAATGTGATAACTTGACGTTATTAACGTCAAGTCAAGCGAGTGTGATTTATTTTGTGAGAAGCAAACTTTTTTCAGCGTCGTTTGACGAGGCAATGCAATGCGCTCATGAGCGCCTAACCTCTGCCAAGGAGGTAGGCTATTGAGTCATGACGGTGTTTAAGAGTGATATGAGGTTGCAAACTGTATAACGTTAACTGTTAAAGAAATCACATACACTAAGTATAAGGGACATCAGATTACTGCATATTACCATGTAAAAGCTTTAATAACACAGATTTTTTATTTTTTATTTAGAATAATCCATGATTAATGTTATACTAATTGTCAAAAACTCACCTACATGTATGAACAAACAAGAAAACACTTGACACCACATACCACATAGGCCTACTGTACATTTTATTGTGAAAAATAATGAACATACATGACATTTTTTATTTTTTTTTACCTTTATTTATACAGGGGGGAGTCTCACTGAGAGCAATGCTCTCTTTTTCAGGAGTGCCCTGTTCACATTCACACACACATTTTTGTTGGACTTTTGTTGATGTGTGCACTGATTACCCCGGGCTGAACAGGGCTGAACCAGGTGAGGGAAAGATAATGTCCGTGTTCGTCCTTTGAAGTGGTGATGTTATTGACGTATATATCCCCATCGACTCACTAGTGTAGTCTCATTTAGCCGTTTGCTAGCTAGCCGCCCTTTTCACAGCACGTAAAAGCTTCGAAACTCATAAAAGTGGTCCTCGTGTGTGAAGATGATATTACTAAACACTGGTTCGCGTTTGATTAAGCCAGCATTGCCCAGAGAGATTATTAGAAGCATCGCGCCAAAAACCCATTTAAAACTCCCATAGGCGAAAACCGTGAAGAAACAGGACTGTTAGCATCGATGATTTCCGGACTCGTTCCTGCGGCTCTCTATTGGCATAGTACATTTCACTTTGTTGCATGTCAAATTGATGAAGGAGGGCACTTCAAGTGACATCATCATATACACTGTGTTAATCTGGGCCTGACTAGGACATACAGTACATTCACCTGCATCTCAACAGGATTTACAGCACAGCCACCCGAACACTCAAGGCCAACAGCATCAACTCGATCAGCTCAGAAATGGCAAGAAACAATACAGGAAATCTCAGAGATGGAAAGGATAACTTATAGGGTTAGAAACGCAGTGGCAACAGACTCTATAAAAATGGTGAAAACAGATTGTTCATAATGATAGAAATGACCAATTTCTATTCGGGGGAGGTGGGAGGGTTATGGATGTTAGTTAGAAGTTCAGATTAGTAAAGAGTTTCAAGGACCATAGCTACTGATGTTCTGCAGCTACCCTTTTTTATGTCAGAATATGCCGAGCTCTAGACAATCCTACATGCGTATCCTGGGCACATATATTGTCAGGTTAATTTACCTTCGTAGCCTGTCTACTGTGTCAATTTATACATGTGAATGATACAGAATATGGACTATTGGTAAAGGTTTGTGTTTTTCTGAAATATATATGATTCTATTTTTGATATTGATTTTTTTGTATGTTTTGTGATGCTCATTCATAAATAGCATGCAGACATTATTCAGCTTATAGCCTTTTACCTCCAGGGAGCCAGGCCTAATTGAGGCAGTCTTGTCTGAGTCAAATGATTTATCTGATTATTGTTATTTAACATAATGGATGTTTGTCCCTACCTAGTGCCTATCTTTGGGAGCCTCACTAATTTGATAATAGACTTTCTAAATATTTACTGTTTTTCATGCATCATTTGCTATGCCTTTTAGAGGTGATAACTGATGTCTTGTGACAGAGATGCCTCATAGCCTGTTTCACATGTGGTGCTTTGATTAGCTATGATAGTAGAGCCACTCCCTACTTAAGATGGCTTCACGTTCACAGTGTCTGACTGTAACCATTTCTTTGATAAAGGTCAGAGAATGAAACCTCACATAATACATTTTAATGCAAGTTTGGACAGTGTGCAGAACTCTCCTTTACAATTTTCTTTGTCCTTGTCCTACACACCTATCAAGGAAAAGAGACGTGTTGTTTTTACTTCTAAAATGTCAGAATATGACATCAGTGTGGTTGAGTTGTTGGTCCCTGCACAGAAGCACAACTATTTTGAGTTACTTTCACAGTCACGTAGATTCTTCACTTGAGGTTCATTTTTATTAAGAACAGAGGAAGGAACTTTGTGTCATGCGTCCTTTGTGCCAACCGCCCCCACACTGACCAACACTGTTCTGTCCAAAAGCAGAACTTGTTACCTGCTCACTCTTCACTCTGTCAGTAGAGTGCTGTGGATTTTGACAAATGGGTTCCATGCTTGCTTGTTTAGGTGGGATTTCATGAATGCAGCATTTGTGATCCAGCTGCCTCAAATATTGTTCTTCAGTCATCTTTGTGGAAGTTGAAGGATACTGCAGCCATGTTGTTGGCAGAAGCTGGATGTGTGTTTGTGGCTTTGCTCCTCTACCTCTCAGGTATGAAGTCATTGTGTTTATACAGCTTTTGTCAAATATGGTCATTAACTGTAAATTAGACTTCTTGAAGTTGTTGATGTTTGTGTCTACAGTACTCTGCAGTTAGCCCCATATACTCTTGGGACTTTTGACTGTGTTTACATCCTTTTACTGATGTTTGGTATGTTTTTGAAGAGCGCATTTTGAATAAGTAGATAATTATTTAGAAAATATAAGTATAAAAAACTGAAGGTTTTGTGAAGTACAGTAGCAAGTGAAACACTTCATGTGTTAGAATGAAGCTTTTCAAGTACACGTAATGCGCAACATGCTATCATCATTCAATTAGTGTAGAAAGCAATAATTTTAGGTGCAGAAATCAGTCCAGATCTTTTGATAATGTAAGCTTCTGTTTCAGGATTTCTGGAAGCAGACAGGATCTGTGCCTTGAAGGGCACATCAGTGGATCTGCCCTGTTCAGTTACACATCCCACTTCAAGCAAGACATGGTATACTGTAAAACCAGATGACCAGGTGTCTGTTCTTCTGAATGAGATCTCTACAGACACTCGTGTTCTGTATGATAAGTCTAAAGAGAGTAACTCCACTCTAACAATCAATGATCTAAGAGAGAACGATACAAATACATACGGCTGCAGAGATTCTACTGACAACTCAAAATTGAAATTGACCAGTGATATTTCTCTCCGTGTTACAGGTACAGTGGTTCTTTGTCAGTGAGTCATCACTTTGAGAATAATATCAGTATAATATCACCAGGCTATACACATTTTAACAGTCATTTTCTATACGTCATTCCAGACCTCCAGGTAAAGGTGATTCCTGTCACAGTGACAGAGGGACAGAGAGTAACACTGATATGTAGCACCAGCTGTGTTCTGACTGAAAGGCCTACAGTCTATATCTGGTACAAGAATGGAGTGTTTGTCTATCAGGACTGGTCTCCCTGGTACCAACACCTGGTCAGCAGTGAGGAAGCAGTCAGCTACTCCTGTGCTGTCAAAGGCTACGAGCATCTCAGAGCCCCTCAGGTCTCAGTGGGTGAGTGCTGATATTTAGCTCCTCGTCATATTACAGCACATCTAATAAGCTGCTAGCTTGATATATTTTACATTCTTACTAAATTAAATGTTGTGACTAATGACGTTCATCAATATAAGACTGTGTGACATTTATTTACCTCCTACAGTATAGACTGCCAGCTCAGTGAAGTGGTGATAGTGTGTGGTCCTTTAAAATATTTTATAAAGTAAATCCTGCATGTCTTTAAATATTGTGACTCATTATTGTGATGAAGTTCATTAATATTAGACTGCATGTAATTTCTTTCCCTCCAGATTCTGTCACATCGAGCTGCTTTAGTGTGACCTATGCTGAAGGGAGGATGTGTTCTTCTGAGCAGCCCTGCTCCATCACATATCCCACAGGTTACAGCTACTGTATATTAGCTGACAATCACTGACAACAATAGTTTAAGGGTGCATGAGGCTAATCTCACTCCTATAATAAGGCAGAGGGGGTCTGCGGCGGACAGCATGGCGTGCACAGTGGACAACTGCTCAACTGTACATGCTCAGAATGGCACGCAAAGCCCGGTGCCAGAACGGCATGTGACGTGCAGAGTTAGAAATGAGCGTGTAAAGTGCACAATATTTCTAGTTAATGTAAAATATTAATCAGCCTCTAGGGGCAAACAGTAAGAATTGCAAAATCATCAATAGCACTTTTCCTACACAAGTTTATGGCACAAGCCATAAAATTACATTTTAGGGTTCACAGTGACTTCAATTGTATTGCTCCTGGGCGTTCGGGTAGCACAGTGGTAGATTCGCTGCCTAGTGCCTATCAGCACAAGGGTCACAGGTTCGAACCCTCGTGTTACCTCCGGCTTCGTCAGGCGTCCATACTCCATACAGGCACAATTGGCCGTGTGTAGGTGGGAGGCTGGATTTAGGGTATGCGTCCTGCTCGCTGCACTAGCGCCTCCTCTGTTCAGTTGGGGCACCTGTCGGTGGGAAGGGGAACTGGGGGGAGTAGCGTGATCCCCCCCAACGAGCTATGTCCTGCCAGTGAAACTCATCACTGTCAGGTGAAAAGAAGCGGCTGGTGACTGCACATGTATCAGAGGAGCATGTGCTAGTCTACAGCTCTCCCCAGATTGGCAGAGGGGGTGGAGCAACGATCGGCACAGCAGGGAGAATTGGACAAGTACAATTGGAGAGAAAGCAGGGGGGTGGGCGGGGGTATCAAAGACTTTAAATGTATTGCTCCTGTCCTTTTCCTTTAATAGCGTGTTTTGTATTTCTTTTTAAACAATGTACATAGCTAATAAAGAATTCCGCAGCCATTCAGTTCAGTAAGTGATGAAAGTGTATTTATCATCTCCCAACAGAACTACATGTTGAAGTGAAGCGTACCGGTGCACAGTCTGTCAAACTGACCTGTAGCACCAGCTGTACCCACAGACCCATCTACATCTGGTGGTTCAAGAATGGGGTCCAAATATCCTTAAATAAAGACATGGTTTCCAGCTCCTCTGTTGCCAGCTACTCCTGTACTGCAGTAAACCATGAGGATCTCCGCTCTCCTGCAGTGTGTGAGTATGAACCAGCTCATGGTGTATCAGAGGTGTAACTACTGTAATACAGTTGCTTTGGGGCCCATAACAGTGTAGGGCCCGCACTCCTCTTTATCTCAATATATTGTATGATAAAACTGTCCAGATCTATGATAGTGATGACACAGTATAGTACTCAATGAGCCAATGCATCTGCTCCATGGTGTCACATCATTTATTCACCAAAATAACAATAAATATCACTGAATATGTTTTCATCTGTTATGCTGCTCTGACACCACATTGTGTCAAGTATAAAGACAGTAGCACCGTGGTCTGTTTTACATTGTGATGGGCGTGGCCCACTTTGACCATCTAGCATTGGGTCTTGACTCATTACGTCACTGTACTTTATAACTTATTATGCGACATTTCTTTCATTAGTCTACAATGTTTCAAAGGCAGGAAGAAACATCACCTTTATAACAACACACAAACAATACATAAAACTTAACAATCTGTGTGTCACACCATTATTATGAGATCCATATCATTGCTAACAGTATTGCAACAATAGTAATGATTGTGCTTAACTTTTATTTTTAATTATGAACATATTTAATTATGGTAATGTGCATTTCGTACATACGCATCACTGTCAATATTGGCTGCTCTGGTCACCACCACCATGTTCATTATGACAATTTAGTCAAAGAATCATAATTATTCCAGCATAGAGCAAGAAATGCTATATCATTCTGTGTCCAGGGCCTTACTGTACACTCATCTGTCTTTCATCTATATTTCAGGTACTAACTCAGTTAAGAACTGCTGGAGTGTGATTTATGTCAGCAGGAGAATCTGTGCCCTGGAAGGCTCTTCAGTGGACATTTCCTGTCATTACTCATATCCCAGTGACCTGCAGCGGCCCAAGAGTAAATTTTGGTATATTATATGGAAATCTGACATGGTGTCTCCTGAAAGTTTTGAAGATGCACGTCATGTGTATCATGAAAACATGGAGAAGCAGCACATCCTGACAATCACAAACCTGACAAAAAGTGACTCAGCAGAATACATATTCAGATTCCTAATAGATGACGTGAAAAAGAGATATTTTGGTTCTCCAGGAGTGACTTTAATTGTGACAGGTAATCCTTAATTCTTTTTCTTTCACACAGAACTTGAGTATGTTTCTTCTTCACCATGCACTAGCAGCAATCAGCAGTAATTATAGCGCCTCCATCAGGCCGATCTGTTTTATTATTTAAACACTGTGACTTTTTATCTCTGCAACTGCTGTGATCATGTATTGTGTTGAATTCATGACACCTGACTTGTCTTGAACTTGAGTTGAAGCTATGGTGAAGATAGGAGATTTTCACATGCTGTTAAAGTCTCTCCTGACTGAAAGATATGTTTTACACTGAGTGATCATTCTAACCATCTGTCAGCCCTGACAGTGCAGGTGACTCCTTCTGCCGTGGTGACAGAGGGCCAGAGAGTAACACTGACCTGTAGCACCAGCTGTCCTCTGACTGACACCATCTACATCTGGTACCACAACAGACGAGCTCTGAGCCCACCAGAGAGCCAGCACAAACACCTGGTTCTAGACCCAGTCAGCAGTCAGCATGCAGGAAACTACTCCTGTGCTGTCACAAACCTCCAACACATCAACTCCCCTGAAGAGACCCTCACTGTCACAGGTGAGCACGACTTTAACATTTGATGATCTTCACCCAAAAAGACCCAGTCAGTGTGAGTGAGTCCCTCTGGTGAAATATATAGTCAGTGTGTATACTGTAGGTCAGACCGTGACAGTTGACTTGTAGCAGTGATGCCAGCGGGTGGTAAGGTGGTGTAGTGGATAGCACTGTCACATCACAGCAAGAAGGTCATGGGTTCTAAGCCTGGTCAATCCCAGGTCCTTTTTGTGAGTGCGTTTACATGCACACTTATAAAGTGTTTATTATCAGATTTCTAGAGTTACCTGATTCTCAAGTGTCATGTAAACAGCATCCTTTACTGGATAAAGGCCGTTATCAGTGTATGAGAAAACCCATAAACACACCTAGGTTACTGCTGAGTCATCAGGTTTATTCATTGCAGTTAATGTCCACTCACACACTTTGAGGTGAGTTCCCGCTGTTTACTAAGTGCATGTGAATGCAGAAATCAGATTATTGCCAGTTCCCTGATTATTCTATATATATTATTATTGTCTTTGCTGAGAATGAAATGGGAGACATTCGGTTATGGAAGTGATTTGTAGATCAATCAGGTGATGCAGACAGTCTTTCTAGTCCAAGTGACATAAATCTACTAAATCTACTAAAACATGCTGCTGCCTCCCACCAACACCCATTCACATTTAATTTGATCACAGGGACATGGACATCTGCAGTAGCTGCAGGAACCTCTGCTGTTCTCCTGGCTGTCATACTCCTCTCTGTCTTCCTGTGGATTAGGTGAACAATTATTGTGCTTGTATTTATACAATATAATGGCATTCCATGTCTTCTCTAAAATTCATTCATTCATTAATCATTCATTCATTTCTCTACCCAGAAGAAAGAGGGCCTCCACTCAACCCTCTGGACCTGGAACACCAGCCAACATGGTGCAGGTGAAGTACAGCAATTAAACAATTTCACAGCAAAATAAAAGCATTCCTCTCTCGCCCATCCTGGCTGCCTTGAGATGAAATGACCTTCTCACAGTCAGAGCAGCAGCCTCCCTCTCCTCCAGCTCATCTCTTCAGGAAGAGCTTCATGTTCTGCTTCATGTGCTTCTTTTCTGTCCCACCTAAATCATACTCTCCTTTCCCTGACCCCTCTTATGTATGTATCCTATACCTGCACCTGCTCATCTTCCTGCCTTGTTTATTAGAACCCCACCCCCACCCACCCACTGTGTTTGTTTACTTTGTTAGGGACCGTGTACAAAAACATTAATCAGATGCTTTCCTTGTACCTGATTTAGTTACTAGCTAATTTCCACCTGTAGTCCCGTAGGCAGGTAGATGCGAAAACAGTGAAAAGTACGATTAACCTTAACCTGTAAACCCCCAAACAGGGGATCCTTTGCCGGCTGGTGCAGAGACTCGGCTATACAAATAAACTTGACCTGATCAGAAAAATACTTTTTGATAGCTCTCTTCAAAGACTTTTCCACCAGACCTCCTCAGTTTTTGACACTTTTTTCCCCAAGCTAAACTTGTTATAATTCACGTCCTCTTTAAAGACTCCAGTAGGCTTACTTTCAGCACTCATCACCTCTCAAACATGGCGGCCCCCAGGCACCAACCACATTTCCTCACTTAGAAACATATCTCTGGTGACATGAGTGCAGCCATTACACACAAGTTATTTATGTGCACTTACAGTTTAAAACCATTGGATCTTAATAGCAACAAGTAAAACATTTCTTCTTTAAGTTAACACATTGTGGTTATATATTTCCAATACATAATTATGCATTATGTATTGGAAAGGCATTAAATACATAATAGTATTAGGGGTGCAAAGATACGCAGCTGTACCGAATTTAGAAAAAAATAAAAATAAATCTGAGTTCCCACACGGACATATTAAGGGGCCGGTAGGCTACCTGTTTTTGTGTACAGCAGCAAAACCCAAAGGAATTTAATTCAATTTCAATTTCAATTAATTCTTCATTTGAAAGCAGTAAAGTATTGGAGTTTTGACTAGCATTAATTTGGGAGTGGTGGTTCACCGTGCTTTAAGACTTGAAATAATGTCGTTAGTATCCCCAATGGAGAGTTTTAGTGTGATGGAGTTCTCAACGGGCCTGAAAATTCAAACCCGACCCGACCCGACCAATTAGCATAAATTGTCGGCCCGAGCTGGGTCGGGTTCGGTCAGGCTGAAACTGAGAGCTCTAAACTGTGTGTGTGCATGTGTAACCGAGTTGAATCAGCGCGGATTCCTCATGAGTCCCGAGTGGTAGCAAGTGGATTGGTTAAACTCACTCCCCAGGTATAAAGGCATGTTAATCAGCTCCGCCAAGGGAGCTAGCTCTCTTGGCGTTGCGGTTAACATGTCGGTCTCCCAAGCCGAGGGTCGGCAGTTTGAATTCACCCCTGGGCAAGGCAAGCCCTTAACATGGGTTGCTGCAAGTACCACCTACACAACGCCGTTACACGTGCATGTATGTGTGCATGTGTGTAAGCATGGAAGAGAGTGAGAGAGAATAAAGAGAGTATCAACGTGGCTTACTGTAAATGCATAAAATATTAAAATTAAAATATTTTATATTTTTGCTCAGCCTGACCCAGTCCGACAGCAACTGAGAACTAGTTTAGGTGCTGATGTGCTTTTCCCCTGCATCTATGGTGCAGTTTCAAGATACATATGATACATTGGCTCTGTGCACCTTCAATAATACTGATATGGGAATCAGCTTTCAAAAGCCCAAATCAGTTGAACCCGAGTCATTTTATGTTGCTCTGGATACGAGGATCAGCCAAACTCTCAAAATGCAATGTCATGTAAAATAATGTATGTTGTCTCCCCATCAGTTAAACCCTGGTCCTGTGTATGACAACATCTCAGCTGTGGGTCAGAGCCCCATCCCTGCAGCACAGAGCACATCAACACAGCAGCTTGACCTTCACTCCAGCAGCGTCCACTTCTCTAAGAACCAGGGAGTTCCTCTCTCCAACATCCAACCAGCTCAGCTCCAGAGACAGGAGGAAGATCCTGTCTACTCCACCGTCCAACCAATTCAGCCCCAGAGAGAGAAGGACATTCCTCTCTACTCCAACATCCAACCAGCTCAGCCCCAGAGACAGAAGGAAGATCCTCTCTACTCCAACATCCAACCAGCTCAGCCCCAGAGACAGAAGGAGGATCCTCTCTACTCCACCATCCAACCAGTTCAGCTCCAGAGACAGGAGGAGGTCCAGTCTGCTGCTGTCAACTTCAACAGACCCAACAGTGATGCTGGGTGAGCATCTCTTGTCATTACAACTGGACCTACTGGGTCCAGGAAGAGAATCATAGGCTCCCCCATGCAATGACATCATGGGGAATAGGGTTGACAGTTCACAAAATAAACAGTTCCGTTCGATAAGACAGTGTACACCACACTGTCTTATCGAACGGAACTGTTCGGTATGTTTTCGATACAATAAATGTATTTATTAATTTATTTTTTTCAAAGTCTAGTCTAAAATTGTATTTCAATTTACGACAATGATTTTTTTTTTTTTTTACAACTTTAGTCTTTTTAATCTCACTCTTAGTTTACCATGATGACTTTGTAGAATACTTGCTCTGTTCAGCAGTTTGTTCGGTTTGCAATGCGTATTGAACCTAAAGCTCGTACCTAAACGGTTCCAAACGAATACGCATATTGTTATGACTCTATGGGGAAACAATATGTATCAGTTGTTTTAATAAAAAATAAATAAAACAGTCTGCACCAATTGGTTTGATGGCCACAGGCACTATAATTAAAGGCCAACATCTCAAACCTTGAAAGTCCGTAGCCTACAGGAGTGTCAAACATACGGCCCGGGGGCCAGAACCGGCCCACCAAAGGGTCCAAGGGGGTGCATATAGTCTCTCCCATTTTAGCACAGTGTTTAAAAGATGACACTTTGCCCTGCTCAAAATGTCAAACTTTGAAAAGTCATAATGCTACACTGCTGATCTGATTTTGATTAAACTTGGAGGGATGATGCATCTGCTCAGTGATTGGCCCAGAGTGCCTGCATCATTCATGCAGGATGACATGTTTACTTACTTATTTAAAAGGTTGCTTTCAATTTACGACTGTATTTAAAGAGTTGTGGCCAACCATTATAACCACAACTGAGAAAAATTGGCTTATACAAATTTTTAAAACACGTTAAAAGATTATTAACTTATTAATGTGTTGTGTTTTTTTTCTTATTTCAGGCTCAGTGGCTAGGCAGTGCATGGATCCTAAAGTGTGGACAAACCACAGTCTGAAGGTGTGAACACACACTGTGGTGGACAAAACAACCTTTCTGCTGGAAAGGAAACTTACTGTATATCTGGATTGCATTTAGGCCTTTAGATCTTAAAGTTAGAGCTAGGCTAAATTAGCTATACTGTGAATGAGGAAGGGATTCAGTGACTTCAAGGACACTTCCAAGTCCAACAGCCTGATTGATGATAGAAACACACTGGCTGTTTTGGAGATCCTTGCTAATAGTCACAACATGCTGAGCAGACTTTCACATGCTGTAACATAAGAACAAGCTAGCCTATCTCTATAGTGATGATGGGGGGCATTTGGAATAACGTTCAATGATGCATAATGGTGGTGACCAATCTTGATAGCATTAGCTAGCCAGCCACCCAGGCTATTAATGAACAAATCTGTGAGGCTTCTTTGTGTTGCTAAGCAATGAAAGCAGTGTGTTATGTAGGCTATGTTAATAATTCCTTCTCTAAAGTTTAGTAGCTAATGTTTCTTGTTGATGCTTGCTTGGATTACTTAGCATTAGATAACAAGTCTTACATTTGGAAAACTATGTTAGCTAAGTTTGAGGGGGGACTCATCATCCTGCCTGCTTGCCTTGACATCTTTGTGATGATTGATGCTGCTGCTTTCCATAGTTGTCATTTGATTTCTGGCAAATTGTTTTTTATTCCCTCTGATTTTTGGAAGTCTATAACATGACTTCTCTATTTAACCAGCTTTTAATCCATGGTTTTAATGCTTCTGCAACACCCCTATTGCTCTTTTATGATTAGATATATATATTTATATTATCTTTATTATATTGAAATGTTGCTGCTAGACTAGCCTAATTTTAAAAGGCTTTTCTCTGCATTTATGGTTTACACTGTACATACCTGCTTTGTTTTATTATGAAAATGCACTATTTTATGATTGCCTTTCAAAACATAATTTATCATAGCAATAATGTTTTTGTGCAAACTTGTGCTACATGAATAAAGGTATTCTCTTATTTTCCATGTACCTTGAAATGTTTAATAGTCAGAGAGTGATCTGTCAGCAACACTCCACTTCTCTATTATTGGTTTCACTTTCAGTAGCAGTCATTATATTGCTGCCATGTTGTGTCCTTCGTGGAACACTTGGTAACAGACTGTAATTAGTACAGTATAGGCCTGTGGTTTAGTGGAATTAGTGATTTAAAGGAACCAGCTGACCAAGACAACATTGCATCAGTCAGTCATGAACACAAATAAATCCATATTCAAATATTTTATTATTTTATGCTTCACAATAATTAGTCCAAATACAAAACATAAGAAATAACATGTTATATCCAATTTATGCAGTGCATGTTGTAGTAGGTCTTTCTTTTTTTTCTTTCAAGTGCGTTGATAATTCAAGTGTAGTTTCAACTCCAGTTGAAACAGTTTTGTTGAATATGTTAAAGACAGCTTAGTTTACAGTAGCCTAGTCACTGGAACAGTGCACAACCGGTTATCAGTTGGTGTGATGTTATATGTTACTCTCCTGTTTACAATCAGTGCTTAGAATCAGTACAATTTCTATATGCATGAAAAATATATGGAGAGAATAATGGCAAAACTACAGAATCAGACCCCCTGATACAAAAGCCAGAAGTGGCTCTTCTTCATCATCAACATCATCATCATCCAGTAGCCTAATTTCCATAGAGTGGTACTACTGTATGAGGGGCCCTGCTTCTGATCATGTAACCTTAGAAGAAACTCTGTCTATTGAGTATCTTCATTGTTAGTCAAAGGAGGGAAAACAGGAACCACAGAAGAAAGACTGCTTCTGCTAAATGACATAAGTAATGTAATATAATATAATATAATATAATATAATGTAATGTAATGTAATGTAAGAATGAAGAGGAGGGAGACTGACATCACCAGACCAATTCGCAAAATGTGAATGAGACTGGAAACGTATCAATGGACACAGACCAAAATGCGTCTAACCAATCAGATTAATCTTGGTTCTTTCAACAACAATAACAACAACAACAAAATGCTCAACGGCGGTCCTGTCAGTCATCGTATCAAACCCGCCCCATATTAGATAAACGGTTGTGATTGGCCCGACCGTTTCCAGGTCAGGTGGAAATCTGAACGGGAGAGGGTCCAGACACATCTGCCAGATCAAATAACACATGCGCTCACAGATTCATCAGGTTCCCAGGCTAAAGAGGAGAATAATTTTGCCACAGCCAATCAGAATGATGGCTTCACACAAGCTCACTGTGACTGTGAGAGCTCACCTACAAGAGACTGTGTGAGTGTGTTTCTGTTTGATGATAGGAACGAGAAGTCCACCGCTGAAGAAGAAGGGCTCACAGTCAATATGTGGAACCCCTGACTTTGGTTTGGCTCTGACAAGATCAGTTCCTCCTCAAAATTAATATACCATGGTGTAACAAAATAAGTAATTAAATACAAGAAAAACATACTTGTACATTAAACACAATATTTCAATAGCTTATTTGTTGACAATCAACAATTCACCTATTTCACTTTTGTCTGTAAATGGTTAACAGATTTCTGTTTTGCTTCCCGGTCCACCTAATTTTCATCACCTGGAGCTACTGAATTAATTCTGGTCTATCTGCTCCATTTGTAAAGCGCCTTGCGATAACTCTTCTTTGGGAATATATAAATGTTCATAAATTGTCACCTACAGTATACTGATAATCTGTTAAACAGTTGAATTGTTGAATGTCAACTAATAAGCTGTTGAATCAGAATCAGAATCAGAATCACTTTTATTGTCACAGTATGCAAGTTACATACAAGGAATTTGTCTTAGTGTCTGTATGCAGCGTAGCGGTCACATCAATATACAGAGATAAGGCCATCGGCGCTATTACGGGCCTTAACCGCAAAAAAACGTGCCTTGCGCCTGTTTCGGCAAGATAGCAATAGGCTTTAGGCTGCCAAATGCGCTTTAGGCCGAATGGGCGTGGCGCAGTCCCAAAGTGGGCGTGTCGGCGCTAAATACCAGCCTAGTGATATCTTGGGACCTGGCCTACATTTAGCGCTTTGCGCTTTTGAAAAGCAGGCCTATTCTCTGCCTTCACTGCTTCTTCTCTGTCACCCTTCTCTCTCTCTCTCTCTGAGTTCCCAGCATGCATTGTGTTTCTTCATTTCGCTACTAAATAGCCACCAAATGAGCCAAAATAGATATAAAAGGTAGTTCTAAATTAATGTGTAATGGTAACACAGCCTGCCATTGTCAACATTTCAATATTGGACCAAATAAAACTTCGAAATGAAAACACCACCCTATGTGAAACATATATGTCCTCTTGAGCCTATATATACCCCTTGTCGAGTTAACGTGATTTAGAGAAGTAACAGCGGAACGCGCTTCTGCTATACTGTGATGTCCCTCCAATAACTTGGCCCTATTTCACATTTAGTTTTACAATAAAAACACATTTATGCAATGACTTGACATAATGTAGGGTATATTTATGTGCATCATCCTTCCTGCAGCAGGCGAGAGAAAATTATATCTTTCTGGACAAACTTTCACCAATCTAATAGGCTATATTTTTCTAGCTGATGCATAGAACATTATTTTCACTTTGATCTTGCTATAGTGTAGCGTATTTACATGCTTGCAGTATTGAAACTGCAGTTAGATTGGTTTGAGAAGCATAATAATATGGAATAATAGCCTATAATGCAGACAGACAGGCTGGATGAAGGGAGGGGGGGGGGGGGGGCAGAGCGTTTGGCTTTCGTCTGGTTTTGCGGGATCACTGGAATTGGAGCTAAAAAGGCAAGCGTGCGATTCGTTTATTGCACTTATCCAATGAGCATGACGGTGCATAATTTTACGCCTAAAAGGCGTAATGCTTTGGGCTGCATCTAGCGCCAGCACGACGATATCAAGTGCGCCTGTCCACGCCCACTGCTTTGATCTGCGCCTGCCGCTCGGCCTAGAAACTGTGCCGATGCAACGATAGGGGCCAAGAAGTAGGAAGGTAACTAAAGACAATCGCAAAGTTGCAAGTGCAATCAAATCGAGTCAAATCGAGTCAATATATGTACATGAGTGTGCAGTGTTCTGTGGATGATAAATATGAATTTACGTTGGATTTACATGAGATTTACAGACTGAGTTAAATAGACGTTAAATAGGCAGTGGATTTACATGAAATTTACAGGCTAAGTTAAATAGGCATTAATGTGCAGGGAATTTACATGAATTTACAGTCCCAGTTAGACAGGCATTAAATTAGATACAGTATGTGTGATATATCGTTAGGTTTCAATAATCACACAGGAGGTTCTCAGAACACGTCTTTACTGTTCAACACACAGAGCAGGACAGGCAATACAGTTTCCTGTGTTAGACTAGCAGGAATACATCCGGGTCCCAGAATCACAACTGCTTTTATATTTATCACCGCAAGGCGGCATCAAAACCACTCTATTACATTCCTCCCCTTTTAGATTTATAGCCATTTATTTTCATAACCAATAGCCTAAATAAAATAAGTGTAGTTTGGTCTCAACAAAATAAACACATTTTTTTTTTCTCTCTGCCTCTGAAATGAATTTCTTTGAATAATTTGAACATTCTTTTTTTTTTCTTTTTCTTTTTTTTACCACAGATACTTGACAGTGCAGATGTTCATATAGCTACTGACGATACTTAATATTTTTTTTTTTATAGATTCAGTCTCTGTGGGCACATCCGGTGCCTTTCTGGGTACCGGCGTTTTACCGGAGTGCTTTTACTGGCTATGGGTGTTTTAGGCGTTTGCGGCCTCTCGACAGACAGTTCAGGTGGTTCAATGAGAACAGGGGGTGATGTCAGGCTCACTGGTGTACTGGGTGGAACATGTGGAACAACACAGTCCATAGCTGCTGATGGCACATTCTCGGCCACGGGTGGAAACAGCTTAGCTGGGGGTCTCCCAACAGTCTCTCGCCATGGCAACATGTGGTCGACATGCACTGTGCGCTGTCTCAGTCCATCTTGAATCATGTAAGTGACATTTCCCAGTCTCTGAAGAACAGTTGCCTGAAACCATTTCTCCACTCCCCCCCTGAAATTTCGGATGCGGACTGTCTCTCCTTCCAGGAAAGAACGAACGGGGGAGACTCCATGGTCATGATGGTGTTTCTGTGCGGCGTTTCTCTTCAACCCGACTGGCAAGGTCAGGCTTTAGCAAACTGAAACGGGTTCGGATCTGGCGTTTCAAGAACAACTCAGCTGGCGTCCGACCAGTCACAGTGTGGGGTGTACTGCGATACATCAGAAGGAAATTTGCCAGACGGTGAGTGAGTGGTAAAGGAGTCTTACCATCCGCTTCCAGCACATTTTTCATCAGAGCCCGTTTTAGGATTTGCACTGATCTCTCTGCTGCCCCATTTGACGCGGGGTGGTATGACGGTACAGCAGTGTGTTTGATTCCATTCCTCTCCAGGAACTGAGTGAACTCCTTAGACACCAGCTGAGGACCATTATCTGATACCAGCTCCTCTGGTAATCCATACGATCCAAACAGGCCCCGCAGCACTTCAATGGTGTTGTGAGAGGTGATAGAGGACATGGGGAACACTTCTAACCATTTTGAATGGCTATCGATCAGCACTAGAAAATATTGCTTATCCTTTTCAGCAAAATCAATATGTATTCTTTGCCACACTCTTTCAGGCCATTTCCAAGGGTGTAGTGGTGCCACACCTGGCATTTTCTGTACAGCTTGGCAGACAGAGCAACCTTGCACCAGCTCTTGTATTGCACCATCACAGCCTGGCCACCAGAGGTAGCTGCGGGCGAGCGCCTTCATACGACAGATACCTGGATGCTCATGATGAAGATCTTCCAGCAATCTCTGTCGATAAGCTGGGGGTATGATGACTCGCTGTCCCCAGAGAAGGCAGCCTTGTTCTGCTGACAACTCATGTCTGCGTATAAAGTATGGCTTCAGCGCTTCGTTCTGCACATAGCCAGGCCATCCATTCATAGTGTAGCTCCAAACCTTGCTTAGTAATGGATCTTTCAAAGTAGCTTTCTCAATGTCTTTTGCACACACTGGTAGATCCTCCACATGTGAGAAGTAAAAAATACTCCCCTCTTCTGCTGTGTTGTCCGCCGAGACTCGGGGGAGGCGTGACAAAGCATCAGCGTTTGCATGATCAGCACCCTTCTTGTATTCAATCTCATAAGTGTAAGCCATGAGAATGAGGGCCCAGCGTTGCATTCTTTGTGCTGCTAGAGTTGGAATTGCTGATTTTGGTCCCAGTATGGCTAGCAGTGGCTTGTGATCCGTGAGGAGTGTGAACTTTCTCCCGTACAGATACTTGTGGAATTTCTTGACTCCGAAGATGATGGCAAGTGCCTCTTTTTCAATTTGGGCATACTTCTTTTCAGCGTCTGTTAGTGTCCTAGACGCAAAAGCCACTGGGTGTTCTTCTCCATTCTCCATGACATGAGAAATGACCGCACCCACCCCATAGGGTGATGCGTCGCACGCAATCTTCAATGGCAGGCGTGTGTCATAGTGTGTCAACACCTTATTCTGTAGCAGTAGCTGCTTTGCATCTTCAAATGCCTTTTGACATTCAGTTGTCCAAACCCATGTTGTGTCATTTCTCAGCAGGTTGTGCAGAGGTTGGAGAAGGGTGGATGGGTTTTCCAGGAAACGACTGTAGTAGCTTAGAAGGCCTAAAAACGACTTCAGTTCCGTGACGTTTGTTGGCTCAGGGGCTTTTGTTATGGCTTCCACTTTTTCATCGGTAGGGTGGAGGCCCTCCTTGTCGATGCGGTGTCCCAAATACTGCACACTGTCCTGGAGAAACTTGCATTTTGATAGCTTCACTCTGACGCCATGTTTCTCAAGGCGTGTGAGCACCTCCTCCAGCCTTTTGAAGTGCTCCTCCTCAGAGGATGTAGTGATGAGGATATCATCCAGGAAACATGTCACACGGTCCAGCCCTTGAAGAATCTGATCCATAACAGACTGGAAAATAGCAGGAGCACTCGAAACCCCATAGCTGAGTCTGTGATATTGGTACAGTCCCTTGTGAGTGTTTATAGTCAAATACTTCTTTGACTTTTCATCCAGCTGCAGCTGCTGGTAGGCATGAGAGAGGTCAAGTTTGCTGAACGATGTTCCTCCTGCTAAAGTAGCAAACAGATCTTCAGCATTTGGCAATGGGTATGTCTCCTCTTCGACACACTGATTTACACTGACTTTGTAGTCACCGCATATCCTGAGTGTTTTGTCGGCTTTTGGAACAGTCACTATAGGAGATGCCCATTCGCTTTTCTCAATCTTTGAGATCACTTTTGCCTTCTCCAGCCTATCCAGCTCCTTCTCTACAGCTTCCTTGAGTGCATAAGGAACTGGTCGAGCTTTGCAGAAGATTGGTGTGGTATCTTTTTTTGTGATGATTTTGGCTGTATAGCCCTTTATGCAGCCTTGTTCCTCCGAGAACACTGCCTGGTGGCGCTGTAGCACCTGTTTGACTCCTGGGTCCCACTGTGCCTGTGTTAGCACTCTGTGTACTGTGAAAATCTGTTTCCAGTTTAACTGTAGCTTCTTCAGCCAGTTTCGGCCAACCAGAGCAGGTCTGTCTCCCTCAACAATGACCAATGGCAAAATGATTTGCTGTGCCTCATACTGCACTGGAATCATTACGTACCCTCGAACGGGAATCCTTTGGCCTGAATATGATTTTAGCTTTAGCTTGGAAGCTGATTTCAAAGGGAAATGGGTGAGGTTTGACTGGTAATAATCATCAGATACCACTGACACTGCTGACCCTGTATCCAGTAGCATTGTTGTGCTTTTGTCTCCCAGTGTCACATCAACTGTATATCCTTTATCACAGTTGGAGGTAGAGTACACTGTATATATTCCAAAAAGCTCAGCTTCATCCTCGTCATCATCTCTTCTGGGCTCATTTCCCTCTTTCTCCACATACTGTGTTTGAGATGTGACTTTACCTTTTCTGCAAGCACGAGCAATGTGCCCAATTTTGGAGCAAACGTGACACTTTTCATTTTTAAAACGACAGTCCCGTGCTGAGTGCCTTCCGTTACATCTGTAACATGGTTGCTGCCCCCCAGTGTCTCTTTTAAAACCTCTCGGGCTTCTCGCTTTGTTATTATTTTCCCGTCTGAATTGCCCTTTCCTCCCCTTGTCAGAAAAAGCTTGAGAACTTGACAGGGCATTTACCTGTTGAGATCCGCTGTGTCCTGAAAACTCCATTGTATTTCTGGACGCAAGCTCCATTGACACGGCGATCTCACATGCCCTCGGAAAAGTCAAATCCTTCTCCGACAGTAGCCTGCGCTGCACGGCATCCGAACGCAGCCCACTCACAAAGCGATCCCTCAGGGCTTCATCCAAGTACTGTCCAAAAGTGCACATAGCTGACAACTGCCTCAAAGCCACCACATAATCAGAAACAGTCTCTCCTTCTTTTTGGTTACGTTTCTGAAAACGGAAGCGTTCAGCTATCACTATCGGTGCGGGCTTGTAATGCGCACTCAACGCTCTCGTTAGCACATCATACTGCAACGTACTTGGCATATGCGGAGACACCAAGTTCTTCAGCAGCTTGTAAGTGTCCGCCCCAATCACAGAAAGAAAAACACATACTTTCTTGTCATCGTCGACTTCATTCGCCAACATCCACTGCTCAAGACGCTCCAAATATGAATCAAAATCCTCCTTTGACTCCATATATTCATCCACGCGACCCACTTGCCACGCCATGTTAGCTCATCCGATGCTAACTGTTACCTTGACACGTCCCTGGTTCCTTCACAAAACGCTGTGTTTTGTCTTCTTACGACCAGTGAACTGTCTTCTATTGCCGGCGGCCTTTGTCACGCTGCGGAATTCTTTTTAAATCCTCGTCGCCATTTGTGATATATCGTTAGGTTTCAATAATCACACAGGAGGTTCTCAGAACACGTCTTTACTGTTCAACACACAGAGCAGGACAGGCAATACAGTTTCCTGTGTTAGACTAGCAGGAATACATCCGGGTCCCAGAATCACAACTGCTTTTATATTTATCACCGCAAGGCGGCATCAAAACCACTCTATTACAGTATGAGTTCCAGTTGTATGGGGGGGGAGTTCAGTTGAGTTTAGGAGGAGGTAGTGATTTTGTGTGTGGGGGGGGGGTTGTTTTGGTGAGGCCCTTAGCGGAAGGGTTTCCAGGCCTTGTTGGTTACAAATACTCTGTAGACTAGGCGGACTATCATGTATTTGACATGTCTAGCAAATGCAAGAGACGCAGCATATTTTAGATAAAAACACCAGTGTGCCAGCCACCCAAACATAAGTCACGTTAAAGAAAATTCTACCAGAACCACACAGCTGTTACTACACATAATGGAAAGGCATTCATATGGTCTGGTCCATACTGAGTAACAGCACCACCTGCTGTACAGTATTAACATGTGCCTAGAAACCATCATAGTCATGTCCCACCTGACGGTGGAGTCAAAGGATAAATCTGGCTGCTGTTCTTAGATAAGCTCAGACAGGCCACACTTTTGCTGGGAGCGCACTCAAACCAGCGCAGACACAAGCCATTCTGGATCTCCCACACGTAGCCCATAAACAAAGACATTTTGTACATTTTAAAGTCAAATGCATTAGGGCACTCTGAGAACAAAATGAAGGCTAGTAGATCTATGAAGAACTAAACACATCACATTAATATCCCCTTCACTATGCTGTGGCTTTGTAATGATGAAAAAAGATGAGTGAGTTGAGTTGAGTTAAGAGGTCAAGTATTTCATTCATAAACACAATGAATTGAGAAATTGCATTGAATAATGTTGAATGCAATGAAATATAGATATCTACGACACATAATATATCTATTCGATTAGATTTTGTTTAAATCGTTTACATGTAGAAATGTCTTTCTGTTTTTTTCATCTGGCCACAAGGGCGTGCGCTATGTGTCTCCAGTGCACCAACATAAAATTGCCAGTGCCCACACACGCACACACACACACACACACACACACACACACACACACACACACACACACACACACACACACACACACACACACACACACACACACACACACACACACACACACACACACACACACACACACACACACACACAGTGTATAAAGCAAAGCAGATGATCTTTTCAAGATTTATACACTATATACTGTGAATGATCAGGAAGGATCTATATAATATTATGAACATGAATGAGCAGGAAAGGATTCTTCTATCATGTGTTTACTTGTTATTGATAAATGCACTGGTGTGTTTTAATATTTCTATGTGAAGTGTGTCGTGAAGCTGCTGTGCAAACTCATGTTCAACTCATGTTTCATTTGATGTATGTGACTGACGATGACGAAGTTCCCCTAGTCAAAATGGGGTAATTCAAACCACCATAAAATACCTAATGTAGAGCCAAAGTACCACAAAATACTTTAAGGTGGACCACAAATTACCACACAAAGCATACCATCCATCGATGTGCTGAAATTCAGTGTATCGTCAACCACCAGGTGTCAGGGTTAACTTATTTTATTAATAGTTATAGTATGTAATATATAATATAGACACAATTCTGTGATTATCATTATACTTCCTGGTAATTCATTTTTTAATTTTACACAACAGTGACAAAAGACACTGACACTTACTGACTTGACACTGACTTGACTGACACTTATTGACATATTGTCATTGAGTTGAGGGGGAGATCAGGGTCATGTGAACACGTGAGGGCTTATAATAGAAAATAACTATATGCACATTGTCTGTGTGCTGGGCTACATACAGTAGGCTACATGATTAGAACTTAAAGCCTGCATTAAAATGCTTAAAAGAAGTGAGGGCTTCACATGTGACACCATTGAGGTGACGTCTGTGAGGCTGTGAGATGGTGAGAGGATGGGAGATGTTGTGTGTGTGTGTGTGTGTGTGTGTGTGTGTGTGTGTGTGTGTGTGTGTGTGTGTGTGTGTGTGTGTGTGTGTGTCTGTGTGTGTGTGTGTGTGTGTGTGTGTGTGTGTGTGTGTGTGTGTGTGTGTGTGTGTGTGTGTGTGTGTGTGTCTGGGTGTGTCTGGGTGTGTCTGTGTGACTTTGAGGAGTGACTGTAAGCATGGTGGAGGAGCAGATGGTGCAGATCTGCTGACAGCATTGTAGATTGTTGCTCTTTGTGGTGTTGTGTGGTACTTTGTGGTACTTTATGTTGGTTTAATGTATCTGTATCTTCCTCTGACTGATGCTAATTTCCACCATCAGCCAACCACAGACCATGTGATCACCAACATCAGCCAACCACAGACCATGTGATCACCACCATCAGCTTCACATCTCTCTGCCTTCACTCTGACAACGTTCACACCTTTGTGATATGAACACACTGTTTAACACGCTGTATGTTACATGAGGAGACAACAGACTCTATAAAAATGGTCAAAACAAAACAAATTAGTGAAGAGTTCCAAATAGCTACTGATGTTCTGCAGCTACAATAGCTACCATATTTTTTTAAATGAATTATGCTGAGCTCTAGACAATCCTACATGCGTATCCTGGGCACATATATTGTCAGGTTCATTTACCTTTGTAGCCTGTCTACTGTGTCCATTTATACATGTATGGAATTATACAGAATATGGATTATTGGTAAAGGTTTGTGTGTTTGTTCTGAAATATATATTATTATATTTTTGATATTGATATGCTGATATGTTTTGTGATGCTCATTTATAAATGTACTTGATGCAGGTATTCTTCAGCTCATAGCCTTTTACCTCCAGGGAGCCTATGTCTCAGGCCTAATTGGAGGCAGTCTTGTCTGAGTCAAATGATTTATCTGATTATTGTTATTTAACATAATGGATATTTGTCCCTACCTAGTGCCTATCTTTGTGAGCCTCACTAATTTGATAATAGACTTTCTAAATATTTACTGTTTTTCATGCATCATTTGCTATGGCTTTTAGAGGTGATAACTGATGTCTTGTGACAGAGATGCCTCATATCCTGTTTCACATGTGGTGCTTTGATTAGCTATGATAGTAGAGCCACTCCCTACTTAAGATGGCTTCATGTTCACAGTGTCTGTAACCATTTCTTTGATAAAGGTCAGAAACCGAAACATCACATAATACATTTTAATGCAAGTTTGGACAGTGTGCAGAACTCTCCTTTACAATTTCTGAACGCTTTGTCCTTGACCTACACACCTGTCCCGGAAAAATGTATGTTTTTCTTTCTAAAATGTCTGAATATGACATCAGTGTGGTTGAGTTGTTGGTCCCTAGTACTCATTTTGAGAGTTACCTTCACAGCTACGTAGATTCTTCACTTGAGGTTCATTTTGCTGAGAACAGAGGAAGGAAGTTTGCTCTGTCAGAGCTGTGTGCTTTGTTCCAAACACACCCACACTGACCAAGACTCTATTGTGTTCAAAGGCAGAACTTGTTACCGCTCACCCTTCACTCTGTCAGTAGAGTGCTGTGGATTTTGACAAATGGGTTCCATGCTTGCTTGTCTGGATGGGATTTCATGAATGCAGCATTTGTGATCCAGCTGCCTCAAATATTGTTCTTCAGTCATCTTTGTGGAAGTTGAAGGATACTGCAGCCATGTTGTTGGCAGAAGCTGGATGTGTGTTTGTGGCTTTGCTCCTCTACCTCTCAGGTATGAAGTGATTGTGTTTATACAGCTCTTGTCAAATATGGTCATTAACTATAAATTAGACTTCTTGAAGTTGTTGATGTTTGTGTCTACAGTACTCTCAGTTAGCCCCATATACTCTTGGGACGTTTGACTGTGTTTACGTCATTTTACTGATGTTTGGTATGTTTTTAAAGAGCACATTTTGAATAAGTAGATACTTAGAAAATATAAGTATAATAATCTGAAGGTTTTGTGAAGTAGCAAGTGAAACACTTCATGTGTTAGAATGGAGCTTTTCTAGTAGGCTACACATTATGTACAACATGCTATCATCATTCAATTAGTGTAAGAAGAAATAATTGTAGGTGCAGAAATCAGTCCAGATATTTTGATAATGTAAGCTTTTGTTTCAGGATTTCTGGAAGCAGACAGGATCTGTGCCTTGAAGGGCACATCAGTGGATCTGCCCTGCTCAGTTACACATCCCACTTCAAGCCAGAAATGGTATACTGTAAAACCAGATGACCAGGTGTCTGTTCTTCTGAATGAGATCTCTACAGACACTCGTGTTCTGTATAAGTCTAAAGAGAGTAACTCCACTCTAACAATCAATGATCTAAGAGAGAACGATACAAATACATACGGCTGCAGAGATGCTACTGACAACTCAAAATTGAAATTGCCCAGTGACACTGCTCTCAGTGTTACAGGTACAGTGGTTCTTTGTCAGTGAGTCATCACTTTGAGAATAATATCAGTATAATATCACCAGGCTCTACACATTTTAACAGTCATTTTCTATACGTCATTCCAGACCTCCAGGTAAAGGTGATTCCTGTCACAGTGACAGAGGGACAGAGAGTAACACTGATATGTAGCACCAGCTGTGTTCTGACTGAAAAGCCTACAGTCTATATCTGGTACAAGAATGGAGTGTTTGTCTATCAGGACTGGTCTCCCTGGTACCAACACCTGGTCAGCAGTGAGGAAGCAGTCAGCTACTCCTGTGCTGTCAAAGGCTACGAGCATCTCAGAGCCCCTCAAGTCTCAGTGGGTGAGTGCTGATATTTAGCTCCTCGTCATATTACAGTACATCTAATAAGCTGCTAGCTTGATATATTTTACATTCTTACTAAATTAAATGTTGTGACTAATGCATCAATATAAGACTGTGTGACATTTATTTTCCTCCTACAGTATAGACTGCCAGCTCAGTGAAGTGGTGATAGTGTGTGGTCCTTTAAAATATTTTATAAAGTAAATCCTGCATGTCTTTAAATATTGTGACTCATTATTGTGATGAAGTTCATTAATATTAGACTGCATGTAATTTATTTTCCTCCAGATTCTGTCACATCGACCTGCTTTAGTGTGACCTATGCTGAAGGGAGGATGTGTTCTTCTGAGCAGCCCTGCTCCATCACATATCCCACAGGTTACAGCTACTGTATATTAGCTGACAATCACTGACAACAATAGTTTAAGGGTGCATCAGGCTAATCTCACTC
Organism: Poromitra crassiceps; assembly: GCF_964638095.1. NCBI lineage: Eukaryota > Metazoa > Chordata > Actinopteri > Beryciformes > Melamphaidae > Poromitra > Poromitra crassiceps. The sequence goes on from NC_139626.1 coordinate 46,472,440, forward strand.
CTATAATAAGGCAGAGGGGGTCTGCGGGGGACAGCATGGTGTGCACGGTGGACAACTGCTCAACTGCACATGCTCAGAATGGCACGCAAAGTCCGGTGCCAGAACGGCATGTGACGTGCAGAGTTAGAAATGAGTGTGTAAAGTGCACAATATTTCTAGTTCATGTAAAATATTAATCAGCCTCTAGGGGCAAACAGTAAGAATTGCAAAATCATCAATAGAACTTTTCATACACAAGTTTATGGCACAACCCATACAATTACATTTGACTTTTTGTTACTGGCACAGTGACTTCATTTGTATTGCTCCTGGGCGTCCGGGTAGCACAGTGGTAGATTCGCTGCTTAGTGCCTATCAGCACAAGGGTCACAGGTTCGAACCCTCGTGTTACCTCCGGCTACGTCCGGCGTCCATACTCCATACAGGCACCATTGGCCATGTGTAGGAGTAACTCCACCTAGCCGGATTAAGGGTATGCGTCCTGGTCGCTGCACTAGCGCCTCCTCTGGTCAGTTGGGGCACCTGTCCGGTGGGAAGGGGAACTGGGGGGAGTAGCGTGATCCCCCCCAACGAGCTATGTCCTGCCAGTAAAACTCGTCACTGTCAGGTGAAAAGAAGCAGCTGGTGACTGCACATGTATCAGAGGAGCATGTGCTAGTCTACAGCTCTCCCCAGATCAGCAGAGGGGGTGGAGCAACGATCGGCACAGCAGGGAGAATTGGGCAAGTACATTGGGGAGAAAACAGGGGGGGGGGGGGAGGGGTAGGTGGGTTGGGGGGGTATCAAAAAACTTTAAATGTATTGCTCCTGTCTTTTTTCTTTAATAAAGACGTTTTGTATTTCTTTTTAAACAATGTAGCTAATAAAGAATTCAGTACAGTAAGTGATGAAAAGTGTATTTATCATCTCCCAACAGAACTACAAGTTAAAGTGACACCTACCAGTGGAAACTTTGTCAAACTGACCTGTAGCATCAGCTGTACCCTGACTGACCCCAAACCCATCTGGTGGTTCACGAATGGAGTCCAAATATCCTTAAATAAAGAGATTGTTTCCAGCTCCTCTGTTGCCAGCTACTCCTGTGCTGTAGTAAACCATGAGGATCTCCGCTCTCCTGCAGTGTGTGAGTATGAAGCAGCTCATGGTGTATCAGAGGTGTAACTACTGTAATACAGGTGCTTTGGGGCCCATAACAGTTTAGGGCCCACACTCCTCTTTATCTCAATATATTGTATGATAAAACTGTCCAGATCTATGATAGTGACAACACTATACACACAGCCACTAAGCTTTAACAGTAAGCAGTAAGTATAGTACTCAATGAGCCAATGCATCTGCTCCATGGTGTCACATGATTTGTTCACCCAAATGACACAGAATATCACTGAATATGTTTTCATCCGTTATGCTGCTCTGACACCACATTGTCTGACACCATTATTATGAGATCCATATCATTGCTAACAGTATTGCAACAATAGTAATGATTGTGCTTAACTTTTATTTTTAATTATGAACATATTTAATTATGGTAATGTGCATTTCGTAGATACACATCACTGTCAATATTGGCTGCTCTGGCTTGTTCAATATGACAATTTAGTCAAATAATCATTATTATTCCAGCATAGAGCAAGAAATGTTATATCATTCTGTGTCCAGGGCCTTACTGTACACTCATCTGTCTTTCATCTATATTTCAGGTACTAACTCAGTTAAGAACTGCTGGAGTGTGATTTATGTCAGCAGGAGAATCTGTGCCCTGGAAGGCTCTTCAGTGGACATTTCCTGTCATTACTCATATCCCAGTAACCTGCAGCAGCCCAAGAGTAAATTTTGGTATATTATATGGAAACCTGACATGGTGTCTCCTGAAAGTCTTGAAGATGCACGTCATGTGTATCATGAAAACATGGAGAACCAGCACATCCTGACAATCACAAACCTGACAAAAAGTGACTCAGCAGAATACATATTCAGATTCCTAATAGATGACGTGAAAGAGAGATATGTTGGTTATCCTGGAGTGACTTTAATTGTGACAGGTAATCCTTCATTTTTGTTCTTCCACACAGAACTTGAGCATGTTTCTTCTTCACCATGCAGTAGCAGCAATCAGCAGTAATTATAGTGCCTCCATCAGGCCAATCTGTTTTATAATTTAAACACTGTGACATTTTATCTCTGCAACTGCTGTAATCATGCATTGTGTTAAATTAATGGCTGCACACCAATTTCCCAAAGTGACACCTGTCTTATCTTGAATTTGAGTTAATGAAGCTATGGTGAAGATAGGAGATTTTCCCATGCTGTTAAAGTCTCTCCTGACTGAAAGATATGTGTTTTACACTGAGTGATCAGTCTAACCATCTGTCAGCCCTGACAGTGCAGGTGACTCCTTCTGCCGTGGTGACAGAGGGCCAGAGAGTAACACTGACCTGTAGCACCAGCTGTCCTCTGGCTGACAACACCACCTACCTCTGGTACCACAACAGACAAGCTCTGAGCCCACCTGAGAGCCAGCACAAACATCTGGTTCTAGACCCAGTCAGCAGTCAGTATGCAGGAACCTACTCCTGTGCTGTCACAAGCCTCCAACACATCAACTCCCCTGAAGAGACTCTGATTGTGACTGGCCCAGGTGAGCACGGCTTTAAAGTCCCTGGAAACCAAAATCCACAAAAACGTTCTAAGTGTGAGTGAGTCACTCTGGTGAAATGGTGTATACTATAGCTTGTTGGCATGTGACAGGGTGATACATTGACTGGCTTGTTTGCAAACCATGTGATCATGCTGCGCGGCAACCAGCAGCAGGCTATATAGGAAGCTATATGAAAGCACTAGCAAAATCAGACAAGTTTCTGGAAAACTCACTTCTCTTCATATGGATCATATCATATATGTTTTGTGATCTTCTGGTGATACCTGAAGCATGGAGCAGCATCCAACCCTCTTGCATACTCGCTTTCCTCCATTCTCCATAGTAGCTCTGGAGAGCTGCCCCTCAGCGGTGTCTTTGGAATCACGTGGTTGCAAACAAGCTATAGGCATACTGTATAGTGACATTGGTTTGCAGCAACGATGCGGATAAGTACATCTGGTTTAAGAAGACTGGAAATAAAGGGCTTGTAAAGCTACATGTATTACCTGAGCTGAAGATGAATGCAGCCAGGTAGGAGCTCCACCACTTGAATAATCTGGAAAATAAACAGGATAGATTTGGTATTTGGGGAGGGAAGTGATTTGTAGATCAGTCAGGTGATGCAGGCAACAGTCTTTCTGGAGTCAAAGTCACAGAAATCCATCATAAAAACGTTACTACTGAACATCAATAATTTAACTGAAAAATGCTGTTCGCCCCTAATTCACATTTAATTTGATCACAGGGACATGGACATCAGTAGCAGCTGCAGGAACCGCTGCTGTTCTCCTGGCTGTCATACTCCTCTCTGTCTTCCTGTGGATTAGGTGAACAATACTGTGCTCTGTTTCAAAACAATGGCATTAAATCTCTTCTCTAAAATCAATTAATTGATTTACTTCATTTCACTAAGCAGAAGAAAGATGAGCTCCACTCAACCCCCTGGACCTGTGACACCAGACATCTACCAGCAGGTGAAGTACAGCAATTAAACAATTCCACAGCAAATACAAACTTTGTCTTATTTATTATAAACTGCTCCATCTTTTCTCGAGTGCTCTTATGTTAACCTGCTCTGTCATAAATATCATTCTAGTGACACAGAAATATATTTATCAGTATTTGTTTATGGGCACTGCAGCTTTCACTCTTGTAATTGCTTGTCATGTTGGTAATGTAGGAATTAAAGCAACTTGTACTGTTGTAATTATGTTATATGAGTTTACAATATCAGCCCTTTGTTAAATATGAAATGTCGACCAGTCATGTCGTCCATCGTCGATATGATGGAGGTTCCTTGACCACAACTATATTAAATTACAAAACTAAGAAACAACTGTCTGTACCTTCAATATAGAAATATTGGTATGTGAATCGGCTTTCAAAAGCCCAAATCAGTCAAACCCTATAGTTACAATCATTTTATGTTGCTCTGCATAAGAGGATTGTCCAAACTTCTAAAATTCAATGTAATGTAAAAGTAATATTGCCTGTCTGTTCTCTACCAATCAGTTAAGCCACCCTGGTCCTGTGTATGACACCATCTCAGCTGTGGGCCAGAGCCCCATCCCTGCAGCACAGAGCACATCAACAGAGCAGCTTGACCTTCACTCCAGCAGTGTCCACTTCTCTAAGAACCAGGAAGATCCTCTCTACTCCAACATCCAACCAGCTCAGCCCCAGAGACAGGAGGCGGTTCCTCTCTACATCACCGTCCTGCCAGCTCAGCTCCAGAGACAGGAGGAGGTCCAGTCTGCTGCTGCTGATGCTGCTGGGTGAGCATTTCTTGTCATTACACCTGGACCTGCTGGGTCAATTTGTTTACCAGGAAGTGAATCACAGGCTAATATTGTTCACCCATGCAATGAAATCACAGGGGGAAGAATACAATATGCATTATTTCAGGTCACCATTGTAAATAAGAATTTGTTCTTAACCTGGTTAAATAAAGGTTAAATAAAATAAAAATAAAATTATATAATTGCACTGATAGGGGCACTATAATTAAAAGTTAAAATCTCAAACTTTAAAAGCCCATAACTTGAACACCACAAATCCAACTGACAGGAAACATGTTACACACAGCCAACTATGAGGATGCTATACTGGGTCAACATTTTAAACTCAAACATGGTATCGTATCTCAGACACCACAGGAACAATTTAGATTCAACATGGGACGCATGGCACATTTTGGCACAGTGTTTAAAAGATGGATCAAAGGTCCTGAAGGGGGCGCTGTAATTGATGGGTTTAAACTATGAAAAGCCATGATTGCTACACTGCTGGTCTGAAAAAAGCACGTCGACAGTGTTTTCTCATTGCCAGTAGGGGTTGACAGATACTAGCAACTCCGACCGGTGCACACAGCCAGCACTCCTCACTGCTTGTTAAAAATGTCCAAATAGGCATTATTCTGATAAACTGGTCACATATTTAGAATGTTACGTTCTCATCTGAAAAAATATTAAAACTTTATAACAGTTTGTTTGTTTTTGCTTGAAAACAGCTTTTTGTCTAAAAATGATGAAGGTAGGAGTAATCTACTTCCAGGTCTAAAACGGAATAAGGATTACAAAATAACATTATGCAGAAGGGTCCTGATATGGGCAAATGATAAGGTGAATATAGCCCTGTAAATTACAGGCTTCTTCATTCAGTTGAACTTTGGTCGGGGTGCAATTATCTGCCCACCACCTGCCACTCTGGTGGAGTGTGTATGAATTATTGAACTATGTTATTGTAAAGACATTTAGGAGTCTGAGTTTGAATGTGAGACGTACGCTAGACCTAGGGGAGCAGCCCAGGACCAGTCTAGCTGCCTTGCTTTCTGCTACTTGTAACTTTCTGAGTATACCGTTAGACGCATGACCACACTATAGAGCAACAATCCAGATGACAAACCAATGAACAAACAATTTGGCAAAACAATAATGATGTAAGAAATGGTGCAATGGCAACTTCTCTGCCCATCTTGGCAACAATTGGTGGAGCGGTAATCAGCTGTGATAACCGTGACAGCCCTAATAGATAGTTCAAATAAGCTATGGTGTACTACTGTAAAAAATGAAAAAACAAATTCTTTCAAGAAATATACTTTAGATCCCCCTAGTGGAAAACTGAAACACCCAAGTTGCGGTCCCTAGCGCCAGGAAGTGGCTGGTATATATTCTATATGGCCGCAAGTCTGGAATGTTACCGTCCACATTGGCTGGTGATAAACAGTACAGCGGAATCCCTAGTTCAGGTGCACTATAAAAAACAAACAAACAAACAAACAAAATTATTAATGCCGGTGCCGCATGCGGCCCGCAGGCTGCTATTTAGGGAACCCTGAGTAGACGTCATCTTACACAAAATGTATTAACACTGTGCACCATGATGAACTTATACTAAAGTGTTGTTTTGTTCTTATTTCAGGCTCAGTGGCTAGGCAGTGGATCCTACAGAACCTACTAACCACAGATTCTGAAGGTGTGAACACACACACTGTCTCTGTGATGTACAAAACAACCTTTCAACTTAAAGGAAACTCTTACATTATCTCTGCATTGCATTTACATTGAGGCTTTTAGCAGACAATCTTTTCAAGAGTTCTAGACTGTATATATACTGTGAATGAGCAAGAAGGATCTATATATTGTGAACATGAATGAGCAGGAATGGCTTCTTCTATCTATCATGTGTTTCTATTACTTGTTATTGATAAATGCACTGATGTATTTTAATATTTCCATGTGAAGTGTGTCGTGAAACTGCTGTGTGAACACTTGAAATAAAGATGTAAAGACAAATGAATGTTTATTTTTTATTTGATATAAACTGATGATGATGAAGTTCCCCTAATCAAAATGGGACAATTCAAACCACCATAAAGTATCTAACGTAGAGCCACCACAAAATACCTTAAAGTGTAGCACAAAGTACTACACAAAGCATACCATCCATCGGCCGATGTGCTGAAATTCATTGTAGAGTGTAACATCAACCACCAGGTGTCGTCAGTGTTGAATGATTTTATTCATAGTAATAGATCATATATTAATATAGACACAATTTTGTAATTATAAATGTTTATATTTCCTAGTACACTAATACCGTAAATTCCGGACTATAAGACGCACCGGTCTATAAGCCGCGGGACCAAAATTGACTATTTTTTTCTTCTATAAGCCGCACCGGTCTATAAGCCGCGGGTGTTTTGATGTTTAATTACCATATGAAAGGGTTCGTGCACAGAGAGGAATGTCGGGAAAGCGATGGCTGTTTGGGGAAGCTCCCATTTATTAACATTTCAACAAAACAAAACAAAAGTCAGGTCACTAATCCCCAGACAAAATCACACAACAATAGGCTATATGTGCAGCAAACCTGTAACCAGAGAAGTCAAGTCACTAATCCTCGTCTTCCTCTTCTTCCTGCGTACTGAAACCACCAAAGTCCTCATCTTCAGTGTCGGAAACGAACAGGTTCAGGGTGGCTTCGTCAACCACTCTCCTCTCTCCTTCATTGTCACTCAAAACCAACGAACTCCTCTTCATCACTGTCGGCATCGAACAGCCTCTGAAGCCTCTGACGGCCATCAGCGCCAGCTGTGGCGGCGTCATCCTCTTCATCCCGCAGCAGTCCAGCGTTTTGGAACCCGTTGGTGATTGTGGATGTTTTCACACTCCTATAATATTCCGTGCTGAGACAGTTCCTCCTGCTGCACCGTCCAACGCCTCACCATTGACTCATCGATGCCCAGGTTACGCGCGGCTGCTGTTTCCCTCTTTTAATGCGAGATTGACTGCTTTCAACTTGAAAGCTGCCTCGTGTGAATTTCTGCGTACCTTCCCCATGGTAAGTGAGAGTGTTGCTTCTACTGCTCGTTCTCATGCTGTCGAGAACGAGCAAAGCTTTTTTTTGGTGAAAGAATCCTCCAGGGCGCTTCTTGTTAACAGTCCGAGTGAGTGGCAGGTCGAACGTCAAAGGCACTTCATCCATATTTATGATCTGCTCCGGTTCGATGGAATATTCCTTGATCTTCCTTTGTGTGAATTCGCCGAAGTTTGTGATTTTCTCCTGGTAGTCGGGGGAGGGAGTTGATGGCCGAGTGGCCGTTTGCTTACCGTAATTACCATATGTAAGTGGTCACGCACAGAGGGGATTGTCGGGAAAGAGATGGCTGTTTGAGGAAGCTCCCATTTACCGTATTACCGTAACATTTCAACAAAACAACATAACACAACACCACCGTTGTTTATTTTTACAGTGCACACAGTGTCCGCGGTGTGGTGAAAAGAGGGCAAGAGAGGAAATTAAAACAGAAGTGGATTTATAGTTAGAAAGAGTGCTAAAAAAGAGAGATTTTATTTGTATTTTTTTTTTTTTTCTGAAAAAATCCATAGATAAGACGCACCGTTATATAAGCCGCAGGGGCCAAAAAACGGGAAAAAAGCCGCGGCTTATAGTCCGGAATTTACGGTAATTTATTTTTTATTTTTAGACTTCTCAGAGTATTCAATAAAGATTCAGGATACGGGCCCTCATCCTCTCTGTCTTGAGTGTGTCTTGCTTGTGTCTTGCTTGTGTCTTGCTTGTGTCTCTCTCGCTCTGTGTGTGTGTGTGTGTGTGTGTGTGTGTGTCTTTGCTAATATCCCCAATACACCCAACGCTGTTTTTGTTGACACCAGCCATAAGCAGGTGCTGATGCTAGAGGTAGGCTGTGTCTTTGACCTGTACATGGACCTGGCATTCCAAGACAAATATATAAAATACCAACCGCTACTCGAGACCATCACGAGCCTAGGTTATACCTGTAGATGCTTATATTTGGAAGCCTGGGACATGTACATAAATGCACCATGAGAGGCCTGCAGATTGCTGGCCTGACAAGAGCAAGAGCCAAACAAACTGTCAAATATTGCTCTGTCTCAGCAATTATTGGCAGTCTAGCAGTGTGGAGAAGGAGGTGCTATGTGTATCCATAAGTGCTCAGTATTAATTGACCCTGATATATTTGTTTCCCTGCTTATGAAATGTAATTTGTGGAACCAAATAAAGTATTTAAAATGTGTGTGTGTGTGTGTGTGTGTGTGTGTGTGTGTGTGTGTGTGTGTGTGTGTGTGTGTGTGTGTGTGTGTGTGTGTGTGTGTGTGTGTGTGTGTGTGTGCGGGCGTGCGTGCGTGCGTGCGTGCGTGCGTGTGTGTGTGTGTGTGTGTGTTAGTTCATCCACAACTGTGTTCATGTTGAACTTTGTGTTGGTTAAGTTGTTCTACTTTGTGGCTCTGTGGTACGTGATAGATAGATAGATAGATAGATAGATAGATAGATAGATAGATAGATAGATAGATAGATAGATAGACAGATAGATAGATAGATAGATAGATAGATAGATAGATAGATAGATAGATAGATAGATAGATAGATAGATAGAGATAGATACGTAGATACGTTATGGTCCTGCAAGAAGATTCAGTTAAGAACATCGAAACAGTACAGAACAGTGACAGAATAAACACACTTTCTTGACTGACACTTATTGACATATTGTCATTGAGTTGAGGGGGGAGATCAGGGTTGTGTGAAGATGTGAGGGCTTATAACAGAAAATAACTATATGCACAGTGTGTCTGTGTGTGCTGGGCGAGATGCAGTACGTGATTTTTTTTTTCTTTCTTTTTTTCCGGAATCCCCCCCTTCACCGGCAGGATGTAGCACGTGGGAGGATCACCCTATTCCCACCAGTTCCCTTCCCCCCGAACAGACGCCCTGACCAACTGGAGGAGACGCTAGTGCAGCGACCAGGACAAATACCCCTAATCCGGCTTCCCACCTGCCTGTATGGACACCGTGACCGGAGGTAACACGAGGATGCGAACCTGCGCCCCTCGCGTTGGTAGGCAGGGAATCTACCACTACACTACCCGCACACACAATGCAGTACATGATTAAAAGGTAAAGCCAGAATTAAAAGGCTTAAAAGAAGTGAGGGTGCATAATGAGAAAGGATTCTGATTGGTGTGTAGGTGCCCCCCGCCTCCTCCATCACATTCAAATGTGTCCAGTTCAAGCATTTTGTGCGGTGAGAGAAAAGCTGTTGACTGGAAGAACTTCTAAGAAAAGGTAGGCTGAAAACTACTTCCCCAAGTGTGCTCACCACAGTCAGGCTTTTCTTAACCCTGCCTGTTAACTGTGGGTGAGAGGTCTTCACAAAGATAAAGATCTCTCACCCTGTTGCTAACTGTAGACTACGGTTGAGAGATAATTTTCCACAACTTAAAATAGTTTAGAACGAACTGGTGGAGTTGATGCTTGTGGAAAGGTTTTCTCTTTGAACTGGACGTGCGGTTTGTGATGCTTATAACAACCATAATAACGAATAGACCTACGCAATATATTCAGTGGGCCGCGCTATCTGATGTCTGAAAAAATAAATACAGAGCAGTAAGAATTTGGTGGCTTGAACAACTGAATTGAAACACCGACTTTGCTGGCTGGCGGTGTTTGGACCTTCAAGCCAATCACAGTGCTTAAAAACACGAGGCCCACCCAACCGGCAAACCAGGCACAGTTTCTGAGCCATGGAGCTGACAGATTGTGTTGTGACATTAACAAAAAGGATGGTTGGTGTCCGGCCGATTGTGGTGGGCTGGTCTGGACTAAAGTCCAGGTTCATCCAATCGTCTCGAATGTGCTGCTGCTTTTTCACCTTCTGCAGGTCCCAACTCATCTCACCTGAAGTGACTGCTTGCAGTTATTGAGCTTGCCTTTGCTGGTATATGTGGAGCCTTGTCTGTGCTGCTGAAGACAGTGGCGCTGGAATGAGTTTTAAGATGGAGGGACAGTGGTCACATGGTAGCTAGAGAGCTGCAAACCCGAAGATACCCTCGCGGGCCCCTCGGGCCTGCCAATACGGGCCGAGGCCGGGCTTGTTTTTTCTTTTTTTTAATTAATAGGTCCGGGCCGGGCCGGGGTCGGGCCGTTTCAATAATTAAATTAAATAACGTTGTATTACTCGCTTGATTTTAGACAGCGAGCACAGTCAGACAAAGAGGAGGAGTGCACAGACACTCACACAGTCACACACAGAACCTCACGTGACGTTAGTGTTACACTTATTAGATGAACGAGGAGTCCAACTTGTGCAAACACATTTGTTTTATTTATTTTCGTCCGGGTGCTGTGAAACACACAATATACACAGATTAGCTCAGTTAGCTCTTGTCTTGTCACTGTTCACGCACGAAGCCTTCTGAATCTAACCTGGTTTTCCTGTCTTGCAAATGATATATCATATCATATTCCAATTCCAACTTATGACATTATCACCTTAACAACAGTTTCTCATAGAGCCGTAATAATATTCACTTCAATTCACACTTCTTTAGACAACATATTTCAATTGGCACATAAACACATTCAATAATCCCCAATATATATTCTAAACACATGGTCATTAATTCCCATTAATCTATATTATTATTCTAAATCCCTTTAATTATTCAAATCTACCCAAACTCAATATTCTCTATAATACTATATTTATCAGCTTAACAATCACTGCAACTAATGCCCTGCAACATCATTACTGTTCACTGGAATACAACCCTCTTCCCTCCCAATACAACATGAGGTAACCCAGTAACAATTACATTCAAGATAGCATTTACAGTTTCTTTCTAAACACTACTAGCACATTAATCAAACTATAACAAACTCCATGTACCATCCATACACACATTCACACACATACATCCCAAACAGCTGTTAAACTACGTTAATACCTTTCCCCTTGTATATTTTACCAGGGCTAATGCAACATCATGCTAATGTTAGCTATTGAGATCGCCAAGCTAACAGGTTAGCGCTTAGCTAATAATGCTAGTCATATCCCCATTCACGCATCTAAACACACACTCACGCCACCCAGTCGCCCATTCACACTGTATGAGTTCATGTTGTTATCTGTCTTAACCATAATTCAATTCTTACCTGTGAAACACACAATATACACAGATTAGCTCAGTTAGCTCTTGTCTTGTCACTGTTCACGCACGAAGCCTTCTGAATCTAACCTGGTTTCCTGTCTGGCTCGTGGGGTTGTAAACAGAACACGCAGGGACGCCCGCGCCCTCTACTGTCCATTTACAGGCATTACACAGCACAGACAACGTTATGCACAGGTTTGACAGGTTACTCAGACTGAAATAGCAACAACTCTCTACAGTGAAACGATTTAAATATGGCATTGGGGTGTTATTTATTATGTTTGTTTTATATTCGAATTTAAATAAATGGGGGGGTATTAACTTTAGCTTATCAGTAGTATGTTTTAACTTCTCTTAACCATTGAAATCCCTTCAGGGCCACACTCTCCCCCACAAAATCAAATGTCTCCTGACATTTCCCACAGTAGAATGTTCAGTTCAACGACAGTCCAAGGTCCAAGGTTGCCATAGGGGTCGCCGATCACTACTCGGAGTGTCTCGAATGTCACAGTGTCTGGCAATTAAGGAAGGCTGACCCAAAGTGTCGTAACTAAGAACAACCGGGGGGTGTCTCTGTCTGTGTGGGTGCTCTCTTACCGGCTGTGCGCGGTCAGCTTCCAACTCACCACCCTCAGCTCTGTCAGGGTCTGGTATAACCCCTCCTCTCTGTAGTGGCATATCCCCTTCACTCTCCTCCTCGCTCTGTGTTGTCCCCTCCTGGGCCGGGTGCTGGTGCTGAGGGCCCTGATGAGGACGATGCGGTGGCTCCTCGTCTGCCGGATGCTGAGGGCCCCGATGAGGATGAAACGATGACCCCTCGTCTGCCGGATGCTCGTGCTGAGGGCCCCGATGAGGATGAAACGGCTCTGCCCGAGGGTTCAGCAACCCTTGCCCCTGCTGGCTCCTACTGCTGGACCGGAGATGCCACCGGTACGTTGCACCGTCGCCGCTGCCGTCGGAGTCGCTGTCGCCTTCTGGTTGCTGCAGCTCCTTGCGTTGTTGCCTCGTCTTCCTCTTCGTGATCTCCCGAGCGTCTTTTTGTGGTTGAGGAGCCTTTGCTGGTGGCTGCTCGAGAGGGAGGTGGTCACACGGCAGCAGAAGATTTCTGTGAACCACTCTGTCTCTTCCTTTGCCGTTTTCTGGGGTGACTTGGTAGACCGGGCTGTTGTCACCCTTCCTGTCTTTCACTCTGTAGACCTGGCTTTCCCAGTACGCCAGGATCTTGCCAGGCCCGCCTCTTGGGGTGAGGTTACGGATGAGGACTCGGTCGCCTGGTTGAAGGTCTCTCCCCTGAATCTTCCTGTCGTAGTGGGCTTTTCCACGAGCTGCCTCTTTGTCAGCGGTCTTTCCAGCGATCTGGTATGCATCTTGCATCCTCTTTTTCCAGTGATTTACATAGTCGTCGTATGTCTCATGAGCTTCATCTTTCTTGAGATTGAACAACAGGTCGATTGGAAGGCGGGGGGAACGACCGAAGATGAGATGGTACGGTGCGTAGCCCGTTGCCTCGCTCTTTGTGCAGTTGTAGGCGTGAACTACTTTAGCCAGTGACTCCTTCCAATCTTCCTTCTCCTTGTCCTCCAGGGTGCGCAACATCGACAGCAGGGTGCGATTGAATCTTTCTACTTGCCCGTTTCCCTGCGGGTGGTATGGTGTCGTGTGCGAGCCCTGGATGCCTGAGAGATCTTTCAGCCTCGCCATCAGTTTGTTCTCGAACTCTTTGCCCATGTCATGGTGTAGCTTGTCGGGGAAGCCGAACTTGAGTGCAAAGTCGTTGAAGAGTTTGTCGGCCACAGTTTTTGAAGCTTTGTTCTTTGTTGCGTAGGCTTGGGCAAACCTCGTGAAGTGATCCATGACCACCAAGATGTATTCATAGCCGTGCTTACATTTATCCAGATGTAGAAAGTCTATTGAGACTAGCTGGAATGGATAGGTGGTCTGGATCGGTGTCAAAGGTGCACGAGTCTGCTTGCTTGGCTTCTTCTTCTTCAGACATTCGCAAACTTGTGTGACAAAATGTTCAACATCTTTGTGCATCTGTGGCCAGTAGAATCTCTCCCGGATGAGGTCAAGCGTTCTTTCCACCCCCAGGTGGCCCATGTCTTGGTGCAGCTCTTTGAAAACCAACTGATGGTAGGCTTTGGGGATCACCAGCTGTTCTCGGCGTGATGTTCTGCGGCGCAGGACGCCATCTTCATCCACTTGGATCTTTAGCCATTGTCGCAGTAGCATGGTTACCGCAGGGTGCTCTGCTTTGATCTCAGTTCTACTTGGCCTCTTGTTCTGTGACTTAAACCAGAGGACTCTGGATAAGAACTCATCCTCCTCTTGAGCTTTACAGATTTGTGCTGCGGTGAGAGGTTGGCCTGTCTCGCAGTCCTTTACCAGGCTCAGGGCGCTGATGTGCACAACCCCAACCCCCTGGCAAGGGTCTCTCCTTCGCACCATCACGCTCTCCATGGATGCACTGATTGCCTCTTGACCGACCTCACCAGTACAGCTGCTCATGTACTCTTCCATGTCCAGGGGCATCCTGGACAGCCCATCAGCGTCAGCGTTGTTCTTGCCGGGACGATAGCGTATGGTGAAGTTGTAATCGGCCAGCTCCGCCACCCATCTGTGCCCCGTAGCGTTGAGTTTTGCAGAAGTGAGCACATATGTCAACGGATTGTTGTCCGTGTAGACAACAAATGATGAAGCATGGTACAAGTGATCACGGAACCGTTCACATATGGCCCACTTCATCGCTAGAAACTCTAGCTTCCCGGAGTGGAGATGGTATCTTTTCTCTGCTGGACTCAGGGTGCGGGAGCCATACGCTATCACTCTCATCTTTCCCTGCTGTCGCTGATACAGCACAGCACCCAAACCAACCTGTGAAGCGTCACAGTGTAGCACGAATGGCTGGGTGAAGTCTGGATATCCGAGGACCGGCGGCTTTGTCAGTGCCTCTATCAGCTGGTTCAGCACTGTCTGGTGGGAGCTGGTCCACTGGATAGGTGTTCGTGATGGCAGGTGACCTTTCTGTTTCGTTACTGTTTTCTTGCGTCTTCCCGCTGGTGGGTCTGGGGTGTGTTGTTCAGCGTTTGTGACCGTTAGAATGTTGTAGAGTGGTTGAGCCACGCGCGAGAAGTTGGGGATGAAGGGTCGATAGTAGGAGAGGAACCCCATTATCTGGCGTAGGTCACCAACGGTGGCTGGTGTTCTCTCCTGTAGAGCCCTCACCGGCGCCATCTCCGCAGGGTCCATGGTGTAACCCTCTGCTGTCACCACCTTGCCGAGGAACTTCACACTGGCCCTGAACAGTTCACATTTCTTTGGAGTCAATTTCACACCATGCTCTTTATAGCGCTGGAGGACCAACCGGATATGCTCTAGGTGTTCTTCAAAGCTGCTGCTGTGTACCAGGTTGTCATCCAGGTATGGGAGGCAAACCGTGTCTCTGAGGCCAGCCAAACAGTATTCCATACTCGTCTGGAATTCTGCGGGGGCGGAGCTCAGACCAAAGGGTATGCGGACCCATTCATAGAGCCCCCAGGGCGTGATGAAGGCTGTCCACGGGCGGCTCTCTTCATCCAAGAAGCCCTGGTGGTACGCTTTACCCTGGTCGAGCACCGAAAACCATGAGCTCCCGCCCAGTGCATCCAACATGTCCTGAATCCTTGGTATGGGATGCCTGTCGGGGACTGACTTGCGGTTGAGTTCTCGGTAGTCACAACAGAGACGAAGGCTGCCATCCTTCTTGCGGACGCATACCACAGGTGATGAATAGGGCGATCGTGATGGGGTGATCCACCCTCTGTTCAATAAGTCTTGGAGGTATTCTTTTACTTCGCTGTGAAGGGGCTTGGGAACGGACATGTAGGTCTTTTGCACTGGGCTAGGGTCATTGAGGGTGATGCGCATTTTGAGAGATGGAATGCTCCCTACATCATCGCCATTCCATGCAAAGGCCTGACACTCCTCCCTTAGCATCCTCTTCGCCGCTGCCTGTTGACCCTCTGGGAGATGTTTGAGGTCCACAGGGGGGTCCCATATCGTTGGTTTTTCCTCTTGCTCGCTGTCAGGTTGTGAGGCAGGGCGTGTCATGCTGGTCGGCTCGTTTGACTTGGACGCCATGCTGGTGACGGGTGTTTGGTTGTTCTCTTTGGTCTGAACAGCGGCTGAGTACACCGTCTTCACTGCCTCCACATGTCCAATGATTTTATGACGTTCCAGATAGATGGTGTGGGCTGTGGTATTTGTCATGGGTATCGGTACATACGGTACCTTCCTTTCAGAGATCCGCACCATGACTTCATTGAGAGCTACCCCCTCTGGTGGTGGGTTCAGAATGTCGGGTGAGAACAGCATGTCCTGCCCCCTACTATGTGAGCTCACGTGTGCTCGGACGTAGATGGTTGTGACTTGGCTGGCGGGCAGGGATACTCTTTTCCCACATGTGCGGATCACACCAGTCTCTGGTTCTGAGTCATTGCTCTGCATTAGCTTCACCACACTCTGAGCTGTTCTCACAGTTATGGCCAGGGCTTTACTCACTCTGTGTGTTAGCTGTTTTCTCCCATCTTTGGTCTTTCTCTCGCTCCCGTTGATGACGATCTCGATGACGTTGTAACCTATGATGGGGTCACTGGCGACTGCTGAGTCACTACACACGAGCACTGGCACTTGTAGGTCACTTGTCATGGGGGGATCATTGTCCAGTCGGAAGCAGACTTCAATCCAGCCGATGTAGGGGATGGGCGTGTCATTGGCGGCGAGCACTGTTAATGTCTCCTCCTTCAGAAGGTCTGAAATGGGCCGGACAACAGTGTGTGGCAGGTGTTTCTGTCGCCATGACTCATTTATTATGCTGGACTGTGCCCCTGTGTCCCACAGGACTTTAACTGGATGATTGTCCATGAAGCAGTTTATCATACATCTGTCTCCTACAAGTCCCACTAGGCGTGACTGGTGCTGGGGTGGTAGCAAGTGAACTACATTGGCAGCGAATGAGGTGTCGATTGTCTTTTCTGTGCGGGTGGTTAAGGAAAGAGTTGTTGGGCTGGTCGCAAACGGCTCATTTTGGGACGATGTGTCTTGGACTACTGATTGCCCCGCCTCAGTAATCCTCGCCCGTTTCCCGACGGGAATCTCTGCTCTCTGCATCCACGAGAGAAGTGGCCCTCTTGCCCACATTTGTAGCAGTGTGAGCAGTTTTCGCCTACTTTCTCGTCTCTGCACCTTTGACAGCCTCTCTCTCGTTGTCTTGGTCCAGGAGGGCGGGGATATGTCTCCATTGCTGCGAGGAACATCTGCTTCATCTCTGTGCGGAGTTCTTCCATCATCTGCTGCGTGTTCATGTTGTCTGACTTGGTCTCTTTCCCTTTCACCGTTTTGACTGCCACTGTTGCGTTAGTCTCTTTTGGTTTAGAGGGGCTTTGAGCAGGTGTGGGCTCCGTTTGAATTTCAGATTGAAGCTCCTGCACTTTGGGGGTTTTGAAAGCACTGAACCTTTTGCGCTTTTCCAGCCTCTCGCTCTCCACCTTTGCCGCTTCATTTACCTTCTCAATTAGCTCTTCATCTGTGATGCTTATGACGCTGAGGTAGGGCAGGATATGGAATTTCACAGAGTCACTGAATAGTCCAGTTTCAATAGAGCGGAGAAACTTGCGTTGAATGGTGAGCCTGCTGTAATGGTCATCGTTTTCCTCATTTGCAGCTCTCCATAAGAGTTTCTCTTTGAGCTCGATTGCTCGGAATACAAAGTTCAGGGTGGTTTCTCTAGGCTCTTGGGAGATGTTGACGAGATGGTGGTAAAGGTCAGTGGAGCTGTCGACCTTGTAATGACCCTTCAGGATGGTGAGAAGTGTGGCGAGGGTCAGGTCACGCTTGATCTCCAACATGTCTCTCAAAGGCAGCCCTGGGCTGACAGCCCTGATTACAGCTTCCACCACTTCAGGCTCTGAATGTCCTTTGTCCCTTCCCATCTCAATCTGGCGAATTAAGCTGAGATATGACAAGTTCTCCTTCCGCCCACTTTCTCCAATTTGCCCACAGATTTTAAACTCCCGTCTCATTGTCACCTCTTGCAGATGGCGAGTTGGCACTGCTCGGCGCTGGAACAGAGAGTCTGTGGTCGGTGGGGGCGGCTTGTAGGGTGAGGAGGGTTCCTCTTCACCTCTCTGTCTGTCTGAGGATCCTTCTTCGTTTGACTGGAGGCGTCCTCCATTTTGTTTATCGATGTAAGCCAGTAGGTCAATGAGGGACTGATGACTTTGCTCTGTTTCCTCTTCTTCCTCGATTTTATCCAGCACACCTTCCGCTGTCTTGATGAGCGCCCTTCTTGTCTTACTGCGGGGGTCTCCGCTGTCCACGCCGTCACATTTCAGTCTCCTGCAGACATCCACGAGAGACTGTTCCCCCAGCTGCCATAAGGCTGCACTCACTTTGTCACGCTGAAGCTGGTTGTCTTCCATCTCGGTGAAGATTGATCAAGGTTCGTCTCATATGAAGGGGGAGGTAGTTGAGTTGATGTTGCTCTCTAGCGCCCCCTCCTGGCTGGCTCGCCAAAATATGTTACACTTATTAGATGAACGAGGAGTCCAACTTGTGCAAACACATTTGTTTTATTTATTTTCGTCCGGGTGCTGTGAAACACACAATATACACAGATTAGCTCAGTTAGCTCTTGTCTTGTCACTGTTCACGCACGAAGCCTTCTGAATCTAACCTGGTTTTCCTGTCTTGCAAATGATATATCATATCATATTCCAATTCCAACTTATGACATTATCACCTTAACAACAGTTTCTCATAGAGCCGTAATAATATTCACTTCAATTCACACTTCTTTAGACAACATATTTCAATTGGCACATAAACACATTCAATAATCCCCAATATATATTCTAAACACATGGTCATTAATTCCCATTAATCTATATTATTATTCTAAATCCCTTTAATTATTCAAATCTACCCAAACTCAATATTCTCTATAATACTATATTTATCAGCTTAACAATCACTGCAACTAATGCCCTGCAACATCATTACTGTTCACTGGAATACAACCCTCTTCCCTCCCAATACAACATGAGGTAACCCAGTAACAATTACATTCAAGATAGCATTTACAGTTTCTTTCTAAACACTACTAGCACATTAATCAAACTATAACAAACTCCATGTACCATCCATACACACATTCACACACATACATCCCAAACAGCTGTTAAACTACGTTAATACCTTTCCCCTTGTATATTTTACCAGGGCTAATGCAACATCATGCTAATGTTAGCTATTGAGATCGCCAAGCTAACAGGTTAGCGCTTAGCTAATAATGCTAGTCATATCCCCATTCACGCATCTAAACACACACTCACGCCACCCAGTCGCCCATTCACACTGTATGAGTTCATGTTGTTATCTGTCTTAACCATAATTCAATTCTTACCTGTGAAACACACAATATACACAGATTAGCTCAGTTAGCTCTTGTCTTGTCACTGTTCACGCACGAAGCCTTCTGAATCTAACCTGGTTTCCTGTCTGGCTCGTGGGGTTGTAAACAGAACACGCAGGGACGCCCGCGCCCTCTACTGTCCATTTACAGGCATTACACAGCACAGACAACGTTATGCACAGGTTTGACAGGTTACTCAGACTGAAATAGCAACAACTCTCTACAGTGAAACGATTTAAATATGGCATTGGGGTGTTATTTATTATGTTTGTTTTATATTCGAATTTAAATAAATGGGGGGGTATTAACTTTAGCTTATCAGTAGTATGTTTTAACTTCTCTTAACCATTGAAATCCCTTCAGGGCCACATTAGTCTGCCAGTCATACTCATGTCATGACATCTGACATGTAGCTTTCCGCTCAGTCAGCGACAGACAGCGTGCTGTGTCAGTGTGTAAAAAACAACAAAACAAGCCATGTGTGCCGTGTCCGTCGGTGTACAGCGGACAGCTTCGAACAGAGAGAGAGAGAGTCAAATAGAGAGAGAGAGGCTGCATGAGCTGCGCCGCCCGCAGCAGCTGAGGAACAGAGAGAGAGGGAGAGATATGTCATTATATTGTAATATTGGCTTCGGACCTCGCAACGGGCTCGGGCCAATTAATTTCATAACTCATCCGGGCCGGATCGGGCACGGGTCTGCCGGGGAGGGCTCGGGCCGAGATTTCAGGCCCGCGCAGCTCTCTAATGGTAGCGCAGTGGTCTGCCACCAAGTGGCCAAAAAGGGTATGACTCAGGAAGCGTTTTAATTGTTACACTGTCACCGCTAACCAATTAATCAACCAAACCAATAAAAAAGAATATTGTTACCAAAAAAAACTGCAGAAAAAATAAACAGTGTAAACAATGTAGGTCTATCATTCTCATCTAGCCAAGGAAGTGGACTATCGCTGCCAAACCTTATGTCAAGGATTTCCTTTTTTTTTTGTACGGCTAATACAATAAAAACAGAACAAAAACACTGTATATTCCCAAATAGTCGAATCAAATGGCATCCTAATCAACGGGAAGACATATGGATTTCAGCTGCGTACAGCAGCTACCAGCAGATGGCACCTTATTCCCCTTATTTCCCAAAGTGTATTGTGTGCGCCTATCACTCCCAATGCAGAAGCGATCACTGCCACTGTCTTCAGCAGCACAGACAAGGCTTCACATATACCACCAAAGGCAAGCTCAATAACTGCAAGGGGGGGGGGGCGCACACCCCCCAATCACCATCAACGGCACAGTGGTGGAAAGGGTGGACAGCTTCAAGTACCTGGGAGCAGTGGCGTCATACCCATTGTAACTGAGGGGGCAATTGCCCCCTCAGATTTTTGAGAGGTAAAAAAAAAAAAAAAAAAAAAAAAAAAAAAAATTTAAATAAACATAGGCTATAATATTATAGGCTGTGTGTGGTAGTTGAAACATAGTTTCAAGTTGACGTTTATTTACGTCAACTTTTATTTACGTCGGACATTTATTTACGTCGAATTAAAATGTCCGAACACGTCTAACGTATGCACATGACGTGCACCTATGTGCAATGAATATGCCACTGACTTGTCTTATCGCTATTCTGCCGCATTGCCTATTGCTGCTTAGTATTGCTTATTGATGCCTATTTCTTATTGCCTATTGCTCATTGCTTGTTGCCTATTTGTACTATGTCGTAAACGGAGTCCACAGCACAAGAATTTCACACGTGATACTTGTACCATGGAGTGACAATAAAAATCTTGAATCTTGAATCTTGAATCTTGAATGTTTGTAGTTAAAACAAAAACATAAATACTGTATAGGCTACATACAGTACAACACAAAAGGCTGTTATTTACCCTTTGTCACCACCTGGTGAGTAAATATATATAACTAAAACCATTAAAATTGACAACCGGTCCGCGACTTTTTTTCCCATGTATCTACCAGTCCTTGGCACAAAAATGGTTGGGAAGCCCTGCTCTAGAGGACACTAGATGAGACTAATGGAAGAGAAAAGATGTCTACCTTCTGAAAAGGCAATACCAGCCAAAATAAACATTGTGTTACATTGCTTTGAAACGTGTGGTCTCCCTTTTTTGTCAAGTCCATTGAGCCTGGGCAGTGGCAATGTACTTAGTCTGGTGATTATGGATCTTTCCAGGAGGCTGAGAGCAGTTTGGAAAATAGCCTTATGGTTACACCTGCTCACTCTGTTAATTTAAAATGAGATCTAAATCTGGCTTCCAACCCCCCAATTTTTTTTTCGCCCCCTAGCGGCACAAAGTCAACATTGCAGTGTGACTGACAAACTAACAAATGGACGGAGACCGATCCTTTGGTGGGGGACATTATCTGGGTTAATACCAACATAATAAGCTTCACTTTTTCTTCTGTACTGTTTTGATTTTGATAGTTTGTTTACTATAACCTGTTGTGGTTGCTGTTTGTCTGTTGCCATGCGTGCGTTTCTTACTGCCAAGAAATGTTCTCTCTGGGGACAATAAAGTCAGTAAAGTCATAATTTCAAAAATTCGGCGCCGCCCTATGGGCGGCGGCAGAGTTCGCCCCCTCAGATTTTTGGCTTGCATGACGCCCCTGCCAGGGAGTCAATATCCACCAGGACCTGACATGGGCCAACCACACCGTTGTCAAAAAGGCCCAACAGCAACTACACGGACTCAGACGCCTGAAGAAATTCGGGCTAAGGCCAAAAATCCTCAGGGACTTCTACAGAGGCACCATTGAAAGCCTGCTGACTGGCTGCTTCACCACCTGGTACGGGAACTGCACCACCATGGCCCGCAGGGCGCTAAGAAGGGTGAGGCGCGCGGCCCAGCACGTAACAGGATGTGAGCTGCCAGAACTGCAAGATCTGTACAACCAGCGGTGCCTCAGGAGGTCCATGAAGATCATCAAAGACACAAACCACCCCCACAACAGTCTCTTCTCCCTGCTACCATCAGGGAGGAGTTACAGGGTCCCAAGAGCACGCACAAATCGCTTGAGGGACAGTTTCTTCTCGCAGGCCACGAGACTCCTTAACATACAGTATACAAATAGTGTAGTAGCCGTACTGTACCGCACTGCATCTGCTACCATCACGCATGACTAATGTTCAATAGTATGTTAATTAGGCATATGCTATTTGCACCTAACAGAATGCTATTATGTTTAATTATGTTTAATTATGTTTAAAGTATGTTCATGCCATTTGCACATATTTGCCACTGTCTGTGGCGTGTCTTACTGCTTTATTGCTTGTTGCCTCTTGTTTTTATTTTTTTTATTTTTTATTTTTTTGCACTATGTTGTAACGGAGTCTACATCACAAGAATTTCACACGTGATACTTGTACTACGGAGTGACAATAAAAATCTTGAATCTTGAATCTTGAATCTACAGCTTTGAGCAAGTCCACGTCATCAGTCAGGTCCTTGTGAATGTCGGGGTCGGGGGCGTGGGGGTGGCACGCTCACTCGCATTGCTCTCCTCTAAAGACTCGGCTGGCTGCTGCTGTGCTGTTTATTCTCCTCTCTTTTCCCCACTCTCTCATGTTGCAGGGACAAATTGTCCCTTTGTCCCCCCCATTCCAGCGCCTATATGGCTGAAGTTGCATTAGATCTCTATGTAATGTTTTTGTTTGTGGTTGTTTGTTTGTTTGAAGTCATGCTCTGTAATGGTCTGGCATTATTCAGGCCTTTGAAAAATTATGGTGGAAACAATGAATGGTGTCTTTAGTTGCATTGCGATTGAATACAGTATTGCTGTGTAAAGCCTAAAATGGCATCTGTAGGCTCAAGTCAATCTATGGTGTAGTACAGTAATTTGTTGTTTGGTAGCTACATTACATTTGTAGGGATGGGTACCGAGACCCGGTACCAAACGGCCCCGGGGCCAAATTTGTAAATACTGGAGGATCAATAAGCTTTCACATTAACGGTTCTCTTATCGGTACTGGAGAAATTAAGAAAATGTTTCCTATTTATAATTAAACACATTTTATCTCACCAACTCCGTAAGACATGCCTTTTTGCAATTTCCGAACAAGAACAGATCCTCTTTTCTGCGTTGCTTTCTCAATCTCTCTCTCAGACGAGAGACAGGCAACAGCTGCAGTGTTGTCAGATGGTAAATGTTGAATTAGCATACCAGAGGGTCAAAATTATCGTTTTTGGAGGTCAATGTTATTTCTTTGTGTGCTCCAACTGACTGACATGTTTTATGGTCACTCACGATTCAGTAGGTCACGGGTTGGCTTGGTTCCAACCTTAAAACTCGTTATATAAGGATTTTTATGGAGAAAATAAATGGGAAATTCACTTCTGGGGCAAAAGATGTCATGTGACTGTTCAGTTCTACAAACAGGTTGCACGGTATACCGGTACTACAACAGTACCGCGATACCCTGACGTTAAAAATGATACTATACCACGTTAATTTAGTACCGGTACTTTTAAAAATGACATGAGTTGCGTTGCATCCATGTGCCACCGTCTGTTTCTCCACCGGAGTCTGTGTGCTGCAGCTTTGCTCTGTCTGTTTCAACTCCCTGTGGGCGTGCCAAGTCCGCCCTCCCCTGTCTCACAACACTCCACTCTCCTGTCGTTCAGCCGACATGCAGTGTTGCCAACTTGGTGACTTTGTCGATATATTTAGCTACTTTTGAGACCCACGTGGCAACTTTATTTCTCAAAGGCGACTAGTGACAAATCTGGCGACTTTTTCTGACCATGGGAAGCAACGTTAATGTGTTGAATCTCTACGGATTTTGCCTGTAAATTGGGTGCGGGGTGCTGCTGCAGCGGGTGCTGCTGGCTTTTCCTCCCTCCCTCCCTCTCTCGCTCCTTCTCTCTGCCTGTCTGACAAAGCTGTCCGTCTGTAAAACGATGTTTAGACAGGCAAAAGGGGGACAACACGTCCACTTGACTTGCCAAAGCATCTCTCCAACAGACGATCCGACTAGTACAAAGTGTGACAGTTTAGCGAATGTGATAACTTGACGTTATTAACGTCAAGTCAAGCGAGTGTGATTTATTTTGTGAGAAGCAAACTTTTTTCAGCGTCGTTTGACGAGGCAATGCAATGCGCTCATGAGCGCCTAACCTCTGCCAAGGAGGTAGGCTATTGAGTCATGACGGTGTTTAAGAGTGATATGAGGTTGCAAACTGTATAACGTTAACTGTTAAAGAAATCACATACACTAAGTATAAGGGACATCAGATTACTGCATATTACCATGTAAAAGCTTTAATAACACAGATTTTTTATTTTTTATTTAGAATAATCCATGATTAATGTTATACTAATTGTCAAAAACTCACCTACATGTATGAACAAACAAGAAAACACTTGACACCACATACCACATAGGCCTACTGTACATTTTATTGTGAAAAATAATGAACATACATGACATTTTTTGTTTTTTTTTACCTTTATTTATACAGGGGGGAGTCTCACTGAGAGCAATGCTCTCTTTTTCAGGAGTGCCCTGTTCACATTCACACACACATTTTTGTTGGACTTTTGTTGATGTGTGCACTGATTACCCCGGGCTGAACAGGGCTGAACCAGGTGAGGGAAAGATAATGTCCGTGTTCGTCCTTTGAAGTGGTGATGTTATTGACGTATATATCCCCATCGACTCACTAGTGTAGTCTCATTTAGCCGTTTGCTAGCTAGCCGCCCTTTTCACAGCACGTAAAAGCTTCGAAACTCATAAAAGTGGTCCTCGTGTGTGAAGATGATATTACTAAACACTGGTTCGCGTTTGATTAAGCCAGCATTGCCCAGAGAGATTATTAGAAGCATCGCGCCAAAAACCCATTCAAAACTCCCATAGGCGAAAACCGTGAAGAAACAGGACTGTTAGCATCGATGATTTCCGGACTCGTTCCTGCGGCTCTCTATTGGCATAGTACATTTCACTTTGTTGCATGTCAAATTGATGAAGGAGGGCACTTCAAGTGACATCATCATATACACTGTGTTAATCTGGGCCTGACTAGGACATACAGTACATTCACCTGCATCTCAACAGGATTTACAGCACAGCCACCCGAACACTCAAGGCCAACAGCATCAACTCGATCAGCTCAGAAATGGCAAGAAACAATACAGGAAATCTCAGAGATGGAAAGGATAACTTATAGGGTTAGAAACGCAGTGGCAACAGACTCTATAAAAATGGTGAAAACAGATTGTTCATAATGATAGAAATGACCAATTTCTATTCGGGGGAGGTGGGAGGGTTATGGATGTTAGTTAGAAGTTCAGATTAGTAAAGAGTTTCAAGGACCATAGCTACTGATGTTCTGCAGCTACCCTTTTTTATGTCAGAATATGCCGAGCTCTAGACAATCCTACATGCGTATCCTGGGCACATATATTGTCAGGTTAATTTACCTTCGTAGCCTGTCTACTGTGTCAATTTATACATGTGAATGATACAGAATATGGACTATTGGTAAAGGTTTGTGTTTTTCTGAAATATATATGATTCTATTTTTGATATTGATTTTTTTGTATGTTTTGTGATGCTCATTCATAAATAGCATGCAGACATTATTCAGCTTATAGCCTTTTACCTCCAGGGAGCCAGGCCTAATTGAGGCAGTCTTGTCTGAGTCAAATGATTTATCTGATTATTGTTATTTAACATAATGGATGTTTGTCCCTACCTAGTGCCTATCTTTGGGAGCCTCACTAATTTGATAATAGACTTTCTAAATATTTACTGTTTTTCATGCATCATTTGCTATGCCTTTTAGAGGTGATAACTGATGTCTTGTGACAGAGATGCCTCATAGCCTGTTTCACATGTGGTGCTTTGATTAGCTATGATAGTAGAGCCACTCCCTACTTAAGATGGCTTCACGTTCACAGTGTCTGACTGTAACCATTTCTTTGATAAAGGTCAGAGAATGAAACCTCACATAATACATTTTAATGCAAGTTTGGACAGTGTGCAGAACTCTCCTTTACAATTTTCTTTGTCCTTGTCCTACACACCTATCAAGGAAAAGAGACGTGTTGTTTTTACTTCTAAAATGTCAGAATATGACATCAGTGTGGTTGAGTTGTTGGTCCCTGCACAGAAGCACAACTATTTTGAGTTACTTTCACAGTCACGTAGATTCTTCACTTGAGGTTCATTTTTATTAAGAACAGAGGAAGGAACTTTGTGTCATGCGTCCTTTGTGCCAACCGCCCCCACACTGACCAACACTGTTCTGTCCAAAAGCAGAACTTGTTACCTGCTCACTCTTCACTCTGTCAGTAGAGTGCTGTGGATTTTGACAAATGGGTTCCATGCTTGCTTGTTTAGGTGGGATTTCATGAATGCAGCATTTGTGATCCAGCTGCCTCAAATATTGTTCTTCAGTCATCTTTGTGGAAGTTGAAGGATACTGCAGCCATGTTGTTGGCAGAAGCTGGATGTGTGTTTGTGGCTTTGCTCCTCTACCTCTCAGGTATGAAGTCATTGTGTTTATACAGCTTTTGTCAAATATGGTCATTAACTGTAAATTAGACTTCTTGAAGTTGTTGATGTTTGTGTCTACAGTACTCTGCAGTTAGCCCCATATACTCTTGGGACTTTTGACTGTGTTTACATCCTTTTACTGATGTTTGGTATGTTTTTGAAGAGCGCATTTTGAATAAGTAGATAATTATTTAGAAAATATAAGTATAAAAAACTGAAGGTTTTGTGAAGTACAGTAGCAAGTGAAACACTTCATGTGTTAGAATGAAGCTTTTCAAGTACACGTAATGCGCAACATGCTATCATCATTCAATTAGTGTAGAAAGCAATAATTTTAGGTGCAGAAATCAGTCCAGATCTTTTGATAATGTAAGCTTCTGTTTCAGGATTTCTGGAAGCAGACAGGATCTGTGCCTTGAAGGGCACATCAGTGGATCTGCCCTGTTCAGTTACACATCCCACTTCAAGCAAGACATGGTATACTGTAAAACCAGATGACCAGGTGTCTGTTCTTCTGAATGAGATCTCTACAGACACTCGTGTTCTGTATGATAAGTCTAAAGAGAGTAACTCCACTCTAACAATCAATGATCTAAGAGAGAACGATACAAATACATACGGCTGCAGAGATTCTACTGACAACTCAAAATTGAAATTGACCAGTGATATTTCTCTCCGTGTTACAGGTACAGTGGTTCTTTGTCAGTGAGTCATCACTTTGAGAATAATATCAGTATAATATCACCAGGCTATACACATTTTAACAGTCATTTTCTATACGTCATTCCAGACCTCCAGGTAAAGGTGATTCCTGTCACAGTGACAGAGGGACAGAGAGTAACACTGATATGTAGCACCAGCTGTGTTCTGACTGAAAAGCCTACAGCCTACATATGGTACAAGAATGGAGTGTTTCTCTATCAGGACTGGTCTCCCTGGTACCAACACCTGGTCAGCAGTGAGGAAGCAGTCAGCTACTCCTGTGCTGTCAAAGGCTACGAGCATCTCAGAGCCCCTCAAGTCTCAGTGGGTGAGTGCTGACATTTAAGCTCCTCATCATATTACAGTACATCTAATAAGCTGCTAGCTTGATATATTTTACATTCTTACTAAATTAAATGTTGTGACTAATGACGTTCATCAATATAAGACTGTGTGACATTTATTTACCTCCTACAGTATAGACTGCCAGCTCAGTGAAGTGGTGATAGTGTGTGGTCCTTTAAAATATTTTATAAAGTAAATCCTGCATGTCTTTAAATATTGTGACTCATTATTGTGATGAAGTTCATTAATATTAGACTGCATGTAATTTCTTTCCCTCCAGATTCTGTCACATCGAGCTGCTTTAGTGTGACCTATGCTGAAGGGAGGATGTGTTCTTCTGAGCAGCCCTGCTCCATCACATATCCCACAGGTTACAGCTACTGTATATTAGCTGACAATCACTGACAACAATAGTTTAAGGGTGCATCAGGCTAATCTCACTCCTATAATAAGGCAGAGGGGGTCTGCGGCGGACAGCATGGCGTGCACAGTGGACAACTGCTCAACTGTACATGCTCAGAATGGCACGCAAAGCCCGGTGCCAGAACGGCATGTGACGTGCAGAGTTAGAAATGAGCGTGTAAAGTGCACAATATTTCTAGTTAATGTAAAATATTAATCAGCCTCTAGGGGCAAACAGTAAGAATTGCAAAATCATCAATAGCACTTTTCCTACACAAGTTTATGGCACAAGCCATAAAATTACATTTTAGGGTTCACAGTGACTTCAATTGTATTGCTCCTGGGCGTTCGGGTAGCACAGTGGTAGATTCGCTGCCTAGTGCCTATCAGCACAAGGGTCACAGGTTCGAACCCTCGTGTTACCTCCGGCTTCGTCAGGCGTCCATACTCCATACAGGCACAATTGGCCGTGTGTAGGTGGGAGGCTGGATTTAGGGTATGCGTCCTGCTCGCTGCACTAGCGCCTCCTCTGTTCAGTTGGGGCACCTGTCGGTGGGAAGGGGAACTGGGGGGAGTAGCGTGATCCCCCCCAACGAGCTATGTCCTGCCAGTGAAACTCATCACTGTCAGGTGAAAAGAAGCGGCTGGTGACTGCACATGTATCAGAGGAGCATGTGCTAGTCTACAGCTCTCCCCAGATTGGCAGAGGGGGTGGAGCAACGATCGGCACAGCAGGGAGAATTGGACAAGTACAATTGGAGAGAAAGCAGGGGGGTGGGCGGGGGTATCAAAGACTTTAAATGTATTGCTCCTGTCCTTTTCCTTTAATAGCGTGTTTTGTATTTCTTTTTAAACAATGTACATAGCTAATAAAGAATTCCGCAGCCATTCAGTTCAGTAAGTGATGAAAGTGTATTTATCATCTCCCAACAGAACTACATGTTGAAGTGAAGCGTACCGGTGGACAGTCTGTCAAACTGACCTGTAGCACCAGCTGTACCCACAGACCCATCTACATCTGGTGGTTCAAGAATGGGGTCCAAATATCCTTAAATAAAGACATGGTTTCCAGCTCCTCTGTTGCCAGCTACTCCTGTACTGCAGTAAACCATGAGGATCTCCGCTCTCCTGCAGTGTGTGAGTATGAACCAGCTCATGGTGTATCAGAGGTGTAACTACTGTAATACAGTTGCTTTGGGGCCCATAACAGTGTAGGGCCCGCACTCCTCTTTATCTCAATATATTGTATGATAAAACTGTCCAGATCTATGATAGTGATGACACAGTATAGTACTCAATGAGCCAATGCATCTGCTCCATGGTGTCACATCATTTATTCACCAAAATAACAATAAATATCACTGAATATGTTTTCATCTGTTATGCTGCTCTGACACCACATTGTGTCAAGTATAAAGACAGTAGCACCGTGGTCTGTTTTACATTGTGATGGGCGTGGCCGACTTTGACCATCTAGCATTGGGTCTTGACTCATTACGTCACTGTACTTTATAACTTATTATGCGACATTTCTTTCATTAGTCTACAATGTTTCAAAGGCAGGAAGAAACATCACCTTTATAACAACACACAAACAATACATAAAACTTAACAATCTGTGTGTCACACCATTATTATGAGATCCATATCATTGCTAACAGTATTGCAACAATAGTAATGATTGTGCTTAACTTTTATTTTTAATTATGAACATATTTAATTATGGTAATGTGCATTTCGTACATACGCATCACTGTCAATATTGGCTGCTCTGGTCACCACCACCATGTTCATTATGACAATTTAGTCAAAGAATCATAATTATTCCAGCATAGAGCAAGAAATGCTATATCATTCTGTGTCCAGGGCCTTACTGTACACTCATCTGTCTTTCATCTATATTTCAGGTACTAACTCAGTTAAGAACTGCTGGAGTGTGATTTATGTCAGCAGGAGAATCTGTGCCCTGGAAGGCTCTTCAGTGGACATTTCCTGTCATTACTCATATCCCAGTGACCTGCAGCGGCCCAAGAGTAAATTTTGGTATATTATATGGAAATCTGACATGGTGTCTCCTGAAAGTTTTGAAGATGCACGTCATGTGTATCATGAAAACATGGAGAAGCAGCACATCCTGACAATCACAAACCTGACAAAAAGTGACTCAGCAGAATACATATTCAGATTCCTAATAGATGACGTGAAAAAGAGATATTTTGGTTCTCCAGGAGTGACTTTAATTGTGACAGGTAATCCTTAATTCTTTTTCTTTCACACAGAACTTGAGTATGTTTCTTCTTCACCATGCACTAGCAGCAATCAGCAGTAATTATAGCGCCTCCATCAGGCCGATCTGTTTTATTATTTAAACACTGTGACTTTTTATCTCTGCAACTGCTGTGATCATGTATTGTGTTGAATTCATGACACCTGACTTGTCTTGAACTTGAGTTGAAGCTATGGTGAAGATAGGAGATTTTCACATGCTGTTAAAGTCTCTCCTGACTGAAAGATATGTTTTACACTGAGTGATCATTCTAACCATCTGTCAGCCCTGACAGTGCAGGTGACTCCTTCTGCCGTGGTGACAGAGGGCCAGAGAGTAACACTGACCTGTAGCACCAGCTGTCCTCTGACTGACACCATCTACATCTGGTACCACAACAGACGAGCTCTGAGCCCACCAGAGAGCCAGCACAAACACCTGGTTCTAGACCCAGTCAGCAGTCAGCATGCAGGAAACTACTCCTGTGCTGTCACAAACCTCCAACACATCAACTCCCCTGAAGAGACCCTCACTGTCACAGGTGAGCACGACTTTAACATTTGATGATCTTCACCCAAAAAGACCCAGTCAGTGTGAGTGAGTCCCTCTGGTGAAATATATAGTCAGTGTGTATACTGTAGGTCAGACCGTGACAGTTGACTTGTAGCAGTGATGCCAGCGGGTGGTAAGGTGGTGTAGTGGATAGCACTGTCACATCACAGCAAGAAGGTCATGGGTTCTAAGCCTGGTCAATCCCAGGTCCTTTTTGTGAGTGCGTTTACATGCACACTTATAAAGTGTTTATTATCAGATTTCTAGAGTTACCTGATTCTCAAGTGTCATGTAAACAGCATCCTTTACTGGATAAAGGCCGTTATCAGTGTATGAGAAAACCCATAAACACACCTAGGTTACTGCTGAGTCATCAGGTTTATTCATTGCAGTTAATGTCCACTCACACACTTTGAGGTGAGTTCCCGCTGTTTACTAAGTGCATGTGAATGCAGAAATCAGATTATTGCCAGTTCCCTGATTATTCTATATATATTATTATTGTCTTTGCTGAGAATGAAATGGGAGACATTCGGTTATGGAAGTGATTTGTAGATCAATCAGGTGATGCAGACAGTCTTTCTAGTCCAAGTGACATAAATCTACTAAATCTACTAAAACATGCTGCTGCCTCCCACCAACACCCATTCACATTTAATTTGATCACAGGGACATGGACATCTGCAGTAGCTGCAGGAACCTCTGCTGTTCTCCTGGCTGTCATACTCCTCTCTGTCTTCCTGTGGATTAGGTGAACAATTATTGTGCTTGTATTTATACAATATAATGGCATTCCATGTCTTCTCTAAAATTCATTCATTCATTAATCATTCATTCATTTCTCTACCCAGAAGAAAGAGGGCCTCCACTCAACCCTCTGGACCTGGAACACCAGCCAACATGGTGCAGGTGAAGTACAGCAATTAAACAATTTCACAGCAAAATAAAAGCATTCCTCTCTCGCCCATCCTGGCTGCCTTGAGATGAAATGACCTTCTCACAGTCAGAGCAGCAGCCTCCCTCTCCTCCAGCTCATCTCTTCAGGAAGAGCTTCATGTTCTGCTTCATGTGCTTCTTTTCTGTCCCACCTAAATCATACTCTCCTTTCCCTGACCCCTCTTATGTATGTATCCTATACCTGCACCTGCTCATCTTCCTGCCTTGTTTATTAGAACCCCACCCCCACCCACCCACTGTGTTTGTTTACTTTGTTAGGGACCGTGTACAAAAACATTAATCAGATGCTTTCCTTGTACCTGATTTAGTTACTAGCTAATTTCCACCTGTAGTCCCGTAGGCAGGTAGATGCGAAAACAGTGAAAAGTACGATTAACCTTAACCTGTAAACCCCCAAACAGGGGATCCTTTGCCGGCTGGTGCAGAGACTCGGCTATACAAATAAACTTGACCTGATCAGAAAAATACTTTTTGATAGCTCTCTTCAAAGACTTTTCCACCAGACCTCCTCAGTTTTTGACACTTTTTTCCCCAAGCTAAACTTGTTATAATTCACGTCCTCTTTAAAGACTCCAGTAGGCTTACTTTCAGCACTCATCACCTCTCAAACATGGCGGCCCCCAGGCACCAACCACATTTCCTCACTTAGAAACATATCTCTGGTGACATGAGTGCAGCCATTACACACAAGTTATTTATGTGCACTTACAGTTTAAAACCATTGGATCTTAATAGCAACAAGTAAAACATTTCTTCTTTAAGTTAACACATTGTGGTTATATATTTCCAATACATAATTATGCATTATGTATTGGAAAGGCATTAAATACATAATAGTATTAGGGGTGCAAAGATACGCAGCTGTACCGAATTTAGAAAAAAATAAAAATAAATCTGAGTTCCCACACGGACATATTAAGGGGCCGGTAGGCTACCTGTTTTTGTGTACAGCAGCAAAACCCAAAGGAATTTAATTCAATTTCAATTTCAATTAATTCTTCATTTGAAAGCAGTAAAGTATTGGAGTTTTGACTAGCATTAATTTGGGAGTGGTGGTTCACCGTGCTTTAAGACTTGAAATAATGTCGTTAGTATCCCCAATGGAGAGTTTTAGTGTGATGGAGTTCTCAACGGGCCTGAAAATTCAAACCCGACCCGACCCGACCAATTAGCATAAATTGTCGGCCCGAGCTGGGTCGGGTTCGGTCAGGCTGAAACTGAGAGCTCTAAACTGTGTGTGTGCATGTGTAACCGAGTTGAATCAGCGCGGATTCCTCATGAGTCCCGAGTGGTAGCAAGTGGATTGGTTAAACTCACTCCCCAGGTATAAAGGCATGTTAATCAGCTCCGCCAAGGGAGCTAGCTCTCTTGGCGTTGCGGTTAACATGTCGGTCTCCCAAGCCGAGGGTCGGCAGTTTGAATTCACCCCTGGGCAAGGCAAGCCCTTAACATGGGTTGCTGCAAGTACCACCTACACAACGCCGTTACACGTGCATGTATGTGTGCATGTGTGTAAGCATGGAAGAGAGTGAGAGAGAATAAAGAGAGTATCAACGTGGCTTACTGTAAATGCATAAAATATTAAAATTAAAATATTTTATATTTTTGCTCAGCCTGACCCAGTCCGACAGCAACTGAGAACTAGTTTAGGTGCTGATGTGCTTTTCCCCTGCATCTATGGTGCAGTTTCAAGATACATATGATACATTGGCTCTGTGCACCTTCAATAATACTGATATGGGAATCAGCTTTCAAAAGCCCAAATCAGTTGAACCCGAGTCATTTTATGTTGCTGTGGATACGAGGATCAGCCAAACTCTCAAAATGCAATGTCATGTAAAATAATGTATGTTGTCTCCCCATCAGTTAAACCCAGGTCCTGTGTATGACAACATCTCAGCTGTGGGTCAGAGCCCCATCCCTGCAGCACAGAGCACATCAACACAGCAGCTTGACCTTCACTCCAGCAGCGTCCACTTCTCTAAGAACCAGGGAGTTCCTCTCTCCAACATCCAACCAGCTCAGCTCCAGAGACAGGAGGAAGATCCTGTCTACTCCACCGTCCAACCAGTTCAGCCCCAGAGAGAGAAGGACGTTCCTCTCTACTCCAACATCCAACCAGCTCAGCCCCAGAGAGAGAAGGACGTTCCTCTCTACTCCAACATCCAACCAGCTCAGCCCCAGAGACAGAAGGAAGATCCTCTCTACTCCAACATCCAACCAGTTCAGCTCCAGAGACAGGAGGAGGTCCAGTCTGCTGCTGTCAACTTCAACAGACCCAACAGTGATGCTGGGTGAGCATCTCTTGTCATTACAACTGGACCTACTGGGTCCAGGAAGAGAATCATAGGCTCCCCCATGCAATGACATCATGGGGAATAGGGTTGACAGTTCACAAAATAAACAGTTCCGTTCGATAAGACAGTGTGGTGTCATGGTTCGGTATGTTTTCGATACAATAAATGTATTTATTAATTTATTTTTTTCAAAGTCTAGTCTAAAATTGTATTTCAATTTACGACAATGATTTTTTTTTTTTTTTACAACTTTAGTCTTTTTAATCTCACTCTTAGTTTACCATGATGACTTTGTAGAATACTTGCTCTGTTCAGCAGTTTGTTCGGTTTGCAATGCGTATTGAACCTAAAGCTCGTACCTAAACGGTTCCAAACGAATACGCATATTGTTATGACTCTATGGGGAAACAATATGTATCAGTTGTTTTAATAAAAAATAAATAAAACAGTCTGCACCAATTGGCTTGATGGCCACAGGTGTAATATATTGAACTAGTCAATAAACCAGACAGAGAGATCGACATGCGCATGGACGCTGGGTACTTTATTATAACGAACCAACCGGAAGTCACATGGTAATACAGATCAGTTCCACTAGGTGGTAGTATCAGACTATATACTTAATCCCAATACACTACACTCCTCCCCTTTAAACTTTAACCTCCCAAACTCAAATAATATAATTTATCCAAAAATTGCAATAAAATATTTACTTCCAATAACTTTTCTTTTCAATGTCCAGCTCCAATAATAACAACAATAACCATTAACTTGTTTGTTTGTCTTTAACTCTTGTTTTCTTTTTAACTAACAAGGGAGAGGTAGACTACTCCACCCTTGTGCCCACAAGTCTAAGGGATTATTCTGCCCTTTCTTCCGACTTGGGTTCCTAAATATTAAAATTAAAATTAAAGATTCAGTCTCTGAGGTGGAATCCGCACTCGGGCCGGATTGCGACGCTCTGGTTGTTGTGATGCTGGAGTGACAACATCGGCCTCCGCCGGGATCACGGGAGTATCACTGCGCTGAGTTGGAGAGTGCAGTTGCCGTGCAGGACTGGGTCTGGTAGGTGTCCTCGGTGGTTGAGCTGATTCAGGAGTTGCCACACTCCTGTACTGAGGCTCTGCGATGTGATGTGACGATTCTAAGTCTGTTGTCAGGTGAGTATGATCACCTGCGCGGCTAGAATCCAGGTCTTCTTCATGAGATATCAGCAGGTGGTCAATGTGGACTATGCGTTCTCTTACACCATCATTGATCAGGTATGACACAGGCCCAAGGCGCTTCACTATTGTTCCCTTGACCCATTTTTCCTTCCCCTCTCGGAAATTTCTCACCCGCACTGAGTCACCTTTGTATAAGTCTCTCAGCTTGGTCATCCCTTTATCATGGTATTTCTTTTGTTTTTGTTGTTTCTCCTCGACTGTTTCAGCAAGACTTGGCTTCAGTAGGCTGAACCTGGTCCTCAACTGTCGTTTGAGAAAGAGCTCAGCTGGCGAACAGCCTGTTACAGTGTGCGGTGTACTTCTGTACATCAGCAGAAAGTTTGCCAGTCTATGTGGCAAAGAGACAGCTGTCAGTTGAGTCTCTTTGTTTTCCAAAACTTGCTTCATCAGGGCAGCTTTGACTGTCTGCACTGACCTTTCAGCAGCACCATTAGACGCAGGGTGGTACGCTGGTACCAGGGTCTGTTTGATGCCATTTGCTTTCAGAAACAGCCTAAATTCACTGGATGTGAATTGTGGTCCGTTGTCGGAAACCACTTCTTCTGGTAGTCCATAAGAAGCAAAGATGTTGCGCAATACTTCTATAGTCTTTGCTGAGGTCGTGGTTGTCATGTGAATCACCTCTAACCATTTTGAGTGGCTGTCCACTAGTACTAAGAAGTACTGTTTATCCTTCTCACAAAAATCTATGTGTATTCGTTGCCACACTCGAGTTGGCCATTTCCAACAATACAGTGGGGCTACTGCTGGGAGTTGTCTCACCGCCTGGCATGCACTGCACTTCTGTACTGCTGTTTCAATATCCTTATCCAAGTGGGGCCACCACACGTAGCTTCTAGCTAACGCTTTCATTCGGCAAATGCCTGGATGTCCCTGGTGTAGGTCAGTTAGTAGCCTTGCTCTGTGAACTGTAGGAACTATGACCCTCAAACCCCAAAGAACACATCCTTGATCTACAGACAGTTCAGTTCTACGGGTGTAGAACGGCTTGAGTGTCTCATCATTTATGTGGTTTGGCCATCCGTTCAGAGTGAACTCCCTCACTCGGCTGAGTACAGGGTCTTTGTGTGTGCTCTGTGCTATGTCGCTGGCTTTCACAGGCAAATCCTCCATAAAAGAGAAATAGAAGATACTTCCTTCTTCTGCAGTGTGGTCTTTACTTTTTCTCGGCAGCCTGGAAAGAGCATCTGCATTTGCATGGTCTGACGACTTGCGATACTCTATATCATAGTTGTATGCCATCAGTATGAGTGCCCATCGTTGCATTCTTAAAGCAGCCAGTGTGGGAATGGCTGATTTGGGCCCCAGGATTGCCAAGAGTGGTTTGTGATCGGTAATGAGAGTAAACTTCCTACCGTAAAGGTACTTGTGGAACTTCTTCACTCCGAAAATGATAGAGAGTGCCTCCTTCTCTATTTGGGCATATTTGCTCTCTGCCTCTGTCAGCGTGCGAGATGCAAATGCTATGGGCTTTTCTTCCCCGTTCTCCATCACGTGGGAGATGACAGCGCCGACACCATAAGGTGATGCGTCGCAGGCTAGCCTCAGTGGCTTCCTGGTATCATAGTGAACTACTACTTTGCTCTGTAGTAGTTGTTGTTTTGCATCCACGAATGCTCCCTCACATGCTGGTGTCCACTCCCAAATACTCCCATCTTTTAACAGTACATGCAGTGGTTGCAGCTGTGTTGACAGATTTTCCATAAACCTGCCATAATAGTTGAGTAGTCCAAGGAATGAACGGAGTTCAGTAATGTTTGTGGGGCTCGGAGCATTTATGATGGCTTCCACCTTCTCCTCTGTGGGATGGAGCCCTTCACTGTCCACAAGGTGTCCCAAATACACCACTTCGTCTGTCATAAACTTACATTTTGACCGCTTGACCCTCACATTGTATTTCTCCAGACGACTTAAAACTTCCTCCAGTTTCAGCAAGTGCTCCTCCTTTGAACCTGCAGTTATTAAGATATCATCAAGGAAACAGGTCACATGATCAATACCTTGGAGGATTTGGTCCATCACTGCTTGGAAGATGGACGGGGCACTTGAGACTCCATATGCTAATCGATGATACATGTAGAGTCCACGATGTGTGTTTACTGTGAGGTATTTTTCTGAATCTTTATCCAACTCTAACTGTTGATATGCATGTGATAAGTCCAGCTTGGTGAACAGCTTGCCTCCAGCCAGTGTTGCAAAGAGGTCTTCTGTGTTGGGCAGTGGATACGTTTCTTCTTCCACACACTGATTTATGTTAACTTTGTAGTTTCCACAAATTCTTATTGTTTTATCAGCTTTTGGCACTGTCACGATTGGTGCAGCCCATTCACTTCTATCTATTTTTGATATAATGCCCATCTTCTCTAGTCTGTCCAGTTCTTTGTCTACAGACTCTTTTAAAGCATACGGCACAGGGCAGGCTTTCCTAAATATTGGCTTGGCATCTGGCCTTATCCTAATAGAAGCCTTGAACTCACGGATGGTGCTGGGGCCTTCTTCAAATACCCCCTTGTGTCTCTGTAGAATCTCCTCTACACCTGGATCAATAGCACCTCCTGCTGCTTTGACTTGGAAAATGTTTTTCCAGTCTAATCTTAATTTCCGCAGCCAATTTCTGCCTAGTAGTGCTGGTCGGTCCCCTTGGACAACCACCAGGGGTACTATTGCTGTCTGTTTCTCATAGTTTACCTCCACCAACACTTTTCCTAACACTGGGATCGCTTCTCCAGAAAACGTAGCAAGTGGCAGTTTACATGGCTGAAGCGGTAAATGAGACAGTGATTCTTCATACACCATCTCTGAGACTAGTGTCACACAAGCTCCTGTGTCTAGCTGCATTTCAGTGTCTTGGCCTTCAATGGTCATGTTAACCGTATAGCCCTTATCTCCACATGAAGCAGTGTATACTGTGTCTATTGAGTACACTCCAAACAGTTCAGCATCATTATCAACATCCTCTGCTTTAGCTTCAGCTCCCTGCTCTACATACTGAGTCTTGTACTGCATCTTTTTATTTCTGCACATACGTTGAATATGTCCCACCTTTGCACAATGGTGACATTTTTCTTGCTTAAACTTGCACACATTTGCTGCATGTTTACCTCCACATCTGTAGCAGGGCTGTTGTGGCTGTTGATTCTTGCCCTCCACACTGTGTTGTTGGGGTGCACTTTTGCTCTGATATTGTTCAGGCTTTTTCCATTCCTCTCTCCTTCTTCTCTGGTTGAACACTTTATTCACAGTCCCACTTTCTTTAGTTTTACCAGAAAATTCCAGTGTGTTGCGTGACGCCATCTCCATTGATAGTGCAGTGTCACATGCACTCTTGAAGGTTACATTAGTCTCTGCCAGTAGCTTCCTCTGTATAGCCTCAGCTCTCAATCCACTTACAAACCGGTCACGTAGAGCTTCATTTAGATGTCGACCAAAATCACAGTGAGTAGACAACTGCTTTAGAGCTACCATGTAGTCAGATACAGATTCTCCCTCTTGTTGATTCCTCTTCTGAAATCGAAATCTCTCCACAATGACAAGTGGTTTGGGCTTGTAATGGTCGCTGAGTGCCTTGGTCAGCTGGCTGTAACTCATGTCACTCGGTTTATCTGGCGAGACTATATTTTTCAAAAGTCCGTAGGCTTCCGCTCCAATTACTGCAAGGAACACACTCGCTGTCTTTTTATCGTCTATATCATTAGCGACCATCCACTGTTCCAGCCTCTCCAGGTATGATTCAAAATCTTCTTTACCTTCTTTATATTCGGATACGGTGCCGATGAACGCCATGCTGCCTCTTCTGTTGTTGCTAGCTTAGCAGTCACGTTAGCTTGTTAGCTCGTTTTGTTAGCCACTTCTTCCAGTGCTACAAATCTCCTTCCTTGTGATCTGTCAGCTGCAAACTTAATGTCTCTCGTCATCAGGGATGCGTTTCTTTTTATCTTGCTCCCTTTAATCCCATCTTCGTCGCCAAATTGTAATATATTGAACTAGTCAATAAACCAGACAGAGAGATCGACATGCGCATGGACGCTGGGTACTTTATTATAACGAACCAACCGGAAGTCACATGGTAATACAGATCAGTTCCACTAGGTGGTAGTATCAGACTATATACTTAATCCCAATACACTACAACAGGCACTATAATTAAAGGCCAACATCTCAAACCTTGAAAGTCCGTAGCCTACAGGAGTGTCAAACATACGGCCCGGGGGCCAGAACCGGCCCACCAAAGGGTCCAAGGGGGTGCATATAGTCTCTCCCATTTTAGCACAGTGTTTAAAAGATGACACTTTGCCCTGCTCAAAATGTCAAACTTTGAAAAGTCATAATGCTACACTGCTGATCTGATTTTGATTAAACTTGGAGGGATGATGCATCTGCTCAGTGATTGGCCCAGAGTGCCTGCATCATTCATGCAGGATGACATGTTTACTTATTTAAAAGGTTGCTTTCAATTTACGACTGTATTTAAAGAGTTGTGGCCAACCATTATAACCACAACTGAGAAAAATTGGCTTATACAAATTTTTAAAACACGTTAAAAGATTATTAACTTATTAATGTGTTGTGTTTTTTTTCTTATTTCAGGCTCAGTGGCTAGGCAGTGCATGGATCCTAAAGTGTGGACAAACCACAGTCTGAAGGTGTGAACACACACTGTGGTGGACAAAACAACCTTTCTGCTGGAAAGGAAACTTACTGTATATCTGGATTGCATTTAGGCCTTTAGATCTTAAAGTTAGAGCTAGGCTAAATTAGCTATACTGTGAATGAGGAAGGGATTCAGTGACTTCAAGGACACTTCCAAGTCCAACAGCCTGATTGATGATAGAAACACACTGGCTGTTTTGGAGATCCTTGCTAATAGTCACAACATGCTGAGCAGACTTTCACATGCTGTAACATAAGAACAAGCTAGCCTATCTCTATAGTGATGATGGGGGGCATTTGGAATAACGTTCAATGATGCATAATGGTGGTGACCAATCTTGATAGCATTAGCTAGCCAGCCAGCCAGGCTATTAATCAACAAATCTGTGAGGCGTATTTGTGTTGCTATGCAAGGAAAGCAGTGTGTTATGTAGTCTATGTTAATAATTCCTTATCTAAAGTTTAGTAGCTAATGTGTCTTGTTGATGCTTGCTTGGATTACTTAGCAT
Organism: Poromitra crassiceps; assembly: GCF_964638095.1. Taxonomy (NCBI): domain Eukaryota; kingdom Metazoa; phylum Chordata; class Actinopteri; order Beryciformes; family Melamphaidae; genus Poromitra; species Poromitra crassiceps. The sequence continues at coordinate 46,512,914 of NC_139626.1, forward strand.
AACAAGTCTTACATTTGGAAAACTATGTTAGCTAAGTTTGAGGGGGGACTCATCATCCTGCCTGCTTGCCGTGACATCTTTGTGATGATTGATGCTGCTGCTTTCCATAGTTGTCATTTGATTTCTGGCAAATTGTTTTTTATTCCCTCTGATTTTTGTAAGTTTATAACATGACCTCCATTTAACCACTGTGTTTTTAATCCATGGTTTTAATGCTTCTGCAATGCCCCTACTGCTGTTTTATGTTGAGATATATATATTTGTATTATCTTTATTATATTGAAATGTTGCTGGTAGTAGACTAGCCTGATTTTAAAAGGCATTTAACTGTACATACCTGCTTTGTTTTATTATAAAAATGCAGTATTTTATGATTGCCTTTCGAACATATTATCATAGAAATAATGTTATTGTGCAAACTTGTGCTACATGAATAAAATTGACAAAATCATTCTCTTATTTTCCATGTACCTTGAAATGTTTCATAGTCAGAGAGTGATCTGTAGCAACACTTTACTTCTCTATTCTTAGTTTCACTTTCAGTAGCAGTCATTATATTGCTGTCATGTTGTGTCCCTCGTGGAACACTTGGTAACAGACTGTAATTAGTACAGTAGCTATAGGCCTGTTTAGTGAAATTTAGTGATTCAAAGGAACCAGCTGACCAAGACAACATTGGATCAGTCAGTCATGAACACAAATAAAGTCCATATTCAAATATTTTATGTTGTGCCTCACAATAATTAGTCCAAATACAAAACATAAGAAATAACATGTTATATCCAATTTATGCAGTGCATGTTGTAGGCTAGTAGGTCTTTCTTTTTTTCCTTTCAAGTGCGTTGATAATTCAAGTCTAGTTTCAACTCCAGTTGAAACAGTTGTGTTGAATATGTTAAAGACAGCTTAGTTTACAGTAGCCTAGTCACTGGAACAGTGCACAACCGGTTATCAGTTGGTGTGATGTTATGTTACTCTCCTGTTTACAATCAGTGCTTAGAATCAGTACAATTTCTATATGCATGAAAATATATGGAGAGAATAATGGCAAAACTACAGAATCAGACCCCCTGATACAAAAGCCAGAAGTGGTTCTTCTTCATCATCAACATCATCATCATCCAGTAGCCTAATTTCCATAGAGTGGTACTACTGTATGAGGGGCCCTGCTTCTGATCATGTAACCTTAGAAGAAACTCTGTCTATTGAGTATCTTCATTAGTCAAAGGAGGGGAAACAGGAACCACAGAACACTGCTTCTGCTAAATGACATAAGTAATGTAATATAATATAATGTAATGTAAGGTAAGAATGAAGAGGAGGGAGACTGACATCACCAGACCAATTCGCAAAATGTGAATGAGTCTGGAAATGTATCAATGGACACAGACCAAAATGCGTCTAACCAATCAGATTAATCTTGGTTCTTTCAACAACAATAACAACAACAACAACAAAATGCTCAACGGCGATCCTGTCAGTCATCGTATCAAACCCGCCCCATATTAGATAAACGGTTGTGATTGGCCCGACCGTTTCCAGGTCTGGTGGAAATCTGAACGGGAGAGACACATCTACCAGATCATTGATTGATTGATTGATTGCCTTTATTAATCCCACAGTGGGGAAATTTACTCGTTACAGCAGTAGCCTGTACTACGAAGCTAGTTTAATGCCTTATCCGAGTAAGTTTGAGTTTAAACCTGGTTTAGCCCTACTACAAAGCAAGTTAACTTTCAATCACCATGGCAACTGACGCTGCAAAGCTAACCTGGTCGCGACCAGGTTAGCTTCAGAGGATAAGATCAAAATCCATGAGAGACCCATATAACACTCACCATTCATAAGATCGCCATATGAAAAATAGATTGCAGTCAACTGAGAATAGAAGAACAAGCAAAACATTCGTGGCTCTGTAGGCTACATAATTAAATTAAGCCTACTTACCACTTTATGTCTTAACAGCTCAACGATGCGTGGAGAAATATGATCACTATTAATCATCGCGGCGCATATCATGAACGGACCCTCAAATGGAGTGAGGGTGATATTCTCCTACATGCCAGAAAAGCCTATACATATAATATAGATATGGGATAAATATGGGATAGCCCCAATACTAAATATGCAGGCTATTCTTGCATCTTTCAGCTGGAACTGTGTCCTGTAGGCTGTATGCCAATATATGAGCAAAAATAGGCTAGTTTTTATCAATGATAACTATGCCCGCATCGTCTCAATTCAGTTCAGCAGTTTTCTCTTTTATAGTAGGCTATTAGACTTTATACTAGGCTATTTTATATATGAATTATTCGATCAGTGCAACCACACACATGAGTGATAGAGATCATTATTCATTGAGCATGCGTTTCTAAATCCATGGTCTAAATAGGCTTACAGATTGTGGAAATGTATAGACTGAGATTACACATTTACATTTGTTGCTGCTGTATCAATGCAGCTGTATCAGACAGAAATCGCTGATCAAAGTAAATCAAATGACTGATGTGAATACAAGCTGCTGCTTTAGACAGCCCTTCAGCAGACTATCCAACGCGGATTTTCATTCTGACATTAAATCGCGGATACATTAAATATCCGCTAAAACTCTGATCATGCACTGCGCTTTCATTGAACGAGGAAATGGGTGTGGAAATGGGTGTGGGCGTGGATCAACTCAGCTGTTCATAATGTGATTGGCTAGCGCACCTCTTTCGCGTGGACGCGCGCCTGTGCACGAGCGAAAAACGTGCGCGTGCACAGGCAGATCCCAGCTTCAGTTATCCAGTAGAAAACCAGCGTCGTAGTATCCTTAAACTAGATAGCTTTGATCCTGTTCAGTCAAACCAGATCAAAGTGACAGATCGCGGGTCTGTTAAGATAGCTTCGTAGTACAGGGTACTGCTCTCACAAGGAAGACATAAAAACAGCTCTAAAAAAATAAACACAAAAATACAGTAAAATCCAATACACACACTAAAAGATAAGAACAGCAACAATACTTACCAACAACTAACAATAGCAACAGCAGCAAAGGCATTAGAATGTACTGTAAAGGGCAACACTATAAAGTGCAAAACTATAGCCAGCAGCACACAATAACAATAGTTACCAATAAAAACAACAACAACAACAGTGCTATATTGTGCTGAACTATTATTGGATGTTAAAAAGTCTGACAGCCGTAGGGACAAAGGACGTGCGGTAGCGCTCCTTCTTACACCGTGGGTGTATCAGTCTGGCACTGAAGGAGCTGCTTAAGGCACCCACAGTCTCATGCAGGGGGTGAGAGGAGTTGCCCCTGATTGTCGTCAGCTTGGCAAGCATCCTCCTCTCACTCACCACTTCAATGGGGTCCAGAGGGCAGCCCAGGACCAAGCATCCTCCTCTCACTCACCACTTCAATGGGGTCCAGAGGGCAGCCCAGGACCCAGCCAGCCTTTTTCACCAGTCTATTGAGCCTTTTCCTGTCCCTCTCAGTGATCCCTCCTCCCCAGCAGACCACTGCATAGAAGATTGCAGAAGCCACAATAGTGTCATAAAACGTGCTTAATAGAGATCTGCATACACCAAAGGACCTCAGTCTCCTAGAAGGGGGAGACGACTTTGGCCCGTCTTGTAGAGGATGTCAGTGTTATTTGACCAGTCCAGTTTATTGTTGAGGTGAACACCCAGGTATTTATAGGTTCCTACCACCTCAATGTCCACTCCCTGGATGTTCACTGGTGATGGAGTTTGGGGCTTCTTCCTTCGGAAGTCAATCACCATCTCCTTTGTCTTACTGGCGTTCAACTGGAGATGGTTATGCTCACACCAGTCAACAAAGTCCTTGATGATCAAATAACACATGCGCTCACAGATTCATCAGGTTCCCAGGCTAAAGAGGAGAATAATTTTGCCACAGCCAATCAGAATGATGGCTTCACACAAGCTCACTGTGACTGTGAGATCTCACCTACAACAGACTGTGTGAGTGTGTTTCTGTTTGCTGATAGGAACAAGAAGTCCACCGCTGAAGAAGAAGGGCTCACAGTCAATATGTGGAACCCCTGACTTTGGTTTGGCTCTGACAAGATCAGTTCCTCCTCAAAATTAATATACCATGGTGTAACAAAATAAGTAATTAAATACAAGAAAAACATACATTAAACACAATATTTCAATAGCTTATTAGTTGACAATCAACAATTCACCTATTTCACTTTTGTCTGTAAATGGTTAACAGATTTCTGTTTTGCTTCCCGGTCCACCTGGAGCTACTGAATTAATTCTGGTCTATCTGCTCCATTTGTAAAGCGCCTTGAGATAACTCTTCTTTGGCAATATATAAATGTTCATGAATTGTCACCTACAGTATACTGATAATCTGTTAAACAGTTGAATTGTTGAATGTCAACTAATAAGCTGTTGAATCAGAATCAGAATCAGAATCACTTTTATTGCCACAGTATGCAAGTTACATACGAGGAATTTGTCTTAGTGTCTGTATGCAGTGTAGCGGTCACATCAGAGATAAGAAGTAAGTAGTAGATAGGAAGATAACTAAAGACAATCGCAAAGTTGCAAGTGCAATCAAATCGAGTCAAATCGAGTCAATACAATATGTACATGAGTGGTGAAGTGTTCTGTGGATGATAAATATGAATTTACGTTGGATTTACATGAGAACAGACTGAGTTAAATAGACGTTAAATAGGCAGTGGATTTACATGAATTTACAGTCAGAGTTAAATAAGAGTTTACATTGAATGTACATGAAATTTACAGGCTAAGTTAAATAGGCATTAATGTGCAGGGAATTTACATGAATTTACAGTCCCAGTTAGACAGGCATTAAATTAGATACAGTATGAGTTCCAGTTTTATGGGGGGGGAGTTCAGGTGAGTTTAGGAGGAGGTAGTGAGTTTGTGTGTGTGGGAGGGGGGGGGGTTGTTGGTGAGGCCCTTGGCGGAAGGGGTTTCCGGGCCTTGTTGGTTACAAATACTCTGTAGACTAGGTGGACTATCGTGTATTTGACATGTCTAGCAAATGCAAGAGACGTAGCATATTTTAGATAAAAACAACAGTGTGCCAGCCACCTAAACATAAGTCATGTTAGAGCAAATTCTACCAGAGTCACACAGCTGTTACTACACGTAATGGAAAGGCATTCATATGGTCTGGTCCATACTGAGTAACAGCACCACCTGCTGTACAGTATTAACATGTGCCTAGAAACCATCATAGTCATGTACCCACCTGACGGTCGAGTCAAAGGAGAAATCTGCCTGCTGTTCTTAGATAAGCTCAGACAGGTCACACCTTTGCTGTGGATCTCCCACGGTAGCCCATAAACAAAGACATTTTGTACATTTTAAAGTGAAATGCATTAGGGCACTCTGAGAACAAAATGAAGGCTAGTAGATCTATGAAGAACTAAACACATCACATTAATATCCCCTTCACTATGCTGTGGCTTTGTAATGATGACAAAATATGAGTGAGTTGAGTTGAGTTAAGAGGTCAAGTATTTCATTCATAAACACAATGAATTGAGAAATTGCATTGAATAATGTTGAATGCAATGAAATATAGATATCTACGACACATAATATATCTATTCGATTAGATTTTGTTTAAATCGTTTACATGTAGAAATGTCTTTCTTTTTTTTCATCTGGCCACAAGGGCGTGCGCTATGTGCCTCCAGTGCACCAACATAAAATTGCCAGTGCCCACGCACGCACACACACACACACACACACACACACACACACACACACACACACACACACACACACACACACACACACACACACACACACACACACACACACACACACACACACACACACACACACACACACACACACAGTGTATAAAGCAAAGCAGATGATCTTTTCAAGATTTATATACTATATACTGTGAATGATCAGGAAGGATCTATATAATATTGTGAACATGAATGAGCAGGAAAGGATCATGTGTTTACTTGTTATTGATAAATGCACTGGTGTGTTTTAATATTTCTATGTGAAGTGTGTCGTGAAGCTGCTGTGCAAACTCATGTTCAACTCATGTTTCATTTGATGTATGTGACTGACGATGACGAAGTTCCCCCTAGTCAAAATGGGGTAATTCAAACCACCATAAAATACCTAATGTAGAGCCAAAGTACCACAAAATACTTTAAGGTGGACCACAAATTACCACACAAAGCATACCATCCATCGATGTGCTGAAATTCAGTGTATCGTCAACCACCAGGTGTCAGGGTTAACTTATTTTATTAATAGTTATAGTATGTAATATATAATATAGACACAATTCTGTGATTATCATTATACTTCCTGGTAATTAATTTTTTCATTTTACACAACAGTGACAAAAGACACTGACACTTACTGACTTGACACTGACTTGACTGACACTTATTGACATATTGTCATTGAGTTGAGGGGGAGATCAGGGTCATGTGAACACGTGAGGGCTTATAATAGAAAATAACTATGCACATTGTCTGTGTGCTGGGCTACATACAGTAGGCTACATGATTAGAACTTAAAGCCTGCATTAAAATGCTTAAAAGAAGTGAGGGCTTCACATGTGACACCATTGAGGTGTCACCATTGAGGTGTCTGTGAGGCTGTGAGATGGTGAGAGGATGGGAGATGTTGTGTGTGTGTGTGTGTGTGTGTGTGTGTGTGTGTGTGTGTGTGTGTGTGTGTGTGTGTGTGTGTGTGTGTGTGTGTGTGTGTGTGTGTGTGTGTGTGTGTGTGTGTGTGTGTGTGTGTGTCTGTGTGTGTCTGGGTGTGTCTGTGTGACTTTGAGGAGTGACTGTAAGCATGGTGGAGGAACAGATGGTGCAGATATGCTGACAGCATTGTAGATTGTTGCTCTTTGTGGTGTTGTGTGGTACTTTGTGGTACTTTAGGTTGGTTTAATGTATCTGTATCTTCCTCTGACTGATACTAATTTCCACCATCAGCCAACCACAGACCATGTGATCACCACCATGAGCTTCACATCTCTCTGCCTTCACACCTTTGTGATATGAACACACTGTTTAACAGGCTGCATGTTACATGAGGAGACAACAGACTCTATAAAAATGGTCAAAACAAAACAAATTAGTGAAGAGTTCCAAATAGCTACTGATGTTCTGCAGCTACAATAGCCACCATATTTTTTTAAATGAATTATGCTGAGCTCTAGACAATCCTACATGCGTATCCTGGGCACATATATTGTCAGGTTCATTTACCTTTGTAGCCTGTCTACTGTGTCCATTTATACATGTATGGAATTATACAGAATATGGAGTATTGGTAAAGGTTTGTGTGTTTGTTCTGAAATATATATTATTCTATTTTTGATATTGATCTATTGATATGTTTTGTGTTGCTCATTTATAAATGTACTTGATGTAGACATTCTTCAGCTCATAGCCGATACCTCCAGGGACCCTATGTCTCAGCCCTAATTGGAGGCAGTCTTGTCTGAGTCAAATGATCTATCTGATTATTGTTATTTAACATAATGGATGTTTGTCCCTAACTAGTGCCTATCTTTGTGAGCCTCACTAATTTGATAATAGACTTTCTAAATATTTACTGTTTTTCATGCATCATCTGCTATGGCTTTTAGAGGTGATAACTGATGTCTTGTGACAGAGATGCCTCATATCCTGTTTCACATGTGGTGCTTTGATTAGCTATGATAGTAGAGCCACTCCCTACTTAAGATGGCTTCACGTTCACAGTGTCTGTAACCATTTCTTTGATAAAGGTCAGAAACCGAAACATCACATAATACATTTTAATGCAAGTTTGGACAGTGTGCGGAACTCTCCTTTACAATTTCTGAACGCTTTGTCCTTGACCTGCGCACCTGTCCCGGAAAAGTGTATGTTTTTCTTTCTAAAATGTCAGAATATGACATCAGTGGTTGAGTTGTTGGTCCCTACACAACTCATTTTGAGAGTTACCTTCACAGCTACGTAGATTCTTCACTTGAGGTTCATTTTGCTGAGAACAGAGGAAGGAAGTTTGCTCTGTCAGAGTTGTGTGCTTTGTTCCAAACACACCCACACTGACCAAGACTCTATTGTTTTCAAAGGCAGCACTTCTTACCTGCTCCCCCTTCACTCTGTCAGTAGAGTGCTGTGGATTTTGACAAATGGGTTCCATGCTTGCTTGTTTGGATGGGATTTCATGAATGCAGCATTTGTGATCCAGCTGCCTCAAATATTGTTCTTCGGTCATCTTTGTGGAAGTTGAAGGATACTGCAGCCATGTTGTTGGCAGAAGCTGGATGTGTGTTTGTGGCTTTGCTCCTCTACCTCTCAGGTATGAAGTGATTGTGTTTATACAGCTCTTGTGGTCATTAACTGTAAATTGGACTTCCTGAAGTTGTTGATGTTTATGTCTACAGTACTCTCAGTTAGCCTCATATACTCTTGGGACTTTTGACTGTGTTTACATCCTTTACTGATGTTTGGTATGTTTTTGAAGAGCGCATATTGAATAAGTAGATACTTAGAAAATATAAGTATAATAATCTGAAGGTTTTGTGAAGTAGCAAGTGAAACACTTCATGTGTTAGAATGGAGCTTTTCTAGTACACATTATGTACAACATGCTATCATCATTCAATTAGTGTAAGAAGCAATAATTGTAATTATTTGTGTACATACATTGTCCAGCAGAGCAACAACAATTACTCTTTACGCTCACAAAACCTTTTTTTATTGAATGTAAAAAGGGCTCGTACAGAGTATGGTAAAAAGGCGTTTCAGTTCTCAGCACGGGCGGCATGGAATGAGCTCCAGAAGGACCTGAAATTGCAGGAGCTGGTCTCATTAAATGTTTTTAAAACGATGGTTAAAGGTAGGGAGGACGGTGAAAGTTGCAACTGTTTTTTTTTCTTCATAGTTTAACTTGCTTTTATGAATCACTGAATGTGTGTGTGTACCATGTAGTGTTGTAATGTTATGAGATGTTTGTTGTGGCGTCTGCAACTTGTGTAATTGTATGCTGCTTTTCTTGGCCAGGTCCCTCTTGAAAAAGAGATTCTTAATCTCAATGAGGCTAACCTGGATAAATAAAGGTTAAATAAAAAAAATAAAAATAAAAGTAAGTGCAGAAATCAGTCCAGATATTTTGATAATGTAAGCTTCTGTTTCAGGATTTCTGGAAGCAGACAGGATCTGTGCCTTGAAGGGCTCATCAGTGGATCTGCCCTGCTCAGTTACACATCCCACTTCAAGCAAGAAATGGTATACTGTAAAACCAGATGACCAGGTGTCTGTTCTTCTGAATGAGATCTCTACAGACACTCGTGTTCTGTATGATAAGTCTAAAGAGAGTAACTCCACTCTAACAATCAATGATCTAAGAGAGAACGATACAAATACATACAGCTGCAGAGATGCTACTGACAACTCAAAATTGAAATTGCCCAGTGACACTGCTCTCAGTGTTACAGGTACAGTGGTTCTTTATCAGTGAGTCATCACTTTGAGAATAATATCAGTATAATATCACCAGGCTCTACACATTTTAACAGTCATTTTCTACACATCATTCCAGACCTCCAGGTAAAGGTGATTCCTGTCACAGTGACAGAGGGACAGAGAGTAACACTGATATGTAGCACCAGCTGTGATCTGACTGAAAAGCCTACAGTCTTCATCTGGTACAAGAATGGAGTGTTTCTCTATCAGGACTGGTCTCCCTGGTACCAACACCTGGTCAGCAGTGAGGAAGCAGTCAGCTACTCCTGTGCTGTCAAAGGCTACGAGCATCTCAGAGCCCCTCAAGTCTCAGTGGGTGAGTGCTGACATTTAGCTCCTCATCATATTACAGTACATCTAATAAATTAGCTGACTTGATATATTTTACATTCTTACTAAAGTACATGTTGTGACTAATGATGTTCACCAATATAAGACTGTGTGACATTTATTTTCCTCCTACAGTATAGACTGCCAGCTCAGTGAAGTGGTGATAGTGTGTGGTCTTTTAAAATATTTTATAAAGTAAATCCTGCATTTAATGTATTTACATATTGTGACTAATTATTGTGATGAAGGTCATTAATATAAGACTGCATGTCATTTATTTTCCTCCAGATTCTGTCACATCGACCTGCTTTAGTGTGACCTATGCTGAAGGGAGGATGTGTTCTTCTGAGCAGTCCTGCTCCATCACATATCCCACAGGTTACAGCTACTGTATATTAGCTGACAATCACTGACAATAGTTTAAGGGTGCATTAGCATTAGGCTAATCTCACTAGCCTGGGTAAACCCATCCCCCACGTGACCTGCTCTCAGACCTGTTCTCAGTCACGTGGTGGCTGGGTTTACCTAGGCTATAATCTCACTACTGTAATAAGGCAGAGGGGGCCCACGGGGCGGCGCCGTCACGCGTGCGCCACACAATTGCTCAAATATACTCAGCTTGGCATGGGGAGCGCAGCACCAGATCAACATGTGCGGCGCTAGAAATGAGTGCGCAATATTTCGAGTTAATGTAAAATATTAATCAGCCTCTATGGGCAAACAGTAAGAATTGCAACAGCAACAATATAACTTGTGTTTTCCTATACAAGTTTATGGCACAACCCATACGATTACAACATTTTACCTTTTTGTTACTGGCACAGTGACTTCAATTGTATTGCTCATGGGCATCCGGGTATATAGCGCAGTGGTAGCCTAGTGCCTACCAGCACAAGGGTCACAGGTTCAAACCCTCGTGTTACCTCCGAATTCGTCAGGCGTCCATACCGGTCCATACTCCATACAGGCACAATTGGCCCTGTCTGTAGGTGGGAAGCCGGATTAAGGGTATGTGTCCTGGTCACTGCATCAGCGCCTCCTCTGGTCAGTTGAGGGCGCCTGATCCCCCACGGGCTATGTCCTGCCGGTGAAACTTATCACTGTCAGGTCAAAAGAAGCGGCTGGTGACTGCACATGTATCAGAGGAGCATGTGCTAGTCTACAGCTCTCCCCAGATCAGCAGAGGGGGTGGAGCAACGATCGGCACAGCAGGGAGGGAGAATTGGACAAGTACAATTGGAGAGAAAACAGGGGGGTGGGCGGGAGTATCAAAAACTTTAAATGTATTGCTCCTGTCTTTTTCCTTTAGTAGCTAAACGTGTTTTGTATTTCTTTTTAAACAATGTAGCTAATAAAAAATTCCGCAGCCATTCAGTTCAGTAAGTGATGAAAAGTGTATTTATCATCTCCCAACAGAACTACATGTTAAAGTGACGCCTACCGGTGGACAGTCTGTCAAACTGACCTGTAGCATCAGCTGTACCCTGACTGACCCCAAACACATCTACATCTGGTGGTTCAAGAATGGGGTCCAAATATCCTTAAATAAAGACATGGTTTCCAGCTCCTCTGTTGCCAGCTACTTCTGTGCTGTAGACGACCATGAGGATCTCCGCTCTCCTGCAGTGTGTGAGTATGAAGCAGCTCATGGTGTATCAGAGGTGTAACTACTGTAATACAGTTGCTTTGGGGCTCATAACAGTGTAGGGCCCACACTCCTCTTTATCTCACCACTATAATAAAACTGTCCAGTTCTATGATAGTGACGACACTATACACACAGCCACTAAGCTTTAACAGTAAGCAGTAAGTAGTATAACAGAGGGAAATCCGTGCTTCAGCTGACAAACTGCGCCCAACCGGTGCTTCTCAGAAAAGGGGACTGAGTGAACACATGAGAAAGAAACAATCTGGAGCACACGGTCAAAGTTAAGGCAATTTAATAAGTGCAAGCAGACTAACGTTTCGACACACAAAGTGTCTTCTTCAGAGTCAAACAGAGACATCCCAGCAAACATTTTCACGTATAACGACCGTCTGCTGCACGTCAAACCACTACATCTAGTCAGGGTCTAATTATATATTCTGAATGGAAATCTTAGCGACGTAATTCCTCTACTTCCCCACAACGTGTCCAGATTCAACGATTTTTGCTACATCATCACACCTCATGCGGGATTCGATCCTGCAGCGCCCGCTTCACAGTCATGTGTCTTATCCATTAGGCCACGGAATTAGTTACAAATGCTATGGATTTGGTCATATATAGAGATACTTAACATTGAGCACTTGACATTTTGACGGTCCCTACTGGAAGTTGCGTTGATAGGCTAGCTGCCTCGCTAATTCTGTTTCATGATTTCAACCAGCGATGAGACAGGTATATTTATATCATTTACGATAATATAACCAACGTGACTTTAGCAGACAGCATCACATCCAAAACCCACAACACTGCGTTTAGTTACGGCAAGATAAATGGGACAATACCACAGGATTCAGGAAGTTTGTGATAAATACAAGCCCATAGCAAGAGACACTTGCACTTATATGACATAAACGTGTTTTCATATTAAAAAAAGAAAAGGGCGTTCAATAAAAGTCGTCATTGCAGGTGGAGTGCATGTCACACTGTGAGTATCTGATCACACAACAGGTAAATTGTCAATCAAATGTCATTTTATTCAACAAAAACACAAAAGACACCTACATGTGGTGTTTTCAAAGCAATATGAGGTCAATATTTTTTGTTTTGAAGTGACAGTCTAAACGTTACTTTGGAGGAATGTGGAGAGAACGTCAGACTTAGATGGTAGATGCCAAACCACAATTCTATCGTCTGGTGATGTCGCGGTCAAGACGATGTTTGCTGGGATGGTGTAGATGACTGGTTAAATACTCCCACCAGGATAAAACCAGTCTCTCATTGGTGGGGCATGGTTAGAGTGTCATCAAAACACACATAGAAAAAGATGCATAGAAAATACTTGGAAATACTTACAAAATACAATCAATCAATCACAAATACAACACAGAATAATCACAGGAAGCAAGATAAACTGTTGTCTTCATTAAGACCAAAGGGCTCAATGGTGTTCAAAGTGTGGATCCAGTAGGCTTCTCTACAGAGGAGTTTCTTTACAATGTCGCCCCCTCTTGATAGTGGGGGGATTTTCTCTATCCCCCAGAACTTCAGAGAGGCAACAGACCCATGGTTAGCCAGAGCATAATGACGTGCCATAGCATACTCCAAGTTTTTACTTTTTTTTTTTTTGTGATCAAATATTTTTTATTTTCTTTCAGGGGAGCAAGATATTGACATCCATTATACAAGTATATACAGATACATGTATGTGCATGAAGACACTCAGGCACATTATGCAAGTTTAAACTAGCTCTCCCCACCTATCCTCCCAAGTTTTTAGTTCTTATGGCAGTCTTGTGTTCGCCTATTCTGGCTTTGAGGGCGCGCTTGGTTTGGCCCACATACACCAAGCCACATGGACATTTAAGCATATACACAACATGGGTGCTGCTACAGTTAATGAATGAGTTTATTTTGAATTTTTTGCCTGTGCGCGGGTGTGTGAACTCCTTAGTGTCAGAGGAGTTTGAGCAGTGTGTGCAATGTCCACAACGGTAGAATCCAGTGGGCTGAGTTGGGAGCCAGGAAGGGGGAGCTGATATTGGGATGTCAGAGTGCACTAAGCGGTCTCTAAGGTTTTGTGCACGTCTGAAGGTGATGAGTGGAGGCTCGGCAACAATGTCTTTGAGAGCAGGATCGCTTTTCAGAATGTCCCAATGTTTGAGAAATGTGTGTTTGATTTGATTTGCCATGATGTTATATTCTGTAGAGAAACAGACAGGGGGAGGGGCTCTGCGCCTGGGTTTTTTTAGAAAGGAGGGCGTGTCTGTCAGAGCGCACCGCTCGCTGATAGGCTGCATCAATGCACCCTACAGCATATCCTCTGGTTTGAAAGCGTTCTTTCATTGTGATGGCTTTTTCCTGGAAATCATTGTCCGTGCTGCAATTTCTGCGCAATCTCAGAAACTGTCCGACTGGGATGTTGTTTATCAGCTGTTTAGAGTGGTTGCTATCAGCTCTTAGGAGTGTGTTTCTACTCAGTGGTTTACGGAAAATGGTGGTTTGGAGCATGTCATTTGTATCCTTGCTGATGGTAAGGTCCAGGAAGTTTATCTCTGTGAGGCTATGTTCATGGGTGAAAGACAGAAATTCAGTTGTGGTGTTCAAATACTGGAAAAAGTCCCCCAGTTCATTCATGTTCCCTCTCCAGATGACGAAAATGTCGTCCACATATCTTTTAAACAGAGTTATTTTAGAGAGAAAAGGGTTAGAGGGGTTGAAAATGAATCTGTCCTCCCACAGACCCATTACGAGGCCTGCATAGGACGGGGCAAAGGCGCTACCCATGGACGTTGACCATTGGTCTTAAGACAACAGTTTATCTTGCTTCCTGTGATTATTCTGTGTTGTATTTGTGATTGATTGATTGTATTTTGTAAGTATTTCCAAGTATTTTCTATGCATTTTTTTCTATGCATTGCTTATATTCAGTCTTGTATTGCCCTGTTTTGCTTCCTGAGTAGAGGCTATGTGGTACCCTCTCATTGGCTGTGTGTTTTGATGACACTCTAACCATGCCCCACCAATGAGAGACTGGTTTTATCCTGGTGGGAGTATTTAACCAGTCATCTACACCATGTCTCTGTTTGACTCTGAAGAAGACACTTTGTGTGTCGAAACGTTAGTCTGCTTGCACTTATTAAATTGCCTTAACTTTGACCTTGTGCTCCAGATTGTTTCTTTCTCAGTAAGTAGTATACTCAATGAGCCAATGCATCTGCTCCATGGTGTCACATGATTTATTCATCAAAATAACACAGAATATCACTGAATATGTTTTCATCGGTTATGCTGCTCTGACACCACATTTTGTCAAGTATACAGACAGTAGAACCACGGTCTGTTTTAAATTGTGATGGGCAGGGCCCACTTTGAGCATCTTGCATTGGGGCCGTCTTGACTCGTTACACCACTGTACTTTATAACTTAACTCATTGAGTGCCAGCCACTTTTGGAGAACGGACGCTCCCAGTGCCAGAGTTTCAGAGCATTTTCAGTGATTTCTCGAGGCCCACAGAATATTGTGTGATATTACTATGTAAACACCGAACACGCACAAAGAACGAGGAGACTCTATTGTATCATCAGCAAAAAAAAGTTTATTGATACCATTTTCCGTTCTTTAGTTATCAGCCGGAGAAGATAGGTTGTTTCAGCAAAAACAGGCGTTTCAAATTAGAAGCTGAGATATTCAGCCTTTTGTGAAATGAAGCATTTCAAGCACATTCACTGACTCTGAAGCTAATATTTTCTGATGTAGTGACGTGGTGTAGTTGTGTGGTGCCCTGCGTGCCCCACCCCCCTCTCCCCCCCCCTTCAGCTGCAAACTCCTCCCCACACTAACACACAGCCTCACGCACCCAGCGTCTATTTTCGGAGGGCTCCGTTTTTGTGCGCCGGCTCCTAGCGCGACACCGAAAAGCCAAACCGGACTGCTGAGAATGGTTTGGCCCTTCGGCGTCTGGTGCTGCTTTTCTGGCGGCTAATCGTGTGGAGAAACTATGCAGCAGAGACAGAGGGGCTCAGTTGTGGGCACGGATTGACTGCTGTTCGCAGGTAACGTTAGCTCCAGCCAGAGCAATCTACAGTATATGGCTCTGGCTGCAGCATGCATCGGTTTATCTTTCATCACGGGGCTTTTTCCTGCTGTTTTCCTGACCTTTCTCTAATCTGGAGAGCACTGCCGCCACCTAATGGGTCCGTAAAATAGGTTATACACCTTCAATAGCTACAATATTTGTACAGGAGATGCACGAGGCTTTGATCCACGTCCCACCGTCAAAAAACGCATTTGACGCCGATCGACGTCATTGGCACTCAATGAGTTAAGATATGAGACATTTCTTTCATTAGTCTGCAATGTTTCAAACGCAGTAAGAAACATCACCATAACAACACACAAACATTATATTAATACTGTAACAAGCTGTTTCTTTGTCACACCATATTTATGAGATCCATATCATTGCTTACAGTAAGTATTGCAACAATAGTAATGATTGTGCTTAACTTTTATTTTTAATAACATATTCAATTATGGTAATGTTCATTTTGTACATACACATCACTGTCAATATTGGCTGCTCTGGTCACCACCACCTTGTTCAATATGACAATTTAGTCAAATAATCATTATTCCAGCATCATAGAGCAAGAAATGTTATATAATTCTGTGTCCATCAGGGCCTTACTGAACATTCATCTGTCTTTCATCTATATTTCAGGTACTGACTCAGTTAAGAACTGCTGGAGTGTGAATTATGTCAGCAGGAGAATCTGTGCCCTGGAAGGCTCTTCAGTGGACATTTCCTGTCATTTCTCATATCCCAGTAACCTGCAGCAGCCCAAGAGTACATTTTGGTATATTATATGGAAACCTGACATGGTGTCTCCTGAAAGTCTGATTGAAGATGCACGTCATGTGTATCATGAAAACATGAAGAAGCAGCACATCCTGAGAATCACCAACCTGACAAAAAGTGACTCAGCAGAATACATATTCAGATTCCTAATAGATGAGCCAGGACAGAAATATTCTGGTTTGCCTGGAGTGACTATAATTGTGACAGGTAATCCTTCATTTTGTTCTTCCACACAGAACTTGAGCATGTTTCTTCTTCACCATGCATTAGCAGCAATCAGCAGTAATTATAGCGCCTCCATCAGGCCAATCTGTTTTATTATTTAAACACTGTGATGTTTTATCTCTGCAACTGCTGTGATCATGTATTGTGTTCAATTCATGGCTGCACACCAATTTCCCAAAGTGACACCTGACTTATCTTGAATTTGAGTTAATGAAGCTATGGTGAAGATAGGAGATTTTCACATGCTGTTAAAGTCTCTACTGACTGAAAGATATGTTTTACACTGAGTGATCAGTCTAACCATCTGTCAGCCCTGACAGTGCAGGTGACTCCTTCTGCCGTGGTGACAGAGGGCCAGAGAGTAACACTGACCTGTAGCACCAGCTGTCCTCTGCCTGACACCACCTACATCTGGTACCACAACAGACGAGCTCTGAGCCCACCAGAGAGCCAGCACAAACACCTGGTTCTAGACCCAGTCAGCAGTCTGCATGCAGGAGACTACTCCTGTGCTGTCACAAGCCTCCAACACATCAACTCCCCTGAAGAGACCCTCACTGTCACAGGTGCGCACGGCTTTAAGATATTTGATGATCTCAACCCAGACCCTCCAAAAATACTCTGTAAGTGTGAGTGAGTCACTCTGGTGAAATTGTGTATACTATAGCTTGTTGTCAGGTGACGTCATGTGACAGGGTGATACCATTGACCATTGGCTTGTTTGCAAACCATGTGATCATGCTGGGGGGGAACCAGCAGCAGGCTACATAGGAAGCTATATGAAAGCACTAGCAAAATCAGACAAGTTTCTGGAAAAATCAGTTCTCTTCATATGGATCATATCCTATATGTTTTGTGATCTTCTGGTGATACCTGAAGCATGGAGCAGCATCCAACCCTCTTGCATACTCGCTTTCCTCCATCCTCCATAGTAGCTCTGGAGAGCTGCCCCCCAGCGATGTCTTTGGAATCACGTGGTTGCAAACAAGCTATAGGCATACTCTATAGTGACATTGGCTTGCAGCAATGATGCAGATAAGTACATCTGGTTTAAGAAGACTGGAAATGAAGGGCTTGCAAAGCTATTACCTTAACTTAAGATGAATGCAGTCAGGTAGGAGCTCCACCACTTGAATAATCTGGAAAATAAACAGGATTTGGTATTTGGGAGGGAAATGATTTGTAGATCAGTCAGGCAATGCAGGCAACAGTCTTTCTGGAGTCAAAGTCACAGAAATCTATCATAAAAACGTTACTCTTTAACACCAATAATTGAACTCAAAAATGCTGTTTGCCCCTAATTCACATTTAATTTGATCACAGGGACATGGACATCAATAGCAGCTGCAGGAACCGCTGCTGTTCTCCTGGCTGTCGTACTCCTCTCTGTCTTCCTGTGGATTAGGTGAACAATACTGTGCTGTTTCAAAACAATGGCATTAAATCTCTTCTCTAAAATCAATTAATTGATTTACTTCATTTCACTAAGCAGAAGAAAGAGGAACTCCACTCAACCCCCTGGACCTGTGACACCAGACATCTACCAGCAGGTGAAGTACAGCAATTAAACAATTCCACAGCAAATAAAAACATTTGTCTTATTTATTATAAACTGTTCCATCTTTTCTCGAGTGCTCTTATGTTAACCTGCTCTGTCATAAATATCATTCTAGTGACACAGAAATATATTTATCAGTATTTGTTTATGGGCACTGCAGCTTTTACTCTTGTAATTGCTTGTCATGTTGGTAATGTAGGAATTAAAGCAACTTGTACTGTTGTAATTATGTTATATGAGTTTACAATATGAGCCCTTTGTTAAATATGAAATGTCGACCAGTCATGTCGTCCATCGTCGATATGACGGAGGTTCCTTGACCACAACTATATTCAATTACAAAACTAAGAAACAACTGTCTGTACCTTCAATATAGAAATATTGGTATGTGAATCGGCTTTCAAAAGCCCAAATCAGTCAAACCCTATAGTTACAATCATTTTATGTTGCTCTGCATAAGAGGATTGTCCAAACTTCTAAAATTCAATGTAATGTAAAAGTAATATTGCCTGTCTGTTCTCTACCAATCAGTTAAGCCACCCTGGTCCTGTGTATGACACCATCTCAGCTGTGGGCCAGAGCCCCATCCCTGCAGCACAGAGCACATCAACAGAGCAGCTTGACCTTCACTCCAGCAGCGTCCACTTCTCTAAGAACCAGAAAGATCCTCTCTACTCCAACATCCAACCAGCTCAGCCCCAGAGACAGGAGGCGGTTCCTCTCTACATCACCGTCCTGCCAGCTCAGCTCCAGAGAGAGGAGGTCCAGTCTGCTGATGTCAACTTCAACAGACCCAACAGTGATGCTGCTGGGTGAGCATTTCTTGTCATTACACCTGGACCTGCTGGGTCAATTTGTTTACCAGGAAGTGAATCACAGGCTAATATTGTTCACCCATGCAATGAAATCACAGGGGGAAGAATACAATATGCATTATTTCAGGTCGCCATTGTAAATAAGAATTTGTTCTTAATGACTTACCTGGTTAAATAAAGGTTAAATAAAATAAAAATAAAATTATATACTGTAATTGCATTGATAGGGGCAGTATAATTAAAAGTTAAAATCTCAAACTTTAAAAGCCCATAACTCGAACACCACAAATCCAACTGACAGGAAACATGTTACACACAGCCAACTATGAGGAAACTATACTGGGTCAACATTTTAAACTCAAACATCGTATCTCAGACACCACAGGAACAATTTAGATTAAACTTGGGATGCATGGCGCATTTTGGCACAGTGTTTAAAAGATTGATAAAAATTCCCGAAGGGGGCGCTGTAATTAATGGGTTCCAACTTTGAAAAGCCATAATTGCTACACTGCTGGTCTGAAACTTGGTGGAATGATGCATAGGTTACTGATTGGCCTGTGATGTTTATTTGTTTATTAAAAGGATCCCCATTGGCGCCTAGTCTTCCTGGGGTCCAAGACAACAATATACATTACATGACAAACAATGAAATAGAATACAAAAAACATGTATCACATAAGAATAAAAGAAAAATGAAAGAAGAAAAAGAAAACAAGAGTTAAAAGCAAATCTAGAACCAGATAAAACAATGTAGCATGGTCCGCTAGCCCTCTGGCCTGCCAATGGACCAACATTTTAACTTACTATCAGATATAGCAAGCAGACGACAAGAGATCTAAATACGGATGGTTTGTGGTAAAGTAGGTCAAATCTAAGTTTCCTTTTAAAATATGAAAAAAAAAATATATATTTTCATGAAACGGACATCACCTGGAAGACTGTTCCATCATGACACTATTTAGTCCATGGGCCAGACCAGCTAGATTCCGGTACCACTCAAGGTGGCAAAACTTGCTTATAATTTTTGATAAGACACATGTCTGTAGATTATATTTTGGTATGATAGCCATTCCTTGTGGTCGCTGTGACAGTTACCAGCTTGTGAAGTGAACCACCCCTAAAGTAAATAGCATTTTAGATGCTGGTGCATATCCTGGGTTAGGCACATGGTCAGGGCATTTTTCAATGTCTTATAATATTGTGTTTGGACTTATTTTAAAGGGAACCTTCTTAGCTTTCATTTAAGGGCAGTTGTGATTTTTCTAACAAATATAGAGGTCACTTGAGCTCTTCAAACTCAATGACACACATTTTTCCATCATTTTCGCCTAAATTCTATACTTTATTTTAGCCCTGTGGCATCAAGGAACATCAGAAACACAAAACACACAAAAATTGGACTACTCACAGGATTAAGGATTCCGGAAATGTATAATACTATAGGCCTAGGCTCGTCCGCTGGGTGGGCTCTCTATCGCCTGCCCTGCAGCTCGCCGAGCTGGCCCCCTCGCATAAACACGCTGCACGGCCTCGCTCGTGTGTGTGTGTGTGCGCATAGGCGATTCTAGGCTTTCCAAACAAGGGTTGCACCACCAAGAAGGTAATAGGACTCCGACTGGGGGGTATCTAGTGGGGGCGGATGCCCCCCCTGGACAAAGAGATTTTGTAAATTTTAAAGTAAAATGCATTAATCTGGTGCACTCTGAGAGCAAAATGAAGAGGCTAGTAGATACGATATAACTTGTCGCAGAACATCAATTTATTTGGTAAAAGTGGAACTGTATTCCTTAATTTGATTTCCTTCAAGTTTTCTTCATTGATTTTGTGGAAAGTATTCACTAAAGAGTATAGTGAATGCTGCTATTAACTTGTTTACTTTTGCTACTAAACCAACATCAGGACATCCAAGCAAGTTCCATTTTAGTGTAGAACGGTTAGTTCCTTGCTCTGCTCTCCCCTAAGAGTGCAGGTGCGGAAAGGAAAAGGGGGCGCCTGGGGGTTTGTTGTTTTCTGAGGGCTACAGAGCGCCCTAGCCGAACTGGCGCCCCAGGCAGGAGGCTGCCTCGCCCGTAGGGTGAGCCGGTGTCATGCCGACCGGCCCTCATCAACCATCGTTTATATGTCAACATAAAATAAAAAATAATCTTAACTTAAAAATTCTTAACTCCTTTGTTGGGAAACTCAGCCTGTGTGTGTGTCACTGATAACATCAGTGATGTCAAAATGCCTATGTATGACATCACTGAACTATAGCCTCAGCTTTAGGGCAATCAGCCTTAGGGCAATTATCTGCCCTAATTTTAAAAAATCCATCTCCGTCAGGTCACCCACACGGGTGCTCTTTACACCCCCTGAAAGTTTCAGCCCGATCGCACGTAAAACGGCATGTGGTCGGCCGAAATTCTGCTCACACACACGGACATTACCCTTATTAAAATCCTGTTTAGATGCAGGTGAATGTGTCTTAGTTATTATGGCCTTAATTCTGCATGTGTGCTGTGAGGGGGGGGGGTTGCTTTATGTGTCCAGGCCCAGGGCCCATCATTCCCTCCATGTGTGTGTGATGTGTGATGTCACAGAAATCATTTGCAGAGGTCTACTTAGTTTTCTCAGAAGCCCTCCTGTCCTGCCTGTCGCTTCTCAGAAACGAGCCACGTGTTCATACCACAAACAACTGCAGTTTGCTTCAAGAGGAAACCTGCCTGTCTGCTGCCAAAAGGGCCTAAACACCTCCACCCTTTTCACACCTAGAAAACCCCCACTTTGCACTCAACAAGAACAGCTCAGAAGTTAACTGAAAATGCATGCTGACAAGTGTAACCAGGGCACTAAGGCCCAGACAAAAAGTAGTTACCAGACAACGCCACTCTGGGAATTTCACCCAGAGAATATCACAATAGAGTTCAAAACACCCCAACATCAGGTTTGAGAAAGGAATGGAGCAGAGACGTGCATTTCCAGGTTCAACAAAATATGTTTTATTTATTTTGTTGTTCAGGTAACCTGCCAATGAAATATTTGCTCAAATCAGCTGCATATTTGTTGTTCAGGCAAATGTTTCACAAGCAGCTGCAAGAGAAGAGTGCAGTTAAAACAATTTCTTTATTATAAATCGGATTAAAAATGATCAAAATAGACTAAAATTACCAGTACAGCAGGGGGTGCCAGTGGAGTCCACAGGTGGAAGGGGGGGGTGAGTGAGGGGGAAGAGGGTCAGGGGGTTGCACCACCACCAATAAACCAATAAAGCACACTTACTCAAAGCAAAACAAGTTAAGAGCACACAAAACAAAGCACCACAAATTATAACATGCACTAAGGGGACCCAGGATAAGCCCACACCCAGTGACCAACCACCTGCAGAACCATGGCGCCCTCCATGCTGTAACTGGCAAAATGGAATCTCTAAAATAATGATCAATTGGCTTAAACAAAATAAACAATCAAAATCAAATAAACAAACTGAAAAGAACAAAAACTACAGGACAAAAACAGCAGCTGTAACCAGAGCCTCTCCTCCACCAAGTACAGCAATCTAGGCCATGTGGAAAGCCACCCAATCGTCAGGCCCCTTATTCCTTGGCCTACGAGCTACGGAGACAACCACATTCATGGTGCTGCACGAGATGCATGGAGAGCTCGTGTCACGGTAGCTCCTAACAAGACAGGGACAACATTAAACACTTATAATAGTTTAAAACACACAAAATGAATGCACTATAGGCAGCCATACTGCCGTACCTTAATTCGCTACAGTAAGCACGCACCCGTCTGTGCCGCACCGCTCCCTGCACTGCCACTGTATGAAGAAAGAGCCGCCCGCCACACGCCTGGAAGATGTCAAACATTAACACCAGCCCAAACATCCCAAAATAAATACATTTTTAAAAGCACAGTAAGAGGAGTAAGAGGACCCCGCATCTGCCGATCAACTGCCGATCAACATCGACGGGACCCCAGTGGAGGTGGTAGATACCTACAAATACCTGGGAGTAAACATCAGTGGGGACCTGACATGGAGTGCCCATGTCACCGCCTTGGTGAAGAAGACAGCGGGTAAGCTGTACTACCTCAGGAGGCTGAGGAAGCACACCAAATCCCCAGCCTTATTGAAGGCCTTCTATTCTGCCACGATTGAGTCTGTGCTGACGAGCAGCATCTCTGCCTGGTATGGAAACTGCAACGGCAAGGATAGGAAGAGACTGACGCGGGTCATAAAGGCCGCGGAACGCGTCACCCGCTCCACCTTGCCCCGCCTGGAGGACATCTACAGCAAACGCTGCAGATCCAAGGCGACGAAAATAATGAAGGACAGCTCTCACCCAGGCCACCACTTGTTTCAGAGGTTGCGCTCTGGGAGGAGAATGAAACACCTAGCGGCGAGGACCGAGAGACTGAAGAATAGCTTCTTCCCTCAGGCCATCAGGGCCCTTGATTCATAAATAGTTGGTACCCAGTGCACTGTGTTCACTGGCGTTTTTATCTTGCTTACTGTTTTCTTTTCTTTTTTCTCTTTGCCTTATGCAGTGCACCATGTTCACTGCTGTGTATTTTTTGACCGTACTTTTGATTATGTGCTCGTAGCGCTTATCAGACTTTTTAGCTATGTTTTTCGTGTTTGTCTTTTTATCCTGTCTGCACAATATGGGAGCGGCCGCGGCCTAAATTTTCACTGCTCTTGACATGTCTGTGATGCTGCATGTGACTAATAAAAACCTTGAACCTTGAACCTTGAACATACCGTATGATCTGGTTCTCCCTCCCTCAGCAACATCAAGCAAGCTTGCCATTGTCAAGCCATGTCTCCCTTTTAAATGGGCTGGTTGATTAGTGTTAAGGTGGCTCACCTGTGTGGCTCACCTAACGAGGGCTCATTAGGGGCGTGGCAGCACTGCAGGGGAATCCTAAGCCTACCCCACTACATAAGCATGATCACATAATTTGTAATATTCATACCCTAATTAATATTAGGGCAATAATGGATGTGTAATTGTGTTAATATTCCCATGAAATACTTAGGCCTATGCACCTTATTTTTGAATGCCCCGCTGTACAAATAATTATGGGTACAAGGTCCGGTTTAACGTGACTTATTGTTGCAGCTTGCCATTTCCTAAAACGGTATTCTACTTGATTTGAAAAGATGGCCGCCTATTCCCTTGTTGAATTACTCCTTGCTGAATTGAACATAACTTGGCCAATAAGTATGTAACATACCAAATAAAACAAACAGTAATGTCTTTATTTGATGTAGAATGCAGAGGACATGTAACTGTTTCGTTAAACTCGCGTTCCAGGAATATTGTATTTACTGCACTGCTCTAAGACTCAGAGAGCCTGTTCGTCCTGGAAGCCACTGGCTTTGCGTGAGAACACAATCGATTTGGGGGTGGAACACGCCAGGATTGGCCAACGTCAACGCCAGTGCCCAGAACTGTCAAATCAAATCATCGACAGAGACGCTATGGCCCGCCTCCCAGTATTTTCAGTGTATCCGAGTTATGCCAACGGAAGCAATTTGGGGTTCAGTGTCTTGCCCAAGGACACTTCAACATGCAGACTGGAGGAGCAGGGAATCGAACCACCGACCTCTTTTATCCAAAGCGATTAGTGGACGACCCGCTCTACCTCCTGAGCTACAGCCACCCCCTACAGAGTTAGATAGAGAACGTGACAAATATAGCCACGTTTATGGTTATAAACAACAAACTAACGCTGGTGATCCATATGGAAACAGTGTTACTCGAAACAATTGAAAGTTATATCAATTTGGTCATTCAGTGGCATTTTACTGCCATGTAACATTAGCCACAGTAGGCGATTACACACATGATGCACTGCGGCTGCGCTCTTAAAGTGATCGACGAGATTTTTGTCAAGCTGGACCTGATTATTTGCTCCGTTCGCCCAGACGTGTGTCAAGCTGTCAGCAACAAGGCTGGGAGGATCACACCGGAAGAAAAACCCATAGGCATCATGGCCGCTAGAAATAAGGTGGATAGATTCAAATGTTATTTTCTAATGTAGAAGTAACTGGTCAAGATGAGCTCTGATAAGACTGCTGGTAGCTGGACTTATCTCTGTCATGAGGAGCAGGGGCGATTGTAGTTCCAGACCTCTAGGGGAGCTCAGCCCCTAATCAGAATGTGACAATGACAGGCATAAAGTGCCTCACAAAAGTGGTTGAACAACCCCCCCCCCCCCCCCCCACCACCACCACCACCACCACCACCACCACCACCAGCAGCAGCAGCAGCAGCAGCTACACGACTAATAGCCAGTCCAGTAGTAAATATTTTTTAGAAAATGAAAAATGTAATATGTGCTGTTTGAAGTATCCAGCCCCTTTCACTTTGGCAAACCTCAACTCAAATACACAATGGAGTCCACTGCAATGAATGTGCAAGGGCAAAACAGAATCCGTCCTGGCATTATAGCTACACTCACTCACTGAGCACTTTACTGGAACACTATAATACTGGGTAGGTATTAGCTTTCAGCTCGGTGTCAACCGGCTACCAAAGTGACATCTGCCTTAAGCTTTGACATGTTGCATTCTGAGATACTTTTCTGCTGACCAAAGTTGTTGTTTTACACCATTCTGTGTAAATTCTTGAGACTGTTGTGAGATCAGCAGTTTCAGAAGGGTTGCACCAACAACCATGCCGTGCTGCGGTCAAAGTCGCTTATGGTGTGAGTTGCATATGTCAGTTAGTTTGTTCAGCCATAGTAACCACACCCAATGCCAGCATTGGTAGCTGTTGAATTCAACATTTTGATTAAAGTGAAATAAATGATAAACGATAAACACATGTTGCATGCAGGTGTAATTACACCTCAATTAGGTCAACAACATATGTTTGATGTTAAATCCAACAAACCGGAGCTCTGAAATTAAACCCACCACGTCTCTTGCCCAGGACAAAATTATCCCTTATTTTGACAAAATGTTCCATACATTAATGGGCCATTAGAGGGTTATTGTGCTTTTGGCTTTGAGTGTACCTGTGCTGTAAATCCTGTGTTATTGAGACAGCGTCCAAAATTAGCACCAGCCACCACCAGCTAAATGCTGGTAAAATATGCAAGTGGCTGGTAGATTTGCCCAGGGGCATGGTCACAGACATTACACGAGCATTTACTTTATTTAATTGCCATTATTGCGAAGGTTATACCCGGAAGTTTTCGTTTTATACTGCCTGACTTGACGCTACTTGGAATTTGCGGTTCTGCCATTGAATCTTCACAAACGCTGTGTAAACGTTAAATCAAAGACATGAACGCAACCAGATCCAGATACCCTACCTAGCGATGTCCAATACTGGGAAGCGGGACGACCCTCACGTCCAAAAATGCTTATTAAATGTGTGTGCTGTGCGAAGCAGACATGAAATCAGATGAGAGCAATGAGCCAGCAACATGTTGGCTGTCGCACACGGAGCAGGTTTGAGCTTCATTTGGAAACCATGGCATGATGTGTTTTTTGCTCGCTCATTCACATCGACTATTTATATAATAATAATCTGTCACGATGTCGTCCTCGTGCACTCACTGAGCTGACTACTTACTTCACGGAGCCCTGGAGGGGGGGGGGGACAATACGCTTCTGCGACTACGGCTGGGGCTACACTTCCCTCCGTCTAGGAGGAGGCTCGCGGGCGCGCGCATGAGCCAACTAAACCTGTTCACACATGACAGCCACTACGGATGGCCTCTAGATAACTCCTGAATTCCAGACATGTGTGAAAGCAGCTATTATCTTACACAAAATGTATTAACACTGTGCACCATGATGAACTTATACTAAAGTGTTGTTTTGTTCTTATTTCAGGCTCAGTGGCTAGGCAGTGGATCCCTACAGAACCTACTAACCACAGATTCTGAAGGCGTGAACACACACACACACCGTCTCTGTGATGTACAAAACAACCTTTCAACTTAAAGGAAACTCTTACATTATCTCTGCATTGCATTTACATTTAGGCTTTTAGCAGACAATCTTTTCAAGAGTTCTATACTGTATATATACTGTGAATGAGCAAGAAGGATCTATATATTGTGAACATGAATGAGTAGGAATGGCTTCTTTTTTTCTCAACACTTTATTTATCATTTTTCAGTTTACAGGTATAGAATCCCCCCTCCCACCCCAAGGCCTTGGTGGGGTGAATACAAAAAGAGAAAGGAAAAAACAGTGGTCTGGTTACAGCAGGTATACATTCATACATGCACAGTACATTACTTTAGGTGTTTGAACGTTAGATTTACAACATTATTGAATCCAACTGGCTGGCTCCTGTATACAATTGTGTCATGGTATGAGAAAAGATTTTATCAAGATAGAGATATACTTTCAACAAATTCTATGAAAGGGGCCCAGGTTTTGACATATTTATCTCGTGAGTTGCTTCGATTGTACCTCAACTTCTCTAATGGGATCATAGAAAGCACTTCCTTAACCCATTGTTTGAATGACGGAGGTTTAGCTGACTTCCACTGCAGGAGGATTAGCCTTCGGGCCAGCAGTGATACAAAAGCTGTAGCATTTGCCTGGAGAGCAGACATTTTTTCAATTGGAAACACCCCAAAGACAGCGACAGTGGGACCGGGATCTACTGTTTCACCACAGATGTAAGATATTGCCTCAAAAATTCTCGTCCAGAAATTCTCTAGTGAAGTACACGCCCAGAACATATGACCTAATGTAGCTGGGCTATGGTGACATCTCGGGCACTCAGAGCTGGCGGCAGGGTATATTTTGGACAGTCTCTCATTTGAGAAATGTAGTCGATGCACAACTTTGAATTGGATGAGACCATGCCAGGAATGGCTTCTTCTATCTATCATGTGTTTCTATTATTTGTTATTGATAAATGCACTGATGTGTTTTATTATTTCCATGTGAAGTGTGTCGTAAAACTGCTGTGCGAACACTTGAAATAAAGATGTAAAAACAAATAAATGTTTATTTTTCATTTGATGATGATGAAGTCCTCCTAATCAAAATGGGACAATTCAAACCACCATAAAGTATCTAGTCTCTTAGAACAGACGAGTTGGCTTCCGCAATTTTCAAATGCTTCCGCCATACCATCTGTACTTCGTGGGGGAGAATCATGCACCAACCGGAATGGGAAGCAGAAAGGCGGGTCTTCCGCTCATTAGTCCAATCAGAATCCAATATGCCGGCAGAAAGGCGGGTCTTCCGCTCATTAGTCCAATCAGAATCCAATATGCCGCATTCGCGTGTCGTGATTGGTCGGATTCCGTAGAACTTCCTTCCAGTCTGAAGGTTTTTTCCCAACTTCCTTGTGCATGTTCTGGGGGTGTAACGTACAGACTGTATATAGCTGCATTCGCCGGATGTAGATGATACAGTCTGTTTTAAGAGACTATAAAGTATCTAACGTAGAGCCACCACAAAATACCTTAAAGCGTATCACAAAGTATTACACAAAGCATAACCATCCATTGGTTGATGTGCTGAAATTCAATGTAGAGTGTAACATCAACCACCTTGTGTCTGGGTTAACTTATTATGCCTCCGCCGGCGATAGCCAGGCCGGAGACATTATGGATCCGGGTTGTCTGTCCGTACGTACATCCATAGGTATGTCCGTCCATCTGTCCGATGTTCGTTAACGCGATATCTGAGGAACGCCTTGATGGAATTTCATCAAATTTGCCTCAAACATCGACTTAGACTCAAGGATGATCTGATTAGATTTTGGTGGTCAAAGGTCAAAGGTCAAGGTCACTGTGACCTCTCGAACGCCATTTTCAAGCTTGTTAACGTGATATCTCAGGAATGCCTTGACGGAATTTAATCAAATTTGTCTCAAACATCGACTTGGACTCAATGATGAACTAATTAGATTTTGGTGGTCAAAGGTCAAGGTCACTGTGACCTCTCAAACGCCATTTTCCAGCTTTAACGCAATCTCTCACGAATGCCTTGACGGAATTTCATCAAATTTGCCTCAAACATCGACTTGGACTCAAGGATGAACTGATTAGATTTTGGTGGTCAAAGGCCAAGGTCACTGTGACCTCACAAACACCATTCCCAAGTTCGTTAACGCACTATCTCAAGAACGGCTTGATAGAATTTCTTCTGATTTGGCTCAAACATCGACTTGGACGCAAGGATGAACTGATTGCATTTTGGTTATCAAAGGTCAAAGGTCAAGGTCACTGTCACCTCGAATGCCATTTTCAAGCTTGTTAACTTGATATCTCAGGAATGTCTTGATGGAATTTCTTCGAATTTGCCTCAAACGTCCACTTGGACTCAAGGATGAACTGATTACATTTTGGTGGTCAAAGTTCAAGGTCACTGTGACCTCACACACACAACTTCCAAGCTCTGTAACGCAACATCTTAGGAGCGCCTTGATGGAATTTCTTCCAATTTGCCTCAAATGGTGATTTGGACTCCAGAATGAACTAATGGCATAAGTCCGCGTTGCGGTCGTTCTAGTTTTATTCATAGTTTCATAGTAATATATGTTATAGCCTATTAATATAGACACAATTTTGTATTTGTAAATGTTTATATTTCCTAGTACAGTAATAGTTTATTTTTTATTTTTAGACTTCTCAGAGTATTCAATAAAATTTCAGTATACGGGCCCTCGTCCTCTCTGGCTTGAGTGTGTCTTGCTTGTGTGCTTTTGTGTGTGTGTGTGTGTGTGTGTGTGTGTGTGTGTGTGTGTGTGTACACAGTTCATCCACAACTGTGTTCATGTTGACCTTTGTGCTGGTGAAGTTGTTCTACTTTGTCGCATGCTCTGTGTATGTATGCTATGTATAGATAAATAGATAGGTAGGTAGGTAGGTAGGTAGATAGATAGGTAGGTAGGTAGGTAGGTAGGTAGGTAGGTAGGTAGGTAGATCGATCGATCGATCTTTATGGTCCTGCAAAAATATTAAGTTCATTTCCAGCCTGGAA
Source organism: Poromitra crassiceps (assembly GCF_964638095.1). Taxonomy (NCBI): domain Eukaryota; kingdom Metazoa; phylum Chordata; class Actinopteri; order Beryciformes; family Melamphaidae; genus Poromitra; species Poromitra crassiceps. Next base: position 46,542,797 of record NC_139626.1, read on the forward strand.
CAAAGGGACATGGACATGAGCAATTTGGGGTTCAGTGTCTTGCCCAAGGACACTTCGACATGCAGACTGGAGGAGCCGGGAATCGAACCACCCAAAGCGATTAGTGGACTACCCGCTCTACCTCCTGAGCTACAGCTGCCCCCTACAGAGTTAGATAGAGAACGTGACAAATATAGCCACGTTATGGTTATAAACAACAAACTAACGCTGGTGATCCGTATGGAAACAGTGTTACTCGAAATGGTTAAAAGTTATATCAATTTGGTAATTCAGTGGCATTTTACTGCCATGTAACATAGCTAACATTAGCCACAGTAGGCGATTACACACATGATGCACTGCGCTCTTAAAGGGATATTTATCGACAAGATTTTTGCCAAGCTGGACCTGATTAGTGATTTGCTCCATTCGCCCAGACGTGTGTCAAGGTGTCAGCAACAAGGCTGGGAGCATTACACCGGAAGAAAAACCCATAGGCATCATGGCAGCTAGAAATAAGGTGGATAGATTCAAATGTTATTTTCTAATGTAGAAGTAGCTGGTCAAGATGAGCTCTGATAATAAGACCACTGGTAGCTGGACTTATCTCTGTGATATGGGGCGATTGTAGTTCCAGACCTCTAGGGGGGCTCAGCCCCTAATCAGAATGTGACAATGACAGGCATAAAGTGCCTCGCAAAAGTGGTTGAACACCCCCCCCCCCCACCACCACCACCACCACCACCAGCAGCAGCAGCTACACGACTAATAGCCAGTCCAGTAGTAAATATTTTTTAGAAAATGAAACATTTTATATGTGCTGTTTGAAGTATCCAGCCCCTTTCACTGCAAGTCCACTGCAATGAATGTGCAAGGGCAAAACAGAATCTGCCCTGGCATTATAGCTACACTCACTGAGCACTTTACTGGAACACTATAATACTGGGTAGGTATTAGCTTTCAGCTCGGTGTCAACCGGCTACCAAAGTGACATCAGCCTTAAGCTTTGACGTGTTGCATTCTGAGATACTTTTCTGCTGACCAAAGTTGTTGTTTTACACCATTCTGTGTAAATTCTTGAGACTGTTGTGAGATCAGCAGTTTCAGAAGGCTTGCACCAACAACCATGCCGTGCTGCGGTCAAAGTCGCTTATGGTGTGAGTTGCATATGTCAGTTAGTTTGTTCAGCCATAGTAACCACACCCAATGCCAGCATTGGTAAAATAGCTGTTGAATTCAACATTTTGATTAAAGTGAAATAAATGATAAATGATAAACACATGTTGCATGCAGGTGTAACTACACCTCAATTAGGTCAACAACAGACATGTTTGATGTTAAATCCAACAAACCAGAGCTCTGAAATTAAACCCACCACGTCTCTTGCCCAGGACAAAATGATCCCTTATTTTGACAAAATGTTCCATACATTAATGGGCCATTAGAGGGTTATTGTGCTTTTGGCTTTGAGTGTACCTGTGCTGTAAATCCTGTGTTATTGAGACAGCGTCCAAAATTAGCACCAGCGACCACCAGCTAAATGCTGGTAAAATATGCAAGTGGCTGGTAGATTTGCTTCACTCACCACCCCAAAACCCCCCACAATGGTCTATCTATCTATTTAGTGGCTGGTAACATTTTAACATTCACTAGCCATTTGACTGGTGGACAAAAAAGTAAATTTTGGACCCTGTAGGCCTATTGAGATCCAGGTGAATTTATTTCTTGTTATTGTGCTGTTGGCTTTGAGTGTTCAGGTGGCTGCATGTGCTGTAAATCCTGTTGAGTCAGGTGAATGTGTCTTAGTTATTCTGGCCTTAATTTTCTGCATACATACCTATGTGACCATGCCCAGGGGCATGTCACATAGGTAATCCGCCTATGGGCATAAAGATGTTGGGAGAAGTACATTCCTCTATACCGGTGGAGAGGAGTGGATCAAGATCCATAATGAAATTAAATGTGCAAATTCTCTGAATGGTTTTAAAAACCTTCTGAAATTGTTTTGTTTTATTTGATCATGTGTTACCATATCGTGTTTTTATAAGACCAGGGACCATGTTGGAAATAAGTGTTCACACAGATGTCTATCCCTTGGATTCTGTTCTGCTATATCAATCAATCAATCAATCAATCAATCAATCAATCAATCAATCAATCAATCAATAAGATACTCTGGTACCATAGACCTATGAGCATCCTTATGCTTGACCATGGTGTTTGTTATGGCCAATCCATGTTTAAAGCACAGAATACTCAGGTTCAGATGAGGGAAGCCATCCCTATCACACCCGTCCGAGTGCTGTGAGCATTCCAGTTTTTGTGTTTTGTGTCTCTGATGTTCCTTGATGCCACAGGGCGAAAAACAATCATACAAAAGATTGAAGAATGCCCTGACCATGTGCCTAAACCAGGATATGCACCAGCGTCTAAAATGCAATTTACTTTAGGGGTGGTTAACTTCACGAGCTGGTAACTGTGTCACAGCTACCACTCAGGAATGGCTATCATACCAAAATAAAGTAGGAAAGCTGTGCGCACATCCAAAAACCGCACTGGGCGCCCTACAGAATCCAGTCCCAGTACTAAATGTATATTAGATCTGGCTAACATTGTTCTGACTAATAACTATTTTCATTTTCGCAATGATTTTTATTTACAACAGAAGGGCACAGCCATGGGCAGCAAAATGGCACCTAATTATGCATGCTTATATATGGGTTATTTTGAAAATAACTTTGTTTTGAATCCAGTGAACCCTTTTCATTCTAAAATTCTCCTGTATCGACGTTATATTGATGATATTTTTGTGATCTTTGATGGCACCGCAGATGAAATTGATGAAGGAGGGCACTTCAAGTGACATCACCCTATTCACCTTTTTATATTTTTATATTCGCCCAGCCCACTTGACCCAGTTGTGTTATGACTTCCTGTTCACTGTCTGTTTTACCTGGTCACTAGTACTGTACTGTCACAGGGAGTGTAAACACAATAGGAAGTAACTGGCTGACCCCTGTGTTGGAACATAAGGTGAATAGGGCACCACACTGTGTTAATCTGGGCCTGACTAGGACATACAGTACATTCACCTGTATCTCAACAGAATTTACAGCACAGCCACCTGAACACTCAAGGCCAACAGCATCAACTCCATCAGCTCCAAAATACAGGAAATCTCAGAGATGGAAAGGATAATTTATAGGGTTAGAAACGCAGTGGCAACAGACTATAAAAATGGTCAAAACAGATTGTTCATAACGATAGAAATGACCAATTTCTGTTCGGGGGAGGTGGGGGGGGGGGGGGGGGTTAGATGTTAGTTAGAATTTCAGATTAGTAAAGAGTTTCAAGTACCTATTGATGTTCTGCAGCTCCAATATTTTGTTTTAATGTCAGAATATGCCGAGCTCTAGACAATCCTACATGCGTATCCTGGGCACATATATTGTCAGGTTAATTTACCTTTGTAGCCGGTCTACTGTGTCCATTTATACGTGTATGGACTTATACAGAAAATGGACTATTGGTAAAGGTTTGTGCATTTGTTTGTTCTGAAATATATATTATTCTATTTTTGATATTGATCTATTGATATGTTTTGTGATGCTCATTTATAAATGTACTTGATGTAGACATTCTTCAGCTTATAGCCTTTTACCTCCAGGGACCCTATGTCTCAGGCCTAATTGGAGGCAGTCTTGTCTGAGTCAAATGATTTATCTGATTATTGTTATTTAACATAATGGATGTTTGTCTCTACCTAGTGCCTATCTTTGTGAGCCTCACCTAATTTGATTTGTTGCATCCATGTGATGTTTTTTCTTTATAGTTAGCCTGGTTTAGCCAGTGAGTCCTAGGAATAGACTACGTGACAACCAGGAATAGATTGGTGACCACTGGAGAGACAGTTGACAGCCGGAATGTAGACGGCACCCGGGAGTAGTATGGGTTAGCGCCCCAGCCTGTGTCTTCTGTGAGGAAGAAGCCCAACAAATCCACGAGAGGCCTTTTAGGAGGACCATTCAAGCCGCAAGTGGAGCCTGCAATACCACCACGGCCCAAGAAACATGCCAGAATGAAATGTTTGGAGCGGGGGAGTCTGGTGCAACGCACAGGTCCTGGACCTGGTGAGACGTAGGAGGAGCCCGGACAGGGGGCAACCCACAGAGCCCAGTCCCTCCACGTGCCAGAGCCTCCCGGTCCCGGAAGAGTAATTCCGGAGCAGCGGATTGAGTGGCCCTGTCTTGTCCTAAGAGGGCTGACCGTGAGTACCTACTGGGACGTAAGTCGGGGCTTGATCAACCCCGGCTGGGTCACCTGGGCGAGGGTGTATGATGTTGCGAGACCCGAAACATCCTATGACCCCAGGGTACATCACCTATGATACGTCCCAGTTGCATCCATGTGATGTTTTTTCTTGATAATAGACTTTCTAAAGCCTTTTAGAAGTGATAATTGAACAGGGATGCCTCATAGCCTGTTTCACATGTGGTGCTTTGATTGACTATGATAGTACAGCCACTCCCTACTTAAGATGGCTTCACGTTCACGGTGTCTGTAACCATTTGTTTGATAAAGATCAGAAACTGAAATGTCACATAATACATTTTAATGCAAGTTTGGACAGTGTGCGGGACTCTCCTTTACAATTTCTGAATGCTTTGTCCTTGATCTGCGCACCTGTCCTGGAAAACGTGTGTTGTTTTTCCTTCTAAAATGTCAGAATATGACATCAATGTGGTTGAGTTGTTGGTCCCTGCAGCACAACTATTTTGAGTTACTTTCACAGCTACATAGATTCTTCACTTGAGGTTCATTTTTACTAAGAACAGAGGAAGGAAGTTTGTGATGTCAGAGCTGCGTGCTTTGTGCCAACCACCCCCACACTGACCAAGACTCTGTTCTGTCCAAAAGCAGAACTTGTTACCTGCTCACCCTTCACTCTGTCAGTAGAGTGCTGTGGATTTTGACAAATGGGTTCCATGCTTGCTTGTTTGGATGGGATTTCATGAATGCAGCATTTGTGATCCAGCTGCCTCAAATATTGTTCTTCAGTCATCTTTGTGGAAGTTGAAGGATACTGCAGCCATGTTGTTGGCAGAAGCTGGATGTGTGTTTGTGACTTTGCTCCTCTACCTCTCAGGTATGAAGTGATTGTGTTGATACATCTCTTGTCGAATATGGTCAGTAACTGTAAGTTATATTTCTGCATGTTTCGGCATACTGTACACTGTACAATGGCCATGGTGCTTTTGTCTTGCTTTACTGAATTTTAGAAGTAGAATTGGGGGAAGATATGTTGAACATTTGGAAAATATAAGAAATAATCTGATGCTACTGGAGTATCAAAGTTATCACTTGTATATAAGAATTAACCTTTCCAAAGGCACTTACGCTACAGAATCCTATCAACATTCAATAGTGTAAAGAGACCTGTGGTATTATCGGGCGGCTTTAGCTCAGGAGGTAGAGCGGGTCGGCCAACGACGCAAGGGTTGGTGGTTCGATCCCCGCTCCCTCCCAGCTGCTGTCGTTGTGTCCTTGGGCAAGACACTTAACCCTCCTTGCCTCGTATGATTGGTATGAATGTAGACATGAATGATGGTGGTCGGAGGGGCCGTTGAGCGCCGATGTGTGGCTGCAACGCTTTCGAACCACCAGTACGAATGGTGTGAACGAATAATGATTCTGTGAAGCGCTTTGAGCACTTGGAAAGGCGCTATATCAATCATTATTATTATTATTATTAGAAGGAGAATTATGTCCAGATATTTTGATAATGTAAGCTTCTGTTTTAGGATTTCTGGGACAAGCAGACATGATCTGTGCTTTGAAGGGCACATCAGTGGATCTGCCCTGCTCACATCCCACTTCAAGCAAGACATGGTATACTGTAAAATGGAATGGCCAGAAGTATGTTCTGAATCAGATCTCTGTAGATATAAATCGTGTTATGTATGATAAGTCTAAAGAGAGTAACTCCACTCTAACAATCAATGATCTAAGAGAGACTGATGCAAATACATACGGCTGCAGAGATGCTACTGACAACTCAGAATTGAAATTTTCCAGTGATATTTCTCTCAGTGTTACAGGTACAGTGGTTCTTTGTCAGTGATTTATTACATTGAGAATAATATCAGTATAAACATTTTAACAGTCATTTTCTACACATCATTCCAGACCTCCAGGTAAAGGTGTTTCCTGTCACAGTGACAGAGGGACAGAGAGTAACACTGATATGTAGCACCAGCTGTGTTCTGACTGAAAAGCCTACAGTCTTCATCTGGTACAAGAATGGAGTGTTTCTCTATCAGGACTGGTCTCCCTGGTACCAACACCTGGTCAGCAGTGAGGAAGCAGTCAGCTACTCCTGTGCTGTCAAAGGCTACGAGCATCTCAGAGCCCCTCAAGTCTCAGTGGGTGAGTGCTGACATTTAGCTCCTCATCATATTACAGTACATCTAATAAATTAGCTGACTTGATATATTTTACATTCTTATTAAATTAAATGTTGTGACTAATGACGTTCATCAATATAAGACCGTGTCACGTTTATTTTTCTCTTATAGACTGCCAGTCCATGTAAAGTGGTGATAGTGTGTCGTCCTTTAAAATATTTTATAAAGTAAATCCTGCATGGAATGACTTTAAATATTGTGACTCATTATTGTGATGAAGTTCATTAATATTAGACTGCATGTCATTTATTTTCCTCCAGATTCTGTCACATCGAGCTGCTTTAGTGTGACCTATGCTGAAGGGAGGATGTGTTCTTCTGAGCAGCCCTGCTCCATCACATATCCCACAGGTTACAGCTACTGCATATTAGCTGACAATCACTGACAATAGTTTAAGGGTGCATCAGGATAATCTCACTACTAAAATGAGGCAGAGGGGGCCCACGGGGCGGCGCCGTCACGCGTGCGGTGCACAGTTGCTCAAATGTGCAGTGTGTATACTCAGAATGGCATGGGGAGCACAGCACCAGATCAACACGTGCGGCGCTAGAAATGAGTGCGCAATATTTCTAGTAATTTTAAAAATGTTAATCAGCCTCTAGGGACAAACAGTAAGAATTGCAACAGCAACAATATAACTTGTGTTTTCCTATACAAGTTTATGGCACAACCCATAACATTACAACATTTTACCTTTTTGTTACTGGCACAGTGACTTCAATTATATTACTCCTGGGCATCCGGGTAGCGCAGTGGTAGCCTAGTGCCTACCAGCACAAAGGTCACAGGTTCGAACCCTCGTGTTACCTCCGGCTTCGTCAGGCGTCCATACTCCATACAGGCACAAATGGCCGTGTGTAGGTGGGAAGCCAGATTAAGGGTATGTGTCCTGGTCACTGCATCAGCGCCTCCTCTGGTCAGTTGGGGCACCTGTACGGGGGGAGGGGAACTGGGGGGAGTAGCGTGATCCCCCCACGGGCTATTTCCTGCCGGTGAAACTCGTCACTGTCAGGTGAAAAGAAGCGGCTGGTGACTGCACATGTATCAGAGGAGCATGCTAGTCTACAGCTCTCCCCAGATCAGCAGAGGGGGTGGAGCAACGATCGGCACACAATTGGGCAAGTACAATTGGAGAGAAAACAGGGGGGTGGGGGGAGTATCAAAAACTTTAAATGTATTGCTCCTGTTTTTTTCCTTTAATAAGCGTGTTTTATATTTCTTTTTAAACAATGTAGCTAATAAAGAATTTCGCAGCCATTCAGTTCAGTAAGTGATGAAAAGTGTATTTATCTTCTCCCAACAGAACTACATGTTAAAGTGACGCCTACCGGTGGACAGTCTGTCACACTGGTCTGTAGCACCAGCTGTATCCACAGACCCATCTACATGTGGTTCGAGAATGGGGTCCAAATATCCTTAAATAAAGGCATGGTTTCCAGCTCCTCTGTTGCCACCTACTTCTGTAGTGGAGTAAACCATGAGGATCTCCGCTCTCCTGCAGTGTGTGAGTATGAAGCAGCTCATGGTGTATCAGAGGTGTAACTACTGTAATACAGTTGCTTTGGGGCCCATAACAGTGTAGGGCCCGCACTCCTCTTTATCTCACCACTATAATAAAACTGTCCAGATCTATGATAGTGACGACAGTATACACACAGCCACTAAGCTTTAACAGTAAGCAGTAAGTATAGTACTCAATGAGCCAATGCATCTGCTCCATGGTGTCACGTGATTTATTCATCAAGATAAAACAGAATATCACTGAATATGTTTTCATCTGTTATGCTGCTCTGACACCACATTGTGTCAAGTATACAGACAGTAGCACCACGGTCTGTTTTAAATTGTGGTGGGCGTGGCCCTCTTTGACTCTTGCATTGGGGCCGTCTTGACTCGTTACACCACTGTACTTTATAACTTAACACGTTCACTGCCGTCGACGAGATATCTCGTCAAAAAAAATCCAACGGTTGACTGCCGTCGACGAGTTATCTCGTCAAAAAAAAAAAAAAAAAATTTGACGGTGGGATGTGGATCAAACCCTTTTACATCTCCTATAAAAATATGGGAGCCACCGAACGTGTACAACCCATTCCACCGACCCACTAAGTGGCGACAGTGCTCTCCAGACTAGAGAAAGCCGAGCCAAAACTGCAGGGAAAAGCGTGAGGAAACCATTCTCATAATGTAGAATGGTTTGGCGAAAACGCTTTCGCGCTGGCGCACAACGGTGGCGCACAACGGTCGGGGGTTCCAAAAATAGACTGGGTGCAACACACTTTGAAACACGCAGCATAAAGCGAATCGCACAAAGCTTCATCCCAGCTCTCAACCGAAACCCCAAGAAACGAACGAGCCCCATCCAGGCTCGCCCGACGAGGGGCCGCCAGGCAGCAGACAGGCAGCAGAAACTCGCTTGTGACACACCCGCTGCAGAGCCACGGAGAAACACACACGCAGGGGAGGAGTTTGCAGGAGAGGGGGGTGGGGGGGGGGGGGGTGCTGTTATATTGGACTAAACTATTACGGTAGTTTAGTCTCTCTCTCTCTCTCTCTCTCTCTTTCTTTCTCTCTCTCTCTCTCTCTTAGCTTATGCTTACTGTGGAATAAGTGTACGCATGCACGCACGCACGCACGCACGCACGCACACACACACACACACACACACACACACACACACACACACACACACACACACACACACACACAAACACAATACAGTATACACACTTGCCCAAGGGCACCCATAATCACAGGCACGTGAGGTGGTTCTAAAAATCCATTTATCTCAAAACTCTCTGAAAATCTCTGAAACCATGCTGTATTCAACTGCTAATGCCTACATAACTACTAACTCTACAAACTAACTCTTTTAGACAGAGAAAACACACATTCTATTAGTTATTTTGAGATATTTTGTGTTCACAAAGTCCTAGCAGAAAATAATCCTCGGCTCTTGAAAGATGAGCCAGAATCCTCAAAAAAACCCTTGGCAGAAGCTACCTACAGTAAAAAAAAAACTGTTGGCAGTGAATGTGTTAAGATATGAGACATTTCTTTCATTAGTCTGCAATGTTTCAAAGGCAGGAAGAAACATCACCTGTATAACTACACACAAACATTATATTAATAACAATCTGTGTTTCTTTGTCACAAGATATTATGAGATCCATATCATTGCTTACAGTAACTATTGCAACAATAGTAATGATTGTGCATAACTTTTATTTTTTAATTATGAACATATTTAATTACGGTAATGTTAATTTTGTACATACGCATCACTGTCAATATTGGCTGCTCTGGTCACCACCACCATGTTCATTATGACAATTTAGTCAAATAATCATTATTATTCCAGCATCAACATAGAGCAAGAAATGTTATATCATTCTGTGTCCAGCAGGGCCTTACTGAACATTCATCTGTCTTTCATCTATATTTCAGGTACTAACTCAGTTAAGAACTGCTGGAGTGTGAATTATGTCAGCAGGAGAATCTGTGCCCTGGAAGGATCTTCAGTGGACATTTCCTGTCATTACTCATATCCCAGTAACCTGCAGCAGCCCAAGAGTAAATTTTGGTATATTATAAGGAAACCTGACATGGTGTATTCTAAACATGTGATTGAAGATGCCCGTCATGTGTATCATGAAAACATGAAGAAGCAGCACATCCTGAGAATCACCAACCTGACAGAAAGTGACTCAGCAGAATACATATTCAAATTCCTAATAGATGAGCCAGGACAGAAATATTCTGGTTCTCCTGGAGTGACTTTAATTGTGACAGGTAATCCTTCATTTTTGTTCTTCCACACAGAACTTGAGCATGTTTCTTCTTCACCATGCATTAGCAGCAATCACCAGTAATTATAGTGCCTCCATCAGGCCAATCTGTTTTATTATTTAAACACTGTGACGTTTTATCTCTGCAACTGCTGTAATCATGTATTGTGTTGAATTCATGGCTGCACACCAATTTCCCAAAGTGACACCTGTCTTATCTTGAACTTGAGTTAATGAAGCTATGGTGAAGATAGAAGATTTTCACATGCTGTTAAAGTCTTTCCTGACTGAAATATATGTGTTTTACACTGAGTGATCAGTCTAACCATCTGTCAGCCCTGACAGTGCAGGTGACTCCTTCTGCCGTGGTGACAGAGGGCCAGAGGGTAACACTGACCTGTAGCACCAGCTGTCCTCTGACTGACACCACCTACATCTGGTACCACAACAGACAAGCTCTGAGCCCACCTGAGAGCCAGCACAAACACCTGGTTCTAGACCCAGTCAGCAGTCAGCATGCAGGAACCTACTCCTGTGCTGTCACAAGCCTCCAACACATCAACTCCCCTGAAGAGACTCTGTTTGTGACTGGCCCAGGTGAGCACGGCTTTAAAGTCCCTGGAAACCAAAATCCACAAAAACGTTCTAAGTGTGAGTGAGTCACTCTGGTGAAATGGTGTATACTATAGCTTGTTGGCATGTGACAGGGTGATACATTGACTGGCTTGTTTGCAAACCATGTGATCATGCTGGGCGGCAACCAGCAGCAGGCTATATAGGAAGCTATATGAAAGCACTAGCAAAATCAGACAAGTTTCTGGAAAACTCACTTCTCTTCATATGGATCATATCCTATATGTTTTGTGATCTTCTGGTGATACCTGAAGCATGGAGCAGCATCCAACCCTCTTGCATACTTGCTTTCCTCCATCCTCCATAGTAGCTCTGGAGAGCTGCCCCTCAGCAGTGTCTTTGGAATTACATGGTTGCAAACAAGCTATAGGCATAGGCTACTGTATAGTGACATTGGTTTGCAGCACCGATGCAGATAAGTACATCTGGTTTAAGAAGACTGGAAATGAAGGGCTTGTAAAGCTACATGTATTACCTGAGCTGAAGATGAATGCAGCCAGGTAGGAGCTCCACCACTTGAATAATCTGGAAAATAAACAGGATAGATTTGGTATTTGGGGAGGGAAGTGATTTGTAGATCAGTCAGGTGATGCAGGCAACAGTCTTTCTGGAGTCAAAGTCACAGAAATCTATCATAAAAACGTTACTCCTTAACACCAATAATTTAACTGAAAAATGCTGTTCGCCCCTAATTCACATTTCATTTGACCACAGGGGCATGGACATCAGTAGCAGCTGCAGGAACCGCTGCTGTTCTCCTGGCTGTCGTACTCCTCTCTGTCTTCCTGTGGATTAGGTGAACAATACTGTGCTCTGTTTCAAAACAATGGCATTAAATCTCTTCTCTAAAATCAATTAATTGATTTACTTCATTTCACTAAGCAGAAGAAAGAGGAACTCCACTCAACCCCCTGGACCTGTGACACCAGACATCTACCAGCAGGTGAAGTACAGCAATTAAACAATTCCACAGCAAATAAAAACATTTGTCTTATTTATTATAAACTGTTCCATCTTTTCTCGAGTGCTCTTATGTTAACCTGCTCTGTCATAAATATCATTCTAGTGACACAGAAATATATTGATCAGTATTTGTACGGGCACTGCAGCTTTCACTCTTGTAATTGCTTGTCATGTTGGTAATATAGGAATTAAAGCAACTTGTACTGTTGTAATTATGTTATATGAGTTTACAATATCAGCCCTTTGTTAAATATGAAATGTCGACCAGTCATGTCGTCCATCGTCGATATGATGGAGGTTCCTTGATCACAACTATATTCAATTACAAAACTAAGAAACAACTGTCTGTACCTTCAATATAGAAATATTGGTATGTGAATCGGCTTTCAAAAGCCCAAATCAGTCAAACCCTATAGTTACAATCATTTTATGTTGCTCTGCATAAGAGGATTGTCCAAACTTCTAAAATTCAATGTAATGTAAAAGTAATATTGCCTGTCTGTTCTCTACCAATCAGTTAAGCCACCCTGGTCCTGTGTATGACACCATCTCAGCTGTGGGCCAGAGCCCCATCCCTGCAGCACAGAGCACATCAACAGAGCAGCTTGACCTTCACCACAGCAGCGTCCACTTCTCTAAGAACCAGGAAGATCCCCTCTACTCCAACATCCAACCAGCTCAGCCCCAGAGACAGGAGGCGGTTCCTCTCTACATCACCGTCCTGCCAGCTCAGCTCCAGAGACAGGAGGAGGTCCAGTCTGCTGCTGCTGATGCTGCTGGGTGAGCATTTCTTGTCATTACACCTGGACCTGCTGGGTCAATTTGTTTACCAGGAAGTGAATCACATGGCTAATATTGTTCACCCATGCAATGAAATCACAGGGGGAAGAATACAATATGCATTATTTCAGGTCACCATTGTAAATAAGAATTTGTTCTTAACCTGGTTAAATAAAGGTTAAATAAAATAAAAATAAAATTATATAATTGCATTGATATGACTATAATTAAAAGTTTAAATCTCAAACTTTAAAAGCCCATAACTCGAACACCACAAATCCAACTGACAGGAAACATGTTACACACAGCCAACTATGAGGAAGCTATACTGGGTCAACATTTTAAACTCAAACATGGTATCGTATCTCAGACACCACAGGAACAATTTAGATTAAACTTGGGACGCATGGCACATTTTGGCACAGTGTTTAAAAGATTGATCAAAAGTCCTCATGGGGCGCTGTAATTAATGGGTTCAAACTATGAAAAGCCATAATTGCTACACTGCTGGTCTGAAAAAAGCACGTCGACAGTGTTTTCTCACTGCCAGTAGGGGTTGACAGATACTAGCTACTCCAACCGGTCACACAGCCATCACTCCTCACTGCTCGTTAAAAATGTCCAAATAGGCATTATTCTGATAAACATATAAAAAATAAACATTCATGGTCACATATTTAGAATGTTACGTTCTCATCTGAAAAAATATTAAAACTTTACAACAGTTTGTTTGTTTTTGCTTGAAAACAGCTTTTTGTCTAAAAAAGATGAAGGTAGGAGTAATCTACTTCCAGGTCTAAAACGGAATAAGGATTACAAAATAAGTTAATAACATTATGCAGAAGCGTCCTGATATGGGCAAATGATAAGGTGAATATAGCCCTGTAAATTACAGGCTTCTTCATGTAGTTGAACTTTGGTCGGGGTGCAATTATCTGCCCACCACCTGCCACTCTGGTGGAGTGTGTATGAATTATTGAACTATGTTATTGTAAAGACATTTAGGAGTCTGAGTTTGAATGTGAAACGTACGCTAGACCTAGGGGAGCAGCGCAGGACCAGTCTAGCTGCCTTGCTTTCTGCTACTTGTAACTTTCGGAGTATACCGTTAGATGCATGACCACACTACAGAGCAACAATCCAGATGACAAACCAATGAAGAAACAATTTGGCAAAACAATAATGATGTAAGAAATGGTGCAATGTCAACTGCTCTGCCCATCTTGGCAACTATTGGTGGAGCGGTAATCAGCTGTGATAACCGTGACAGCCAGGGCCGATTCTAGGGGGGGGCAGGGGTGGGCTATGCCCACCCAAAAATTAATCTTGCCCACCCCAATTTTTTTTTTTTTTTTTTTTGTATCTCCCTTTTTGAATTCCAGGCGACCGCACTTAGGGTCGCGACCCGAAGGTTGGAGACCACTGGGTTAGTTAGTTTAGGGCACCTAACAGTAGTTATAGCTTTAATTTGATTTGAGAAATAAGCTCATCCAATGCAAAGAATATTATGGAGTTGATTATTTTAAACTATGGATGAAGGATTGTTATTTATTTGTTAGGGTAACAAAGTCAATCTGCTTTCAAAGTTTTAATTTCAGTTTGAGTTTGAATAAGACTAAAAGTCTTGTAAATATAGGTTTGAAGGCTAAATGGCAAATAGTTTTTAGCTATGGTTAAGTCTCACTGCACTAGTCTTTAATTTTGATTTGAGAAATAAGATCATCCAATGAAAAGAAATGTTATGGAGTTGATTATTTTAAACTGGATGAAGTATTTTTATTTATTTTTAGGGTAAGTCAATCTGCTTTCAAAGTAGTTTTCTTTGTCACTTTTCAGTTTGAATTTGAATAAGACTAAACGTCTTGGAAATATAGCAATAGTTTTGTAAATAGTTAGTTTGTACATAGTTTGCTAATAGTTTTGACAATAATAATGTAAACACTGGCCTGTCACCTGAGTGAAAGTTCCTACTTACAGTTTGGTGACCCAAAACAGAATGGTGACTCCTATTGGAACAATTTGGTTCAGTGTTTATGCCTGTGTTGCTGTCTGTTGTAGTGTAAAACGACTAAAGGGAGAGCAGGTGGTTACATGAAAGTGAGTGAGAAAAGGAGAAGATACTGAATAATGACATCACAACAGTATAATCCTAATGTTAATTTAAAATTAAATATTCTTGGATGAAAGTCCAAAAAACGTCAAATTTTCTTCGGCGCTGCCCTTGCAGGCAGCACAGAGAGTCCATTCCTACCTAAAAGTACTTCCAGCGCCACTGAATATAATGCAATTTAATCCCCATCCCCGAACCCACAACCTCTGGCAACCTACCGCCAAAGTTGTCCCCTACCAGCCCACCCTAGTGTGGCAGGCTAGATACGGGCCTGGTGACAGCCCTAATAGATAGTTCAAATAAGCTATGGTGTAGGCTACTACTGTAAAAAACTGAAAAAACAAATTTTTTCAAGAAATATACTTTAGATCCCCCTAGTGGAAAACTGAAACACCCAAGTTGCGGTCCCTAGCGCCAGGAAGTGGCTGGTAGATATTCTATATGGCTGCAAGTCTGGAATGTTACCGGCCACATTGGCTGGTGATAAACAGTACAGCGGAATCCCTAGTTCAGGTGCACTATAAAAAACAAACAAACAAACAAACAAACAAAAATATTATTGCCGGTGCCGCATGCGGCCCGCAGGCTGCTATTTGGGGAACCCTGAGTAGACGTCATCTTACACAAAATGTATTAACACTGTGCACCATGATGAACTTATACTAAAGTGTTGTTTTGTTCTTATTTCAGGCTCAGTGGCTAGGCAGTGGATCCCTACAGAACCTACTAACCACAGATTATGAAGGTGTGAACACACACACTGTCTCTGTGATGTACAAAACAACCTTTCAACTTAAAGGAAACTCTTACATTATCTCTGCATTGCATTTACATTTAGGCTTTTAGCAGACAATCTTTTCAAGAGTTCTATACTGTATATATACTGTGAATGAGCAAGAAGGATCTATATATCCCAGCAAGCACGGACGGACCCGGACGAATCGAGAGAGCCCAATCGGGGCCAGCTCAAGTCATATCATGACGGGTCAGATCTGGCCCAAGTATCACTATCCAACTAATTTCACTCACCACTGAAATATCCATGAGGATAACTAAATGGTTGCAATCAATCACGTATTTCTCAGCCTGGGCTATTTTTTATCCAAAATCCGAGTGATCAGCACGTGTGGACATCTGCTGATTAACAAACTGTTTATTCGTGGAGGTGGGACTACGAGGAGATGAATTGCGGCCAGGGGAATCCTGCAATTGTCTCACTGCATATCGTGTTGCCAGATTGTTTTGAAAGAGAGAAAATACACTGCGAGGCGTAAATATTTGAGTTGGGAGTTGCATGCTGTAGCATGTGTTTCGGGGTTCTGCTTGCTACAGATTGTAAACTGTTACACTGTGATGTGCGATCCACAAAAGTTCGGTAAAGTTGGAAATATATTGTAACGTATCGGTGATACGCCAAGGAACGGAGTGTTGTAGTTGGTAGGGGAGAGTGGGGTGAGTTGTGCCAGTGGGGAAGTTGTGCCACCCCTTGTATCTAGAAAACCATAGAAGAAATTGGTCATGTGACCACACATTTTTGAAGAGACATCCATTTTACTCACTCTGCAAAGAAGGGAGGCAGATGGCACAAGAGCTAAGCACATTTAAGTTCAAAAAACTGTTTTTTGCCTCTCAAAGTAAATTTTTTATGATCAAGGTTTATTGATTGTTGTGTCTGAACAATTATAGACAAGCTTGAAAACATTTCACGCATGTGTTAGTGTTTTAGTAAGCTACAATATGAGGCTATACTCTTAGCATGATGTTAGCTCCAAACCAGCTATATGATACAAGTTTGTTAAAATGGTGGGGATGGGGTGATTTGTGCCAAAAGGCCTGGGTTAAGTTGTGCCAGTGCAGTTGTAGTTGATTTAGTGAAATTTTATTTCATTTTGTTCTTAAATGTTTAAATAGACCTTGTTGAAGAATATTGCAGTATTGGCAAGTGTAGCCTGGCTCTGTGATATTTGATTTTGTTCATTTTGAACATCATTTTTATTTCTGAAAATGTTAAATATGTAGGTCAACTGCTGCTACCGTTTAGCCTTGTTTAACCCTGTTATAGTACACTGGACTTTAGTGTTATCTTTATTTTGTCTTGCTTTGATATAGCATTACAGTATATGAGATGAAAATGTTCTGTTTTACTTCAGTAATCAATGGCACAATTTACCCCAACGTATTCTCTCCAAAGGCACAACTTACCCCGCACCGGGGGCAAGTTGTGCCAAGAGACCACTTTTTTAAGAATAGCCATATTTTTTTAACAGTTTATTTAAGATCCAAAGGGAGTGTTCCCAGTGGTGCACAACATCCTGAAATATATTTACATATTGTAGTTGGAGGCATTACTGTCATGCCCTCACTTTAAAGACACCTCAAGTAAAAAGTGGCACAACTCACCCCACTCTCCCCTACAGGTTCTTTATTCACAGGCTTCTTTAGCTCCTAGCAGCTAGCTTCACACCGCTAGCTCTACACACAACAACCGGTCTCAGCTCGCTCCATAGCTAGACTCACATCCGGCCTGCGGCCGCTGGTCATATATACCCCCTTTCCCTTAGGAACACACCCACACACATTAGTTCCTAGCTACAATCCAGACACTTATGTTGCACATCACATTACAGGTAATACTTGGATTACCTGAAACGCTACAATATTGACAGATTTGCACTTCCCGGATCAATAGCTCATAAACGAAGCATGTACTGCACACACGATGCGACGCCTCCCCATCTCAGTATCATTCATCTCAGCATCTCAGCATCATTAGTAAGGTAGACAACGAGCTACAACCTCATTTTCACCTAAATGAGCGATCCTCCGAGCTGGACAAATAACATTGGTCTCTATGTGCTGCGGGCGGTGAGGCGAGTGCTTAGGGAACGTCAGACTTGACGCCAATGTTTTAAATAAAAAACAAGTTTCTGCCATAATCTCCCGACTCCATGGATGTTATACTGGTATAAAAATAACAAGGGTTCCATGTTTTGAAACAGTAGGCTATATTACTCCAACCTACAGCAGAATATTTCAGCGAACAGTTAGCGTAGCGGTAGAATAGCCGGCCTGTAAGTTGTAGATCCTGAGTTCAAATCCCACACGGGGTGGTATTATATTTTTTGAAAATGTAGCATAAAATTGTTAATCTGGACATAATTATAGCTTTATGTATAAAGTTGCTGAATATACACTGTGTACATAGCAGAATAACTGAACATGCCCATTCATGGTAACGGTCATATTTCGACGTCAGCTTGACGTTCCCGCGTAGACGTCTAAATCATCCCCAAATCACCATGTCATCTGGCCTAGTCCTGAACGTCACTGGAACACGTCATCACAACGTTATCATGACGTAATTTTGCTTGCTGGGATTGTGAACATGAATGAGCAGGAATGGCTTCTTCTATCTATCATGTGTTTCTATTACTTGTTATTGATAAATGCACTGATGTATTTTAACATTTCCATGTGAAGTGTGTCGTGAAACTGCTGTGCGAACACTTGAAATAAAGATGTAAAAACAAATAAATGTTTATTTTTTATTTGATATAAACTGATGATGATGAAGTTCCCTAATCAAAATGGGACAATTCAAACCACCATAAAGTAGGCTATCTAATGTAGAGCCACCACAAAATACCTTAAAGTGTAGCACAAAGTACTACACAAAGCATACCATCCATCGGCCGATGTGCTGAAATTCATTGTAGAGTGTAACATCAACCACCAGGTGTCGTCAGTGTTGAATGATTTTATTCATAGTAATAGATCATATATTAATATAGACACAATTTTGTAATTATAAATGTTTATATTTCCTAGTACACTAATAATTTATTTTTTATTTTTAGACTTCTCAGAGTATTCAATAAAGATTCAGGGTACGGGCCCTCATCCTCTCTGTCTTGAGTGTGTCTTGCATGTGTCTTGCTTGTGTCTTGCTTGTGTCTCTCTGTGTGTGTGTGTGTGTGTGTGTGTGTGTGTGTGTGTGTGTGTGTGTGCGGGCGTGCGTGCGTGCGTGCCTGCGTGTGTGTGTGTTAGTTCATCCACAACTGTGTTCATGTTGAACTTTGTGTTGGTTAAGTTGTTCTACTTTGTGGCTCTGTGGTACGTGATAGATAGATAGATAGATAGATAGATAGATAGATAGATAGATAGATAGATAGATAGATAGATAGATAGAGACCAGGGCAAATACCCCTAATCCGGCTTCCCACCCGCAGACACCAGCCAATGGTGCCTGTATGGACACCGTGACCGGAGGTAACACGAGGATGCGAACCTGCGCCCCTCGCGTTGGTAGGCAGGGAATCTACCGCTACACTACCTGCACACACAATGCAGTACATGATTAAAAGGTAAAACCAACATTAAAAGGCTTAAAAGAAGTGAGGGTGCATAATGAGAAAGGATCGTGATTGGTGTGTAGGTGCCCCGCCTCCTCCATCACATTCAAATGTGTCCAGTTCAAGCATTTTGTGCGGGGAGAGAAAAGCTGTTCACTGGAAGAACTTCTAAGAAAAGGTAGGTAGGCTGAAGACTACTTCCCCAAGTGTGCTCACCACAGTCAGGCTTTTCTTAACCCTGCCTGTTAACTGTGGGTGAGAGGTCTTCACAAAGATAAAGATCTCTCACCCTGTTGCTAACTGTAGACTACGGGTGAGAGATAATTTTCCACAACTTAAAATAGTTTAGAACGAACTGGTGGAGTTGATGCTTGTGGAAAGGTTTTCTCTTTGAACTGGACGTGCGGTTTGCAATGCTTATAACAACCATAATAACCAATAGCCTACACAATATATTCAGTGGGCCGCACTATCTGATGTCTGAAAAAAGAAATACAGAGCAGTAAGAATTTGGTGGCTTGAACAACTGAATTGAAACACCGACTTTGCTGGCTGGCGGTGTTTGGACCTTCAAGCCAATCACAGTGCTTAAAAACACGAGGCCCACCCAACCGGCAAACCAGGCACAGTTTCTGAGCCATGGAGCTGACAGATTGTGTTGTGACATTAACAAAAAGGATGGTTGGTGTCCGGCCGATTGTGGTGGGCTGGTCTGGACTAAAGTCCAGGTTCATCCAATCGTCTCGAATGTGCTGCTGCTTTTTCACCTTCTGCAGGTCCCAACTCATCTCACCTGAAGTGACTGCTTGCAGTTATTGAGCTTGCCTTTGCTGGTATATGTGGAGCCTTGTCTGTGCTGCTGAAGACAGTGGCGCTGGAATGAGTTTTGAGATGGAGGGACAGTGGTCGCATGGTAGCTAGAGAGCTGCAAACCCGAAGATACCCTCGCGGGCCCCTCGGGCCTGCCAATACGGGCCGAGGCCGGGCTTGTTTTTTCTTTTTTTTAATTAATAGGTCCGGGCCGGGCCGGGGTCGGGCCATTTCAATAATTCAATTAAATAACGTTGTATTACTCGCTTGATTTTACACAGCGAGCACAGTCAGACAAAGAGGAGGAGTGCACAGACACTCCCCCAGTCACACACAGACCCTCACGTGACGTTAGTCTGCCAGTCATACTCATGTCATGACATGTAGTGATGGGAATTACGGCTCTTTGAAGGGAGCCGGATCTTATGGCTCCGTTCCTTTCTGAGAGCCGTTCAAAATAGCGGCTCCTCGTTCCTTTTTTTTTAATACTACTGTCTCTCTGAGAAATCACTAATATAATGATATGGTATGATTTGGATCAGATTTGATAAGACCCACCACTATTTCATTTTGCATCAGTGGACTGCAGCAGCATTAAATTACTCATACAGTATTTCCAGACCTAATGTCAATAAACTGCATTGTAAACATTACACAAGGTGACACCATATCATCTGCTTATTTAGTCAGTGAATTTACTGACTAAGCTGAGAGTTGGCTGTCCTTGATGCAATTCATGCAACACTTCGCTACCCAGAAAGTCGGCAGATGCACTCCGGTTTTGATATTAAGCTGAGTCCGCCCACCCAGGCCAGCTACAGCCTGGGTGCGCACGTAACAGGATGTGAGCTCAGCTGCCAGAACTGCAAGATCTGTACAACCAGCGGTGCCTCAGGAGGTCCATGAAGATCATCAAAGACACAAACCACCCCCACAACAGTCTGTTCTCCCTGCTACCATCAGGGAGGAGATACAGGGTCCCAAGAGCACGCACAAATCGCTTGAGGGACAGTTTCTTCTCGCAGGCCACGAGACTCCTTAACATACAGCATACAAATAGTGTAGTAGCCGTACTGTACCGCACTGCAGCTGCTACCATCACGCATGACTAATGTTCAATAGTATGTTAATTAGGCATATGCTATTTGCACCTAACAGAATGCTATTATGTTTAATTCAATTCAATTCAATTCAATTTATTGTTGTCCACAATGTGGAAATTTGTCTTTGGCTTCACAGGTTTGCTTGCACACATGAAAAGTACAGTACACAGCACAGGAAATGATAGGGTACATAATACAACATATAACAAGACAACAGGACAACAGCACATTACAGACAGTGATAACGGACATGGTTCTGATGTGGATGAGTCTGACGTTTATGAATTTAGCAGATTTATTGCGTTTGGTATGAAAGATTTTTTGTAGATATTCTTGGTTGCTGCAGGAACTCTATAGCGTCGTCCCGAGGGCAGTTTTGTGAACTCATTAAAAAGGGGATGTACAGGGTCGCACACAATTTGTCTGGCTTTTCGTGCCACCCGTGTTTTGTAAATACATCCAAGTTGTTCTTGTTCTTTCCCAATAATTTTACTTGCCATGTTTGTAATTCGGGACAGTCTATTTCTGTTCTTAACTCCTAGATTCCCATACCATGTACACATGTCAAAGGTCAAAATACTTTCAATAAGGCTCCTGTAGACAGTCTCCAGAATAGCTTTGCTGATTTTGTATGAATCCAATTTCCTGATTAGATACAAACGCTGCATCGCTTTCTTAAAGATGTATTCTGTGTTGGCTGTGAAACTTAGATTGCAGTCAAACATGGTTCCTAAGTATTTAAACTCCTCCACTGTTTCAACAGGCTGGTCATCAATCAAAACGGATGTGAAGTCTTGACCTGCGTTGCGGTGACTCGCAATGACCAGCTCCCTAGTTTTGGCTCCATTAATATAAAGGGCACTGTCTTCACACCATTTAATAAGTTATTCAATGTGGTGGAAGTATGTAGATTCATTACCTGTGTCCCCTGCCTTCATAAGGCCAACTAACACCATATCATCAGCATATTTATACAATTGGCAGATTGCATTCAGAATTTGTATTGCATTTGTGTACAAGGAAAATAAAATGGCAGAAAGGACGCAACCTTGTGGTGCTCCTGTATTCAGGATAACTGTCTCAGAGGTGATGCCACTGAACCTCACTCTCTGTGGGCGATCTGAGAGGAACTCTTTAATCCACTGTATGATGTGGCAGTTTGTGTTGATGTCACAAAGCCTTTTAATCAAAATGTGTTTCTGCATACAGTTGAATGCAGAACTGAAATCTATAAATAAAAGTCTGGCAAAACTGTTAGGCTGCTGTAGATGCTTGCTGATAGTGTTCATTAGTGTCAGCGTTGCGTCTCCAGTACTACGGCCTTTTTTATACGCAAATTGAAATGGGTCGAGCCATTCGCTGAGAGAGGATGAAAGGTGATTGACTATAACCCTTTCCATACATTTAGATAAAATGCTGGTTAGCGCAACCGGTCTAAAATCATTGAGCTCTGTGGCTCTGGGCTTCTTAGGGACAGGAATGATGTTGGATAGTTTCCATGATTTGGGAACAGAATGATTATTCAATAATAACTGAAACAGCTTTGTAAAGACGGCTGTGAGCTGAAACCTGCATGATTTGATCACCCTGCCTCTCAGTCCATCAGGACCAGGTGCCTTGCTGGGCTTTATTCTATTTAGGCTGGCAGCTACTTCTGCCTCTGTCAGTTCAATTGTAGAGTGATCGGTGGTGTTATTTAGTATATCAAAATGATCTGTGTCACAGGGAGTGATATCAAATCTTGAGTAAAAATGATTGAGGTCGTTAGCAAACGATACATCTTTATTCTTTAAAGCATAATTATGTTTAATTATGTTTAAAGTATGTTCATGCCATTTGCACATATGTGCCACTGTCTGTGGCATGTCTTACTGCTTTATTGCTTGTTGCCTCTTGTTTTTATTTATTTTTATTTTTTATTTTTTGCACTATGTTGTAACGGAGTCTACAGTACAAGAATTTCACACGTGATACTTGTACTACGGAGTGACTCTAAAGACTCGGCTGGCTGCTGCTGTGCTGTTATTCTCCTCTCTTTTCCACTCTCTCATGTTGCAGGGACAAATTGTCCCTTTGTCCCCCCCATTCCAGCGCCTATATGGCTGAAGTTGCATTAGATCTCTATGTAATGTTTTTGTTTTTGGTTGTTTGTTTGAAGTCATGCTCTGTAATGGTCTGGCATTATTCAGGCCAAAATTATGGTGGAAACAATGAATGGTGTCTTTAGTTGCATTGCGATTGAATACAGTATTGCTGTGTAAAGCCTAAAATGGCATCTGTAGGCTCAAGTCAATCTATGGTGTAGTACAGTAATTTGTTGTTTGGTAGCTACATTACATTTGTAGGGATGGGTACCGAGACCCGGTACCAAACGGGCCCCGGGTCCAAATTTGTAAATACTGGAGGATCAATAAGCTTTCACATTAACGGTTCTCTTATCGGTACTGGAGAAATTAAGAAAATGTTTCCTATTTATAATTAAACACATTTTATCTCACCAACTCCGTAAGACATGCCTTTTTGCAATTTCCGAACGAGAAGAGATCCTCTTTTCTGCGTTGCTTTCAGACGAGAGACAGGCAACAGCTGCAGTGTTGTCAGATGGTAAATGTTGAATTAGCATACCAGAGGGTCAAAATTATCGTTTTTGGAGGTCAATGTTATTTCTTTGTGTGCTCCAACTGACTGACATGTTTTATGGTCACTCACGATTCAGTAGGTCACGGGTTGGCTTGGTTCCAACCTTAAAACTCGTTATATAAGGATTTTTCTAAATGTATATGGAGAAAATGAATGGGAAATTCACTTCTGGGGCAAAATACTGTATGTCATGTGACTGTTCAGTTCTACAAACAGATAGACGTAGGATTAGATTGATTACAACTGTGTCACAAAATGATCAAATTATCATAAGTTTTTCGATTAAGAAAGAACAAAAAGTACAGATAAGAGTACCGGTAAAGTACCGAATCGATGAGCAGTATCGATAAGAGTAGTAGTATCGTCAATTCCTTAACCAGACCCATCCCTATACATTTGTCTGCAGTATGTCTGTGTTGAGCTGTATTGTTAGGGCCGGTCAGGGCCCTCTATACTCGACCCAGTCGCCAGCACACAATGCACGACTCTATGCACGACTCCACACACGGTCACGTCTCAGTGGCGGCCAGCCACTAGAGGGCGCCAGGGCGCCGCCCCACCTACCCACATGAAGGAGGTAATAGGGTTGCCGATAGGTATACCGCAGGGGCGGTTCTAGGCCGTTTTTGGGTGGGCTTTGGCCCACCCAAAAATAGTCTCAGCCCACCCAAAAAATTAGAGGCAAAAAACATTTTTTTTTTTTTTTTTTTTTTTTTAATCCCTCTCCAAATCCATGGTGGTCATTAGTAGCAGTTTCTGACTACACTCAATGCGCTGTGTGCATGTTTCCCCCCCCCTCTATGTTCTTAGGGTGGGCTGAGACAAAAATTTAGGGGGGTTCAGCCCACCCGAAAAGTTTCTAGAACCGCGGCTGCGCAGGCTCCTCCATCTACAGTAGCCTATCTGCCTAATCCCACATCACTTCACACAGGTCACACACACAGTACAGCAGCGAAGTGGTCCTCCACAGTCCACACAATCGTTCTCCCCACTCATGATCAATGAAACTGAGGTGAGCATTGAGCAGTCAGAGTCGTTAGTAGTTACTTAATTAGCGCATATTGATATGCAAATTAGCACGTAACGTTGTCGTAGGCTAAACAAAAGAACTTGTCGCTGTGCCTGCCAGACAAACAGGTGGACTGGAGGAAGGTAGGTAGGCTACCATGGCACCAGCCAGCCATGTCATGCTAGCTCGCAGTAAGCGGGTGTAAATGGATGCGATGTTTTTTGAGAAACATATGGGCATAAGTGACAAACATTTTCAAACGGGTCCCTTGTTATCTGAATGAAATTAAGCCCTTCAGAATCGCAAGTGGCTGTTTACACAGCTTGTCTGATGTGATGATGACGATAGCTTAACATGCGTGCATGGCATCACTTATGTCTTGCTGTGATGTTAGTTCAGTATCTCAATAAAAGTTCTTACAGGCTTGTTATTTCCCTCTAAGGCAGGGATGTCAGAGATACGGCCCGCGGGCCGGATCCGGCCCACGGGCAGGTTTCATCCGGCCCGCGAGATGTTTTGGAATATTAAAATATATATATATATATATTATTATTATTATTAAATTTGCACCCCATTATCATGAACTACGTGTGGCTAATAAGCAAGCTAAGAGTTCATTCATAAGTTAATTAACCTGCACTACAAGGAAGTATGTCAGTAGGTCATCAGGTGTAAACAAAGCCGCCATGATGCCACGCTGGAATTGAATCGCGCATTCAGCTACCTACCAAAAAACAAAAGAATCAACAAGATCAGGCGCGGACTGCATAATCGGGCACGTCGGGCAAATGCCCGGTGGCCTGGCCTGGCCTGGCCTGGCCTGCAAAAAAAAAAAAAAAAAAAAAAAAATTGTGCCCGCAGTCAGGCCACTCACTGAACAGCAGGCCAGGCGCCGCCTACTGGTTTACTAGTGGTTTTATTACTTTATTCAGGATTAAAGTGGGTGCATCTCATTGTAAAATTGGACTTGGCCCAAATTGGGCTTCAAACGGCCCAAATTGGGCTTCAAACGGCCCACATCTGGCTTCAAACGGCCCAAATTGAGCTTTAAACGGCCCAAATTTTTCTGACGCCGGCACGCGCGTCGGCCCGTATTGGCCTGGCCTGCTTGGTATCTAATGCCCGGCCTGAATTATGATCCCAGTCCGCCCCTGAACAAGATGCTGTCGAAAAAGAGAAAGGTTGACACGGAATGCAGGCAGTTTTAAGAGAAATGGAAAGAGCAGTATTTCTTTTGTGAAGTAAATGGGTAAATGAGTCGAATTGATTTTAGTAAAAAAAAAATCCGGCCCCCATGAGGTCTCAGTTGAACAAATCCGGCCCTCTACCTAATATGAGTCTGACACACCTGCTCTAAGGGAGTGCAAGGCAGATATTTAAACAGCCTTGTTTGTGTACAGTACCAGTGGCATGGGAGTAATAAAAAGGGATTAAGGACCAGGACCCCTGGTGGTCAGTAAGATGGGCTGGTTGAGCCAATGTTAAAATTATCTTTATTTATTATTTATTTTTGCTTTAAAACTATTTTTTAATTTTCTGCTTAAAGTTCATGAAAAAAGTGGCATTCTTGTTTTTTCACACAATAATTTCATAATACCATTTGTAATGCCACCGTTGTAGTGCTGTTGTTCAAAATTAAAGTACATTTTCTCAGATTTATTGGTGTCTTTCTAGTCACACAATTTAATAGTCAGTGTTTCCCATACACTGATCTATTTGTGGTGGTACACCCTACATAGATTTTGACCCCCACAAATACTGCCACATATTAATTTCAACTAGTTGATTGCAAACTCCTGCTTTAGTGCTTACAGTATATTATTATCTTGTCGGAATATTATTCCAGCCAATAAGTTAGGAAGTTCCCTTTTGATTTCATTTTACTTTTGTTTTGCCTACAAAGCAAAATGTTACTTTACTTGAAACTCCCCTGAAGTGATTTTGGTATTATTTATGCAAGCATAATTCTACCATATAGTAACCTGTATGCAGAATATATATAGTATATATAGGGAAACAATTATTTTTTCATTGCTGTAAAACCACAGAACGGTAAAGAAGATATTGATGTGTGTAGTTCTTCATAGATCTAGTCTCTTCATTTTGATCTCAAAGTGCGCCAGTTTGATCCATTTTTACTTGAAACTGTACAAAATTTTCTTCCGGGGGGGCATGCCCCCGGACCCCCCTAGGGGTTCAGTGGTCCATGACCTTTGGGTGGGCTGAGCCCACCCAAAGCTCTGATGCTAAAACCGCCCCTGGTATACCGGTACTACAACAGTACCGGTATACCAACAACTGACGTTAAAAAGGATACTATACCACGTTAATGTAGTACCGGTACTTTTAAAAATGACATGAGTTGCGTTGCATCCATGTGCCACCGTCTGTTTCTCCACCAGAGTCTGTGTGCTGCAGCTTTGCTCTGTCTGTTTCAACTCCCTGTGGGCGTGCCAAGTCTGCCCTTCCCTGTCTCACTGACACTCCACTCTCCAGTCGTTCAGCCGACATGCAGTGTTGCCAACTTGGTGACTGTTGATATATTTAGCTACTTTTCAGACCCACTTTATTTCTCAAAGGCGACTAGCGACAAATCTGGCGACTTTTTCTGACCATGGGAAGCAACGTTAATGTGTTGAATCTCTACGGATTTTGCCTGTAAATTGGGTGCGGGGTGCTGCTGCAGCGGGTGCTGCTGGCTTTTCCTCCCTCCCTCCCTCCCTCTCTCTCTCCTTCTCTCTGCCTGTCTGACAAAGCTGTCCATCTGTAAAACGATGTTTAGACAGGCAAAAGGGAGACAACACGTCCACTTGACTTGCCAAAGCATCTCTCCAACAGACGATCGGACTAGTACAAAGTGTGACAGTTTAGCGAATGTGATAACTTGACGTTATTAACGTCAAGTCAAGCGAGTGTGATTTATTTTGTGAGAAGCAAACTTTTTTCAGCGTCGTTTGACGAGGCAATTAAAGGCAATGCGCTCATGAGCGCCTAACCTCTGCCAAGGAGGTAGGCTATTGAGTCATGACGGTGTTTAAGAGTGATATGAGGTTGCAAACTGTATAACGTTAACTGTTAAAGAAATCACATACACTAAGTATAAGGGACATCAGATTACTGCATATTACCATGTAAAAGCTTTAATAACACTGATTTTTTTTTTTTTAGAATAATCCATGATTAATGTTATACTAATTGTCAAAAACTCACCTACATGTATGAACAAACAAGAAAACACTTGACACCACATACCAAATAGGCCTACTGTACATTTTATTGTGAAAAATAATAAACATACATGACATTAACTGTAAATCTGGCACTTAATGATGAAGCGCAAATTCAGGATTATACTAAAGTAGACTGAACAGAAATTATTCTATTCTGCGCTCTACTGAACACATTTCCTCATTTTCTATTTAGTCAAATGAGATGCCAGCAGAATCAGCACCAACTCAGTTGAGGCAGCCTTCCCCAGCTATCTTAAAGTATGATGAAGACTCAAAACATGAATTTTAACTTCCATGTTCTTCTGTCATCCATTATTACATGACTTTTCCTGTTGTTTTAGCTTTTTGCCGTGGTATCGTTTAAGTATTGAGTATCGAGATATCTATGCAAAAGTTAATTTCCAACACGGACAGGAATGCCCCACCACAGCTAAAGCTGGGGATTGGCAAGGACCTCATGGGTATACATGGGTGACAATACCATGCACCGCCCCTATGCCAGGTGTCGACCTGGCCTTGTTTAAGTTAATGTAAATGTATGCTCTTTATTGGCATAGTACATTTCACTTTGTTGCATGTCAAATTGATGAAGGAGGGTACTTCAAGTGACATCATCATATACACTGTGTTAACCTGGGCCTGACTAGGACGCGTGATTTCTAACCCCACATAGGATAAGCAATAACCACGCCCTGTGGCGCCGGGATTGGCCAGGAGCAACACTGGAGGGCACGCAGCCCAGCGATTTCATGAACCAACTGAATAGCTCTTGAGAACGGACAGCGATTTGGAGAGCAGACATTGAAATTAATTATGGTCACGTCACCTACCTTCCTTAGCATAGTAATAATAATAAGCATAATAATTGTAATCTACACAATGTAGCCTACACAATCTACAAAAACATGCAATAATAAGAATTGAGCTTGAAATTAACGATATGAGGAAATTAACGATATGATACATTATATTATATGAGCTATGAACGTGAACACAACACCGTTTATACAGTGCTGTACCTTTTCTCTGGGTAAGAATTGAGCTTGAAATTAACGATAATGATACATTATATTATAATGAGGAAATTAATTATTATTATTACTATGCTAAGGAAGGTAGGTGACCATAATTAATTTCAATGTCCGCTCTCGAAATCGCTGTCCGTTCTCAAGAGCTATTCAGTTGGTTCATGAAATCCCTGGGCTGCGTGCCCTCCAGTGTTTGTGATGTGGGAGATTCCAGCTGTCAAAAGAAGAAGACAAAATACTTGCTCCTGGCCAATCCCGGCGCTTGACTGCTGCGTAGGCGGGCACAGGGCGTGGTTATTGCTTATCCTATGTGGGGTTAGAAATCACGCGACTAGGACATACAGTACATTCACCTGCATCTCAACAGGATTTACAGCACAGCCACCTGAACACTCAAGGCCAACAGCATCAACTCCATCAGCTCCAAAATGGCAAGAAACAATACAGGAAATCTAAGAGATGGAAAGGATAACTTATAGGATTAGAAACGCAGTGGCAACAGACTCTATAAAAATGGTCAAAACAGATTGTGCATAACGATAGAAATTACCAATTTCTATTCGGGGGAGGTGGGAGGGTTATGTATGTTAGTTAGAAGTTCAGATTAGTAAAGAGTTTCAAGGACCATAGCTACTGATGTTCTGCAGCTACCTTTTTTTATGTCAGAATATGCTGAGCTCTCGACAATCCTACATGCGTATCCTGGGCACATATATTGTCAGATTAATTTACCTTCGTAGCCTGTCCACTGTGTCAATTTATACATGTATGGAATGATACAGAATATGGACTATTGGTAAAGGTTTGTGTTTTTCCGAAATATATATGATTCTATTTTTGATATTGATTTTTTTGTATGTTTTGTGATGCTCATTCATAAATAGCATGTAGACATTATTCAGCTAGTAGCCTTTTACCTCCAGGGAGCCTATGTTTTAGGCCTAATTGGAGGCAGTCTTGTCTGAGTCAAATGATTTATCTGATTATTGTTATTTAACATAATGGATGTTTGTCCCCACCTATTGCCTATCTTTGTGAGCCTCACTAATTTGATAATAGACTTTCTAAATATTTACTGTTTTTCATGCATCATTCTTTGTTTGGAGCGGGGGAGTCTGGTGCAGCGCACAGGTCCTAGACCTGGTTAGACGAGGGAGGAACCCGGCCGGGTGGCAACCCACAGAGCCCGGTCCCTCTACGTACCAGAGCCCTCCCCCTCCCCCGGTCCCGGCAGAGTAGTTCCGGAGCAGCGGATTGAGTGGCCCTGACCGCATGACCACCTTCGACCCTCCCTATAGGGCTGACTGTGGGTAGCTACTGGGACGTAAGTTGGGGCTTGGCCAGCCCCGGCTGGGTCACCTGGGCGAGGGTGTATGATGTTGCGAGACCCGAAACATCCTATGACCCCAGGGTACATCACTGAGGATACGTCCCAGTTATGCATCCATGCGATGTTTTTTTTTTCTTTGCTATGCCTTTAAGAGGGGATAACTGATGTCTTGTGACAGAGATGCCTCATAGCATAGCCTGTTTCACATGTGGTGCTTTGATTAGCTATGATAGTAAAGCCACTCCCTACTTAAGATGGCTTCACATTCACACAGTGTCTGTAACCATTTGTTTGATAAAGATCAGAGAATGAAACCTCACATAATACATTTTAATGCAAGTTTGGACAGTGTGCGGGACTCTCCTTTACAATTTTCTTTGTCCTTGTCCTACACACCTGTCCCGGAAAAGAGATGTGTTGTTTTTCTTTCTAAAATGTCAGAATATGACATCAGTGTGGTTGAGTTGTTGGTCCCTGCACAGAAGCACAACTATTTTGAGTTACTTTCACAGTCACGTAGATTCTTCACTTGAGGTTCATTTTTACTAAGAACAGAGGAAGGAACTTTGTGATGTCATGCGTCCTTTGTGCCAAACGCCCCCACACTGACCAACACTCTGTTCTGTCCAAAAGCAGAACTTGTTGTTACCTGCTCACTCTTCACTCTGTCAGTAGAGTGCTGGGGATTTTGACAAATGGGTTCCATGCTTGCTTGTCTGGATGGGATTTGATGAATGCAGCATTTTTGATCAGCTGCCTCAAATATAGTTCTTCAGTCATCTTTGTGGAAGTTGAAGGGTACTGCAGCCATGTTGTTGGCAGAAGCTGGATGTGTGTTTGTGGCTTTGCTCCTCTACCTCTCAGGTATGAAGTGATTGTGTTTATACATCTCTTGTCAAATATGGTCATTAACTGTAAATTGGACGTTCTGAAGTTGTTGATGTTTGTGTCTACAGTACAGTTAGCCTCATATACTCTTGGGACTTTTGACTGTGTTTACATCCTTTTACTGATGTTTGGTATGTTTTTGAAGAGCACATTTTGAATAAGTAGATACTTACTTAGAAAATATAAGTATAATAATCTGAAGGTTTTGTGAAGTAGCAAGTGAAACACTTCATGTGTTAGAATGAAGCTTTTCCAGTACACGTAATGTACAACATGCTATCAGCATTCAATTAGTGTAGAAAGCAATAATTTTAGGTGCAGAAATCAGTCCAGATCTTTTGAGAATGTAAGCTTCTGTTTCAGGATTTCTTGGACGAGCAGACAGGATCTGTGCCTTGAAGGGCTCCTCAGTGGATCTGCCCTGCTCAGTTACACATCCCACTTCAAGCAAGAAATGGTATACTGCAGAATGGAATGGCCAGGTGTATGTTCTTCTGAATGAGATCTCTATAGACAATCGTGTTCTGTATGCTAAGTCTAAAGAGAGTAACTCCACTCTAACAATCAATGATCTAAGAGAGAACGATACGAATACATACGGCTGCAGAGACGCTACTGACAACTCAAAATTGAAATTGACCAGTGATATTTCTCTCAGTGTTACAGGTACAGTGGTTCTTTGTCAGTAATTCATCACTTTGAGAATAATATCAGTATAATATCACCAGGCTATAGCCTAGCCTACACATTTTAACAGTCATTTTCTACACGTCATTCCAGACCTCCAGGTAAAGGTGATTTCTGTCACAGTGACAGAGGGACAGAGAGTAACACTGATATGTAGCACCAGCTGTGATCTGACTGAAAAGCCTACAGTCTTCATCTGGTACAAGAATGGAGTGTTTCTCTATCAGGACTGGTCTCCCTGGTACCAACACCTGGTCAGCAGTGAGGAAGCAGTCAGCTACTCCTGTGCTGTCAAAGGCTACGAGCATCTCAGAGCCCCTCAAGTCTCAGTGGGTGAGTGCTGATATTTAGCTCCTCATCATATTACAGTACATCTAATAAATTAGCTGCTAGCTTATTTATTTTTATTATATTTTACATTCTTACTAAATTACATGTTGTGGCTAATGACATTCATCAATATAAGACTGTGTGACATTTATTTTCCTCCTACAGTATAGACTGCCAGCTCAGTGAAGTGGTGAAAGTGTTTGGTCCTTTAAAATATTTTATAAAGTAAATCCTGCATGTCTTTAAATATTGTGACTAATTATTGTGATGAAGGTCATTAATATTAGACTGCATGTCATTTCTTTTCCTCCAGATTCTGTCACATCGACCTGCTTTAGTGTGACCTATGCTGAAGGGAGGATGTGTTCTTCTGAGCAGCCCTGCTCCATCACATATCCCACAGGTTACAGCTACTGTATATTAGTTGACAATCACTGACAACAATAGTTTAAGGGTGCATCAGGCTAATCTCACTCCTATAATAAGGCAGAGGGGGTCTGCGGGGGACAGCATGGCGTGCACGGTGGACAACTGCTCAACTGTACATGCTCAGAATGGCAGGCAAAGCCCGGTGCCAGAACAGCATGGAAAGTGCAGAGTTAGAAATTAGTGTGTAAAGTGCACAATATTTCTAGTTAATGTAAAATATTAATCAGCCTCTAGGGGCAAACAGTAAATATTGCAAAATCATCAATAGAACTTTTCCTACACGTTTTATGGCACAAGCCATAAAATTACATTTTAGGGTTCACAGTGACTTCAATTGTATTGCTCCTGGGCGTCCGGGTAGCACAGTGGTAGATTCGCTGCCTAGTGCCTATCAGCACAAGGGTCACAGGTTCGAACCCTCGTGTTACCTCTGGCTTCGTCAGGCGTCCATACTCCATACAGGCACAATTGGCCGTGTGTAGGTGGGAAGCCGGATTAAGGGTATGTGTCCTGGTCGCTGTACTAGCGCCTCCTCTGGTCATTTGGGGCACCTGTCCGGTGGGAAGGGGAACTGGGGGGAGTAGCGTGATCCCCCCAACGAGCTATGTCCTGCCGGTGAAACTCGTCACTGTCAGGTGAAAAGAAGCAGCTGGTGACTGCACATGTATAAGAGGAGCATGTGCTAGTCTACAGCTCTCCCCAGATCAGCAGAGGGGGTGGAGCAACGATCGGCACAGCAGGGAGTACAATTGGAGAGAAAACAGGCGGGTGGGCGGGAGTATCAAAGACTTTAAATGTATTGCTCCTGTCCTTTTCCTTTAATAGCGTGTTTTGTATTTCTTTTTAAACAATGTACATAGCTAATAAAGAATTCCGCAGCCATTCAGTTCAGTAAGTGATGGAAAAGTGTATTTATCATCTCCCAACAGAACTACATGTTAAAGTGACGCCTACCGGTGGAAACTTTGTCAAACTGACCTGTAGCATCAGCTGTACCCTGACTGACCCCAAACCCATCTACATCTGGTGGGTTGAGAATGGGGTCCAAATATCCTTAAATAAAGACATGGTTTCCAGCTCCTCTGTTGCCAGCTACTCCTGTGCTGTAGTAGACCATGAGGATCTCCGCTCTCCTGCAGTGTGTGAGTATGAAGCAGCTCATGGTGTATCAGAGGTGTAACTACTGTAATACAGTTGCTTTGGGGCCCATAACAGTGTAGGGCCCACACTCCTCTTTATCTCACCACTATAATAAAAGTGTCCAGATCTATGATAGTGATGACAGTATACACACAGCCACTAAGCTTTAGCAGTAAGCAGTAAGTATAGTACTCAATGAGCCAATGCATCTGCTCCATGGTGTCACATGATTTATTCACCAAAATAACACAGAATATCACTGAATATGTTTTCATCTGTTATGCTGCTCTGACACCACATTGTGTCAAGTATACAGACAGTAGCACCGTGGTCTGTTTTACATTGTGATGGGCAGGGCCCACTTTGAGCATCTTGCATTGGGGCCATCTTGACTCGGTACACCACTGTACTTTATAACTTATTATGATACATTTCTTTCATTAGTCTGCAATGTTTCAAATGCAGTAAGAAACATCACCTGTATAACAACACACAAAACATATGTTTGTCACATCATAGTTATGAGATCCGATTGCTTACAGTACCTATTGCAACAATAGTAATGATTGTGCTTAACTTTTATTTTTGATTAGGAACACATTTAATTATGGTCATGTTCATTTTGTACAGACACATCACTGTCAATATTGGCTGCTCTGGACCTGTAGTCACCACCACCATGTTCATTATGACAATTTAGTCAAAGAATCATTATTATTCCAGTATCAACATAGAGAAAGGAATGCTATATCATTTGGGTCCTGGGCTGAACTTATGGACTTTGAGCACACCAGGAATTAGCAAAAGCAACGACATAGGAGAAAAGTTGGGGGGAAAGAAAGCTAATGTTTTGGGCGTTGAGGTGGCTCTGTGGTCTACGGGACATGTGACATCCTGGGTTCAAGTCTAGCCCAGGGTCGTTGTCACATGTCAACTCCCCCATCCTTCCTGCCTATCTTCACCATAGTCTTTCTTCTATATTTCAGGTACTGAGGGTAAGAACTGCTGGAGTGTGAATTATGTCAGCAGGAGAATCTGTGCCCTGGAAGGCTCTTCAGTGGACATGTCCTGTCATTACTCATATCCCAGTGACCTGCAGCAGCCCAAGAGTAAATTTTGGTATATTATATGGAAATCTGACATGGTGTCTCTTGAAAGTCTTGAAGATGCACGTCATGTGTATCATGAAAACATGAAGAACCAGCACATCCTGAGAATCACAAACCTGACAAAAAGTGACTCAGCAGAATACATATTCAGATTCCTAATAGATGACCTGAAACAGAACTATTTTGGTTCTCCTGGAGTGACTTTAATTGTGACAGGTAATCCTTCATTTTTGTTCTTCCACACAGAACTTGAGTATGCTTCTTCTTCACCATGCACTAGCAGCATTCACCAGTAATTATAGCGCCTCCATCATGCCAATCTGTTTTATTATTTAAACACTGACGTTTTATCTCTGCAACTGCTGTGATCATGTATTGTGTTAAATTCATGGCTGCACACCAATTTCCCTAAGTGACACCTGACTTGTCTTGAATTTGAGTTCATATATATATATAAAGTCTATGGTGAAGATAGGAGATTTTCACATGCTGTTAAAGTCTCTCCTGACTGAAAGATATGTTTTACAGCGAGTCATCATTCTAACCATCTCTCAGCCCTGACAGTGCAGGTGACTCCTTCTGCCGTGGTGACAGAGGGCCAGAGAGTAACACTGACCTGTAGCACCAGCTGTCCTCTGACTGACAACACCACCTACATCTGGTACCACAACAGACAAGCTCTGAGCCAACCTGAGAGCCAGCACAAACACCTGGTTCTAGACCCAGAGAGCCAGCACAAACACCTGGTTCTAGACCCAGTCAGCAGTCAGCATGCAGGAAACTACTCCTGTGCTGTCACAAGCCACCAACACATCAACTCCCCTGAAGAGACTCTCACTGTCATAGGTGAGCACGACTTTAAGATACTTGATGATCTCAACCCAGACCCTCCAAAAACACTCTGTAAGTGTGAGTGCGTCACTCTGGTGAAATGGTGTGGTATATATAGCTTGTTGTCAGGTGACATCATGTGACAGGGTGATAACATTGACCGTCTTGTTTGCAAACCATGTGATCATGCTGGGGGGCAACCAGCAGCAGGCTATATAGGAAGCTATATGAAAGCACTAGCAAAATCAGACAAGTTTCTGGAAAACTCACTTCTCTTCATATGGATCATATCCTATATGTTTTGTGATCTTCTGGTGATACCTGAAGCATGGATCCAACCCTCTTGCATACTCGCTTTCCTCCATTCTCCATAGTAGCTCTGGAGAGCTGCCCCCCAGCGGTGTCTTTGGAATCACATGGTTGCAAACAAGCTATAGGCATACTGTATAGTGACATTGGTTTGCAGCAATGATGCAGATAAGTACATCTAAGGCTGGAAATGAAGGGCTTGTAAGCTACATGTATTACCTGAGCTGAAGATGAATGCAGCCAGGTAGGAGCTCCACCACTTGAATAATCTGGAAAATAAACAGGATAGATTTGGTATTTGGGGAGGGAAGTGATTTGTAGATCAGTCAGGTGATGCAGGCATCAGTCTTTCTGGAGTCAAAGTCACAGAAATCTATCATAAAAACATTACTAATTAACACCAATAATTGAACTCAAAAATGCTGTTCGCCCCTAATTCACATTTAATTTGACCACAGGGACATGGGCATCAGTAGCAGCTGCAGGAACCGCTGCTGTTCTCCTGGCTGTCATACTCCTCTCTGTCTTCCTGTGGATTAGGTGAACAATACTGTGCTGTTTCAAAACAATGGCATTAAATCTCTTCTCTAAAATCAATTAATTGATTTACTTCATTTCACTACGCAGAAGAAAGAGGACCTCCACTCAGCCCTCTGGACCTGTGACACCAGACATCTACCAGCAGGTGAAGTACAGCAATTAAACAATTCCACAGCAAATAAAAACATTTGTCTTATTTATTATAAACTGTTCCATCTTTTCTCGAGTGCTCTTATGTTAACCTGCTCTGTCATAAATATCATTCTAGTGACACAGAAATATATTTATCAGTATTTGTATGGGCACTGCAGCTTTTACTCTTGTAATTGCTTGTCATGTTGGTAATGTAGGAGTTAAAGCAACTTGTACTGTTGTAATTAGGTTATATGAGTTTACAATATGAGCCCTTTGTTAAATATGAAATGTCGACCAGTCATGTCGTCCATCGTCGATATGATGGAGGTTCCTTGACCACAACTATATTCAATTACAAAACTAAGAAACAACTGTCTGTACCTTCAATATAGAAATATTGGTATGTGAATCGGCTTTCAAAAGCCCAAATCAGTCAAACCCCAAAGTTACAATCATTTTATGTTGCTCTGCATAACAGGATTGTCCAAACTTCTAAAATTCAATGTAATGTAAAAGTAATATTGCCTGTCTGTTCTCTACCAATCAGTTAAGCCACCCTGGTCCTGTGTATGACACCATCTCAGCTGTGGGCCAGAGCCCCATCCCTGCAGCACAGAGCACATCAACAGAGCAGCTTGACCTTCACCACAGCAGCGTCCACTTCTTTAAGAACCAGGAAGATCCTCTCTACTCCAACATCCAACCAGCTCAGCCCCAGAGACAGGAGGCGGTTCCTCTCTACATCACCGTCCTGCCAGCTCAGCTCCAGAGACAGGAGGAGGTCCAGTCTGCTGCTGTCAACTTCAACAGACCCAACAGTGATGCTGCTGGGTGAGCATTTCTTGTCATTACACCTGGACCTGCTGGGTCAATTTGTTTACCAGGAAGTGAATCACAGGCTAATATTGTTCACCCATGCAATGAAATCACAGGGGGAAGAATACAATATGCATTATTTCAGGTCGCCATTGTAAATAAGAATTTGTTCTTAACCTGGTTAAATAAAGGTTAAATAAAATAAAAATAAAATAATATAATTGCATTGATAGGGGCACTATAATTAAAAGTTTAAATCTCAAACTTTAAAAGCCCATAACTCGAACACCACAAATCCAACTGACAGGAAACATGTTACACACAGCCAACTATGAGGAAGCTATA
Organism: Poromitra crassiceps; assembly: GCF_964638095.1. NCBI lineage: Eukaryota > Metazoa > Chordata > Actinopteri > Beryciformes > Melamphaidae > Poromitra > Poromitra crassiceps. The sequence continues at coordinate 46,580,575 of NC_139626.1, forward strand.
CTGGGTCAACATTTTAAACTCAAACATCGTATCTCAGACACCACAGGAACAATTTAGATTAAACTTGGGATGCATGGCACATTTTGGCACATGTGTTTAAAAGATTGATCAAAAGTCCTGATGGGGGCGCTGTAATTAATGGGTTCAAACTATGAAAAGCCATGATTGCTACACTGCTGGTCTGAAAAAAGCACGTCGACAGTGTTTTCTCATTGCCAGTAGGGGTTGACAGATACTAGCTACTCCAACCGGTCACACAGCCATCACTCCTCACTGCTCGTTAAAAATGTCTAAATAGGCATTATTCTGATAAACTGGTCACATACTTAGAATGTTACGTTCTTATCTGAAAAAATATTAAAACTTTATAACAGTTTGTTTGTTTTTGCTTGAAAACAGCTTTTTGTCTAAAAATGATGAAGGTAGGAGTAATCTACTTCCAGGTCTAAAACGGAATAAGGATTACAAAATGACATTATGCAGAAGGGTCCTGATATGGGCAAATGCTAAGGTGAATATAGCCCTGTAAATTACAGGCTTCTTCATGTAGTTGAACTTTGGTCTGGGTGCAGTTATCTGCCCACCACCTGCCACTCTGGTGGAGTGTGTATGAATTATTGAACTATGTTATTGTAAAGACATTTAGGAGTCTGAGTTTGAATGTGAGACGTACGCTAGACCTAGGGGAGCAGCCCAGGACCAGTCTAGCTGCCTTGCTTTCTGCTACTTGTAACTTTCTGAGTATACCGTTAGACGCATGACCACACTACAGAGCAACATTCCAGATGACAAACCAACCATTTGTCAAAACAATAATGATGTAAGAAATGGTGCAATGGCAACTTCTCTGCCCATCTTGGCAACTATTGGTGGAGCGGTAATCAGCTGTGATAACCGTGACAGCCCTAATAGATAGTTCAAATAAGCTGTACTACTGTAAAAAATGAAAAAACACATTTTTTCAAGAAATATACTTTAGATCCCCCTAGTGGAAAACTGAAACACCCAAGTTGCGGTCCCTAGCGCCAGGAAGTGGCTGGTAGATATTCTATATGGTCGCAAGTCTGGAATGTTACCGGCCGCTTTGGCTGGTACAGTGGAATCCCTAGTTCAGGTGCACTATAAAAAACAAACAAACAAACAAACAAAAATATTAATGCCGGTGCCGCATGCGGCCCGCAGGCTGCTATTTGGGGAACCCTGAGTAGACGTCATCTTACACAAAATGTATTAACACTGTGCACCATGATGAACTTATACTAAAGTGTTGTTTTGTTCTTATTTCAGGCTCAGTGGCTAGGCAGTGGATCCCTACAGAACCTACTGACCACAGATTTTGAAGGTGTGAACACACACACACTGTCTCTGTGATGTACAAAACAACCTTTCAACTTAAAGGAAACTCTTACATTATCTCTGCATTGCATTTACATTTAGGCTTTTAGCAGACAATCTTTTCAAGAGTTCTATACTGTATATATACTGTGAATGAGCAAGAAGGATCTATATATTGTGAACATGAATGAGCAGGAATGGCTTCTTCTATCTATCATGTGTTTCTATTACTTGTTATTGATAAATGCACTGATGTATTTTAATATTTCCATGTGAAGTGTGTCGTGAAACTGCTGTGCGAACACTTGAAATAAAGATGTAAAAACAAATAAATGTTTATTTTTTATTTGATATAAACTGATGATGATGAAGTTCCCCTAATCAAAATGGGACAATTCAAACCACCATAAAGTATCTAACGTAGAGCCACCACAAAATACCTTAAAGTGTAGCACAAAGTACTACACAAAGCATACCATCCATCGGCCAATGTGCTAAAATTCATTGTAGAGTGTAACATCAACCACCAGGTGTCGTCAGTGTTGAATGATTTTATTCATAGTAATAGATCATATATTAATATAGACACAATTTTGTAATTATAAATGTTTATATTTCCTAGTACACTAATATATATATATATATTTTTAGACTTATCAGAGTATTCAATAAAGATTCAGGATACGGGCCCTCATCCTCTCTGTCTTGAGTGTGTCTTGCTTGTGTCTTGCTTGTGTCTTGCTTGTGTCTCTCTCTGTGTGTGTGTGTGTGTGTGTGTGTGTGTGTGTGTGTGTGTGTGTGTGTGTGTCAGTGTGTGTGTGTGTGTGTGTGTGTGTGTGTGTGTGTGTGTGTGGGTGTGTGTGTGTGTGTGTGTGTGTGTGTGCGGGTGTGCGTGCGTGCGTGCGTGTGTGTGTGTTAGTTCATCCACAACTGTGTTCATGTTGAACTTTGTGTTGGTTAAGTTGTTCTACTTTGTGGCTCTGTGGTACGTGATAGATAGATAGATAGATAAATAGATAGATAGATAGATAGATAGATAGATAGATAGATAGATAGATAGATAGATAGATAGATAGATAGATAGATAGATAGATAGATAGATAGATAGATAGATAGATAGAGATAGATACGTAGATACGTTATGGTCCTGCAAGAAGATTCAGTTAAGAACATCGAAACAGTACAGAACAGTGACAGAAGAAACACACTTTCTTGACTGACACTTATTGACATATTGTCATTGAGTTGAGGGGGGAGATCAGGGTTGTGTGAAGATGTGAGGGCTTATAACAGAAAATAACTATATGCACAGTGTGTCTGTGTGTGCTGGGCTAGATGCAGTACGTGATTTTTTTTTCTTTCTTTTTTTCCGGAATCCCCCCCTTCACCGGCAGGATGTAGCACGTGGGAGGATCACGCTATTCCCACCAGTTCCCTTCCCCCCGAACAGGCGCCCTGACCAACTAGAGGAGACGCTAGTGCAGCGACCAGGACAAATACCCCTAATCCGGCTTCCCACCTGTCTGTATGGACACCGTGACCGGAGGTAACACGAGGATGCGAACCTGTGCCCCTCGCGTTGGTAGGCAGGGAATCTACCGCTACACTACCCGCGCACACAATGCAGTACATGATTAAAAGGTAAAACCCACATTAAAAGGCTTAAAAGACGTGAGGGTGCATAATGAGAAAGGATCGTGATTGGTGTGTAGGTGCCCCGCCTCCTCCATCACATTCAAATGTGTCCAGTTCAAGCATTTTGTGCGGGGAGAGAAAAGCTGTTCACTGGAAGAACTTCTAAGAAAAGGTATGCTGAAAACTACTTCCCCAAGTGTGCTCACCACAGTCAGGCTTTTCTTAACCCTGCCTGTTAACTGTGGGTGAGAGGTCTTCACAAAGATAAAGATCTCTCACCCTGTTGCTAACTGTAGACTACGGGTGAGAGATAATTTTCCACAACTTAAAATAGTTTAGAACGAACTGGTGGAGTTGATGCTTGTGGAAAGGTTTTCTCTTTGAACTGGACGTGCGGTTTGTGATGCTTATAACAACCATAATAACGAATAGCCTACGCATTGCAATTATATTCAGTGGGCCGCGCTATCTGATGTCTGAAAAAATAAATACAGAGCAGTAAGAATTTGGTGGCTTGAACAACTGAATTGAAACACCGACTTTGCTGGCTGGTGGTGTTTGGACCTTCAAGCCAATCACAGTGCTTAAAAACACGAGGCCCACCCAACCGGCAAACCAGGCACAGTTTCTGAGCCATGGAGCTGACAGATTATGTTGTGACCATTGACCTATATATAATGGACCAACATAGCTCATTGACTTTGACACAGCAAAATGAAGCTCACTTCCGGATATTGTTTGATTTCGTTTGATTGGTTGAATGGATTAATGCTACACGGAAGTACGAGGAGAGGGGGCGGCTGCCCCTAGCGGCTGCCGGGGGAGTTTCTGAATTTGCTCTGTCCTTCTTATCGCCGTAATGCATTATGGGTAGTCAGCTACTGTGGCTAATGTAGCCGCTAACGCTACTTACTTTACATTGCAGTAAAACGGCACTGTATGACCAAATTGATTTAACTTTTAACCATTTCGAGTAACACTGTTTCCATACGGACCCCCAGCGTTGGTTAGTTGTTTATAACGTGACTCTATTTAAAACCTTATCGTACTCCGTTTTCTATGCTGAATCCAATGGTCTGAATACAGAGAAGGCTTAAGGCTTTATCTAACGATATAAATAACGTTAAATGGTCCGCCATGTTATGGACGTTAGATGTATGGTATCTATATAGTTACGTGTGTCTACTAACATTATTAAAATATCATAAAGTAACGCTATTTTCTGATAATTTGCTCAACTATACTTGCTACCTGATGCCTTGCGGCACATTGCTGCCTCTACCGGTCGGAAGTATTACTGTTCTTTTTATCCGATGTTTGTCGTCAATTTTCCTCGAAATGGGGCTATCATTTGGAAAACGGAGCGCGTTAGAGCATGAAAAAGACTTGAAATTGTTTTTTCAGACCATACACTAATTTGGAAAGTGTTTATTTAATACATAGACCGAGAGAGAAGTTGTCTCGTTTCCCATATAGTTGAATGGATGTTCCCGGGAGGTTGCTACACAAGCTGCGACCCCCACTGGCCAAAACGATGTTTAGACAGGCAAAAGGGAGAAAACACGTCCACTTGACTTGCCAAAGCATCTCTCCAACAGACAATCTGACTAGTACAAAGTGTGACAGTTTAGCGAATGTGATAACTTGACGTTATTAACGTCAAGTCAAGCGAGTGTGATTTATTTTGTGAGAAGCAAACTTTTTTCAGCGTCGTTTGACGAGGCAATTAAAGGCAATGCGCTCATGAGCGCCTAACCTCTGGCAAGGAGGTAGGCTATTGAGTCATGACGGTGTTTAAGAGTGATATGAGGTTGCAAACTTTATAACGTTAACTGTTAAAGAAATCACATACACTAAGTATAAGGGACATCAGATTACTGCATGTAAAAGCTTTAATAACGCATTTTTTTTTTTTTTTAGAATAATCCATGATTAATGTTATACTAATTGTCAAAAACTCACCTACATGTATGAACAAACAAGAAAACACTTGACACCATGAAAAATAATAAACATACATGACATTAACTGTAAATCTGGCACTTAATGATGAAGCGCAAACTCAGGATTATACTAAAGTAGACTGAACAGAAATTATTCTATTCTGCGCTCTACTGAACACATTTCCTAATTTTCTATTTAGTCAAATGAGATGCCAGCAGAATCAGCACCAACTCAGTTGAGGCAGCCTTCCCCAACTATCTTAAAGTATGATGAAGACTCAAAACATGAATTTTAACTTCCATGTTCTTCTGTCATCCATTATTACATGACTTTTCCTGTTGTTTTAGCTTTTTGCCGTGATATCGTTTAAGTATTGAGTATCGAGATATCTATGCAAAAGTTAATTTCCAACACGGACAGGAATGCCCCACCACAGCTAAAGCTGGTAATTGGCAAGGACCTCATGGGTATACATGGGTGACAATACCATGCATTGGCCCTATGCCAGGTGTCGACCTGGCCTTGTTTAAGTTAATGTAAATGTATGCTCTTTATTGGCATAGTACATTTCACTTTGTTGCATGTCAAATTGATGAAGGAGGGCACTTCAAGTGACATCATCATGTACACTGTGTTAATCTGGGCCTGACTAGGACATACAGTACATTCACCTGAATCTCAACAGGATTTACAGCACAGCCACCCGAACACTCAAGGCCAACAGCATCAACTCCATCAGCTCAGAAATGGCAAGAAACAATACAGGAAATCTCAGAGATGGAAAGGATAACTTATAGGGTTAGAAACGCAGTGGCAACAGACTCTATAAAAATGGTGAAAACAGATTGGCTTAAGGCTTTATCTAACGATATAAATAACGTTAAATGGTCCGCCATGTTATGGACGTTAGATGTATGGTATCTATATAGTTACGTGTGTCTACTAACATTATTAAAATATCATAAAGTAACGCTATTTTCTGATAATTTGCTCAACTATACTTGCTACCTGATGCCTTGCGGCACATTGCTGCCTCTACCGGTCGGAAGTATTACTGTTCTTTTTATCCGATGTTTGTCGTCAATTTTCCTCGAAATGGGGCTATCATTTGGAAAACGGAGCGCGTTAGAGCATGAAAAAGACTTGAAATTGTTTTTTCAGACCATACACTAATTTGGAAAGTGTTTATTTAATACATAGACCGAGAGAGAAGTTGTCTCGTTTCCCATATAGTTGAATGGATGTTCCCGGGAGGTTGCTACACAAGCTGCGACCCCCACTGGCCAAAACGATGTTTAGACAGGCAAAAGGGAGAAAACACGTCCACTTGACTTGCCAAAGCATCTCTCCAACAGACAATCTGACTAGTACAAAGTGTGACAGTTTAGCGAATGTGATAACTTGACGTTATTAACGTCAAGTCAAGCGAGTGTGATTTATTTTGTGAGAAGCAAACTTTTTTCAGCGTCGTTTGACGAGGCAATTAAAGGCAATGCGCTCATGAGCGCCTAACCTCTGGCAAGGAGGTAGGCTATTGAGTCATGACGGTGTTTAAGAGTGATATGAGGTTGCAAACTTTATAACGTTAACTGTTAAAGAAATCACATACACTAAGTATAAGGGACATCAGATTACTGCATGTAAAAGCTTTAATAACGCATTTTTTTTTTTTTTTAGAATAATCCATGATTAATGTTATACTAATTGTCAAAAACTCACCTACATGTATGAACAAACAAGAAAACACTTGACACCATGAAAAATAATAAACATACATGACATTAACTGTAAATCTGGCACTTAATGATGAAGCGCAAACTCAGGATTATACTAAAGTAGACTGAACAGAAATTATTCTATTCTGCGCTCTACTGAACACATTTCCTAATTTTCTATTTAGTCAAATGAGATGCCAGCAGAATCAGCACCAACTCAGTTGAGGCAGCCTTCCCCAACTATCTTAAAGTATGATGAAGACTCAAAACATGAATTTTAACTTCCATGTTCTTCTGTCATCCATTATTACATGACTTTTCCTGTTGTTTTAGCTTTTTGCCGTGATATCGTTTAAGTATTGAGTATCGAGATATCTATGCAAAAGTTAATTTCCAACACGGACAGGAATGCCCCACCACAGCTAAAGCTGGTAATTGGCAAGGACCTCATGGGTATACATGGGTGACAATACCATGCATTGGCCCTATGCCAGGTGTCGACCTGGCCTTGTTTAAGTTAATGTAAATGTATGCTCTTTATTGGCATAGTACATTTCACTTTGTTGCATGTCAAATTGATGAAGGAGGGCACTTCAAGTGACATCATCATGTACACTGTGTTAATCTGGGCCTGACTAGGACATACAGTACATTCACCTGAATCTCAACAGGATTTACAGCACAGCCACCCGAACACTCAAGGCCAACAGCATCAACTCCATCAGCTCAGAAATGGCAAGAAACAATACAGGAAATCTCAGAGATGGAAAGGATAACTTATAGGGTTAGAAACGCAGTGGCAACAGACTCTATAAAAATGGTGAAAACAGATTGTTCATAACGATAGAAATGACCAATTTCTATTCGGGGGAGGTGGGAGGGTTATGGATGTTAGTTAGAAGTTCAGATTAGTAAAGAGTTTCAAGGACCATAGCTACTGATGTTCTGCAGCTACCTTTTTTTATGTCAGAATATGCCGAGCTCTAGACAATCCTACATGCGTATCCTGGGCACATATATTGTCAGGTTAATTTACCTTCGTAGCCTGTCTACTGTGTCAATTTATACATGTGAATGATACAGAATATGGACTATTGGTAAAGGTTTGTGTTTTTCCGAAATATATATGATTCTATTTTTGATATTGATTTTTTTGTATGTTTTGTGATGCTCATTCATAAATAGCATGCAGACATTATTCAGCTTATAGCCTTTTACCTCCAGGGAGCCAGGCCTAATTGAGGCAGTCTTGTCTGAGTCAAATGATTTATCTGATTATTGTTATTTAACATAATGGATGTTTGTCTCTACCTAGTGCCTATCTTTGGGAGCCTCACTAATTTGATAATATACTTTCTAAATATTTACTGTTTTTCATGCATCATTTGCTATGCCTTTTAGAGGTGATAACTGATGTCTTGTGACAGAGATGCCTCATAGCCTGTTTCACATGTGGTGCTTTGATTAGCTATGATAGTAGAGCCACTCCCTACTTAAGATGGCTTCACGTTCACAGTGTCTGACTGTAACCATTTCTTTGATAAAGGTCAGAGAATGAAACGTCACATAATACATTTTAATGCAAGTTTGGACAGTGTGCAGAACTCTCCTTTACAATTTTCTTTGTCCTTGTCCTACACACCTATCAAGGAAAAGAGAAGTGTTGTTTTTACTTCTAAAATGTCAGAATATGACATCAGTGTGGTTGAGTTGTTGGTCCCTGCACAGAAGCACAACTATTTTGAGTTACTTTCACAGTCACGTAGATTCTTCACTTGAGGTTCATTTTTATTAAGAACAGAGGAAGGAACTTTGTGTCATGCGTCCTTTGTGCCAACCGCCCCCACACTGACCAACACTGTTCTGTCCAAAAGCAGAACTTGTTACCTGCTCACTCTTCACTCTGTCAGTAGAGTGCTGTGGATTTTGACAAATGGGTTCCATGCTTGCTTGTTTAGGTGGGATTTCATGAATGCAGCATTTGTGATCCAGCTGCCTCCAATATTGTTCTTCAGTCATCTTTGTGGAAGTTGAAGGATACTGCAGCCATGTTATTGGCAGAAGCTGGATGTGTGTTTGTGGCTTTGCTCCTCTACCTCTCAGGTATGAAGTGATTGTGTTTATACAGCTCTTGTCAAATATGGTCATTAACTGTCAATTAGACTTCTTGAAGTTGTTGATGTTTGTGTCTACAGTACTCTCAGTTAGCCCCATATACTCTTGGGACGTTTGACTGTGTTTACGTCCTTTTACTGATGTTTGGTATGTTTTTGAAGAGCGCATTTTGAACAAGTAGATACTTACCGGTACTTAGAAAATATAAGTATAAAAAACTGAAGGTTTTGTGAAGTACAGTAGCAAGTGAAACACTTCATGTGTTAGAATGAAGCTTTTCAAGTACACGTAATGCGCAACATGCTATCATCATTCAATTAGTGTAGAAAGCAATAATTTTAGGTGCAGAAATCAGTCCAGATCTTTTGATAATGTAAGCTTCTGTTTCAGGATTTCTGGAAGCAGACAGGATCTGTGCCTTGAAGGGCACATCAGTGGATCTGCCCTGTTCAGTTACACATCCCACTTCAAGCAAGAAATGGTATAGTGTAAAATGGAATGGCCAGATGTATGTTCTTCTGAATGAGATCTCTACAGACACGTGTTCTGTATAAGTCTAAAGAGACTAACTCCACTCTAACAATCAATGATCTAAGAGAGAACGATACAAATACATACGGCTGCAGAGATTCTACTGACAACTCAAAATTGAAATTGACCAGTGATATTTCTCTCCGTGTTACAGGTACAGTGGTTCTTTGTCAGTGAGTCATCACTTTGAGAATAATATCAGTATAATATCACCAGGCTATACACATTTTAACAGTCATTTTCTATACGTCATTCCAGACCTCCAGGTAAAGGTGATTCCTGTCACAGTGACAGAGGGACAGAGAGTAACACTGATATGTAGCACCAGCTGTGTTCTGACTGAAAAGCCTACAGTCTATATCTGGTACAAGAATGGAGTGTTTCTCTATCAGGACTGGTCTCCCTGGTACCAACACCTGGTCAGCAGTGAGGAAGCAGTCAGCTACTCCTGTGCTGTCAAAGGCTACGAGCATCTCAGAGCCCCTCAAGTCTCAGTGGGTGAGTGCTGACATTTAGCTCCTCATCATATTACAGTACATCTAATAAATTAGCTGACTTGATATATTTTACATTCTTACTAAATTACATGTTGTGACTAATGACGTTCATCAATATAAGACTGTGTGACATTTATTTTCCTCCTACAGTATAGACTGCCAGCTCAGTGAAGTGGTGATAGTGTGTGGTCCTTTAAAATATTTTATAAAGTAAATCCTGCATGTCTTTAAATATTGTGACTCATTATTGTGATGAAGTTCATTAATATTAGACTGCATGTAATTTCTTTTCCTCCAGATTCTGTCACATCGACCTGCTTTAGTGTGACCTATGCTGAAGGGAGGATGTGTTCTTCTGAGCAGCCCTGCTCCATCACATATCCCACAGGTTACAGCTACTGTATATTAGCTGACAATCACTGACAACAATAGTTTAAGGGTGCATCAGGCTAATCTCACTCCTATAATAAGGCAGAGGGGGTCTGCGGCGGACAGCATGGCGTGCACAGTGGACAACTGCTCAACTGTACATGCTCAGAATGGCACGCAAAGCCCGGTGCCAGAACGGCATGTGACGTGCAGAGTTAGAAATGAGCGTGTAAAGTGCACAATATTTCTAGTTAATGTAAAATATGAATCAGCCTCTAGGGGCAAACAGTAAGAATTGCAAAATCATCAATAGCACTTTTCCTACACAAGTTTATGGCACAAGCCATAAAATTACATTTTAGGGTTCACAGTGACTTCAATTGTATTGCTCCTGGGCGTTCGGGTAGCACAGTGGTAGATTCGCTGCCTAGTGCCTATCAGCACAAGGGTCACAGGTTCGAACCCTCGTGTTACCTCCGGCTTCGTCAGGCGTCCATACTCCATACAGGCACAATTGGCCGTGTGTAGGTGGGAGGCTGGATTTAGGGTATGCGTCCTGCTCGCTGCACTAGCGCCTCCTCTGTTCAGTTGGGGCACCTGTCGGTGGGAAGGGGAACTGGGGGGAGTAGCGTGATCCCCCCCAACGAGCTATGTCCTGCCAGTGAAACTCATCACTGTCAGGTGAAAAGAAGCAGCTGGTGACTGCACATGTATCAGAGGAGCATGTGCTAGTCTACAGCTCTCCCCAGATCAGCAGAGGGGGTGGAGCAACGATCGGCACAGCAGGGAGAATTGGACAAGTACAATTGGAGAGCAAGCAGGGGGGTGGGCGGGAGTATCAAAGACTTTAAATGTATTGCTCCTGTCCTTTTCCTTTAATAGCGTGTTTTGTATTTCTTTTTAAACAATGTACATAGCTAATAAAGAATTCCGCAGCCATTCAGTTCAGTAAGTGATGAAAGTGTATTTATCATCTCCCAACAGAACTACATGTTGAAGTGAAGCGTACCGGTGGACAGTCTGTCAAACTGACCTGTAGCACCAGCTGTACCCACAGACCCATCTACATCTGGTGGTTCAAGAATGGGGTCCAAATATCCTTAAATAAAGACATGGTTTCCAGCTCCTCTGTTGCCAGCTACTCCTGTACTGCAGTAAACCATGAGGATCTCCGCTCTCCTGCAGTGTGTGAGTATGAACCAGCTCATGGTGTATCAGAGGTGTAACTACTGTAATACAGTTGCTTTGGGGCCCATAACAGTGTAGGGCCCGCACTCCTCTTTATCTCAATATATTGTATGATAAAACTGTCCAGATCTATGATAGTGATGACACAGTATAGTACTCAATGAGCCAATGCATCTGCTCCATGGTGTCACATCATGTATTCACCAAAATAACAATAAATATCACTGAATATGTTTTCATCTGTTATGCTGCTCTGACACCACATTGTGTCAAGTATAAAGACAGTAGCACCGTGGTCTGTTTTACATTGTGATGGGTGTGGCCCACTTTGACCATCTAGCATTGGGTCTTGACTCGTTACGTCACTGTACTTTATAACTTATTATGCGACATTTCTTTCATTAGTCTACAATGTTTCAAAGGCAGGAAGAAACATCACCTTTATAACACACAAACAATACATAAAACTTAACAATCTGTGTGTCACACCATTATTATGAGATCCATATCATTGCTAACAGTATTGCAACAATAGTAATGATTGTGCTTAACTTTTATTTTTAATTATGAACATATTTAATTATGGTAATGTGCATTTCGTACATACGCATCACTGTCAATATTGGCTGCTCTGGTCACCACCACCATGTTCATTATGACAATTTAGTCAAAGAATCATAATTATTCCAGCATAGAGCAAGAAATGCTATATAATTCTGTGTCCAGGGCCTTACTGTACACTCATCTGTCTTTCATCTATATTTCAGGTACTAACTCAGTTAAGAACTGCTGGAGTGTGATTTATGTCAGCAGGAGAATCTGTGCCCTGGAAGGCTCTTCAGTGGACATTTCCTGTCATTACTCATATCCCAGTGACCTGCAGCGGCCCAAGAGTAAATTTTGGTATATTATATGGAAATCTGACATGGTGTCTCCTGAAAGTCTTGAAGATGCACGTCATGTGTATCATGAAAACATGGAGAAGCAGCACATCCTGACAATCACAAACCTGACAAAAAGTGACTCAGCAGAATACATATTCAGATTCCTAATAGATGACGTGAAAGAGAGATATTTTGGTTCTCCAGGAGTGACTTTAATTGTGACAGGTAATCCTTAATTTTTTTTCTTTCACACAGAACTTGAGTATGTTTCTTCTTCACCATGCACTAGCAGCAATCAGCAGTAATTATAGCGCCTCCATCAGGCCGATCTGTTTTATTATTTAAACACTGTGACTTTTTATCTCTGCAACTGCTGTGATCATGTATTGTGTTGAATTCATGACACCTGACTTGTCTTGAACTTGAGTTGAAGCTATGGTGAAGATAGGAGATTTTCACATGCTGTTAAAGTCTCTCCTGACTGAAAGATATGTTTTACACTGAGTGATCATTCTAACCATCTGTCAGCCCTGACAGTGCAGGTGACTCCTTCTGCCGTGGTGACAGAGGGCCAGAGAGTAACACTGACCTGTAGCACCAGCTGTCCTCTGACTGACACCATCTACATCTGGTACCACAACAGACGAGCTCTGAGCCCACCAGAGAGCCAGCACAAACACCTGGTTCTAGACCCAGAGAGCCAGCACAAACACCTGGTTCTAGACCCAGTCAGCAGTCAGCATGCAGGAAACTACTCCTGTGCTGTCACAAACCTCCAACACATCAACTCCCCTGAAGAGACCCTCACTGTCACAGGTGAGCACGACTTTAACATTTGATGATCTTCACCCAAAAAGACCCAGTCAGTGTGAGTGAGTCCCTCTGGTGAAATATATAGTCAGTGTGTATACTGTAGGTCAGACCGTGACAGTTGACTTGTAGCAGTGATGCCAGCGGGTGGTAAGGTGGTGTAGTGGTTAGCACTGTCACATCACAGCAAGAAGGTCATGGGTTCTAAGCCTGGTCAATCCCAGGTCCTTTTTGTGAGTGCGTTTACATGCACACTTATAAAGTGTTTATTATCAGATTTCTAGAGTTACCTGATTCTCAAGTGTCATGTAAACAGCATCCTTTACTGGATAAAGGCCGTTATCAGTGTATGAGAAAACCCATAAACACACCTAGGTTACTGCTGAGTCATCAGGTTTATTCATTGCAGTTAATGTCCACTCACACACTTTGAGGTGAGTTCCCGCTGTTTACTAAGTGCATGTGAATGCAGAAATCAGATTATTGCCAGTTCCCTGATTATTCTATATATATTATTATTGTCTTTGCTGAGAATGAAATGGGAGACATTCGGTTATGGAAGTGATTTGTAGATCAATCAGGTGATGCAGACAGTCTTTCTAGTCCAAGTGACATAAATCTACTAAATCTACTAAAACATGCTGCTGCCTCCCACCAACACCCATTCACATTTAATTTGATCACAGGGACATGGACATCTGCAGTAGCTGCAGGAACCTCTGCTGTTCTCCTGGCTGTCATACTCCTCTCTGTCTTCCTGTGGATTAGGTGAACAATTATTGTGCTTGTATTTATACAATATAATGGCATTCAATGTCTTCTCTAAAATTCATTCATTCATTAATCATTCATTCATTTCTCTACCCAGAAGAAAGAGGGCCTCCACTCAATCCTCTGGACCTGGGACACCAGCCAATGTTGTGCAGGTGAAGTACAACAATTAAACAATTTCACAGCAAAATAAAAACATTCCTCTCTCGCCCATCCTGGCTGCCTTGAGGTGGAATGACCTTCTCACCCCAGTCAGAGCAGCAGCCTCCCTCTCCTCCAGCTCATCTCTTCAGGAAGAGCTTCATGTTCTGCTTCATGTGCTTCTTTTCTGTCCCACCTAAATCATACTCTCATTTCCCTGACCTGACCCCTTTTATGTAAGTATCCTATACCTGCACCTGCTCATCTTCCTGCCTTGTTTATTAGAACCCCCACCCACTGTGTTTGTTTACTTTGTTAGGGACCGTGTACAAAAATATTAATCAGATGCTTTCCTTGTACCTGATTTAGTTACTAGCTAATTTTCCACCTGTAGTCCCGTAGGCAGGTAGATGCAAAAACAGTGAAAAGTATGATTAACCTTAACCTATAAACCCCCAAACAGGGGATCCTTTGCCGGCTGGTGCAGAGACTCGGCTATACAAATAAACTTGACCTGATCAGAAAAATACTTTTTGATAGCTCTCTTCAAAGACTTTTCCACCAGACCTCCTCAGTTTTTGACACTTTTTTCCCCAAGCTAAACTTGTTATAATTCACGTCCTCTTTAAAGACTCCAGTAGGCTTACTTTCAGCACTCATCACCTCTCAAACATGGCGGCCCCCAGGCACCAACCACATTTCCTCACTTAGAAACATATCTCTGGTGACATGAGTGCAGCCATTACACACAAGTTATTTATGTGCACTTACAGTTTAAAACCATTGGATCTTAATAGCAACAAGTAAAACATTTCTTCTTTAAGTTAACACATTGTGGTTATATATTTCCAATACATAATTATGCATTATGTATTGGAAAGGCATTAAATACATAATAGTATTAGGGGTGCAAAGATACGCAGCTGTACCGAATTTAGAAAAAAATAAAAATAAATCTGAGTTCCCACACGGACATATTAAGGGGCCGGTAGGCTACCTGTTTTTGTGTACAGCAGCAAAACCCAAAGGAATTTAATTCAATTTCAATTTCAATTAATTCTTCATTTGAAAGCAGTAAAGTATTGGAGTTTTGACTAGCATTAATTTGGGAGTGGTGGTTCACCGTGCTTTAAGACTTGAAATAATGTCGTTAGTATCCCCAATGGAGAGTTTTAGTGTGATGGAGTTCTCAACGGGCCTGAAAATTCAAACCCGACCCGACCCGACCAATTAGCATAAATTGTCGGCCCGAGCTGGGTCGGGTTCGGTCAGGCTGAAACTGAGAGCTCTAAACTGTGTGTGTGCATGTGTAACCGAGTTGAATCAGCGCGGATTCCTCATGAGTCCCGAGTGGTAGCAAGTGGATTGGTTAAACTCACTCCCCAGGTATAAAGGCATGTTAATCAGCTCCGCCAAGGGAGCTAGCTCTCTTGGCGTTGCGGTTAACATGTCGGTCTCCCAAGCCGAGGGTCGGCAGTTTGAATTCACCCCTGGGCAAGGCAAGCCCTTAACATGGGTTGCTGCAAGTACCACCTACGTTACACGTGCATGTATGTGTGCATGTGTGTAAGCATGGAAGAGAGTGAGAGAGAATAAAGAGAGTATCAACGTGGCTTACTGTAAATGCATAAAATATTAAAATTTAAATATTTTATATTTTTGCTCAGCCTGACCCAGTCCGACAGCAACTGAGAACTAGTTTAGGTGCTGATGTGCTTTTCCCCTGCATCTATGGTGCAGTTTCAAGATACATATGATACATTGGCTCTGTGCACCTTCAATAATACTGATATGGGAATCAGCTTTCAAAAGCCCAAATCAGTTGAACCCGAGTCATTTTATGTTGCTCTGGATACGAGGATCAGCCAAACTCTCAAAATGCAATGTCATGTAAAATAATGTATGTTGTCTCCCCATCAGTTAAACCCAGGTCCTGTGTATGACAACATCTCAGCTGTGGGTCAGAGCCCCATCCCTGCAGCACAGAGCACATCAACACAGCAGCTTGACCTTCACTCCAGCAGCGTCCACTTCTCTAAGAACCAGGGAGTTCCTCTCTCCAACATCCAACCAGCTCAGCTCCAGAGACAGGAGGAAGATCCTGTCTACTCCACCGTCCAACCAATTCAGCCCCAGAGAGAGAAGGACATTCCTCTCTACTCCAACATCCAACCAGCTCAGCCCCAGAGACAGAAGGAAGATCCTCTCTACTCCAACATCCAACCAGCTCAGCCCCAGAGACAGAAGGAAGATCCTCTCTACTCCACCATCCAACCAGTTCAGCTCCAGAGACAGGAGGAGGTCCAGTCTGCTGCTGTCAACTTCAACAGACCCAACAGTGATGCTGGGTGAGCATCTCTTGTCATTACAACTGGACCTACTGGGTCCAGGAAGAGAATCATAGGCTCCTCTATGCAATGACATCATGGGGAATAGGGTTGACAGTTCACAAAATAAACAGTTCCGTTCGATAAGACAGTGTGGTGTCATGGTTCGGTATGTTTTCGATACAATAAATGTATTTATTAATTTATTTTTTTCAAAGTCTAGTCTAAAATTGTATTTCAATTTACGACAATATATATATATATTTTTTTTTACAACTTTAGTCTTTTTAATCTCACTCTTAGTTTACCATGATGACTTTGTAGAAGACTTGCTCTGTTCAGCAGTTTGTTCGGTTTGCAATGCGTATTGAACCTAAAGCTCGTACCTAAACGGTTCCAAACGAATACGCATATTGTTATGACTCTATGGGGAAACAATATGTATCAGTTGTTTTAATAAAAAATAAATAAAACAGTCTGCACCAATTGGCTTGATGGCCACAGGCACTATAATTAAAGGCCAACATCTCAAACCTTGAAAGTCCGTAGCCTACAGGAGTGTCAAACATACGGCCCGGGGGCCAGAACCGGCCCACCAAAGGGTCCAAGGGGGTGCATATCGTCTCTCCCATGTTGGCACAGTGTTTAAAAGATGACACTTTGCCCTGCTCAAAATGTCAAACTTTGAAAAGTCATAATGCTACACTGCTGATCTGATTTTGATTAAACTTGGAGGGATGATGCATCTGCTCAGTGATTGGCCCAGAGTGCCTGCATCATTCATGCAGGATGACATGTTTACTTACTTATTTAAAAGGTTGCTTTCAATTTACGACTGTATTTAAAGAGTTGTGGCCAACCATTATAACCACAACTGAGAAAAATTGGCTTATACAAATGTTTAAAACACTTTAAAATATTATTAACTTACTAATGTGTTGTTGTTGTTGTTTTCTTATTTCAGGCTCAGTGGCTAGGCAGTGGATCCTAAAGTGTGTACAAACCACAGTCTGAAGGTGTGAACACACACTGTGGTGGACAAAACAACCTTTCTGCTGGAAAGGAAACTTACTGTATATCTGCATTGCATTCAGGCCTTTAGATCTTAAAGTTAGAGCTAGGCTAAATTAGCTATACTGTGAATGAGGAAGGGATTCAGTGACTTCAAGGACACTTCCAAGTCCAACAGCATGATTGATGATAGAAACACACTGGCTGTTTTGGATCCTTGTTAATTTCTAACTTAAGTTCCTCATTCAAATAGTCATGATGCTGAGCAGACTTTCACACACTGTAACATAAGAACAAGCTAGCTTATCTATATAGTGATGATGGGGGGCATTTGGGATAGGCTAACGTTCAATGCTGCATAATGCATTGATGACCAATCTTGATAGCATTAGCCTAGCAGCCAGCCAGCATATTAATCAATGAATCTGTGAGGCTTCTTTGTGTTGCTAAGCAATGAAAGCAGTGTGTTATGTAGGCTATGTTAATAATTCCTTATCTAAAGTTTAGTAGCTAATGTGTCTTGTTGATGCTTGCTTGGATTACTTAGCATTAGATAACAAGTCTTACATTTGGAAAACTATGTTAGCTAAGTTTGAGGGGGGACTCATCATCCTGCCTGCTTGACTTGACATCTTTGTGATGATTGATGCTGCTGCTTTCCATAGTTGTCATTTGATTTCTGGCAAATTGTTTTTTATTCCCTCTGATTTTTGGAAGTCTATAACATGACTTCTCTATTTAACCACTGTTTTTAATCCATGGTTTTAATGCTTCTGCAACACCCCTGTTTTATGTTGAGATATATATTTATATTATCTTATATTATATTGAAATGTTGCTGGTAGTAGACTAGCCTAATTTTAAAAGGCTTTTATCTGCATTTATGGTTTACACTGTACATACCTGCTTTGTTTTATTATGAAAATGCACTATTTTATGATTGCCTTTCAAAACATATAATCATAGCAATAATGTTTTTGTGCAAACTTGTGCTATATGAATAAAAGTATTCTCTTATTTTCCATGTACCTTCAAATGTTTAATAGTCAGAGAGTGATCTGTCAGCAACACTCCACTTCTCTATTCTTGGTTTCACTTTCAGTATCAGTCATAATTGCTGCCATGTTGTGTCCTTCGTGGAACACTTGGTAACAGACTGTAATTAGTACATAGGCCTGTTTAGTGAAATTTAGTGATTTAAAGGAACCAGCTGACCAAGACAACATTGGATCAGTCAGTCATGAACACAAATAAAGTCCATATTCAAATATTTTATGTTATGCTTCACAATAATTAATCCAAATACAAAACATAAGAAATAACATGTTATCTCTAATTTAATTACAGACTGTAATTAGTATTAATCCTGTAGTCTGAGCCAGCCTTAAACCACAGGCCTAATACTAATTACAGTCTGTTACCAAGTGTTTAAAAACAGTGGTTAAATAGAGAAGTCATGTTATAGACTTCCAAAAATCAAGAGGGAATAAAAAACAATCAGGAAGAATGACAGCATTTTCGTGTGAGGACTGAAGGTGTTTCAGAGCACACTCGACATGGTTTACTAGGAGACATGACAACTGACAACGCTTAGACTGAGGAATAACAGCCTATACTCTGACGGACGAGGACGCCCTAAAATGGTTGCTGTACAGGGCGTGACTTTTACATGGCACACTACACCTTTTGACAAGAATCACGAAAAACCCCCAAACGAAAATGAAAAACTGACTTCATAGCGTTCTAGAGGACAAGTTAGACAAGTTAACATGTTTACCTCAATGCAGAAATCTCCCATTGTGATTACATTAGAGCGTGTTCAGAGCGGGGGGTTTGTCCTGGCTATTGTGCTCTGCTGCGGCGGGCTCGTGTCACTTTAACGTTAGTTACATGGGAGTCAATAGCAGTTGAGTAGTTCGCCACTGAATGACCAAATTGAAATAACTTTCAACCATTTTGAGCAATGCTGTTTCCATACAGGCCACCAGCGTTGGCTAGTTGTTGATCTTTATAAAGATTTTGTAACTCTCATATAACATTTTTCTTGATACCGTGGGCAAACTGTCATGGCGTCGTTTTCCGGTAAAAAAAATCCAAAGTTTCCTGTCTGAGCCGTCTGAGCACAGCCAAAGAGAAAAGTGAGACAAGAGGAGACCATCTTTGCCGCCTTTTCTTGGTTTTTCCCATAGGTTTTTTCAAATCAAGCAGCATGCCGTTTTGTCACACATCTGGGGGGTAGTCCCCCTTTAAATAGAGAGTCATCTGGCAGTGACACTCCCACTTCTCTATTCTTTGGTTTCACTTAGCACCTATGAACCAGCTGACCAAGACAACATGGCCTCAGTCAGTCAGTCAGTCAGTCAGTCAGTCAGTCAGTCAGTCAGTCATTCATTCATGAACACAACTAAAGTCCATATTCAAAGATTTGACTACTTTAAGAGCATACGCTTCAGCTTCATAATGATTAATCCAAATACAAAACATAAGAAATAACACGTTACGTGGTTTCAACTCCAGTTGACAGTTTTACAGTAGTACTACAGTAGTGGTAGTAGTAGTCAGTGGAACTAGCCTGGTATCAACACTCTTGGAATTTGCATGGTGATTCATAAGATTCAGGATTCAGGAATCACCATGCAATGCCATTTACTAATACGAATGAGAAGTGCATGAGTGAATTCTCACCTGAAGATGGCGTCACAGTCACACTGCTGATATGTAGAACCCCCCACTTTGGTTTGGCTCTGACAAGACCAGTCACTCCTAATTTTCCCTTTATCTGTCTATACTGTACACAGTGAACGTATACGTATAGGATCAGTAATAATGTCAGTTATATTTCATTTCTTAGTTGTTTGTTTCACACATCTGAGCACACTCACACAGTCTGATGATCTGTTGTGGTGTCAGCTAGTTGTAATCTCCCTTGTATCTGTTCCTATCAGTCTGTAGAGCAAGGTTCTAACACTGTCAGGGTTAAGGGTGCCATTTAGGGTGTTTTTTACATACTTGTTGTTTGTAGGGTTAGGGTTATTTATTGGCTGTGTTTATACTTTATGGTCCTACAACAAGAGGAAGTTCATTTATTCTTCACTTGAGGTTAATTTGACTAAGAATAGAAGAAGGAAGTTTGTGATGTCAGAGCTGCTTTGTGCCAACCACCCCCACACTGACCAAGACTCTATTCCAGGGGTGGGCAACTTTTTTTTTTTTTTTTACGCAGTGCACCTGAACACAACATGCAAGATACCCGCTGAATAAGTGTTCAAATGTTCATGTCATTCTGGCCAATAATCCACTTCTGTTATAACATTTCAGTCTGGAATATGGAATACCTTTCAATAATCTTTATGACTAAAAGGCTAAAAGTAATCTCATGTGTAACAGTGTAAGAAATGACTGTTCTACATTGAAGTAAAAATTTAAATAATTTGGATTTATTTAGCTTCAAGAGTGCATTTTTGTTCGTGTGACCCTCAACACAGGCTTTGAGAATCCCGGGCCACTTACTGATACTTATACTTAAATTAACCCACTCATATTCTGATTTATTTCAAGAAAAACATTTTGGCTAGTGGAAATTCTAATTGGCTGATAACTTTAAAATCTAGCAGCCATATTGGCAGGTGGTCAAAAAAGTTAATTTCAAGCCCTGCAGGGAGAGCACGTGGTGACATAGGAGTGAGTGAGAAAAGGAGAAAATATTGGTGGTTAAGACTGAATAATGACATCACAACTGTTAATTTAAAATGAGTTATTCCTCTAAACCTGGCTTCAAATGCCCCAATTTTTCCGCGCCAGCGCCATTCGGCCCCCAGCCCTATCAGCAAAATCTGGCCCTCTGGTAGCAAGAGCATTTTTTTGTGGCCCTCTCTATCATCAAAGTTGCCTATCCCTCCTCTATTCTGTCCAAAGGCAGAACTTCTTACCTGATCACCCTTCTCTCTGTCAGTAGAGTGCTGTGGATTTTGTGGACGTTGAAGGACGACTTGCAGCAATGTTGTTGGCAGAAGCTGGATGTGTGTTTGTGGCTTTGCTCCTCTACCTCTCAGGTATCAAGTGATTGTGTTTATACATCTCTTGTCAAATAATGGTCATTAAATGTAACTTACTGTAGAGTCATGTTTCTACAACAGTGGTTCCCCAAAAAATTTAAATCCTGTACCCCCTCAAGCATTCAACCTCGTGGGGAGAGAGTAGGCTACTAAAGTTTTTTTTTTTTTTGTACTCCCGACATAACTGCGAGCATCCGGTGAGGGTACCAAAAACAAATACCTCCTGGACATGTTGTGCAGTGTATTAAAACATCACTGAGTTCTGTATCTTCCTCTGACTGATGCTAAGTTTCCACCATCAGCCAACCACAGACCATGTGATCAGCACTATCAGCCAACCACAGACCATGTGATCACCGCCAACAGCTTCACATCTCTCTGCCTTCACTCTGACAGCTTTGTGATATGAACACGTTGTTTAACACGTTGCATGTTACATGAGGAGACAACACTCTCTCGATAAAAATGGGCAAAACAGAGTAGTGCATAATGATATTAGTGAAGAATTTCAAGTAGCCTACTGATGCGCAGCTTAGCAGCAATAATACCACATTTGTCTGTAAGAATATGACATCAGTTTTGTTGGTCCCACAACTTTTCTTTTCCTTTTTTAGTCAACTTCACAGCTACGTAGATTATTTGCTTGAGGTTCATTTCACAGGTATGCTACAGGAAGGAAGTTTGTGGTGTCATAGCTGCATTTTTTGTGTAAGCTGCAAACCGCCCCTTACACTGAACAAGTCTCTTTCATTAAACTTCTGCTACCTGCTCACCTTCACTGGGTTACATTGATTGTCTGCATGGGATTTCATGAATGCAGCATTTGTGATCCAGCTGCCTCAAATATTGTTCTTCAGTCATCTTTGTGGAAGTTGAAGGATACTGCAGCCATGTTGTTGGCAGAAGCTGGATGTGTGTTTGTGGCTTTGCTCCTCTACCTCTCAGGTATGAACTCATTGTGTTTATACATCTCTTGTCAAATAATGGCCATTAACTGTAAGTTAGAGTTATGGTTCTAGTCTTAGGAGTAGAATTATGGGTAACAGTTTATAATAATGTTCAGTCGTAAGTCATTTATAAGCCTTTAGATAATGATGAACTAATCACTTACAAAACATGAAATACATGTGTAGATGATTAATAAATGCTATGTTAACATATCATTGTTATCATTGTTGTTATCAAATCTTCCTCCCTTTATTTATTTATCACTGGGAATAGCCGTCTCAAGTTTCCTTTTATTTATTACTGGGAACTTTTAATCATTCTCCCTTTATTTTTATTACTGGGAAATGTATAGGTGTTTGAAGGCTGATCCTCATGTATTCTGTTTGCTCTGTATGTATTTATTATGATTGACTGACACCTGCAGTGTCTATTAGGCACCGTTGTCAGCCTGATTGCTTGACCGTGATTGGCTGCTGCGACACCTCCTTGTGCCAATATATAATTGTTGTCTGCATTCAGAAATCACTTTTGCCAGATGAAGGTCTTGTGACCGAAACGTTGCTAATAAAAGTCTGAAGTGAAGTCAGTGTGCGGGATTTTTCCTCTCTCAACTTACCTGATGCTCCCACGCACCTGACGCACACGGTTTGTGCAGAGATCACCCCTCTTCTATGTTAACATATCACAAATGCGTTGTAAGTCATCTATAAACTTTTAGTAAATTAAGTGTTCCTCACCTGTTATAAATGATGTGTAAATCATTTACAATTCATTTACAAGGCTTTCTACATCCCCTAATCTAAAGTGTAAACCATTCATCACACATAAATGTGTTACATACAAGGGGCTAGCTCTGTCAAAATTGAAGCGCACTGCGGAAGTGCACTTAAACCTGCACTCTTTCGAATGGCCTGCAGGGGGCGACCCATTTGTCTGTGGAATTGTGTTTTTTGACGCCTCACGTTTGGCATTTTGGCCATTGCCATCTTGGATCTCGACACAAGTTCAGGGGTTTCCCACAGAGCACGGCCTGCTATTGGTCCATGATCGGCGAGCTGTGTGATTAGTGAATAAGCGACCTGTCAATCACGCCCCAAAACCGTACTGAATTATAAACAGATTATGTTGAACAACTGAACAGGACATTTTGAATGAAATAATGAAGATTTGCTATTGAAGTATTAAAGTAATCTCTTCATGTATAGAGTATTGCATGGATGACATATTTTTAGGCCAACTCAGCTTCAAAAATCATAAAGGTGGTCCTCGTTTGTTCAGATTATTTTGCTGAACATAAAGTTCACTGTTTCATAACCTTTTGTGAAGCACCAACCTTATTTCAAGCATCCAAAATCTCCATACAAAAATCCCAGTGACTTTTAGACAAAGGAACAGGAAGTGTTAGCATCCAGGTCTTCCTGACTCATTTCTATGGTACTCTAGTAACTAGTGAGGTTTCCATACCAAATTTCAATCAGAAGGCCGCCATATTCGCATAACCTGATCATCCCGTGACGTCAGTCAAGTTTAAGTATGACGTCAGTTATGACGTCAGTTCATCATATAGCGAGGGTTCTACGTCACCTCCCTCTTTGGCAGATCATAACAGCAGCTGGCATCACAGCTGTTCATCATCTCCTCTGAAGCTGACCTCTGAAACTGTCGTTTCGCCCCACCCACCTCCCCAGTCCACCACCAATGAGTCTTGACTCACAACGTATTCCCCACGGGGGGGATTCTCTATCCTAGCCTATTCAGATGCCCTCCTCTCACCTCAAGAGGAGCGCCACCTGACAATGGAGTCATACGCCAAAGTAGTTGCCATGCATGCCATTCGCTAAATAAAACTGCTTGTTATCTTACCGACTGGCCTCTCATGATTGGATTAGAATGAACCTTTTCAGAGACACTCTACAGAATCCTGTCAAGATGCAATGATTAGTGTAAAGCAGGGGTGCCCAAATTCTTTCCCATGAAGGGCCAAAACTCAATCTGGGTGGAGGGCTGAGGGCCAAAAATAAACGTTGTGGAATTACATTAAAATGTATTGTGTTTTATAGAAAATTAACATTCTAAATCTAAAATAACATTTCAATATAATAATCTACTTTTTACTACTTAATAATTTACTTTTTTTTTAATCTGTTTGGTAATTGTAATAATTTGCAATTGGTTATATATATTTAAAAAAAACATCTGCATTTGTGGGGAGCTTAAACATTTAATCAGTAAACACGCAGTTAAAAACAGTTGTATTTTCCACCTTTGTAATCAAGAGAGAAATTTGACTTAATTCACAACTTGAAAAATCCTCAAGGTACTTTGAAAATCACCTTTATTGTCCATCTTTTGTAAACAATTTGCCATGACAATTTGCAGGGATGCAATCTCAGGAGTGAACACAGTATCCGCAGCCACATTCAGACACTGTTTCACAAAGTCACCACATGAAAAAGCTCGTCCACCCTTTGCAATCAGTGCAGATATCTGATAACTTGCACGAGTTGCATTGCAGAAACATTTTTTTCCCCAAATCCGTGGCGGGCCAAAACAAACAGAGCGCGGGCCAAACTTGGCCCGCGGGCCCCAAATTGGTCAGCACTGGTGTAAAGGGACCTGTGAGTTTAGAGGGAGAATTTTGTCCAGATCTGTTGATATTGTACGCTTCTGTTTCAGAATTTCTGGGACAAGCGAGCAGCATCTGTGCGTTGAAGGGCTCATCAGTGGATCTGCCCTGCTCAGTTACACATCCCACTTCAAGCAAGAAATGGTATACTGTAATACAACGTGGCCAGGTGAAGGAGATCTCAATAGACAGAAATCGTGTTATGTATGATAAGTCTAAAGAGAGTAACTCCACTCTAACGATCCATGATCTAAGAGAGAACGATACAAATAAATACTGCTGCAAAGACGCTACTGACAACTCAGAATGGATTTGGTCCAGTGGAATTTATTTCAGTCTTACAGTTACAGGTACAGTGGTTCTTTGTCAGTGATTCATTACATTGAGAATAATATCAGTATAAACATTTTAACAGTCATTTTCTACACGTCATTCCAGACCTCCATGTAAAGGTGTTTCCTGTCACAGTGACAGAGGGACAGAGAGTAACACTGATATGTAGCACCAGCTGTGATCTGACTGAAAAGCCTACAGTCTACATCTGGTACAAGAATGCAGTGTTTCTCTATCAGGACTGGTCTCCCTGGTACCAACACCTGGTCAGCAGTGAGGAAGCAGTCAGCTACTCCTGTGCTGTCAAAGGCTACGAGCATCTCAGAGCCCCTCAAGTCTCAGTGGGTGAGTGCTGATATTTAGCTCCTCGTCATATTACAGTACATCTAATAAATTAGCTGCTAGCTTGATATATTTTACATTCTGAATAAATTAAATGTTGTGACTAATGATGTTCATCAATATAAGACTGTGTGGCATTTATTTTCCTCATATAGACTGCCAGTCCAGTGAGTGGTGATAGTGTGTGGTTAAAACAAGAATCCTGCATGGAATGCCTTTAAATATTGTGACAACTTATTGGTTATTGTGATAAGGTTAATCAATATAAGTGTGCCATTTCTTTCCCTCCAGATTCTGTCACATCAAGCTGCTTTAGTGTGACCTATGCTGAAGGGAGGATGTGTTCTTCTGAGCAGCCCTGCTCCATCACATATCCCACAGGTTAGACAAACATTAGCCAATAGCCACAACAACTGACAACTATGTAACATGTATTTCCTGTGGCAGCTGAATAAATTCAAAGTGCCAAAAGAAACGATGGTGAACTGTTTATGTTTCTACTATTGATGTGACTGCGACACTGCATACTTGCACTAAGTTAAATTCCTCGTACTGTATGTAATCTGATTACTTACTGTGGCTATTAAAGTGAAGCAGAATCTGAAACAATAGATTAAGGTTGCATTGATTAATCTAGAATTTTTATCAGCCTCTATGGGAAAACAGTAAGAATTAAACCAACATCAACAGAACTTCACAAATCTCCTCTTCCTACGGCGCAATGCTAAACTGTGTTATCATATTTTACTATTGGTTACTGGAACAATTGCTTTTAAATGTTTACTTATAAAAGTAAATTAAATTACTTTTTTACTTTTTTATTAAGTGTGTTTTGCTATCTCACATTAAACATGCTATCATAAATATAAAAAAAAATACTTTGCCACTCAGTAACTGATGAAGTGTGTGTGATCATGTCTCAAAAGAACTAAATGTTCAAAGGACCCCTACTTCCTGTGGACTGTTTGTCAGACTGACCTGTGACAGCAGCTGTACTCTGGCTCACCCCAAACCCACCTACACCTGGTTCAAGAATGGAAACTTTGAATCGGACAAAGACCACATCTGCACTTCCAGCTCTTCTGTTGACAGCTTCTCCTGTGCTGTAAAAGGCCACGAGGACCTCCGCTCTCCTGCAGTGTGTGAGTATGAAGCAACTCATGGGCTGAATCCAAATAGTCACTCCTAACTCCTTTTCCTACCTTTTCCTTGACCTCATGTATATATGTGTGTGTGTGTGTGTGTGTGTGTGTGTGTGTGTGTGTGTGTGTGTGTGTGTGTGTGTGTGTGTGTGTGTGTGTGTGTGTACATTACACACATTGTACATTATCAGCTTTATTTTAGCATGCAAGAGTAGCGCGAGACCCATTCCTGGCTGTTCACACACATACATACATATATGTGTGTGTGTGTGTGTGTGTGTGTGTGTGTGTGTGTGTGTGTGCTGCACCTGTAATCAGTGGAATGGGCAGCAGCTGACAGAGGGCAACCATGAGCCAATGGTAATCAATTCCAATCTTCATACAAATTAGCAATGGTTACATCTCATTCATAATATCAAAAGGCTCAATCAATATCAATACAAGTATTAGGCCATGAACAACAATATATATATAAAAAAAATCCTCCCTCCCCTTATGTAGGGATCAGAAGCAGGGATCATGGAGTACATTTATTGTTGCCCTACCTTTTGAAAAATGTATTGTTGCCCTTTTGTATAATTAATTATTTTTTTAAATATATATTGTGACCGAATGTGATCATGGTCGGTCGCAACGACCATAAATCGCTGGACTCTAAACTGCCCTTTAAGTGTCAGGTGAAAGGAAGCACCTTGCGACTTCACATCTATTGGAGGGGACAGGTGGTCATCTGCCCCCACCTCTGGCACACATACCATAAGCACATACCATAACTGTGACATAGGCTACTGGGTTCAAATCCAGCCCAGTGCCTTTGTCACATGCCATCCCCTTCTCTCTCTCCCCAAGCCTTCCTGTCTCTTTTCAATAGACTATTGAATGAAGCAAAATCTCTTAACAAAGGTGATATTATTCTATCAAAGAGAGATTTCACTTTTAGTCTTTCATCTATATTTCAGCAGTGTTGGGGGTAACTCATTACAAAAGTAACATATTACATGTAATATATTACTTTTAGCAGTAACTCAGTAATATAACTTATTACTTATAGGATTTCAGTAAGGATACCAGTTACTTTGTCAAGTAACTCAAGTTACAAATTGAGTTACATTTTTTCAAATCAAAGCACATATTTAAATAAAGATAGAATAATTTCCTAATCAAACTGTCTGTTTTTATGCAAATAACCACTACAGATGACAATAACAAAGGAAAATAATAACATTTAGAATTTTGGACTGTTTAAACTGACTTCAAGGCGGTTGACATTTATTTTTCGGGATGTTTCCAGGGCGGCGATGTCATTCTGCTGCTGCTGTTGTTTTGGTGAAAGTAATGCAAAAGTAGTGTAATAAGTAATGAGTTACCTTTACTCTACACAGACAGTAATATTGTAAAGTAACGTATTACTTTCAAATGAAAGTAACTAGTAATATGTAGTATATTACATTTGGAAAGTAACTTGCCCAACACTGTATTTCAGGTACTGAGGGTAAGAACTGCTGGAGTGTGAATTATGTCAGCAGGAGAATCTGTGCCCTGGAAGGATCTTCAGTGGACATTTCCTGTGATTACTCATATCCCAGTGAGCTGCAGCAACCCAAGAGTAAATTTGGGTATATCATGATGAAACCTGGTATTGCAGAACGTGTGATTGAAGATGCACGTCATGCATATCATCATGAAAACATGGAGAACCACATCCTGAGAATCACAGACCTGACAAAAAGTGACTCAGCAGAATACATATTCCTAATAGATGACTTCGAACGGCAACATTCTGGTTTTCCTGGAGTGAATTTAATTGTGACAGGTAATCCTTCATTTTTGTTCTTCCACACAGAGATTTATTGTTTCTTATTCACCATGCACTAGCAGCAATCAGCAGTTCTTATAGCACCCCCTCAGGCCAATCTTCCCCACACTTTCCCTGTGTGGCATATGACAGTATTGGACTTGAGTTAATTAAGCTATGGTGCTGTCAGGTGCTGTAAGTGATGTTTTTGTGTTAAAATAGGTCTAAAACAGTGTTAGGAATCACTATAGAGTATCTAGTCTATGGCATTAGTGCCACAGTGCCTCTCCTTCTCTGTAAACAGCAGAGAAAGTTTCTGGGTCACCCACCCACTTTATCCAATCAGAAGGCAGAACTCCACAAAGAGGCGGTCCTCTGTGTGCATCCACAAATGTGAGGGGGACTGTTCACAGATGTTTGATAAACGAAACCTAAGAATCCTGTCAAACTGGACAAATCTGACAGCACCTTTAAATCAGGAAGACTGTTTCTCTCTCTCTCTCTCTCTCTCTCTCTCTCTCTCTCTCTCTCTCTCTCTCTCTCTCTCTCTCTCTCTCTAGTTTTAAAGACAGGAGATTTTCCCATGCTGTCTGTCAACTTCCCACACTGTCAGCTGTCAATTCCTCCTTCTGCTATTTATATTTGATCAATCAAATCTCTCCATGTGTTCTGAAAACCAATCATCATCATGCTGCTGACAGATTTAAACCCGTTCTGCTGTCAGCTGTCATTTTTATCTCTCACCTCATGAAGATAATGTCTTTGTGAGGTCTAATCATTAAAGCATTTCTGTAAATTCTAGACTCACTTGTAGAAATACAAATGTCCTTCACTTAGTCTCTCCTGACTGAAATATATGTGTTTTACACTGAGTGATCAGTCTAAACCTCTGTCAGCCCTGACAGTGCAGGTGACTCCTTCTGCCGTGGTGACAGAGGGCCAGAGAGTAACACTGACCTGTAGCACCAGCTGTCCTCTGACTGACAACACCACCTACATCTGGTACCACAACAGACGAGGTCTGAGCCTACCAGAGAGCCAGCACAAACACCTGGTTCTCGACCCAGAGAGCCAGCACAAACATGTGGTTCTAGACCCAGAGAGCCACAAACACCTGGTTCTAGACCCAGAGAGCCAGCATAAACACCTGGTTCTAGACCCAGTCAGCAGTCAGCATGCAGGAACCTACTCCTGTGCTGTCACAAGCCTCCAACACATCAACTCCCCTGAAGAGACCCTCACTGTCATAGGTGAGCACGACTTTAACATATTTGATTATCTCAACCCAGACCCTCCAAAAAGACTCAGTCAGTGTGAGTCCCTCTGATAAAACAGTGTCAGGCAGATATACTGTATGTGTATCTGGTTTGGGAAGAGTGGAAATTAAGGGTTTAGACTTACAGAATGATTACCTTTGCTGAAGATGAATGCAGGCAGGTAGGCACTCCACTGATAATTAAATGGGATAGATTTGGGTGTGGAATAGATTTGTAGATCAGTCAGGTGATGTAGACATTGATCTTTCTGGAGTAGAGTCCAAGTCACAAACATCTATCAGATGATGGACAACGTTATTCCTTAACATCAATAATTTAAGTGAAAAATGCTGTTCTCCCCTAATTCTCATTTGATTTGATCACAGGGACAGAGACATGGTCATCTGCAGCAGCTGCAGGAACCACTGCTGTTCTCCTGGCTGTCATACTCCTCTCTGTCTTCCTGTGGATTAGGTGAACAATATTGTGTTGTGTTTCAAAGCAATGGCATTCAATCTCTTGTCTAAAATTAATTAATTCATTTACTCATTAATTAATTAATTCCATTTATTCATTTACTCGTTCATTCATTTCACTAACCAGAAGAAAGAGGGCCTCCCCTCAACCCCCTGGACCTGTTGGGACACCAGACGTCTACCGGCAGGTGAAGTACAGCAATTAAACAATTCCAGTGAAAAATGCTGTCTTGTTTATTAGAAACTGTTCCACTGTTCTCCTTTGCTCTTATGTTTAGTGACAGAAATATATTTTCCATTATTTGTATGGGCAGCTTTTACCCTTGTATTGGTAATTGCTTGTCATGTTGGCAATGTAGGAATTAAAGACGACGGTTATATGAGTTTACGATATCAGCCCTTTGTTAAATATGAAATGTCATCCAGTCATGTCGTCCACCTCTGATATGATGGAGGTTCCTCCTTGACCACAACTACATTAAATTATAAGACTAAGATACCGTATAATGGCTGTCTGCACCTTCAACATACAACTATATGGGAATCAAATTAAAACAGCCTACACCAATTGGCTTGATGACATTTTAACCTATAATTAAAGGTCAAAAGCTCAAGCCTTGAAGGCTGTAACTGATAGCTTTCAAATTCCCAAATGCAATGTCATGTAAAACTAATGTCTATGTTGTCTCCCTATCAGTTAAACCCTGGTCCTGTGTATGACACCATCTCAGCTCTGTGCCAGAGCCCCATCCCTGCAGCACAGAGCACAACAACAGAGCAGCTTGACCTTCACCACAGCAGCGTCAGCTTCTCTAAGAACCAGGAAGATCCTCTCTACTCCAACATCCAACCAGCTCAGCCCCAGAGACAGGAGGACATTCCTCTCTACTCCACCATCCAACCAGTTCAGCCCCAGAGACAGGAGGACGTTCCTCTCTACTCCACCATCCAACCAGTTCAGCCCCAGAGACAGGAGGAGGTTCCTCTCTACTCCACCATCCAACCAGTTCAGCCACAGAGACAGGAGGAGGTTCCTCTCTACTCCACCATCCAACCAGCTCAGCCCCAGAGACAGGAGGACATTCCTCTCTACTCCACCATCCAACCCGCTCACCCCCAGAGACAGGGGAAGGTTCCTCTCTATTCCACCCTCCAACAAGCTTAGCCAAAGAGACAGGAAGTTCCCCTCTACTCAACTGTCCAACCAGTTCAGCTCCAGAGACAGGAGGAGGTCCATTCTGCTGCTGTGAACTTCAACAGACCCAACAGTGATGCTGGGTGAGCATCTCTTGTCATTACACCTGGACCTGCTGGGTCATTTTGCTTACCAGGAAGAGAATCAGGCTAATACATATTGTTCCCCCATGGAATGAAATCATGGGATCATGGGGGAAGAAATGTAGTATACACTAATGGAATTGATTGGCACTATAAGTAAAGGTAAACATCTCAAACTTTAAAAGGCCATAACTCAAACATCACAAATCCAACTGACAGTTACACAAGCCAGCTAGGAGGAAGATCTACTGGGTCAAAATGTTAAACTAAAACAGGGTATCGTATCTCAGACACCACAGGCACAATTTTGATTAAACTTGGTATGCATGACACATCTTGGCACAGTGTTTAAAATATTACTCTAAAGTCCTGAAGGGGGCGCTGTAATTAAAGCCGCTCAATTGCTACACTGCTGGTCTGATTTTGATTAAACTTGGAGGAATGATGCATCTGGTTATTGATTGGGCTGTGGAGTGCCTGCATCATTCAAGCAGGACATGTAAAAAGTTTGCTTATACGATTTTCTACGACCAGTGTAACCACAACCGAGAAAATGTGATTTTTTTTTATATTTATATAATATAGACATTACACAAAATGTATTAAGACTGTGCAGGATGGTTAACTTATACTAAAGTGTAATTTTCCCCCCTCATCATTTCAGGCTCAGTGGTTAGGCAGTGGATCCATACAGTTTGTACAAACCTGTTGTTCACCTCTGTGGTAAACAAAACAACTTTCAACTTCAAGAAAACTCTTCCATGGGGGTACGGTGGGGCAGTGGTAAGCGCTGTCGCCTCACAGCTCGAAGGTCCTGGGTTCGATTCCCACCTGTGAATGCCAAATGCAATGAAACCTGGGACACTGTGAACGCTGAAGGAATGCGTGCCCGTCCGCATGTCCTCGAGTGCCCACCGCCCGGGTGGGGTCGTCAAAAGGGCCTTTCTGTGTGGAGTGTTCTCCCCGTGCCTCCCGGGGGTTTCCTTCATATAGGAACTCCCTTCACCAAAACATGCAATATCCTGGTTGCTAATGTGGTTCCTCCTCTGGTCGTTAAGGGCGCCTGTTCAGAGGGAGGGGAACTGGTTGGAATAGCGTGAACCTCCCACGTGCTATGTCCTACCGGTGAAGCTTCCCCTGTCAGGTGAAAAGAAGCGGCTAGCTAACTGCCCATGTCTCGGAGGAAGCATGGAGCCAGTTTCGGCTCTCCCCAGATCGGCAGAGGGTGGAGTAGCAACCAGGATAAATTAATTAATTAGCACTAATGGGGGATAAAAATGGGATAAAAAATCGGGGGGAGGGGGGAATATTTAGAAAAAAGAAAAAAAAAACTCTTCCGTTATCTCTGCATTGCGTTTACATTTAGGCCTTCAGCAGAGCCATAAACATAACATAGAATAAAATAGTAATAATAGTAATAATACATTTTATTTGATGGCGCCTTTCACGGCACTCAAGGTCACCAACAAGGTCATCAACAACAGGACACATAGTAAAACGATAAAACAGCAAGCATACAGCAAGATACACAATAATTAACAACAATGAACGGTAATGAAATATCAGTAGAGCCAAAAAGTACCACAAAATACCTTAAAGCGTACCACAAATTACCACACAAAGCATACCATTCATTGGTCGATGTGCTGAAATTCAATGTAGAGTGTAACGTCAACCACCAGAGTTAACTTATTTTATTCATAGTTTCATATAGTGATATGTCATATATTAATAGACATAATTTTGTGATTATCAATCATTTAACTATATTTGAATTTTACACAACAGTGACAGAAGACACTGATACTTACTGACTTGACTGACACTAATTGAGTTGAGGGGGAGATCAGGGTCATGTGACGACGTGAGGGTAGTAGAAAATAACTATATGCACATTGTTCTGTGTGTGCTGGGCTAGAGGCAGTACATGATTCAAACTTAAAGCCTGCATTAAAAGGCTTAAAAGAAGTGAGGGATTCACATGTGACAGCATTGAGTTGAGGTCTGTGATGCTGTGAGATGGTAGCAGGGTGAGAGAGTGACTGTGAGCATCGTGGAGATCTGCTGACACTGTCTGACAGCATTAGATTGTTGCTCTTTGTGGTGTTGTGTGGTACTTTGTGGTACTTTAGATTTGTTTAATGGTATATTGTGGTCTTTGTAGTGTTCTGTGATTTTTAGTTCTTCTTCTAGTTCTTTGGTTTGTAGTACTAAAACATGTTTGCTGGCATCGTTTTAAAAAAAGTGAAAAGTGCTATAGTGCTATATAAATAAAGTTTTACTTATGTGCTGTTCTGTATTGTAGTAATGTTTAATGTTGTGCTACTTTTTGTTTGATTTGTAGATTATCACTGTAAAAGAAAAATGATACTTAGATATTCTGTAATACTATTGCACTATTCTTTGCTTTCACTTAGTGTCACAGCACCATTCATTTTACACTGACCAAAGTTAAACAGCTGATATGGACCAATGCAGGTCCACCAGAACAAAGCTACTAAAAAGATCCATGTGGATGGACATATTGTGCAGTGTATTAACATCACTGAGTTCTGTATCTTCCTCTGACTGATGCTAAGTTTCCACCATCAGCCAACCACAGACCATGTGATCACCAACATCAGCCAACCACAGACCATGTGATCACCGCCAACAGCTTCACATCTCTCTGCCTTTACTCTGACACCTTTCACACCTGTGTGAACAACACTTACATGAGGAGACAACAGACTCTATATAAAAAAGGGTCAAAGCAAAACAAATTAGTGAAGAGTTCCAAGTAGCTACTGATGTTCTGCAGATAGCTACCATGTTTTTTTTAAATGTCAGAATATGCCGAGCTCTAGACAATCCTACATGCGTATCCTGGGCATGTCAGGTTCACTTACCATTGTAGTCTGTCTACTGTGTCCATTTATACATGTGTGGAATTATACAGAATATGGACTATTGGTAAAGGTTTGTGTGTTTGTTCTGAAATAAATATTATTCTATTTTTGATATTGATCTATTGATATTTTTTGTGTTGCTCATTTATCAATGTACTTGATGCAGGTATTCTTCAGGTCATAGCCTATATACCTCCAGGGACCCTATGTCTCAGGTCTAATTGGAGACAGTCTTGTCTGAGTCAAATGATCTATCTGATTATTGTTATTTAACATAATGGATGTTTGTCCCTAACTATTGCCTATCTTTGTGAGCCTCACTAATTTGATAATAGACTTTCTAAATATTTACCGGTACTGTTTTTCATGCATCATTTGCTATGCCTTTTAGAGGTGATAACTGATGTCTTGTGACAGGGATGCCTCATAGCCTGTTTCACATGTGATGCTTTGATTGGCTATGATAGTAGAGCCACTCCCTACTTAAGATGGCTTCACATTCACACAGTGTCTGTAACCATTTGATTGATAAAGGTCAGAGAATGAAACCTCACATAATACATTTTAATGCAAGTTTGGACAGTGTGCGGGACTCTCCTTTACAATTTCTGAACACTAAAATGTCAGAATACGACATCAGTGTGGTTGAGTTGTCATGGTCCCTACACAACTCTGTTTTGAGAGTTACTTTCACAGCTACGTAGATTCTTCACTTGAGGTTCATTTTTACTAAGAACAGAGGAAGGAAGTTTGCTATGTCAGAGCTACGTGCTTTGTGCCAACCGCCCCCACATTGACCAAGACGCTATTGTGTTCAAAGGCAGAACTTTTTACCTGCTCACTCTTCACTCTGTCAGTAGAGTGCTGTGGATTTTGACAAATGGGTTCCATGCTTGCTTGTCTGGATGGGATTTCATGAATGCAGCATTTGTGATCAAGCTGCCTCAAATATTGTTCTTCAGTCATCTTTGTGGAAGTTGAAGGATACTGCAGCCATGTTGTTGGCAGAAGCTGGATGTGTGTTTGTGGCTTTGCTCCTCTACCTCTCAGGTATGAAGTGATTGTGTTTATACATCTCTTGTCAAATATGGTCATTAACTGTCAATTAGTTATTTTTCTAACACTGTACAATGGTCATGGTACTTTTGTTTTTTGTCTTACAGCATTTTAGAAGTAGAATTGGGGAAAGATATGTTGAACAACTGAACAGTACATTTTGAATGAGATGCAAATATATATATATATAATATAATAATAATAATATATATTTGTAAAATATAAGAAAGAATCTGAAGATTTTGCTATTGAAGTATCAAAGTTATCACTTCATGTATTAGAATGAACATTCTCAAAGGCACTACTCTACAGAATCCTATCAACAGTCAATGATTACTGTATAGAGAGACCTGTGATTTTAGATGGAGAATTTTGCCCATATTTGTTTTATAGTGTAAGCTTCTGTTTCAGGATTTCTGGGACGAGCAGACATGATCTGTGTCTTGAAGGGCTCATCAGTGGATCTGCCCTGTTCAGTTACACATCCCACTTCAAGCAAGAAATGGTATACTGCAGAATGGAATGGCCAGGTGTATGTTCTTCTGAATGAGATCTCTATAGACAATCGTGTTCTGTATGATAAGTCTAAAGAGAGTAACTCCACTCTAACAATCAATGATCTAAGAGAGAACGATACGAATATATACGGCTGCAGAGACGCTACTGACAACTCAAAAGGGATTCGGTCAAGTGATATTTCTCTCAGTGTTACAGGTACAGTGGCTCTTTGTCAGTAATTCATCACTTTGAGAATAAAATCAGTATAATATCACAAGGCTCTACACATTTTAACAGTCATTTTCTATACGTCATTCCAGACCTCCAGGTAAAGGTGATTCCTGTCACAGTGACAGAGGGACAGAGAGTAACACTGATATGTAGCACCAGTTGTGTTCTGACTGAAAAGCCTACAGTCTTCATCTGGTACAAGAATGGAGTGTTTCTCTATCAGGACTGGTCTCCCTGGTACCAACACCTGGTCAGCAGTGAGGAAGCAGTCAGCTACTCCTGTGCTGTCAAAGGCTACGAGCATCTCAGAGCCCCTCAAGTCTCAGTGGGTGAGTGCTGACATTTAGCTCCTCATCATATTACAGTACATCTAATAAATTAGCTGACTTGATACATTTTACATTCTTATTAAATTAAATGTTGTGACTAATGACGTTCATCAATATAAGACCGTGTCACGTTTATTTTCCTCTCATAGACTGCCAGTCCATGTAAAGTGGTGATAGTGTGTCGTCCTTTAAAATATTTTATAAAGTAAATCCTGCATGGAATGCCTTTAAATATTGCGACTCATTATTGTGATGAAGTTCATTAATATTAGACTGCATGTCATTTCTTTTCCTCCAGATTCTGTCACATCGACCTGCTTTAGTGTGACCTATGCTGAAGGGAGGATGTGTTCTTCTGAGCAGCCCTGCTCCATCACATATCCCACAGGTTACAGCTACTGTATATTAGCTGACAATCACTGACAATAGTTTAAGGGTGCATCAGGCTAATCTCACTACTATAATGAGGCAGAGGGGGTCTGCGGGGGGCACCATGGCGTGCACGGTGTGGTGGTCAATTGCTCACCAGCACATGCTCAGAACGGCACGTGAAGCGCGGCACTAGAAATGAACGTTAAAAGTGCTCAATATTTCTAGTTAATGTAAAATTGTTAATGAGCCTCTATGGCAAACAGTAAGAATGGCAACATCATCAATAGAAATTGTCTTTCTACTACACAAGTTTATGGCACAACCCATAAAATTACAAAATTTTTGTTACTAGCACAGTGACTTCATTGTATTGCTCCTGGGTGTCCAGGTAGTGCAGTGGTAGATTCCCTGCCAACCTCCATAAAGGCACACTTGGCCATGTCTGTGGGTGGGAAGCTGCATTAAGGGTATGTCTCCTGGTCGCTGCACTAGCGCCTCCTCTGGTCGACCTATTTTGGGGGGAGGGGAACTCGTGACTGTATCAGAGGAAGCATGTGCTAGTCTATGGCTCTCCCCAGATCGGCAGAGGGGGTGGTGCAATGACCGGGACAGCAGGTGGTATTGACCATGTACAATTGGGGGAGGGGGGATAAAGAATTTATGATGCCATCCAGTACAGTAATTAGTAAGTGATGAAAAGTATATTTATCATCTCCCAACAGAACTACATGTTGAAGTGACGCCTACCGGTGGACAATTTGTCAAACTGACCTGTACCAGCAATTGCAAAGTCATCTACATCTGGTGGTTCAAGAATGGAGTCCAAACATCCTTAAATAAAGGCATGGCTTACAGCTCCTCTGTTGACAGCTACTCCTGTGCTGTAGTAAACCATGAGGATCTCCGCTCTCCTGCAGTGTGTGAGTATGAAGCAGCTCATGGTGTATCAGAGGTGTAACTACTGTAATACAGTTGCTTTGAGGCCCATAACAGTTTAGGGCCCGCACTCCTCTTTATCTATTGTATGATAAAACTCTCCAGATCTATGATAGTGACTCCAGTATACACACAGTATAATACTCAATGAGCCAATGCATCTGCTCCATGGTGTCACATCATTTATTCACCAAAATAACACAGAATATCACTGAATATGTTTTCATCTGTTATGCTGCTCTGACACCACATTTTGTCAAGTATACAAGTGGTCTGTTTTACATTGTGATGGACGTGGCCCGCTTTGACTTTTGCATTGGGGCCGTCTTGACTCGTTACACCACTGTACTTTATAACTTATTATGATACATTTCTTTAATTAGTCTACAGTTTTAAAGGCAGTAAGAAACATCACCTGTATAACAACACACAAACATTAGGCTATATTAATAACAATCTGTCAATGTTTGTCACATCATATTTATGAGATCCATATCATTGCTTACAGTAACTATTGCAACAATAGTAATGATTGTGCTTAACTTTAATTTTTAATTATGAACATATTTAATTATGGTAATGTTCATTTCGTACATACACATCACTGTCAATATTGGCTGCTCTGGACCTGTAGTCACCACCACCATGTTCATTATGACAATTTAGTCAAAGAATCATAATTATTCCAGCATCAACATAGATCAAGAAATGATGTATCATTCTGTGTCCACGACCTTACTGAACATTCATCTGTCTTTCATCTATATTTCAGGTAGTAACTCAGTTAAGAATTGCTGGAGTGTGAATTATGTCAGCAGGAGAATCTGTGCCCTGGAAGGATCTTCAGTGGACATTTCCTGTCATTACTCATATCCCAGTAACCTGCAGCAGCCCAAGAGTAAATTTTGGTATATTATATGGAAATCTGACATGGTGTCTCCTGAAAGTCTTGAAGATGCACGTCATGTGTATCATGAAAACATGAAGAACCAGCACATCCTGACAATCACCAACCTGACAAAAAGTGACTCAGCAGAATACATGTTCAGATTCCTTATAAAAAACCTAGAGCAGAAATATTCTGGTTCTCCTGGAGTGACTTTAATTGTGACAGGTAATCCTTCATTTTTGTTCTTCCAGCAGAACTTGATTATGTTTCTTCTTAACCATACACTAGCAGCAATCAGCAGTAGGCAAATGATAGCGCCTCCATCAGGCCTATCTTTTTTATAATTTAAACTGTTACATTTTATCTCTGCAACTGCTATGATCATGGCTGCACACCATTTTCCCTAAGTGGCACATGACACTTTTGATTTGGAGTTAATGAAACTATGGTGAAGATAGATTTCCCCATTCTGTTAAATTCATACATTCCAGCTCGCAATTCCTCCTTCTGCTATTTATATTTGACCAAGATCTCTCCATGTGTTCCTTCCTTCACTTAGTCTGTCCTGACTGAAATATATTTGTTTTACACAGTGATCTAACCAAGTGATCTAACCATCTGTCAGCCCTGACAGTGCAGGTGACTCCTTCTGCCGTGGTGACAGAGGGCCAGAGAGTAACACTGACCTGTAGCACCAGCTGTCCTCTGCCTGACACCACCTACATCTGGTACCACAACAGACAAGCTCTGAGCCCACCTGAGAGCCAGCACAAACACCTGGTTCTAGACCCAGAGAGCCAGCACAAACACCTGGTTCTAGACCCAGAGAGCCAGCACAAACACCTGGTTCTAGACCCAGTCAGCAGTCAGCATGCAGGAACCTACTCCTGTGCTGTCACAAGCCTCCAACACATCAACTCCCCTGAAGAGACTCTGATTGTGACTGTCCCAGGTGAGCACGGCTTTAACATATTTGATGATCAGGCCCTAATAAGGGTTTAGAGTTATTATTACCTTTCCGGAAGATGAATGCAGGCAGGTAGGCACTCCACCGCTTGAATAATCTGAGAATTAAATGGGATAGATTTGTTTATGGAAGAGATTTGTAGATCAGTCAGGTGATGCAGGCATCTACTGTCTTTCTAGAGTCCAAGTGACAAATCTACTAACTAAAACATGCAAAACACTTCACATTTCATTTGATCACAGGGACATGGACATTTGCAGCAGCTGCAGGAACCTCTGCTGTTCTCCTGGCTGTCATACTCCTCTCTGTCTTCCTGTGGATTAGGTGAACAATACTGTGCTTTGTTTAAAAAACAATGGCATTCAATATCTCCTCTAAAATGCATTAATTGATTTACTCAATTCATTCATTCACTAAGCAGACGAAAGAGGGCCTCCACTCAACCCTCTGGACCTGGGACACCAGACATCTACCAACAGGTGAAGTACAGCATTTAAACAATAAGCAAAATAAAAGCATTCCTCTCTCGCCCATCCTGGCTGCCTTGAGGTGGAATGACCTCACAGTCAGAGCAGCAGCCTCCCTCTCCTTCAGCTCATCTATTCATGTTCATCTGCCATCTTTTCTGTCCAATCTATCATTCTCTGCTTTCCCCGACCCCTCTCCTGTATCATCTACGTGCACCTGCTCATCTTCCTGTCTTGTTTATTAGAATTTGACTTTATTTTCTTTTGTTCAATTTTTGGATTTTCATCATCCAAGCCATCCTCTTAGATTGGTGAGACAATGCCTTTATCTGCATATTAGGCAAATGACTGCTGAAATGTCACAAGGATATGAATGATAGGAGTCAGCAACATGCTGAGGTCAGGGGTGTCAACTGGCTGAGCTAAACTTGTTATAATTCATCACTTCCTCTTTAAAGACTTGAGTACTTTCAGCACTCATCACTTCTCAAACACAACCCCCCAGGCACCAACCACATTTCCTCAATTAGAAACATATCTCTGGTGACATGAGTGCAGCCACTACACACAAATTATTTATGTGCACTTACAGTTTTCCTAATAACCATTAACCATTTTTAAACCATTAGCTCTTAATAGCAACAAGTAAAACATTTCTTCTTTAAGTTAACACATTGTGGTTATACTGTATATTTCCAATACATAATGCATTATGTATTGGAAAGGCATTCAATACATATGTATTAGGGGAGCAAAGATACACAGCTGTACAGAATTTCAGAAAAAAAAAAAAAAAAAAAATCTGAGTTCCCACAAGGACATATGGGGTTGGTACCTGTTTTGAAAGCAGTAAAGTATTCGAGTTTTGACTAGCATTAATTTGGAGTGGTGGGTCACCCTGCTTTAAGACTTGAAATAATGTTGTTAGTATCTGCTTCAATGGAGAGTTTGAGTGTGACGTGAAACGGGCCTGAAAATTCAAACCCGACCCGACCATAGTAAGTTGAAGCCCGAGCCTGAACCGACCCGACCAATTAGCATAAAATGTTGGTTCGAGCCTAGTCTCAACGCCAGACCCATGAGAGTTCTTACGCTGATGATACACTACGTTACTGCATGCTGCAGCAGAGCTCTCTCTGGGTCTGGGACACTTTCCCCTCAGCCGGCTGGTTATGGGAGAGAACCTTTCACTTGGCCAGTCATATGCCAGTGGTGGATTCAGTCCTCTCCAATCAGTAACGACTTTGCAATCAGACAACACGGAAGGTGCAGCCCATTTTTAGAACCGCTCTCTCATCGGTGCTACGACCTGTCACTCATTCAATTTCAACCCGCCTTCCAAAACCAGCAGTGGCTGTGAAGTGAGACAGACTCACTTATGTAGTATGCGGAGCGCAGCGATTCAATGTAATAGTTGAATCTGGGGAGAGACTAGCCCGCGCCCGTCGGGCTGGGTTGGGTTCCGTCGGGCCCGGGTTGAAAACTGAGAGGTCTAAGCTGTGTGTGTGCATGCATGCATGTGTGCATGTGTAAGCATGGAAGAGAGTGAGAGAGAATAAAGAGAGAGTATCAATGTGGCTTACTGTAAATGCATAAAAAATATTTTCTTTTTTTGCTCAGCCCAAACCCAACCCAGCCCGACACATTAGCATAAATTGTCAGGCCGAGCCGGTCAGGCTGGGTCGGGTCCCGTTGGGCTCGGGCTGAAACTGAGAACTAGTTTAAATGCTGATTCAGAGACTTTTCTGTGCTTTCCCCCATCTATCCATCCCATGCATCTATGGTGCAGTTTCAACATACAGAACATTGACTGTCTGCATCTTCAGTAATACCAGTATGGGAATCAGCTTTCAAAAGCCCAAATCAACCGAATAACCCTATGTTGCTCTGGATAAGAGGATCAGCCAAACTCTAAAAATGTACTGCAATGTAAAAGTAATATTGTCTGTTGTCTCCTTATCAGTTAAACCAACCTGGACCTGTGTATGACACCATCTCAGCTGTGGGTCAGAGCTCCATCCCTGCAGCACAGAGCACATCAACACAGCAGCTTGAGCTTCACTACAGCAGCGTCCGCTTCTTTAAGAACCAGGGAGTTCCTCTCTCCAACATCCAACCAGCTCAGCCCCAGAGACAGGAGGAAGAGTCTGTCTACTCCACCGTCCAACCAGCTCAGCCCCAGAGACAGGAGGAAGAGTCTGTCTACTCCACCGTCCAACCAGCTCAGCCCCAGAGACAGGAGGAAGAGTCTGTCTACTCCAATGTCCAACCAGTTCAGCTCATGAGACAGGAGGAGGTCCAGTCTGCTGCTGTCAACTTCAACAGACCCAACAATGATGCTGGGTGAGCATCTCTTGTCATTACAACTGGACCTACTGTGTCCAGGAAGAGAATCATAGGCTCCTCTATGCAATGACATCATGGGGAATAGGGTTGATGGTTCACAAAATAAACAGTTCAGTTCGATAAGACAGTGTGGTGTCATGGTTCGGTTTCGATACAATAAATGTATTTATTAATTTATTATTTTCAAATTCTAGTCTAAAATTGTATTATGTCTCCGCCAGGCCATAGCCAGGCCAGAGGCATTATGGATTCGGGTTGTCCGTCTGTCCGATTCGTTGATGCGATATCTGAGTAACGCCTTGACGGAATTTCATCAAATTTGCCTCAAGGATGAATTGATTACATTTTGGTGGTCAAAGTTCAAGGTCACTTTGACCTCACAAACGCCATTCCCAAGTTCGTTAACGCGATATGTCAGGAACACCTTGACGGAATTTCTTCCAATTTGGCTCAAACGTCAACTTGGACTCCATGACGAACTTCTTAGATTTTGGTGGTCAAAGGACAAAGGTTACAGTCACTGTGACCTCACGAACGCCATTTTCAAGCTTGTTAACGTGATATCAGGAACGCCATGATGGAATTTCTTCGAATTTGCCTCAAACCTCCAGTTGGACTCAAGGATGAACTGATTAGATTTTGGTGGTCAAAGTTCAAGGTCACTGTGACATCATGACCGCTCGTTTCATGCTCGTTAATGTGATATCTCTGGAACGCCTTGATGGAATTGTATCTAATTTGCCTCAAACGTCCACTTGGACTCAAGGATGAACTGATTACATTTTGGTGGTCAAAGGTCAAGGACCCACGAATGCCAAAGTCTCGACAGACAGGTCTACTGCTCACTTGTTGGCTAAGGCATATGTCCGTGGTGCAGTCGTTCTAGTTTCAATTTACGTCAATGTTTTATTTTCTTTCTTTTTTTACAACTTTAGTCTTTTTTATCTCAGTCTTAGTTTACCATGATGTCTTTGTAGAAGACTTGCACTGTTCAGCAGTGAAAGATTTTGTTCGGTTTGCGTATGCGTATAAGCTTGTACCTAAACGGTTCCAAACGAATACGCATATTGTTATGCCTCTATGGGGAAACAATATGTATCAGTTGTTTTAATCAAATTAAAACACTACATCAATTGGCTTGATGGCCACAGGCACTATAATTAAAGGCCAACATCTCAAACCTTGAAAGTCCGTACAGGGGTGTCAAACATACGGCCCGGGGGCCAGAACCGGCCCACCAAAGGGTCCAAGGGGGTGCATATAGTCTCCCATGTTGGCACAGTGTTTAAAAGATGACACTCTGCCTGCTCAAAATGTTAAACTTTGAAAAGTCATAATGCTACACTGCTGATCTGATTTTGATTAAACTTGGAGGGATGATGTACTGATTGGCCCCTCTAGTGCCTCCATCATTCATGGAGGATGCCATGTTTACTTACTTATTTAAAAAAGGTTGCTTTCAATTCATGGCTGTATTTAAAGAGTTGTTGTGACCAATATAACCACAACTGAGAAAAATGTGTTTATTTTGAGAACACTTTACAAGATGATTAACTTAATGTGTTTTTTTTTTTTTTTACTTTCAGGCTCAGTGGCTAGGCAGTGGATCCCTACAGTTTGTACAAACCCCAGAGTGTGAATACGCACTGTCTCTGTGGTGTCCCGTGTACAAAACAACCTTTCTGCTCGAAAGTATAACTCTTATGTGCAGTGCATTTAGGCCTTTAGATCTTAAAGTTAGAGCTAGGCTAAATTAGCTATACTGTGAATGAGGAAGGGATTCAGTGACTTCCAGGACACTTCCAAGTCCAACAGCATGATTGATGATAGAAACACACTGGCTGTTTTGGAGATCCTTATTAATTTCTAACTTAAGTTCCTCATTCAAATAGTCATGATGCTGAGCAGACTTCCACACACTGTAACATAAGAACAAGCTAGCTTATAGTGATGATGGGGGGCATTTGGGATAGGCTAACGTTCAATGCTGCCTATGGTGGTGACCAATCTTGATAGCATTAGCTAGCCAGGCTATAAATCAATGAATCTGTGAGGCTTCTTTGTGTTGCTAAGCAAGGAAAGCAGTGTGTTATGTAGGCTATGTTAATAATTCCTTCTCTAAAGTTTAGTAGCTAATGTTTCTTGTTGATGCTTGCTTGGATTACTTAGCATAA
Organism: Poromitra crassiceps; assembly: GCF_964638095.1. Classification (NCBI taxonomy): domain Eukaryota; kingdom Metazoa; phylum Chordata; class Actinopteri; order Beryciformes; family Melamphaidae; genus Poromitra; species Poromitra crassiceps. Next base: position 46,625,252 of record NC_139626.1, read on the forward strand.
CAAGTCTTACATTTGGAAAACTATGTTAGCTAAGTTTGAGGGGGGACTCATCATCCTGCCTGCTTGCCTTGACATCTTTGTGATGATTGATGCTGTTGCTTTCCATAGTTGTCATTTGATTTCTGGCAAATTGTTTTTTATTCCCTCTGATTTTTATAAGTTTATAACATGACTTCTCTATTTAACCAGTGCTTTTAATCCATGGTTTTAATGCTTCTGCAATGCCCCTACTGCTGTTTTATGTTGAGATATACATTTATATTATATTATATTGAAATGTTGCTGGTAGTAGACTAGCCTAATTTTAAAAGGCATTTCTCTGCATTTATGGTTTACACACTGTACATACCTGCTTTGTTTTATTATGAAAATGTTTATGATTGCCACTCAAAACATATTATCATAGCAATAATGTTATTGTGCAAACTTGTGCTACATGAATAAAATTGACAAAATCATTCTCTTATTTTCCATGTACCTTGAAATGTTTCATAGTCAGAGAGTGATCTGTAGCAACACTTTACTTCTCTATTCTTAGTTTCACTTTCAGTAGCAGTCATTATATTGCTGTCATGTTGTGTCCCTCGTGGAACACTTGGTAACAGACTGTAATTAGTACAGTAGCTATAGGCCTGTTTAGTGAAATTTAGTGATTCAAAGGAACCAGCTGACCAAGACAACATTGGATCAGTCAGTCATGAACACAAATAAAGTCCATATTCAAATATTTTATGTTATGCTTCACAATAATTAGTCCAAATACAAAACATAAGAAATAACATGTTATCTCCAATGTATGCAGTGCATGTTGTAGGCTAGTAGGTCTTTCTTCTTTTTTCTTTCAAGTACGTTGCTAATTCCAAATCTAGTTTCAACTCCAGTTGAAACAGTTTTGTTGAATATGTTAAAGACAGCTTACAGTAGCCTAGTCACTGGAACAGTGCACAACCGGTTATCAGTTGGTGTTATGTTATATACTCTGCTTAGCGCTTAGAATCAGTGCTTAGAATCAATACAATTTCTATAGGCATGACAGAGAGATATGGAGCGAAGAATGGCAAATGTACAGAATCAGACCCGCGATAGAAAAGCCAGAAGTGCTTCTTCTTCATCATCATCAAAGTTGAGCTTTGATCCAGTGGCTTATTTTCACATACAGTAGTAGATACTGTATGAGGGGCCGTCCTTCTGATCATGTAACCTTAGAAGAAACTCTGTCTATTGCGTATCTTCATTGTTAGTCAAAGGAGGGGAAACAGGAACCACAGACGAAAGACTGCTTCTGCTAAATGACGCAAGTAATGTACAGTAATATAATGTAATGTAATGTAAGAATGAAGAGGAGGGAGCCCGTCATCGCCAGACCAATTTGCAAATGTGAATGAGTCTTGGTTCTTTCCAAAAATGTCTCCTGTCACTCATCGTATCAAACCCGCCCCATATTAGATAAACGGTTGTGGTTGGCCCAACCATTTTCAGGTCAGGTGAAAAGCTGTCTGAATCGGAGAGGGTCCAGACACATCTGCCAGAGCAAATAACACATGCGCTCACAGATTCATCAGGTTCCCAGGCTAAAGAGGAGGAGAATTTTACCACAGCCAATCAGAATGATGGCTTCACACAAGCTCACTGTGACTGTGAGATCTCACCTACAAGAAGTCCACCACTGAAGAAGAAGGGCTCATGGTCAATATGTGGAACCCCTGACTTTGGTTTGGCTCTGACAAGATCAGTTCCTCCCTCAAAATGAATATACCATGGTGTAAGATCAGTCAGCTTTCATTTCTCACATTTTGCCAGTGTGCACATTTACATGTCAGTCTAAACGGAGATCCTCACATTTCTCACATCCTCACAAGGAGTTTGTCTTACGGAAGAGAGAACACAACATAGAAATCACAGTCTTGCGTCAAAGTGCAGCAATCTGTGTGTCAGTCCAATTGCTCAAGTATTTTTCTCCCCTCGGACTTTCCATTGTTCTCCATCTCCACTTCCTTGCATCTTCTCCTCTGCTGTCAGTTGTCCAGCAGCTGCTGGGCCATGGTCTGGAGGATCTCTCTCTTCTCATACAGGTACATCTGGGTTTCCCACAGCATGTCCACCAGGACTGCATCACTCACCTCGTCCAGCATCACCTCCTGAGACAGCTGGGGACTTAGTCTGGAGGAAATATGAAATAAAAATGTTGATTTTGTACAGCACATGCTTCAGAGACAAACATGCTAATAAATCAATAATAAAAAACCCCCACTATGACCAGCTTAATAATGCCTAATAATTAAAAACAACAAGAATTAAATAAGCATTTTTTTAAATGAAAGATAATGTTTTAAGAAAATACTAAACGTAAAACTTTTTAACCTGGGCCCTATTTTTCTTTTTTCTTTCATCACACTAATCAATTATGGACAAAATCTTGCCAGTTGCTTCACTATTAAGCTACTTAATATCTAAGTGCACAGCCCTCCAATACAGTCTTATCAGGCCAACGGACACTCCAGAAATCAACCTGATAAGCATGACAGCATGATCTGTCTTTGGGGTTGATATTTGTGTCCATTGGCTCTATGCCATGAAGTCTATGGGACTGTATATTGGAAAACTGCACCCAGGCAAGCAAGGTGCAAGTAGCTCTGTGGTCCCTGTATGATGGAAAAGGATCAGAAAACAGGGTCCAGGTCAAAAATAGATGGAGTTGTGCCTTAAAACGAGACATTTATTGGAGGAGGCGGAAGAGAACACGAGATGAATTAGGAGATGGGCCAAGAGTGAAGATGGAGAGATGATAAGATGAAGTGAAAAGAAGGCATGAGAAGTACAGGTGTGAGATGAAGAGTGAGGAGAGAGACAGATGGAGGCAGTAGTTATCACTGAAGTCTACTATGATGGACCAAACAGTGACAGATTAAAGAAAGAAAAGCAACCTACCTGTGGTAGATGGTGTCAGTCATCTCACACCAGGCTCTGGCCCTGTCCACCGCACAGCCATCTGAGTCTGTACACTGTCAGGTCAGTGAGAGATTAGTTATTAGGAGGATTATAGAGAGCAACAAAAAACCTATATGAGGTTTTTATTTGGTTATCAGGGGGAGGGAAAACATTAGGAAACTAAACATTAATTGATGAGAAATTGATGAGTTGGGTTGGTGTGTTCTTTGATAAACTGGCATACAGCAGTCTGAGCTTTGGATCAGAGGTTCTTTGATAAACTGGCATACAGCAGTCTGAGCTTTGGATCAGAGGTTCTTTGATAAACTGGCATACAGCAGGCTGAGCTTTGGATCAGAGGTTCTTTGATAAACTGGCATACAGCAGTCTGAGCTTTGGATCAGAGGTTCTTTGATAAACTGGCATACAGCAGGCTGAGCTTTGGATCAGAGGTTCTTTGATAAACTGGCATACAGCAGTCTGAGCTTTGGATCAGAGGTTCTTTGATAAACTGGCATACAGCAGGCTGAGCTTTGGATCAGAGGTTCTTTGATAAACTGGCATACAGCAGTCTGAGCTTTGGATCAGAGGTTCTTTGATAAACTGGCATACAGCAGGCTGAGCTTTGGATCAGAGGTTCTTTGATAAACTGGCATACAGCAGTCTGAGCTTTGGATCAGAGGTTCTTTGATAAACTGGCATACAGCAGTCTGAGCTTTGGATCAGAGGTTCTTTGATAAACTGGCATATAGCAGTCTGAGCTTTGGATCAGAGGTTATTTGATAAACTGGCATACAGCAGGCTGAGCTTTGGATCAGAGAATTTTAATTTGAATATCCAAACCAGCTGAGGAAATCTCAACAGCACCTCAACCACTCGCTCCTTAGATACAAAAAAAAAAAAAACGTGTTGGCAGCTATAGAAATGGATGGTGGAACGTGCTGTGATCACAAACAGGTCGGAGCAGCTGTGGCCTCACTCACACAGTCCACCAGCATCTTGCCCAGCTCCTTGGCTCCTACGAAGCTCTTGGCCAGCTCCAGGGGGTTGGAGGGCCGGAAGACGTCCACAGAGTTCACCACCACCTGAGGAGGCTTACCTGGGATCAAACACAGTACAGGGAAATTGCTCCTCGGCACTGATCTGGTGTCAGTTATTCATAATTTCTAGGGCTGTGGCGATTCACTTATCTCCCGATTCGATACTATCACGATTCTTGGGTGCCGATTCGATTTATATTGCGATTCTTAAGTATTGCGATTCTACGATTATTGCGATTCGATATTACGATTTATTGCGATTTTTGTTTATTTTTTTATTTTTTCAGTTTGTTTGCTTTTTTACACTAGATTAGAACATGGGAAAAGTTGAATCATACACTAGAGACTGTATATTATATATCATGAGTAGGGCTGGGCGATATAGTTAAAAACAGGGGCGGACTGGGATCATAATTCAGGCCGGGCATTAGATACCAAGCAGGCCAGGCCGATATGGGCCAACGCGCGTGAAATTTGGGCCGTTTGAAGCCAGATTTGGGCCGTTTGAAGTCCAATTTTACAATGAGATGCACCCACTTTAACCCTGAAGTGTAATTATTACTTCAGACTAACTAATAAAGTAATAAAACCACTAGTAAACCAGTAGGCGGCGCCTGGCCTGCTGTTCAGTGAGTGGCCTGACTGCAAGCACCCAAAAAAAAAAAAAAAAAAAAAAAAAAAAAAATTTTTTTTTTTTTTTTAATTTGCGATTATCGATTCTGGAATAAAAGATCGATCCAAAAAATCGTGACATTAAAAATCGCGATACTTAGGTGAATCGATTTTTCCCCCCACCCCTAATAATTTCCTTTGTAACTGTTCCTATGTAGGTCAGTGGGTAGCAAGGTACTAACACTGTCAGGGTAATACCCAATTTATACTTAATCTCTTGACAATTTTCAAACAGTCGCCGACAGAAATGAGGTCTTTGTTGACGCTTTCAAGTGTCGCCGAGTAGTGTCTCCTACCGAGTGAAATTTCTAATGTCGCTGACTACGTCACAGTGAAGTGTGATTGGCTATAGAGAAGGGACCCGCGGTTTACTTCCTTGTTTTGTTTTTTGCTGTATTGAAATGAATATGAAAACGTGTCCCCGCTATTTGCCTGTCCTTGATGTATGACTTCGTGAAAATCACAAAGAACACCGTGACCAACTTCCCAGAGAGAGGGGAGGTGAGTTGTGTGGTTGTTACATCTTGCCTGTTTATGTCCGACGTGGTTTCACTGTAGCGATTGTATTACTGCCTGGGAACTTGCCGAATCTGTGAGCTCATGTTTAATTTGCTTTGACAGTTGGGAATTGGTCTGGTGATGTCAGGCTAGACATAAACAAAGCAGCATACAGCGTATTCCCCCTCTTGGCTCTCTGCACAAGTTCTCTATAGCGTTCTCTATGTCGAGTGTCACATGACCATTCGTTGAGCCGAGGAGAATGTTCACTGAACTATAAACGCAGCACCATGAGCGACACTTTCTCTGTTGTCGGCGACCATGTGCTGAGCGACACTTTCCAATAAGTATAAATTAGGCTTAAGGGCGTGTCATTCACACTGCTGCCACCCATTTAAAAAATGTATACAAACTCAAGGTGCTGTTTGGCTTCCACCACATTGAATAGGGGCACGGCATGGATGTTGCGATTTAATATGGAAAACATTTCCAGTGTCGAACCACATTGTTTTATGCTTTAAAACAACCACCCAAGAAAATGTGTTCCTCTCTATTTCGTGATCTTTCGAAGAAATTCCACTAGATGTCGCCACAGAAGAGCAATCATTAGGAAGTTACTATGCTGTGATTGGACTGTGTAGCTTTGGTGGTTTTCTTAAGCATGCCTACTATGTCATCACTAAGGCCTTGGCCACACTGATCCGTGGTGTCTGTCCGTGTGCGTTCATTTCTCTGTTCACTTCCATTCATTTTCAATGTCAGCTGTCCGACTGTCCGTGGAGCACTCCGAAGCGTACGTATCCAGAAAACGTGCATACGTTTTGATGGACAGAAAGTTGAAGAGGGATGAACTTTTTCTGGATGGACGTATCGGATGGTCGGATAGTCACTGTCTGTTTAGCCAATCAGAGTCGAGGTCTCGAGAGGAGGCGTTCCGAGATTTGTTTCAACTTTTCAAAGAAGATGGCGGCCGAGGCGGTGAAGGAGGCTATAAGGGATTCCCCAGCAAAATGAGTAAAATTGTGTGATTTCACTAGGATTTCAGTGACTAGAAGTTAGTCCAAGGGGAGAATGTAGTGCATATACTTCTCTCCAGTTATCTGCACATGATCTACATTATATTATACTGGCGCTGTTCATGTCATTTGCATCGAGTCACATTTCCAAGGAGCTGCACGCAGGCTGCGCAGGCAGGCTCGCCGGCCGCGGAGCAGCCCCGGCGCTTTCGCCGAGGGGTTTGGCGTAGACTGTTCATGAGAATGAATACAATATGATGAATACAATCCATGAATACAATTATGACAGCTAAAGTTCCAAAGCCGACCTGTCGAATTGCTTTTGGATTCAAACAAACACTGGTTCTGGAGAATGCAGCCATGAATCCCACTACCTCTCACATGTAAAGGGAGCACTCTACCATTTGAGCTAAAGCCCCTGGAAACATAAGCAACCTAGGTGGATGGAGGACACAAAGTGGCTGCACCTGTAGGTCTATACTTCTATCCGTCAGATTATGTTTTCTCAATTTGGCTCGCAAGGAGATTTTGCTACGTAGAAATGACCCAAACAGTAGGCCGGTTAGCTCAGCTGGTTAGAGCGTGGTGCTAATAACGCCAAGGTCGCGGGTTCGATCCCCGTACTGGCCAACAGTAACTCTTTAGTACGTTGACACGATCCTGCTGTGTAAAGTATTTCAGAGTCTCGCTGGCCAGCCTCCTCTATCTCCCTTCCGTCCGAGGCCGCAGGTCACCATAACTGGGATAAACCCTCTCCCATTCGAGCGACTGTTTTGGTGGCAGCCGGATGTCGGCTATTACAAACTCTGTCATTGGCTCCGACCATGTCAATCAGAGCGGCTTCCGCTCCCTCCTCCCTGTGTGTCGCTGTAAATAGTGCCCTGCCACCGCAGTGAAAACAACAACGCTAGCAAGCTAACGGCAGAAACCTACACGCTAGCTCGTTGCTACACGCTGACAACGGCAAGTTGGATTGTTTGAAAGTATTTTCCAAGGGCGCTGCCACTAAGCGCCGCCCATCGCAATCCCACTATGGAGACCTGCTGCGCCAGACTCCTCGGACGGAAGGGAGAGGAGGCTGGCCAGCGAGACTAAGTATTTCATGACTGCCTTGTGACAGCAATGCATTCAATGTGGCCCAGTGGAAAATAAAACTTGATCCATTAACAAGACCACGTGGCCTAAAGGATAAGGCGTCTGACTTCGGATCAGAAGATTGAGGGTTCGAATCCCTTCGTGGTTGGCCTGCACCTTTGGAAGCTCTGGTCCACGTAAGCAGCAGTTGCAGCTTCAAGTGGGTCTTGAAAGTCTCCAGAATACCCATGTAAGATGATGTGACATTGGATGCACTGCTTCCATGTGCTCAAACAAAATCCTTTTTAATTTTTCAACCACCAAAAACTTCAGATAAGAGTCAAGTTGCACACGGTTCTCCAAGAGCCCTATTTCAGCCCAATAACTCAGCATCCTAAGTATTTGCACCTCCATAATTTGAACAGAACAATTATGGCAGCCAAAGTTCCAAAGCCGACCTGTCAAATTGCTTTTGCATTCAAAGAAACACTGGTTCTGGAGAATGCAGCCATGGATCCCACTACCTCTCACATGCAAATGGAGCACTCTACCATTTCAGCTAAAGCCCCTGGTAACAGAAGCAACCTAGGTGGATGGAGGACACAAAGTGGCTGCACCTGTAGGTCTATACTTCTATCCGTCAGATTATGTTTTCTCAATTTGGCTCTCAAGGAGATTTTGCTACGTAGAAATGACCCAAACAGTAGGCCGGTTAGCTCAGCTGGTTAGAGCGTGGTGCTAATAACGCCAAGGTCGCGGGTTCGATCCCTGTACTGGCCAACAGTAACTCTTTAGTACGTGCACGTCGCTATCTTCTGGTGCAAGCAACAGATCCAAATCAAGTTGACACGATCTGTGCATTTATTGCAGGATGTCTGTCCTGCTGCGTAAAGTATTTCCTAGTCTCGCTGGCCAGCCTCGTCTCCCTTCCGTCCGAGGCCGCAGGTCACCATAACTGGGATAAACCCTCCCCTGCTCTACTCTGGTCCATTTTCTGACGGATCAGTGTGGCCAAGGCCTAATGGTAAAGGCTAGGACAGACAGAGGACAAGGACGGTGGGACCCGGCCTGAAGCCAAGGGCAACGATCAAAACATTCACAGTTCAGTGGCTTAATGTACCTGTACCAAGGTACAGTTCAGTGGCTTACCTGTACCAAGCGAAAGCACTATACTCAGCTTCTGGATCTGCTCAGCACGGCCCTGAGGATGAGGAGGAGAGAGAAGGATAAGTCAATGGTCCAATGAAGAATGGATGCTTTAAGGGTTAGTGCATAAATGTGCACTTAATGGTAGGCAAAAGGAATATTAAAAATAGAATGTAGCTGTTGGGTTACCTACCTCTGCTTTTAAGGCCTTGTTGTACTGATGGATTTCTGTCATGGCGTCTAATGTCGGGTTATTAGCCAGCAGCCCTCCGTCCAGAAAGCGCCCCATTGGTCGGAAGTAGGTGGGGGCGGCGCCGCTGGAGCGGGCGGCTCTCCACACAACTTGTTCTGATGGGATGTAAAGAAGGAAAAAACTGAGACAGGCTTAGGGGCGACGTCAAATATGAACACCAAGTGTTTTCCCAAAACTGTGACTGACAACATCTCAAACGCTTTGTGACCCCGTTCTTTTTCACATGCTCATATTCGCTCCATCAGATGCTGTAGCCACACAGAGCCAGTACAGACAGGCTAACTCACCTGTGAGCACACACACAAGCACACAACAGACACACGCACGTGCGCACACACCTTCGTCTGTCACCTTCCTACGCTTCCTGGGCGGCTCCTCTGTGTATCCTACAATCAACACATCCTCATCCTCCCATCCTGAAACAACAACATGGCTGCCACTCAAACAACACGACACAACTGGACCTGCTCTGACAGACAGACGCAGGTTTTCCTCCTTAAACGCCATCTTCTTACTGGTGTCATTTTCAATAGACAGGAAGCGCTGTTTTATGATTCCGACCGAAATGAAAACGTTCTATTGTTTTGGTGTTCCGATTGCAAAGTCGAACGTTTTCCAATATTTCTGTTTTAGCAAAAGAGCATAGATAGTCAGATAGTCTCGTTACAGACACATGTTCAATGGATCAGCGTGGGGTAAATCCTCCCGCTCTTCCAATGTAGCAAGGTTAGCATTTAGCTGCTAGCCCAGTCCAGGCAGACAGACAGGATCAGGGATTCAACCCTCGCAGTGAAGGTAACATCTGAACAGACGTCTATGTACCTGCTCTTGAATCCCCAATCCTGTAGTGTAGAGCCGCAGCACCATCCTTTGGTGAGTCATTGAGATATATGGGGGGTTTTACCCCACCGTCTAGTCTCGCGCGCCAGCCGTAGTAACATTTTGTGGGTGTTCCCACACGGACCGACTGTATCTATAGCACTTCAAATGGATGTTTCCATAGCTGCACATCCACTATTCAATGCAGGAGCAAAAACCAACAGTTAGGCTACACCAAGCTTCTGCTCAGCACCACCAAGTGGACAAAAGGTGACTAGTGGACACAAGGGTGTAGTCATCATCAAGGTCCCATTGTGTAGCTACACAGCCATGACTACAGGCTATATTTACCAAGCACGTTTGCTGTAGTGCAGCACAGTGTCAGTGCAAAAGTGCCACATGTCCACTTGGCTGCATTCCTTCATGTCTAATTACCTTGTGGGATGGTGAGGGGCTTGAAGTTGGCGGTGGTGGCGTAGGGGGGCTCTCTGTGGACGGAGGGAGGGTTGTAGTTCCTGAACATGTGCAGCTCCCCTGGGTGTCTGTCTGCCAGAACACTGGTCACCATCACCCTGACCAACACAAGCCAATGAGCGTCAATGAAAACTCAACTGGCAATGAGGTAGAGTGAGAAAGTGGAAGATGAGAAGCGAATGAGTGAAAAAGAGATGGGACACGATCCTCCACAGATCACCGATGACTTGTGCTGTTGATGATCAAACATTCAAATCAAAAAGAGAAAAAAGCAGCAGTCTGACCTAGACCTGCATGATCCTACTGCGATTTGATGGACAGACTGGCATGTTCTGTTGCCACGGTTACCTGGGGTATGGGACGTCCGCCATCTTGGTGTGCTCTCCAAACTCTTTCTTCAGGAAGTCCTCCAGCGGGGCGGACTCGTAGGGTCGCGACCCCCTGAACACCTGCTCCTTCATCCTGAAGTACAGACAGCGCAGATACTCCATGGACTTTCCTACACAGGGAGGAACGGCTGTTAATATTGGTACCTCCGCCAAGAAGGTTATGTTTGTCTGTCTGTCTGTCAGCAGGATTACGGGAAAAACTACCGGGCCTATTTTCATGAAACTTTGTGGGAGGGTGTAGCATGGGTCAAGGAAGAACCCTTTACATTTAGGACTGGATCCGATCCAACTCACAAAATGTTCATATCATAGCAGACTGGACTATTGGACTTAGCAGAGACAGTGCCCTTCTAGTTTTAATATAACACCATGTGCAAGGCGAGACAGGCAGGCACACAAACACACACACACCATGGACAATAGCGAGGGCCAGGATGCCCCCAGTGCTGGTGCCAGACACCCAGTCGAAGAGGTCTCTGGTGGGCCGGCCGGCTTCTCTCTCCAGGGCGATCAGCAGCTGGATCAACACCAGGCCTTTGATACCTCCACCGTCCAGACACAGCAGTCTGTCCTTCCTGAGAGGAGAAATACGATAAGCATTCACAGACTGCACATTCAGATGTTCACAGCTGATTATTGTGCTTACTTCAACACTATGGTATAATATAATTTACGGTAGTAATTTTTCCACGGAGGATGATAATTTTCAGCCAAAAACAAGTTGCTTTCCTTTACGTTCGTTTTATTGCCAAGCGAGGGGAATTAAACTCAGCACAGATGAAAAACAGCTTCAACATTTACAACACAATAAAGTTCAGTTCAACAGCAAACGTAAACAAAGTGACGTACTTCTTTCTGCCCGTTTTAAGGCCGTCCACTTCAGATGTGCCTCTGTTCATCGCGGTGACTGCAGCCGCCACGTGCATGATGTCCTCAAAGCCTGTCAGCCAATCACAGATTTCTAAGCACTACGACTTGGTACTGAACATACTGATATATGGCATTAACATTGATTTTCACATCAAGCACAAAAGGTGTACAAGGATAAATGGGACATCAGGTTTTCTACTAGGTAAAAGCAGATTTTCCTGAGACAACAACTGACAATGGCTTATCTCTGTTTAGAAAAGCAAATCGTATTTTATTAGTGTTGCATGGAAAAATAATCAAGGTGTGTAATATTATGAGATGAACTTCCATTCACAAAAGTAAGATATCAAAGATCCTGTGTTAATTTTGCATATTAATATCAGAAACAGTATTCCAACTAAACAATGTAGCTAGCGATCATTGTAAAAGGTGTTTTAAAAGGAAAACTCCACCCTCTATAATACATGTTTCATGTCCAAGTGATTCAAGGAGTTATTTTGTGAGTGTTGCAATTTACTTTTTTTGGTAAACCATGTTTTAAAAATGTACTGCTATCAAACTCCGTTTTAGCTGTGCTGGAAATATCTCTGTGTGACATCGATACTGTCTCCCATTTGACCAGTTACCCACAGGAATAAAAAATAAATAAAAATAAATAAATAAAATAAGAATTTAAAAAAGATTCCACCACACAACACGTGTTTTAGGGAGGAGTTTTCCTTTCAAAGAGGTGCAAGAGAAAAGGTAAGCAGGAAGAAGTAATGGATGGCAGATTCAAAGGTACCAATCCTCCAAGGGACAAAAGAGAAGAACAAATGATGAGCAAACATGGGAAAAAAATCCAACAAATGAAACAATAGAGAAACGTTTGAAAAGGAGGACAGTGATAATATTACCTGTATCCACCGGATGCCTAGTTTTAGCTAGCAGCACAAAACAGATGTTTTGGGGGAAGGGACGACCCTGTCTACTGCTAGAGAAGTATAATGGAACTATAGGGAAGTAAGTCTTGAGCTCTTTTGCTTCAAGCTGAGATGTTTTCAACTTCTAGCACACTTTGCGCCTTCAAGTACTGTGAAGTGACACAGTTGCACAATTACCTGAGATTCTCCGAGATCATGTATGAAATTCCCTGGCTTTCCCTGTAAAGGTCCTTACACATGGGGAGCGCCTATATCAGTCAATGCAACCGTGCATACCAACGGCGAGGTTTCGCTGAGCGTTATTGCGCGTTTATTCGCATCGCAATTTCGCATCGCAATTTCGTGCTGTATATTGGCATCGCTCTTGATGTGTAAACAGCCTTTAGGAGTACAGCTGTAGACATCATGTCCAGTGGGAAGCCTGGAATTATTATCCATCAATTGTTGATGCCATTTCATTTCCCCCTCAAGACACAGACGGTCATATCAATCCCTGAGTTGGGTCAAACTTTGTTGGGTCGTTCAGGTGCGCTCAACTCAGAATCATGGTATTTCCTTAGAGCTGTTGGGAACACAATCATACTGCATTCACAAGAATACAATAAGGACACTAAGACCCTGATATTGTGCTCCTTTATGTCTGGCTGCTGGTTATTTTTGGTATTTTCTGAACTGAAGCTTATTAGACTGCTACGCTGACTGTAAGTCACTCTGGATCATGTAAAATGTAAAGGGAGGCGTATAGATGGAGGGAAGCCACAGGGTGAAGGAAGGCAGGGAGGAGGGGAGGGACGGGGGCTTTACCTATGGTCGGAGACGTGGCCTTCGTGGAGCTGGGCGGAGGATTGCTGGCGGAGGGGGGGAGACACCGCCGGACCCCTACACTACACAGCATGTCCAGCAGTATCTTTCTATTAGGACCTTCCAGTTAAAACACACACAAACACACATACACAAGCCAACGGGGTTAGACATGCACACACACACACACACACACCAAGACAGGCCGAGAGAGAGAGAGAGAGAGAGACAGAGGGGGTGAGAGGGAGAGAGAGAGAGAGAGAGAGAGACAGACAGAGAGACAGAGAGACAGAGGAGGTGAGAGGGAGAGAGAGAGAGGATGCAAGCAAGTCATTAGCAGGCATTTCCAAAATCAATAAATTATATTTAGCACCACTCCCTTTAACCCATTGATACCTGATGCAGCATTTGCGTGTATATCCCTCATTTGTGTGTGTATCCCTTTAAGACGCGGTTCGCGGTCTTAAAGGGATACACACACAAATGCTGCATCAGGTATCAATGGGTTAAGAGATAAGTGGTGGTGTGTTGGGTTGCTGCACAGTATGTACATACAACACATGCTCATGCAATAACAGTGTTTCCATAGAAACATCTGAAAGTAACAATGCTCCCATCTCTTAATAGAGAAAACATGAATAGAAAACGCTGATGATTTTTGCCATTTACAAATAGCAGATCTTAAACTTCCTGTTTGAGAGGCGCATGTCTTTTTAAAGGGCATTAAATAATCTGTGGTTTTTATCGACCTCTACTGGCCAACAAGCAGTTGCAACGTCATCCACAGCTCTCTGGCACAGCTCACTCTGGCTTCTAACTGGCATTAATGACGCCCTTTTCCTTTCGATCAAGACAAAGGGTGTAGTTTTGATTGATTGATTGATTGATTGATTGATTGATTGCCTTTATTAATCCCACAGTGGGGAAATGTACTTGTTATTTTGATTTGATTTGTTTAAGCACTTTAATTCCATTTGTGTTATTTCAGTGTATCATGATACAAAATAGTGTAATAATAATAACATTCATTTGTCATTTTTCTGGTTGCAGTGTCTTGAAATGTTAAAGTTTGGGGAGTTTTGGTTCCAAATCACATCACTGACATTGATCAATTGAACAACTCAAAGCCCTGCAGATACTGCATGTTACAGTTAGTTTGTGCTATTGGCCAGTAACAATATGACTTAATGCACCTTTTAAAATATACTGTATGAGTAGTGTAATCATGCCACCTGTCAACAAGGAAAACACTGAATGAGTTGCAGAAGCTGTAAAAAGAAAAGTGTAAAAAAGAAAAGAAAAAGACGACTCTAAGATTATAACATTACTTATTACATTACAGACAACCATGTTCATGCAGTAAGTATTCCATCTACAATGGTGCACATGCTTATGAATGAGACTAGATGTTAGCTCGTTGCAATGAGTCTCAAACTTAACCTGACGCTGCCAGATGGATGGTTTTGTTTGCACTTTTGTTTTGTCGCGTGAAATCTCAAGATCTCATGTGAATCCAGCAGCTCAAGAGTACAAATCTCCATCAACTCCCTCTGCTTTTTAGCTCTCCAACCCCATCATGCTCTCTCTCCTCCCCTGATGGTTTTCCTTGACTCCTCCCTCCCCCCTGGTTCCATCCATCCAATCGGCTCTCTCCCCTCCCCCTGACCTCCTACCTTTGCTGGTGCGCGCGGCGATGAGTCCCGGCGTCTCTCCCAGGTCGTTGTGGATGTCCACGTCGGCCCCAAACACGATCAGAGCCTTGATCAGCTCCATGTGGTCCATCTACAGAGCAGAGGGTCACAAACACCGGGCTTCATTACTATCCAAGAGGGAGGCAAGGAAGACTCCTCCCTCAGACGGTGAACCTAACACACACACACACACACACACACACGCACGCACACACATGCGCACGCACGCACACACACACACACACACACACACACACACACACACACACACACACACACACACACACACACACACACACACACACACACACACACACACACACACACACACACACACACACACACACACACACCTTCATAGCCAGGTGCAGGGCAGTGTTCCCGTCCTGGCCCTTGAGGTTGGCGTCTCCTCCGTGGGTCAGCAGCACCATGGCGGCCTCGAAGCGCCCCCTCCTGGTCAGAATGTGCAGGGCGCTCTCGCCCGTCTTGCTGAGGTAGTTCACCTCACAGCCACGCTCCAGCAGCATGCGGCACATCTGAGAGAGAGACAAAGACAGAGAGAGGAAGAGAGAGAGAGAGAGACAGAGATTTAATCAGACAAATATCTGCACAGATGTGTGTCTGATTACAGGGGAAACAGGGATGTTTTCGGTTGGCCCACAGCACTACATTAGCATAAAATATCTGCAGTGGGGTTTTGATCAATAACAGTGACACAGTAATTACTTTTCCATGGGATTTCTGGCTTTCAAAATACAGTTTCTGACCCCATACTCTGTTTGGAGCAAAACCATTGTTGCATTTCCTACTAGTAGGTCCCACATTACTGTATAGCCTCAATCCTTTCTTTTCTCCAGGTTCAGACTACTCCCATGATATAAAAATACTAGGCATCTCGCGCGCTCGATTCCTAGGCTCGCCCGCCCTGCAGCTCACATATGCAGCTCACCCGCTGCGCGGCCTCGCCCGCAGCTCGGCTGCTCGTCACAATGCCTATGTATGAGATCACTGATGACATCCTCACTGATGACATCATCATTGAACTATAGCCTCGTGTTTGTGTGTGTGTGTGTGTGTGTGTGTGTGTGTGAGAGAGAGAATTTATGACATCACTGATGATGTCATCAGTGAGACAGACAAACAAACAGACAGACAGAGCCCTAGCTCCCTTTTAGATAGATAGATAGATAGATAGATAGATAGATAGATAGATAGATAGATAGATAGATAGATAGATAGACAGACAATCAATCGATTGATCGGAATACAAAGCCATGTGCATGTTCTTACCTCAGCGGTTTTAGTCCAGTGGAGAGGTGTCCCTCCATACATAGAGTCCTCAGCCTGGAGCTGACCTGGGTCTGCTGTGAGGATAGCCTCAGCACAGCTATCAGACACAGACACACACAGAGAGAGATGCACGCACGCACGCGCACGCACACACACACACACACACACACACACACACACACACACACACACACACACACACACACACACACACACACACACACACACACACACACACACACACACACACACACACAGAAGGGCTAGTGACACTTGGCAT
Organism: Poromitra crassiceps; assembly: GCF_964638095.1. Taxonomy (NCBI): domain Eukaryota; kingdom Metazoa; phylum Chordata; class Actinopteri; order Beryciformes; family Melamphaidae; genus Poromitra; species Poromitra crassiceps. Next base: position 46,641,416 of record NC_139626.1, read on the forward strand.
GAATTTACATTTGAAAGGCTCATTTCCAGCCAGTGGGAAAATAACATTATACATTATATATTACATCTGAGGCCATGCAATCTGATGGCAGTCAGATCTCTGGCTTTTAAATGACGGACAACTCTCTGGAACAAAATGTCTTCATGTGCTGTCCTTTGTTATGGTCGTTCAATTCAACAGCAGCTTCAAACAGTTTTACTCTTGCCAGCATTACAGTGAGCAAGCCAAGCTCCTACATGCATTAAAACCCCTAACCAGCAATCTGTTGCACTTCATGATGAATTATAAACTGTTTAGGTAGGTTACTGAGCTAATTTTAACACTAAATACATGTCTTTATTGAATGTTTTGTACAGTGTTATCTGATTCTGTGTAATAACACTGAAACAGGAAGGTAACATACTTATTTATTTATTTTTTCATTATTTTGGCTACTAAAATTTTTCCTGCCTGGTAGGTCATTTGCTTTCATTTACCAGACATCTGCAGGTGAACTCAAAATTCATTCTGGGCACTTTACCTACTAGAGATGCGCGGATGAGCTTTTATGCCATCCTAATCCGCGTCTATGCATGAGCCATCCGCCCGGCCATAAATCCACGCAAATTATTTCATACTATTTATAGATCCGCACCCGCCATGCACCCGACATTTCACAATTTGGGTAGATGAACTTACGGTTTTTGCGATCGCTGCAGTCCACTCCAAATAAACTCCCATACTGTATTATAATCCAGTCCAGCAATTGCCCATGTAGCATACTAGGCTAACGCTATAGCTTTAAGTTTAGATCAAGACTGGATTGACCTGTATGGGAGAATAATACGAGCGCGTCTTCTCTTCCAACGTGTCTTCAGTGGAGACTCCTGTTTGACATTCTGGTGACATCACTGACCATATAAGGAGTAACAAAGCAGGCATATCCCCATCGAACGTTGACACATGGCTATTTGTTTACCACTGCTTTGGGTCCTTCGGGGGTCCTTGCTATCTAACAATAGGCGGCTAACATGTGCATGACAAAAAATGAAGCTTAAAATACGTCATTAATATTAATGTTCCTCATTGATGATACATCATTTCACCCGCCCGCAACCCATCCGCTATTAATCAGAATGTTTATTTTTATGATATCCGCGGTCAGCGCGGTTATAACTGCAGCCCGCGCATCTCTACTACCTACTGAGCTGCCACAACGATGTTCAGACTGCGCTTGCTAACAACTCCATGTTTTAAATCATCCTCGTCTCCGTGCGCTCACCCCTTCTCGCTGTACTTCATGGCAGCGTGGACGGGGTAGCCGCTGCTGCCGACCACGTCACACCTGGCCCCGCCCCCCAGCAGGCCGTTGACGGCTTCCACGCGGCCCAGACGGCACGCCACGTGGAGCGGCGTCTCCCCGTTACTGTTGAGCTCGTTCACCCCCGCACACAGCCGAGAGCACAGCGCCTGGAGCCCGGGGGAGAGGGGGAGAGGGGGAGGAGGGGAGGAGGGGAGGAGATGGAGGGAGGAAGAGCCAGAGGAAGCGGTGTGGAGGCAAGAGGAGGAGGTGGATGACAGCAAGGTGGGGAAGATGAGAGAAAACAATGGTCGTGTAAAAGTGGGCACAAAAGACCAAGCAAAAATCCAGAACAGCTTGGTGTGTGGTTTAGAACAGGCTTAGAAATAAATCAGATTGCAAAATAAGGATGAAAATTAAACCCCATGTCAGAAAATCCAAAGTGGTGGACATTGACCGTCCTGGGGGCAAATCGGTTGAGGAAGGATAGTTGAATCTCTCTCTGTAGATTCATGACTTGAGTGGATTTTCAAGTGGATTTCTGACGTGCCGCAACATTTGTGCCATTTGAACTGGTAGAGTTGGAGATATGACTGGTACTATTTTTTTGTTTATTATTATAATCACTATTATTTTGATGTATAATTATTATAGCACCCTCCTTGGACCAATCAGTGTAACTGTGAGATCATGTGTAGAGACCGACAAATGTACAAACAGCCAGCTAGACGGAGGAGTGATCCATAGTCTATCCAGAGCTACTGAGACAGTTGAGGAGTGACAGCAGGGCTGACTGACTGACTGACTGACTGACTGACTGACAGCCTCTTGCTGGCTCTCACCTGGATGATGGCGGCAGAGTCCTGCTTGGCGGCGCAGTGCATGGGCGTCTCCCCCGTGCGGTCCTTGACGTCGGTGCGAGCCTGGCTCTCCTCCAGCAGCTGCTTCACGCACGCCGTGTCACCTCGCTCACATGCCAGGTGCAGCGGCGTCTGCCCCGCCGCATCACGCGCGTTTATCTGACTGGAGGTGGGGAAATACAGCCCGAGTTCAATTTCCGGGTAAGACAGATAGGCATAAAAGTGATACTGCTCTTTTACTTGGTGAGGTATCTGATTTCTTCTTGAACCCTTTTGTTATAATAAGCTTATTATAAGCAGTGGTTGACATGTTTGCATTGTGTGCATTTAGCTGAAGCCAGAGGTGTGGCCAAACCAACTTCGCTTTATCCAAGTCAAGTCAGAAAGATTCCAGTCCAATATCGTGAAGAAAAGAGAATTTTAATTCAGTCGCCAAAGTCATTTACACAAATCCTTTTCAAGTCATCGAAGTACAAGACAAAAGTCAAGTCCCAAGTCATCAGCACCTAAGTCAAGTGAAGTCTCAAGTCTTCTCTTCATGCATCAAGTCATCAGAACCCGAGTCAAGTGAAGTCTCAAGTCTTCTCTTCATGCATCAAGTCATCAGAACCTAAGTCAAGTGAAGTCTCAAGTCTTCTCTTCATGCATCAAGTCATCAGAACCTAAGTCAAGTGAAGTCTCAAGTCTTCTCTTCATGCATCAAGTCATCAGAACCTAAGTCAAGTGAAGTCTCAAGTCTTCTCTTCATGCATCAAGTCATCAGAACCTAAGTCAAGTGAAGTCTCAAGTCTTCTCTTCATGGATCAAGTCATCAGAACCTAAGTCAAGTGAAGTCTCAAGTCTTCTCTTCATGCATCAAGTCATCAGAACCTAAGTCAAGTGAAGTCTCAACTCTTCTCTTCATGCATCAAGTCAATTCTCAAACAATTAAAATTGTAACTAGAGTCCAAGTCATGTGACTCAAGTCCCTACCTCTGGCCGACGCTCTCAAGAGCGACACACAATAAACAGCAACAGTAGAATCAACTTGGACATTATAATTCTATCCAAGTCAGCAGTCTCTATTTGATTTGTTTTCTCACTTCTTAATTTACCGGTACTTATCCCTCCAAATAAACATGTCCCCGTCTTACCTCTGGACATAGTTGTGTTTCAGACACTCCCTCAGACCGGTGTCCACGGCGATGTGGGCGGAGCTCCAGTCAGGGTGGCTGCGGAGGCAGTCCACGATTGGCTGGGCGGTCTCGGCCTTCAGGGGAAGCGTCTCGTAGAAGGGGCGGAGCTTGAGGGTGTACTGCGGGAACCAGTTCATGGCGTCCTCCTCTGACGGCACCTGGAACAACCTGGGACAGACGAGGGAAGCACCTCAGTCAGCGTCCCTTGTCACAGAACATCATAAACTAGGGTGCATTCAACTTCTGGTTTTGGTTAGCAGGGTCGATTAAAACAGATACATTGAAAAATGTACATTAAAGTCTATGTGTACTTGAATGCTAATTGTTACACATATATCGCCGGTGGACCTGGTTTGGACATGTGGTCAGAATGCAAACAGCAATTCCCAAAGTTGCATTACATTGGACACCAGCAAACGAAAGAGAAGGAGGCCCAAAATAACATGGCGCAGGTCCATTGAGAGAGCTACATCACCAACAAATATATATATATATATATATATATATATATATATATATATATATATATACACATATATGTTTGATGACTTTGCTCTCCCACTCTTCGACATGTTTCTCAAAGTGAAAACCAAGTTGTGAGGTGACTTAAGGGTACCCCCTCTCAAAACACCCAAATCGAAAACTATAATTTCTTTAGGCCTATTTTACAATTATGAAATCATTTAGGTTACTACAATAATTAGGTCTACTTTTGATTTGGATACTCAGGCCTACTTTTACCAATTTCAGCCAAATGATAGTTTTACAGTTGATTCAATCTCTATTACCAAATCCGTTTTTTTCCCCTCCCATTTTGTGGAAATCATCTGGCCATAACCTCGGTCTGAATGTTTTTTATAATTGTTTCTAACATTTTTATCATTGGTTCTAAATTTTTTATCATTGGTTTTATCATTTAATGAACCAAAAACTAAATCAACCGCTTACTGTGTGGTTTTGCGGTAAAAGTGGCTCTCCTCTTGACTTTGACCGGCTAGTGTGGCTCTCATGGAGAAAATAGTGAGGATCACTGCTATAGGCAATGAATCAATATTATTGTTTATCATCTTTCCGTGGAATCATTATGGTGATGATGACATGATAATATGGTTCACAGTGCTGACCTACGACTGCACTGCAAAATCCAGCTCCCAACTGCATCAAGTTTGCTGACGGCACAGCAGTGCAGTGGTGAGTCTCATCAGCAACAATGATGATGATGCTGCTTACAGAGAGGAGGTGGACCAACATGGCAAGGTGACCACACCCCCCTGACCATTGATGGCCGCTGCCGTGGAGCGAGTGAGCGGCACAAAGTTCCTGGGCGTACACATCTCAGAAGACCTCACGTGGTGCCCACACGCGACAGCACTCGCCACGAAGCCCCACCAACATCTCCACTTCCTGCGGCCACTGAAGAAGGAGATGCTCCCTCCAGCCATCCTCACTACATTTTACAGAGGCACCATAGAAACATAGAGAGTGTCTGCTGAATAACTGTCTGGTATGGGAACTGCAAGGCCTCAGACCGCAAGATAGTCAATAGGCTTGGGCGATATCCACATTTAATTATCGTGGGGTGTTGGGGTGTATTATTATTGGGGGGGGGGGGGTATTATTATTATTATGTTATTGTATTTTATGTTTCAGGTACATACATTACATATCATTATTAGTATTATGAATAGTATGAATAAAGGAGTGAGAGGTTGATATGCTGTTGACTTCCTTTCTTTCCTGTTGCAGCAATAAATACAACACTCTGAACAGCACCAATAATGTAGAGTAAGCAGTGAAATAATTCGGGATATTCGGGCAATATCACAATATTCAATATTGTTGAAAATCAGTCCAAGCCTTATAGTCAACATGGCAGGAAAGATCATCAGTGCCTCTCTCCCCCTCTATTCAGCACATCATCTACCATGCACCATGCACCTGCCGGGCTAGCAGCATTGTAGGAACCCTGCCCATCCCTCCTACAGTGTCTTCACTCTCTCCTGCCGTCCAGTAGAAGGTACCACAGCATCTGTGCTACCTCTGCTATACTGTGCCACAGCTTCTTCCCCCCAGACAGAACATCAACATCCACCACATAAACACATGGAATGTGGAGTGGACTTTACATGACACCATGGACTATAAAGGTAAAGGTAAAGTCCCACTGATTGTCACACACCTGAGTGTGCGAAATTTGTTCTCCGCATTTGACCCATCCCCTGGAGGAGCGGTGAGCGGCAGCAGCGCCGCGCTCGGGAATCATATGGTGATCTAACCCCTCAATTCCAACCCTTTGATGCCGAGTGCCAAGCAGGGAGGCAAATGGGTCCCATTTTTATAGTCTTTGGTATGACTCGGCCGGGGATCGAACTCACAACCTCCCAGTCTCAGGGCGGACACTCAAACCACAAGGCCACTGAGCTGGTATACACTGTGGACTGTACATAACACTATGGACTATACACTGTGGACTGTACATAACACCGTGGACTATACACCGTGGACTATACACTCTGGACTGTACATGACATCGTGGACTATACACCGTGGACTGTAACATGACACCATGGACTATACACTGTGGACTCATGTAACATGGGACGGCATTAGCTCGGGAGGTAGAGCAGGTCGGCCAATGACTCAAGGGTTGGCGGTTCGAATCCCGCTCCCTCCCAGCTGTTGTCGTTGTGTCCTTGGGCAAGACACTTAACCCTCATTGCCTCGTATGAATGGGTATGAATGTCTATGAATGTTGGTGGTGGTCGGAGGGGCCGTAGGCGCGAAATGGCTGCCACGCTTCCGTCAGTCTTCCCCAGGGCAGCTGTGGCTACATCACCCGTAGCTTACCACCACTGGTACGAATGGTGTGAATGAATAATGATTCCTGTGAAGCGCTTTGGGTGTCTAGAAAAGCGCTATATAAATCCAATCATTATTATTATTATTATTATTATAACATGACACTGTACGAACAATGGTATGTACATAACACATTAATGAAGGACTGCACTTTGCCACTTTATACCCCGTTGGACTACACATACTGTATGTTTACAACACTCTACTGCAGCTGTATAACTGTTGTACCATGTTTTTGACATATTCTCAGATTCTGTCTTAGTTAAATGTTTCTATACATGTTACGTGTTCTGTGTCGCACTGTAGTCCAAGAGAAACAATGTTTTGTATGTCATGCATATGAATGACAATAAACTGACAAAGAATTTGGGATATCATAACACACCATTATGGCCAGAAAAAGAGAAAAAACGCACAGAATCATGGAATTTGGTAATAAAAACTGTAAAACTATCATTTGGCTGAAATTGGTCAAAGTAGCCTTGAGTAACAAAATCAAAAGTAGACCTAATTATTATAGTAACCTAAATGATTTCATAATTGTAAAATAGGCCTAAAGAAATAATAGTTTTCTATATCATGAAGAAAAGCCTTATTATTATTAGGATGATATCGATTTCAACGACATCAATCAGTCGTATATAAATACACTGTGTGTCAGTTGGCAGGTCGATTAAAACAGCACATGCCTACATCCAAAACACTTAAGCCTGCGTCTCAGCTCCATGGCTGAATGACCTATTCAACATCAACAGCTCTGTTCCAGGTTAAGCTGCTTCGATGAGGAAATTGTGCAGGTCAGTATTGATCTCGGCTAAATCAATAGGATGTGTGTGAGGCAACAGAGGGCTGAAAGTAAGCTGCGTGTTACACTATACTAAACTGCAAGTGGAGGTTTGATAGCAGAGGTCTAGGATCAGCTGACCAAGTATCAAGAACTCAAGGCCTCCTCAGCTGACCTGATGAACTGTTCAATACTGACCTCAGAGCCACAGTGGGAGTCTCGGGACACATGAGCACACAGTCCCATGACTGGCAGGAAGGGTTTCTGTACAGGACCATGCGCCCCTCATCTTTCAGCCGGACTTTGCCCCCTCCGCTGTAGTCGGACAGCGGGACGTCCCGGACCCGGTAGGGGTTGGAGAAGAGGCTGGAGACGGAGGAGACGGTGTCCAACAGCCGGCCCAGAAACTGCATGGTTACCTGAACACATAGAGCAGCAGAGAGTTTGTTTCAGATTTTTCTCCCGAATCGTACTTGGCCAATCCCCCCTGCTGTCTAGGGCTGGGTATTGTTTGGCAAGGATCTCACGATACGATACGTATCACGATACTTGGGTCACGATACGATTGTATCACAATATATTGCGATGCGATACATATTGCGATAAATTGCGATATTCTACAGAATTTACTCAAAATTAAATAATAGAGCAAAAGATACAACAAACACACTGTGTACCACCCATAACCCAGTAGGGCTGTGGCGATTCACTTATCTCCCGATTCGATACTATCACGATTCTTGGGTGCCGATTCGATTTATATTGCGATTCTTAAGTATTGCGATTCTACGATTATTGCGATTCGATATTACGATTTATTGCGATTTTTGTTTCTTTTTTTCTTTTTTCAGTTTGTTTGCTTTTTTACACTAGATTAGAACATGGGAAAAGTTGAATCATACACTAGAGACTGTATATTATATATCATGAGTAGGGCTGGGCGATATAGTTAAAAACAGGGGCGGACTGGGATCATAATTCAGGCCGGGCATTAGATACCAAGCAGGCCAGGCCGATATGGGCCAAAGCGCGTGAAATTTGGGCTGTTTGAAGCCAGATTTGGGCCGTTTGAAGTCCAATTTGACAATGAGATGCACCCACTTTAACCCTGAAGTGTAATTATTACTTCAGACTAACTAATAAAGTAATAAAACCACTAGTAAACCAGTAGGCGGCGCCTGGCCTGCTGTTCAGTGAGTGGCCTGACTGCAAGCACCCAAAAAAAAAAAAAAAAGAAGATTGATCCAAAAAATCGTGACATTAAAAATCGCGATACTTAGGTGAATCGATTTTTTTCCCCCACCCCTATAACCCAGGTAGTGTAATAATATGTACATCACTTTATACTGATAAGTTAGTGGACAAATTTAGTCAAAACTACTGAGTGTTACTGAACGCATCGATATGGGAAATATCGATACAGTATCGATTAGGGGTGGGAATCACCAGATGCAGAGGCCTGGCATGGCCTGCAAAAAAAAAATAATAATAATAATATCGCGATACTTGGCGTCCAAGTATCGATACAGTATCGGGAAATAAAATATTGCGATATATTGCTGTATCGATTATATTGCCCAGCCCTACTGCTGTCCCGGTCGGTCGTTGCTGAACCCCCTCTGCCGGTCTATTGACAGTTGTAGACTAGCACATGCTCCCTCTGGTACATGTGCAGTCACCAGCCTCTTCTTTTCACCTGATAGCGAGGTGTTTCAACCGCAGGACGTGGTGCGGGGGAGGATCACGCTATTAGCCCCGGTTCTCATCGCACCAGGCGCCTCGACTGACCAGAGGAGGCACTAGTGCAGCGACCATGACTCATATACCCCTTCCCACCCGCGAACACTGACAATTCTGTTTGGAGGGAACGTCCGACCAAGCCGGAAATAACGCTGCCGGGAATTGAACCCGGGTCTCCGCGGTGGTCAGAGAGTGCGTTTATCTCTACACTACCCACACCCCCCCAGAGAGCAGCAGAGAGTTATCTGCAGCACAGACTGTATGTTCTGTGACTGGTGAAGGAAAAAGGGCAGGATTTTGCCACCAAAGGCTGAAATGTTTGGCTCTATAGAGTCTAGATACTGTCTATTCACCTTATGTAGCCCCGCCCACTTTACCCAGTTGTGGTATGACTTCCTGTTCAAAACACGGTCTGTTGAAAACACCAGGGCCATTCCTCAAGAATGCGTTCTTGTTCTTGTGTTCTTGGGGAGAACGTTCTTGCTAGTCGTTCTTGGAAGAATGAACTTGCTAGGTCATAAGCACACATGACGCTGTTGGCAGTTTGAGACGATGCGTTCTTGAGGGTATTGCGCAATACCAGCGCAGAGGCCGCCTGCAGTACTACACAAATAAAAAGCTCAGCTGATGTAGATGCAGCCAATTGTGCTCTGGAGCTTTTTTGCCATTTTTCGCCATAAATGTTCGTAAAGTGGCACTTATTGAAACCTACGACCCTGCTTGTAGGCATCAAAAGTCATCAGAAATTAATTTAGTGATGAAATAAAACTTTAAATTGTAAAGAACTTCCCAGAGCTTATGGCGTCTTCTCTGCTGCGTTCTGCCTCCGCTTATGCCAAAATGAATGCTGGCATGCGTGCCTTGCCAAGTTGACACAAGTCACCAACCAGAGCATCCTCGGTAAAGTGGGCATGTCGAGAACACATCCGGGAATTTTAAGCGTTCTTGGCGAAATGTGAACTTTGTATTGGAACAGTACTTGGGCTGCGACTGATGACGTTTCACAGGGACACAAGAACGCAAGAACACACAAGAACCCTTATTGAGAAACGGCCCAGGTTACCTGGTCACCTGTACTGTCACAGGAAGTGTAAACACAATAGGAAGTAACTGGCTGACCCCTGCGTTGGACCATAAGGTGAGTAGTATATAGACAGTTTCAACTCGACAACATAAACATTCTAAATTGCCCCGAGCTGACTTCCTGCTGCAGTGTTTGCTCGTACAATAACTGACAGGACATACGCTTGGCTCCAAACTGCTCCCTAGCAACACAATTCTGTGAAAACTGTCTATAGCCTCTTCAGTAACTCTGTATGTTCGACTGCAGTCTATAGAACAGCTGCCAACACTGATGAATGATTTATCTCATCAATACAGAGAGTAAACACTCAGCAGCGGCAGCAGGTGTCTCAGGCTTACACATTCTTGCATCTTAGCATCTCTTTTTTAACTCTCTACTGTGGTCTAACTGTATTTTATTCAGCTTAGCTTTTAAATAGCCTTGAATTTAACTGTTTCTGTTCAAGATCACAACAGAGCTGACACAGGCAAGGATGAATTTTCATTGGTCTTGTCAGGGTGATGTTTACAGTACTTGCACGAGTAAACACGATGTGTGTGTGTGTGTGGGGGGGGGGGGGCTTTACCCTGTGTGATTCTCATCATCTGTGGATGAAATTTATATCCTACATGGTGATTCTTTTTGACAAAGGAGATAATCTAACCTTAGGCAGTGAGATCTGATGTTAAATATCAGATCAGCAGTAAAATCAAGAGGGACCAGGGGAGAGAAAATTAAAGAAAAACGTGGATTCACACACAATGTGCATATTTTATCTTTCTATTTTACTTGATTTGATTATTTTAATGGAATGCATTTTTTTAATGTTTTCTTTGTTTTAATGTCTTTTACCCGCCTTATATTGATGCAAAACACTTTGAGCTGCATGTTGTATGATGTAGTGTAGCCTATGTAATGTTGTTGTTGTTGTTGTCATCATCTTCTTCATCCTCATCCTCATCATTGCACTGTCGAAAGCGAAAGCAAAAGCTCCCAGGCTGTGACACATCATTTTAACGACAGTACCGTTAGCTGGCCTGGGACTGCCTCAGAAGTTGACAGATAGCTGAGTCTGCGTGCTGCCGGCTGCAGTCTCTCAACTCCTTGACCTTACAGAATCGCAAACAAATGACTGTGCATCTCGATCTCAACACGAACAAGCGGCTCCATTCAACGCAGTTCAGAGTTGGTTTCTGGTCATCCAGAATCAATTTGACACGACACTCACAGAGCCAAGCCCAGGGCAGCACGCCTGAACAGAGACATGTCCCTGGTTAAATGTATTTTATGTACTGTAAGTTTCCTGACCGCTCCGTGCACAGTTATCCACCTACCTGGCCGGTGTCGGTAATCGCATTAGTTTAAACTTCCTGCTGTCCGTCTTCCCCTGCTAGCTGTCCTCTGCTCGGCTGCCTTCTGACATCTGACAGCGACATCAACAACCGGGTCGCTGCAACCAACCTTGCTACAAAGTTCCTGATGCCGGCTGCACCAATCAGAGATCAAGGAATAGAAGGCCGACGATTAAATGGGCGGGGCGCAGAGACAGCCCGTTTCAGCACAGCCAAACTGACCCGAGATCGGTTTTTCTCGCTACTGTAAAGCTCCATCATTGGGAAATAACAGATCTGGGATCGCATTATAGCCTCCATGTTTAAATGCAGCTACAGTGTAGGCTACTAACAGTAGCATGTAAATTCTGTAAGTCTTCAGGCAGCTTAAGAATTTGTGGTCACTTTTTCTTTGAATGACAAATGGATTTTTGTGTGTCACTTAAGAGTTACATTTTAAGTTCCACAGATTTTTGGTGCATGCAAAATAGTTACACAGACCAAATTAAAATAGCCTTTGATCAAATGAATCTTTCTTAAAACTGGCTAAAGTGGGTGGTGTCTGTGGCGGTGTCAGTCATGATTGTGATGTCATCAGTGATGTTACTCAAGCAATTGTGATGTCATCAGTGATATAATAAATCCTTCCCTGCTGATAAGTGGTGGGAGTAGGACGCATCATCTCCAGAGTATGTGGTGGGAGTGTAGGGAGAAGAGGACAAGTCCAGAGTCTCCACCCTAGGATGTCTTGTAAAATACAAACTACCCAGGTTCTGGATACATTGTAATTTCAGCTATACGTTTGCTTGTGATGGCCCCCCGTGGTGCCATCTGGGAGTGTATCTGCTGGGAGTGTATCTGTCTCTTGTTTTCCAAGTCTCCCATGCAGGTGACTTAATTGCAACTCGGTGCACCAGGCCCCGGTGGCCTGAAGTTATTTTAAGACACTTCTCCCTTCATTCTCTCTCCGCTTCTCCCTACGGGCACCCGATTGTTTTGGTGCTGTTATATGTTGCTTTAGTTTCTTTGATTTCATGCACCTTTCAACACATCCACTCACCCATCATGTAGCACTTACACATTTTACTGATACTATAACTGACATCCACACTTCACACCTTTAATTATTTGGCACATTTCTTAATTTTGATTGAATAAATATATTTTGTTAAACGTTTATCATGTGTGTCTCCATTTTGTTGTGGCCACTTGAGCTGTAACATTGGGTATTAAAGGTTTATGTGTAGTAAATGTGTAGTAAGCATACTACTGTATGACTAGTAGCCTAACATAGACCGCATACAAAATAATGGGCGGAGCCACTCACCATGACATCACCCATTGCTTTTTCAGGTCCCGATTTGAAGCCTAGTGTGGACATTTTTTTTGGACAAGGCTGTAAACATGTTTAATCCTGTTGTAAATACAGCTAGGCATTTTAACATGGGGGTGAATGGGGAACGACTCCCTTTTGGAACCAGCCGCAAGTGGCCATTCGAGAAACTACAGCTTTTGGTATCATCTGGCCGCCTCAGCAGGGGTTGCTCAAAATGTACTAAGTGAAACAAAGATGTCACGGTGCACGAGCTGCTGGGGAGATTTCTGCATGCAAAAACAGCCGTGTGTTTCTGTTGTTTGAAGGCCTACGACTCCATACCCTCACACACGTGTAATGACGCACGACCCCCAACAGATTTGGCTCTGCACTCTGTCCTATGACTCAGTCCTCTGCAGATGAAGAGAGCTCTGGAAAATCTCTCAATCAAGAAAAGCATAATAGATAGTGGTCTTCAACCTGGGGTATGTCTAGGGGGTCCACCAATTTTTGTCAAAGTAGTTAGACCAAAAATAATGTTGAGTAAACTCCAAGCAGTATGCAATAATGAGCTACTTTGATTCACAAAGCGAATCTGATGAAGCAATAAGTGAAACGCGTTGTTCACGCCTTTCTTTTTTAATGTAATCTATTAACAAAAATAAATGTCAATCCTGATATCCTGGTGTGTGCTGCTGGATTATAAATGTCATTATAGGCCACGCTTAAAATGCAACACATTTTTGTAGGGGTCCCATGTTTCTCTTATCAACCAAGGGATCCTTGAGCTGAAAAAGTTGAAGACCCATCGGCATAGAGGAAGCAAAATAGGTCACTGGCACACTAGCCATCATAGCTTCATGCTCATAGCCCCAAAACACACACACACACGCCCCCATTATGCTACTACAGACATACTATGGATTCCGAACAAGCCCCCATGATATTTCTCTCGGCCATTAGCTGTACATTTGCCTGTGTTGTGTTTTCTACAAGAAAAGAAAATGTGAGACAGTTTGACTATTTTGTTAGAGATGTTACTTGTTTTTACTTGAGTGCTGCTAACTGTCTGCGATATAATTTAGTTAGGTTGCAGTTTTCCATTCCTCTTTTCCAGCATCTGCCTGCTTCACATTGCAGATCCACACATTTCCACCCATGGGAAGTGCAGTGTCCTACTGATGGCCTTGCAGCTCCAGGGCGGGGGCGGGGTAGTCGTGGGGTCACATCCTTTATTCAAAGGCACCTTGAAGGGGAGAGCATCATTCACTTTCCTCAGCCACACTCTCCATGAGCTCTTCACCAGCCTATCACATAAATCCTACTTTATTACGGAGTGTCCTGGTGACTCTGGTTGTCACCCACGCCATGATGTGATGTGACCCGCGATGTCCTGGGTTCTCCGGCACAGGTTCTTGCATGTCATCCCCCTTCTCTGGCCCCCAAATATATTTTAAAAAGTATAAGAATAAAAATAATTATTATCAGAGAGAGTGGAAGTGAATTTAAAAAATGGATGGAACAGCAACTATCACAATTAGCTTACACGTTTTTACACCCCCCAAAAACCAAAACGCCACTTCCACTTCGCATTCCAGGCAGACAAAGAACTGAGTGATATATGCATTTATTACATGTCACCCCTTTCTGGCTGTTTGGTTCCTTTGTTGGATTAGGCAACCTGCCTGCGATACAAGCATGATAGAAGACATTGGATGCTACATTAGCCAGCTAGCCAGGAGCTTTTCTGTTCACAGCTTTATTGTTTGGTTACAGCTTGAGTAAATTCCACACGCTTTAGGATAATTTAGTTTTGCTTGGCTGCAGCCTCTATAATAATATATCTGTCAATTTCCTTTAGTACATTTGAGTGTAGTCACCACACCACATCTTTCCCTGCTTCAGGGCGGAGTTAGCACTGCCTGTTAGACAGCGCCGAGGGCTAAAAGCCGTCGGGCTGAGCTCTCTTTTGCATCCTCTTGTGTGTCTTCGGCGTTGCTAGGACAACCAAGGGGGCTGACCCCGACCACGTGACCGATAGAAGGGGAGAAGGGAGGCTGGTCGCTGGTCGCTGTGAGCTGTGAGCTGTCCTCGGGCCGAGTTGCTGCTGGCTGCTGTTGCTGTGTGTGTGTGTGTTGATCCCTGTGCCTGTGTGTCTGCAGTTTGGCTGAGAGAGTGGTCGGCCCGCCCGCCCGCCAGACAGCAGAGCTGGTCGTCTGGAGACAGAGACAACAGACAGATGAAAGATGGAGCTCTCGGCGGTGGGAGATCGTGTGTTCGCCGCGGAAGCCATCCTGAAGCGCCGCGTCCGCAAGGTGAGCTGCCCGCCGAGCCGTGCCGTGCTGTGCCGTGCTGTGCTGTGCTGTCCCGCGTGTTTTCACTGTGCAGATGTTTGGCGAGGGTCGGCACGACACGGCACGGCTCCACTGCACAGGCTCGGGGCTCTGTTTTCGCCTGTGCAGTCAGTGCTATGGAGGCCTTGTGGCTGGTGAATGCCTTCACTGAGTTATTTGGCTAGCAGGGCTAGCTAAAAGCGTAGCTAACGAGGCTATCACATCAGTCACGGCTCGTATATTGTGTGTCTCTGACAGCGGCCAATAAAAATAGCGACACAAAGAAGAGGCGAGCTTCAAGAACGAACAACAACTCGGAGCAGAGCAGGGGGATGGAATGGAGGGGCCTGGTTTGGCTGCCAGCTAATAGCAGCTAAAGCTACATATAACGTTACATTCACTCACTGTCGTTATTATTTACTGAAGTGTATAATAGGCACACAAAGATCGGTTGACCAAACCATTGTTGCTCTATTGCGAAACATCAAACATAATTTGCAGATAACGTTATTTGATTCGATCAGGCCAGGATTGCAGAAAATCTCAGTTTTCACTAGAATTGTATCAGTTCAATATGTGGTTTGGAATGGAGAAGACCCTGATGGTGTGTTCCCTGGACCATAGTGTCAACAAACCATCATGTTTCTGGTGGTAAACCCTCCCCAGGCCTCTCCAGTGCCTCGAGTTGGATTGCTTGCCAGTGGAAAGAGCCTAAAACTCCTTCTTGGTTATCTCCCTCCTTGTGAGATGATGTCCTACTTGCACAAAGCAGAAATACCATATTAGGCTTTAGGTTGGCTCTTCGTCTAGACATTAAATAACTAATGCATTTCCCAGAAGCTTGAAGTTTTTCTGGCAAGAAAAGTCGCTGTTCTACTCAACAAAGCATGCGTTAAATAGCGTGTTATTAATATGTATTTTGTTGAAAACTGAAAAGTATACCACAATAGTGTGTTGTCCCAAATTACACTCACAGATGCTGTAGAGAATTCACATGTACCGTACTATATATGCAAAGCAAACGCAATGTGCTGTTTGTGTGATTTAATGCCACACAATAAAATCCAATGAAAATGTCCGGACAACTTGATACCTAAAGTAAAAATCTGTGTATATTTTAATTTTATATGTAGAGCTTGGAGAGCCATGAAGAAAGCAATTCATTGAGAAGAGTGAATCATCAAAGACAAATGTGAAGGGAATCCCAAATGTTGCTCTTGGCTCAATGAAGTAGCAGCTCTGCCAGAGGGTAATGCAGGACCTGATGAAGATGTGCCAGGACTGAAACATTAGTTCATAAATGTTGTATTGCAAGAGCATCATGCAGGAAAAAAAGTAGTCTCAAATGAAGATTTACTCTACTCCAAAAACATCAACTAGGACATTAGTGCAAATGCACTCAATATTAAATCAAGTTATTGTCCTCTGTTTTCACAGAGCAGCTTTTTGGTAATCATCCTTATCTGCCTTTTTCTTGCAGGCCAGAGTTGAGTACCTGGTCAAATGGAAAGGATGGGCACTGAAGTAAGTGCCACTCCGAATACTGTAGTGACTTGCATGCAGATATGACAACCCACAATGTCTTCATATTTACAGCATTTTACAGATGTTTTCATTGTCCTCTAAGCTCTTAAAATCAGAGAAAATCCAGGTTGGGGTGAAAAATGTTGGATTTTGCTGCTCAGGTGTTTTCTTCCATGTTTTTCTTCAGGCACAGCACCTGGGAGCCAGAGGAAAACATTCTGGATGACAGGCTGATACTGGGTTTTCAGCAGAAGTGAGTATCATCTGTTTTGCACAAGAGTTACTGTGTTACTGTTTGAATGTTCCCGTGCCTCGTTTGTTTGAACTTGTGCATACCTTTTTCTGTGTGCGAGTACTTTGAGAGCAACGCAAACCAGAGTCATATTCCTTGTATGTGTAGATTGTGTACATACCTTGGTCAATAAAGCTGGGCTGGTTCTGATTCCGAAGTTGCTTGGGATGAAAGTGGTCAACAAATGTCAAAATCATTAGGTCTACTTTGGTAGGCATTTTCATCTTTTAGTCATCATTTTACTAGGCATGCACGATATATCGGCCGATGGGCATCGGTCTGATGTTGCAATGTTAATATCGGTTATTGATATCAGCCAAACTGTTCACATTGAGATGAAACAATGCAGTAAATCTGTGGTTTTCAGTATGTACAAATTTCTATTCTCATAGAAATGTGGTTTTATACAGATCATATCGACATCGGTAAATATCGGTTATTGGCCATAACAGCGATGACAATATCGGTTATCGGTATCGGCCACGATTTTCATTCATATTGGTGCATCCCTAAATTTGACACATTTTCATGTGCTTCTCTAACTGAACTGTCATTGGATCTTGCTGTCAGTGTTGCTGCTAGTCTTTGGCGTTTTACTTCCTGACTCTTGTCTGTCTGTCTGTTTCGATTCCTCCTGTTCTGGGCCTATCTCTGCTGAAGCCCTTCATGTCTGCTGCCTGCCAGGCCACTTGAAAGCCTTGTGCTGCTTACAGAAAGACGTTTACAGGAAACTAAAGTGGTCACATCAAGACAGAGGATCTGGCTCCGAGACTCACGTCGCTTTCACATATAAGCTGGTGGACTCGGTGCGATTCGGCGGGGTGAAGTTGCAACATTGTTTCATTTTTCATTTGGTCACACATGTAATTTGCCAAGCGCACCAAACTTTCTGAACAATGTCACGTGGTCGAAACAGTCACTCGTCTATTGGACAGAATATAGAGGGGAAATCTCTCCTCTTCTGCCACCTTGCCTGCTCAGGGCTGACTGAACAACACAAGTGAATCCGTGAAACACAACCCATAGAGAAACACCACCTTTATGTGATCTTGGGATTTCTTTTGGGTTTTACTTTGGCTTTGCCTTTCCTATATTTGCTCTTGTGTTTGGTTCGGTTTGCTTTCACACCACAAACGAACGGCGCTAGAGTTGCAAACGAACCGAGACCTACGGTTTCCAGTGGACCAGAGTTCGCTTGTTTGTTCCGTAACAGAGTTCGTTTGCGCTTTCACCCCACCCCAAACGAAGCGCACAATCCGAGGAAACGAACTCTACCAAACAGATTATATGCGAAAGCGACCTCAGACTCTCTGCCTCAAATGCTCTCTGTGTCCGACAGCCTGCTTTCTCACACCCGCATCTTTCATCAGCACCTTCTCTCTCGCTCGCGTTTTCTCATCCACTTCTTCTCACTTTGTCTTTTGCTTCTGTGACCTCTAACCTGCACGTTCAGCTGTGACCTCTGACCTGCACGTTCAGCTGTGACCTCTAACCTGCACGTTCAGCTGTGACCTCTAATCTGCACGTTCAGCTGTGACCTCTAATCTGCACGTTCAGTTGTGACCTCTGACCTGCACGTTCAGTTGTGACCTCTGACCTGCACGTTCAGCGGTGACCTCTGACCTGCACGTTCAGTTGTGACCTCTGACCTGCACGTTCAGCGGTGACCTCTGACCTGCACGTTCAGTTGTGACCTCTGACCTGCACGTTCAGCTGTGACCTCTGACCTGCACGTTCAGTTGTGACCTCTGACCTGCACGTTCAGCGGTGACCTCTGACGTTCAGTTGACAAACCTTCTAATGATTGTTTCCTCTTTTTAGGGAACGGGAAAGGGAAATGCATGGGCCAAAGAAACGGGGACCCAAACCCAAAAACCTTGTCGTGATGAAGGTACGGTTTTCGACATTTTGAGCTGCTCAGTTTGACATTTTGACATTGGAACAACGATGAATAAAATGCCTATCAAGACAATTAATATATATATTAAATTCCTTTGGTGTTTTGCTATGGTTGAATTGTGAACTAAAGTAGCCATACTTTATTAATCCATTTAAGATAGATGGCGCTGTGTCAACCGAGCAGGTCTGTTAAGCCACAGTAGCAGTTTGCGGGGTTTTTGCTGTTGCTGTGACAGTGACGTTATCGCCTGGAAGCAGGTTGAAATGAAACTTTGAAGTGTATTTTAATGAGTGCTTGATGCTCGGAGAGTTCAAAACGCGCCGCGCACTCAGCATTGTTGGGAACACAACACACAATGGTGCGTCTTCTCTTGAGAAAATAACATGAAAAAGAAGGCACGGTGCTGTAAGGGCACGTTGACGCTGGTTGTGCTGTTTTCAAACTGTCAGTGTCATTTCTACATGGAAGCCAACAGGGGGGCAAGTGTCTGCTTAGAAAAGGTGCTGCACACAGCGCTTTTTGGGTGCAGTGGAGCACGTTCTGAAGTTTAGACAAGTTCAACTTTTTAGAAGGATTTATTTTTTCCACCAGTCACGATCAAGAAGTGGTGTGGTTTGATGCTGCTTAAAGGAACACTCTGCCCATTTTCAACCAGCTTTGTATCATTAGAACATCAGTAGTATATCAGAAAACTGTCAACTGTTTTGAAGTCTGTCATTTAATTTGACAGTTATTGAGTGTTAAAGTGTGGACCAGTGACATCACTGGTCCACACTAACTCAAATTAATAACTCATTAACTCAAATCAACTCTCAATAACTGTCAAACTATTCATCGTTCATCTAGTTTGACAGTTATTGAGAGTTGATTTGAGTTAATGAGTTATTAATTTGAGTTAGTGTGGACCAGTGATGTCACTGGTCCACACTTTAACACTCAATAACTGTCAAATTAAATGACAGACTTCAAAACCGTTGACAGTTTTCTGATATACTACTGATGTTCTAATGATACAAAGCTGGTTGAAAATGGGCGGAGTGTTCCTTTAAGCGCCTGGCAATTTATAACAACAACAAGAAGCAGAATAAAAATGGAGAGAGTAGCGGTAGAAACATGGTGGTAGTTATTTTGATGGTAAAGACTTAGGGGCACTTTACACGAGGACGGTTTCCTATGGTGACGGGGAATTATTTTATCGTTAGTGCCTCCCTTTTAGACGGCGACGGCGAATTTGCCGAAACAACACATTTTGAAACCACCCTCCGGAGTGGAATTCTTGGTGACGCTCCCCGCGGAGCGCTGCATGTACCGGTAATCGCTTTGACACGGCTCATTTCAGGAACTCTGACGTGCCTGCACACGCGACACACGCGATTACGTCATCATAGCCGTGCGCGAGTTACACAACAACATCAGTCAGGAAAAACAACACGAAGAGAACTTGCTTTTTGCTTTCGCCATGGCTGTAATTCTGTTCAAAGTTTACCGCTGCTGTGAGAGAAGTGTTTTAAAAGGAAGTCGCGGAAGTATTTATAGGCTGACCCGGCACTCTCCAAGTTGTGGAGCGACGAGCAACGCCCCGTTGACCATCACACTGAGTGCCACCTAGCGACCTGGCATGTACATTACGGCGTTTAAAAAATTCAACAGCGCTCTTGTAAACAGGGAGAAGGTGTGAAGGAAACGCTATTGTGTCGTTTCTTCCAGAAACTGTCCTCGTGTAAAGGGCCCCGTAATATGAAGGCCAGTGGCTGTGCTGCTGGGCTCTCTGGTTAAAGGAGGGCTTGGCCGCTTTTCAACCAGCTTTGTCTCGTTACAATATCTTCTTCCGTGGCGTTTTATGGCAGTTGGCATCCTTTATGTTGCATTACTGCCCCCCTCTGGATTTATCCATCCACTCTTTCCTTACATTCTGTCCCTGGTCTGGTGTCTCTGTATATCTCCTCATTACAATGTCAGTAGTATTACGCAGATGGACAGTGTTTCCCTCCCCTCCATGTTTCCCGTTTCTATGCCTCATTAACGCTTGACTCTCTGTGGATGTCATGTGACTCTCTGTGGATGTCATGTGACTCTCTGGATGTCATGTGACTCTCTGGATGTCATGTGACTCTCTGCGGATGTCATGTGACTCTCTGCGGATGTCATGTGACTCTCTGGATGTCATGTGACTCTCTGGATGTCATGTGACTCTCTGGATGTCATGTGACTCTCTGCGGATGTCATGTGACTCTCTGGATGTCATGTGACTCTCTGGATGTCATGTGACTCTCTGGATGTCATGTGACTCTCTGTGGATGCGCGCGTACAGAGACATTCAAAAAGAAACAATCTGTAGTTCAAACTGCCGCCCTCGAGCAGAGCATGTGTTCACTTCTGTCTCGGAAGTGCCTGGATTGGAATGAAGTTCAGAGCTCTCGGCGCAGGAAACATGAAGCGTAGGTAAGCACTGTTCATCTGCATACTGTACTACCAGGGCCCGAAATTAGAGCCCGCCACCCGCCAATGGCGGGCATATTTTTGCTTTGGCGTGTTAGGTTTGGCGTCTCTCCGCCACGTGGCGGGTCGCAAAATAGTCGTCATGTAATATTAAAACTGTGTGTAGCCGCCTGTGTCCACCAAGCGTCTTTTTCCGACTGTTAAACGCTGGGAGTGCGCTGCGGAGCACTGATCCCAGCCACAATATACAAGGAAGCAGTCTGAAATTAACGTTAGTTCAGTGCAGTAGTATACTGTAACACCTGTGCTTCCTGAGGCTGTTCCATTCTGGCTCTCCCGTATAAGCTACCAAACGTGCCTCTGGAATGAAATGCAGTCTCAGTTTAGCGGAGGTAAATTGACAGCCGAACGTCGGGCGAATCAATCAATCAATGAATCAATCGCTCGCACTTGTTGCCGACACTACTCGTATGATACAGTATATATGAGGAGATAATAGTTATCATGTGTGTTTTGGTGCGCAGCTGGCTAATAGGCTACAAACATGACTGGAGTGGAATGGAATGCAGTCGTCAATTTAGCGGAGGTAAAAAGCATCTTTTAACCTCTGCTAAATTGACAGCCTACATCGGGCGAATTAATCAATGAATCAATCGCTCGCACTTGTTGCCGAAACCACTCGTATGATACAGTATATATGAGGAGATAATAGTTATGTGTGTTTTGGTGCGCAGCTGGCTAATACGAGTGCTTTGTGAGGCTGTTTCATTCTGGCTCTGCCTTATATAGGCTACCAAACATGAGTGGAATGGAATGCAGTCGTCACTTTAGCGGAGGTAAAAAGCGTCTTTTAACCTCTGCCAGCCTACATCGGGCGAATTAATCAATGAATCAATCGCTCGCGCTTGTTGCCGAGCTATGATGAGGAGATGAATCAAAATGCTAACCACCAATAAAGCCGAAGCGGAGCGGAGAACGAGTGCAGGAGAGCTAACGCAGGTGCCAGGTGTGAGTGGGAGAGAAAGGTGTGTAGCCCAAGTTGTGCGCTGTGCACTGAGACTGTCGCAGTTATTACTTTTAGCTGCGTTGTTTTTTTTACAACAATTTAAGCTCAAGATTGACTTGACATGTATTGATTAATCAATCATCAATCAATATATTAAAATAATTTGCTTCAAATTTTACTCTGGCCTCTTATTTAAGTGTGTATTCTTCAACGTAATACCTTATCTACTTGAAATGTACTGAATTTTTTTTATATATATGGATATATGTGACACAAAAATGCGGTTTTTTTTTTGGCCGGTAAGAAATATGCTTGGCGGGTAGATTTTTTCATCTACCCGCCACTGGCCGGTGGGTCAAAAAGTTAATTTCGGGCCCTGTGTACTACCCACGTGATGATAACAACAACAACAAAAGCGGTGCGTTGTAAAGTGGCAAAGTCCTCCTTGGAAGTGTTTTCGACCAAATAATGATCACAAAATGCCGTTAATGCGGAGCTAAACTCAAAAGTGAGAGATTGTCAATAGACTTTCCCTAAATCTGTATCTCCTCCCTCAGGCTCGTGGTCACCAAGGAGAGAGCAGCACCCGAGTCTCCAAACCCCGTCAGAATACGCGGCTCTCCTCTCCGGCCGCCTCCGCCCGAGCAGCCCCTTCCTCCTCATCCGCCTCTGCCCGTCCTTCTGCCCCTTCCTCTTCCTCAGCCGTGGCGCCCTCTCCGAAACTCAGCTCCCTGTCGGCCACCCACAAGCTGAAGAAAGACATTCGCCGCTGCCACCGCATGTCCAGGCGCCCCCTCCCCCGCTCCGACCCCATGGCGCCCCCTTTCTCCAGCCCCGGCGGCTTCCCCGCCCGCCCGCACGTCTCCCCCTTCTCCGAGACCGTCCGAATCCTCAACCGCCGGGTGAAGCCCCGCGAGGTCAAGAGGGGACGCATCATCCTCAACCTGAAGGTCATCGACAAGCCGGGCAGGGGCGGGGCCGGCAGGGGCAGGGGCGGGGCGGGCAGCAGGAGCACCCCGGCGGGACGCCAGAGCATCCCCTCCCGCAATCGCATCATCGGAAAGCGGCAGGGCGAGGCCCCCTACAGGCCGTTCCAGCCCCCTCTGAAGATGCTGGGCTTCCCCATGTACGGGAAGCCCTTTGGGCTGCAGTGCGGCGGCCCCGGCTCTTTTCTCTCCCACCCGGCGATGTGCTCCGGCGCCAGGGGAAGCCGCTCTGCACCCACCACCCAGTACCAGGCGCCGCCCTCCCCCTCCAGCTCCAGCGGCTCCGAGGGCAAACCCCCCACCGCCGCTGCTCAGAGGCAGTCCCCGCAGTCCCGCCCCGGCGCAGGAGCCGCCGCGGCGGGGTCGCCTTCCGACGAGGGTCCCCGGCCCAAACCTCCGACAGAGACCCAGAAGAGCCAGAGCGCCAAGCCGTCTGCGCCCCCCGCCCCATCCTCTGACGCCAACCCAGTGGCGTCCGCATCCCCCTTCCTCCCCTCCTCCCCCTCTGGTTCTGCCGCTTCTTCCTTGGAGGAGGAGGAGGAGGAGGACGCTGCCCTGGACTGTTCGGAGCCCGCAGAGGGCGGGAGAAAGAATCTCCACCAAAGCCGGCCCAAACGGCAGTCGCCCCCCTCCGTTGCCCCGGGCAACCACACCTCTGATGCCCCTGATGACCCGCAGAGGGTCCCCGCCGAGGGGGACCCTGACTGGCGCCCCGAGATGGCGCCGAGTTGCCAGGATGTGGTGGTCACCGATGTCACCACCAACCTCGTCACCGTCACCATAAAGGAGTTCCCCTCCCCCTCCTCCTGCCCCGCGTCCCCCTCCTCTTCCCCGAGCGCCGCCACCGACGACCCCGCCCTGCCCAAGCCATAGCACATCAGATTGCCATCGATAAACGCAGAAAATATTTTGCCAGTGTTGCCACTTCAGCCCCCCCCTCCTCCCTTTTCCAGGAAGATGTGTCCATACTTGTGTGATGATTAATACAATGTAATGTAACTTAAAGGGACAGTTCACCCCAGAATCAAAAATGCATATTTCCCCTCTTGTCTTACCTGTAGTGCCATTTATTCATCTAGATCGTTCTGCTGTGAGTTGCCGAGTTTTGGAGATATCGGCCATAGAGATGTCTGCCTTCTCTCCAATTGAACTGGATGGCATGTAGTGCTCAAAGTGTGTGTGTGTCTATATATATATATATATATATATATATATATATATATATATATATATATATATGTCAGCGTTAACGCGTTAATCGCGATGCGATTGAGGGGCGACCATAATGCATTCTTTTTTTAATCGCGTTAATCGCATGCTGCTATTTTGTCCCTTCGACGCACCTGTACTTGTAGTCAAGCCGCTCGCAGCGGTTTCCTGTCCTCCCTCCTTAACAAACTCCCAAATGGCACAGTGGACAAGTCAACAGTAGTTTGCACCTTGTGTAAAACGGAATTAAAATATCACCGAAGTACATCGAGTTTGAGCCATCACCTAAAAGCTAAGCATACCGGAGCAGCTAGCGTCGCCGTAGCCTCAACGCGAGACTCATCAGTCATTCTTCCTTCAGAGTCTCGGATGCGCGGGTCCTCTAGCCACTGGGAGGTCGGCTGGGAGGTTATCCAATACTACGGCGCCAATGTACTCCAAAATCTTCCGTAGTTTCCAATACCGAGCCATTAGTCACATGGAAGTGCCAAAGTTTTTAGCTCAGACACAGCCTTCTTCGGCTGTCATTTTGGGTTTTGACTGCTCCTCAGCATCGCCGCCGCCGGAAGTATGGGTTCTGGAGCGTGTACTGCACTGTTTACAATTATGCATTTATTTTCTGTTCAAGATATTTTGTAGACATTGTTCCCTCCTGTCTACATTGAACTTCTATTGAATTGAAAATAAATCTAAAATTCAAGATCACAAAGTACATTTATTTGCATTCATTTGATTCCCAATCACGACACACTGGTAATAATTATTAATATCAAATAAGGAATGCTTTGAAATGCAAAATAATGGCATTTTAAACATGCGATACAAAGATGCGATTAAACACGATTAACTATAGGAAAATTAATCGTTTGACAGCCCTTATGTATGTATGTATATATATATATATATATGTATATATATCATTTGAAAAACTCAACAGCAATGTCTTTCCAGAAATCATGACCCGGTTACTCAAGATAATCCACAGACCTTGTGCACAGTTTCATGTACGAACTATTTTCTTTCGACCGAACTACACCCACTAGAACAGCAGTTCTAGTAGTTTGGTCGGGGGGCGGGGGGGAAAGGTAGGAAAAATGTGTTTGATTTTGTGGTGAACTGTCCCTTTAACAACGCCCAGCCATTGAATCGTAATAAGAGCATATTTTTTGAAACAGAAGTGTATAAATTTGAAAAAGGGCTGTTAATATGCCTTTCTTGTCACTTAAATTGCCATATTTTGTCCACTTGCACAGCACTGACTCTTTCGATGCAGGCTTGGATTGAAATGGTATTTGTTTTCTTTCGGTTGCCTCAAGCATGCCGAGTCTAGCTTGTTTGGTGTAACGGAATTGTCCGAAAAGCGAAACTCCCGTCTCCCGCCCATCTGGTGTACGGGGGGGTCAACTCTCCCGCCCATCTGGTGTAGGGGGGGTGGGGTCAACTTTGATCAAGCACACTTAGTGTAAATGAAAGAAACGGATACTATTTTGATGCAGGCTCTGCTGCGAAGGCTGGTATTGATTGCCTTCAGGTGTTACGCCAATTTCCCGCCCCCTAATTTCATTGGAAGTCCAGCTCGCTAAAGAGAAATGAGGCGATGTGTTTTTGCACTTGCGCAGTTGGACTCTTGATATATTGCATCAATACAGCGAGGTAAATGCAATGCACTTGACTGCATCGAAAAACAACCTATTCTATGTGGTAGACTTTCACGGATTTCTCCAAGGCCTTTCTCTCCTCTTGCTCTCTTGAACGCACATGCATATATATTATACATAATGAATGAGTATTTATATGCACGCACAACCTTAAAAGCTGCAAAAGAGTATACAGAAAAACAAGTCAAACAATAGGAGATTTTAAGTTATTGCTGTCCTTGCCGTGTTTCCTTGCCCGCCTTTTTTCCGATCTTACAAAACCCACCAACATCTGCAACGTCCGCCAAAGACGCTAAACTGGCTTGCTTTTAGTTGTACTGGTGTCATCTCTTACAGGCTTTTTCGTGTGCCAGATTTGCGCCGTGTCGCGGTCTAGAAGGCCCACGGACTGATTCTAGTACAGGCTGAGAAATTACGTATAGCCACAAGCCAAATGCAGCTAGATATATTTTTTTGTCAAATCTTGTCACTGATAGATGCTTTAGAAATCTAGTATGGAAGGTGTTTTGTATCCAGACACACCGGTTTTGGCTTGTAGAAATTCCGAGCGACTGGGTGAAATTTGTCCTTTCACCTTCCACTGTGCCAGGTAGAGCAAAGATTTAGTTTCACACCTTGCTTTGTTCCTTTGGATGTTGCTGCTCGGTCTTTTAGCTCACCGTGTTTTGTTGGTCAGTTCTCAAGTGCTAGTTTCAAATGGATGTGGTTCACGTAGCATGGCTCAGTCTCCTCCTGCTGCACCCACTGTATCGCTACTGTAACTAAACCAGGCGAAGGCCGCGTCACGATGAGGGATCGAGTGCGTTATCGGTTATTTGACCTGCCGTCGGCCATCTGATAGGTGGAAGTCGTGCAAAACAGGTTTCCTACACAGGTTTGGAAAATGGAAAAATTGTAGACTTTCCTTAAGAATATGCCTCGGCTATAGAGGAATGTGGTATATTATACAGTCACTGCCCTGCAAATGTATACATCTCAATTAACACATGTCCGTTATTTTCACATACAGTCAAGCAATCAGTGTCTGGAAAAATGATCATGTAGAAATCCTTGGAAAAGCTAAGAAAAGCGGAAGATAACATTTTCTGGGCAGTGTGGACACATCTTAGGTTTTTCTCTGGACCCAACATCACATGTAGTGAAGAATCTCTAATGTTTATATAGCTAGACTTCAATCCTTTCAGAGGCCAAGGTACTCTGTATTTCCACTGGATTCATGTAGCGCTGGTGGTTGATGGTATGGTAGTTCCACAGCTGATTCCCTGGGTTTGGTCCAAGTTATGGTTCTGGTGCTTGACGCAGTGCTGAAAATGCCCTTCAGATGCGTGGTCATGGAAACCTTCATTTTGAATCTTCAAACTGGACATAGTGAGCAGGGAGGCCATCCTTCAACCAGAGGACTCTGGTTCAAGCTTGTGTTTTGGCATGCATTCAGCCTGCTGAAGTCGTCTTTGAGCAAGGCAGTGAATCCCTGCAGGGGGTTGATAACATATCACATCCTGACTAGATGCACCACCACCGTCCTAGATGTATAGCACCCTAGGGTTCAAACCCCCATGGTTTGGACCCTAGGGTGCTGTGAAGAACCAGACCTCGTGATGCTGGTTCCCCCGAGGGGAAAATAACACCGGCCAAACCATGGTCAAGTTTCTCTATTCTCTCTTGTATACTCTCTCTCTCTCTCTGCCAGCCGCTTTGGTAGGTCCATCAGTGGTTCCACTTTTAACCGGGGGGCGTTACAAGCCACTGTCTCCAGTGGACCAAGTAGCGTTGTTTTCCAGGGAGTCAAAGCAATGGAAGTTCATTTCATGGGGACTTTCTGGGCTTTTATACCCAGTCTCCATCTCCAAGCTGTCCGCTGGTTTTGAGACTTTCCCAGACCTGACCTCTTCCTCTGGTGTACCTGTGTGTTCAAACGATATTTAAAATCTTCCACGTGTGTTGCCTTATAGCTGTTCAACCCCAGCTGCACTCCAGGCCACGTTTTCCTCATCTTTACTCTGCTCTCGTCGTCATACTGAAAATGCTTAAAGGGAAAAGTGCAGCAACAAAAACAAAAACACCTTCCTTAATCTGCCGTGACTTGAAATTTTACAGTGTAGCTAGAAGAAAGACTACATTATCGCAAAACTGTAATACCGTCGGAATAAGTCTTCAAATCGCATCTGTCATCGTTTTTTTTGTTTTGTTTTTTTTGTTTTTACGCGGTGGCTGCTTCTAAACGTCGTGTGCGCGCAGATACGGACCGTGTGTGTACACATGGGCCCGTTTTCCATGACTTCTTTAGCGCAGACTAGGAAGATGTCGCCTCTTCTCCTGTCATGTACTGGATGGTTCTAGTCGTCGTCAATACTGTTTCAATACTGTTTCAATACTGTTTCAATACTTGCATAGGTTACATGAAGGCTTTATTCCAAAATGAGATGTCCACACCATTTGAACATCCCTGCGGTACTTTTTTAAATGGGCAGTATAGTTATTAACTCAAGTCGTTGTTTTGACAACATCACAGACTCCTATATTTTACAGATACTGAAAGATGTGCCTAAGATCTTTTCTTGCCAGACCCGTGACGGTCCGGGCAAGAAACGTCTCAGGGGCAGGGACTGACTGACTGACTGACTGACTGTCTGTCTTACTGACTGACTCCCCATTGTTGAAACATGCATGCTGAGTGATGAGCAGCAGCGGCAGCAGTTCAGGTCTGGCATACAGTAACTAGGCTTGCCTAGTGTTTTGTTGTTTTTTTCCCGCCCTCCAAATGGATATACATCACATTTTGGAATAGATCTTTTTGTCTACTCTGTATCGTAAATCTTTAACTGGTGGATAGAAGTGACTCTTGCAGTTAGATGTGTAAGGTTATTAGGCTGTTATAGGCAATGTTTTCAACAGTTATAGCAATGGAGTTTCTTTTTTTCTCTCTGTCATATGGGGTAGCACAACTCAACTTAGTGGCCTATCTTTCTACCAAATAGGGCTCTTGATTTTCCTTCTTTTTATGATTTTTATTTTTACCCCCCTCTTTTTGAATTGTTTTATACTTATACGTGATGTCATTTTAAGTGCTAGATGTGGCACTAATTGGGGGTTAAAAAGAGGAAGGATCATGTTAAAATGTGTGCTTAAAGATGTTTAATGAATTGAAAATTGTGCTTTTTCAAGCGTTTTTCTTCCCCCTTTGTACTGTATCTTAATACGTTTTTTGAAATATGCATTGATGTTAATGTGATGCTTTTTATTTGAATGCCATTATTTTGTGTTTTCTTTAGTCCAATATGGGTTTGATCAGAAGGCAAACTCCGACAGATGAATTTAAATGTGTCAAGACTGCAGTTTCGTCTTGTTTAATGCTAATATGAATTATGTCAATTGTAATGATGGTAATGACGATGAGGTTGATGATGATGATGATGATGACATTGTAATGTAGGCTATCTGAACTTCTGAAGCATGTTTTGCAAACCCTTATTGTACAGATTACGTATTCAATGTCATGTTACCTGTTATTGTTGTTGCTTTCTGTGTGTTTCTTGTACAAGGCTTTTAATTAAAAGCTCTTTGAAATGCAGTTTGTTTTCTTTGCCTTGTGTGTTCATTTTTGGTGGTATATTTGCGTAGACTTTTGGTCTGAGTGGATGTTGGGCAGTCAGAAAGACTAATTTAACAGCTAGCCTATGGAGAATCACAATATAACAATAATAATAGTGTCTCTAACTTCCATTTAAGATTAATTTGATCCTCAGCAATGATCACCAACTTAAAGCTGATTTTGTGAAATTTGTGATCTTGTAGTTCCCAGTTGTCCCACGGAGTGGCACTGTTGAGCCGTTTTGATCTACAGTATTCAGAGAGAGATCCACAGCTTTCTGTTGACTGACAGGCTGCAGCGGACTGCCTCGGGTTTCATCGCTGAGGGGTCTGTCCATTAGAAGTAAGATGTTTCACTGGAGAAGATCTAGTCTTCTCTGTGAGTCTCTGCAGGTGGGACAGTGCTGCTTCAGGCCTGGAGCAGGTCAGGCGCTCAGGAGGTTTTCTGCTACCTTTCTTTTTCACTATTATTTCCTGTTAGACTGTAGCCTACCTTGGGCCATCACAAGTGAATAACGAGCAGCGGCCCCCCACAGACACAAAAGCCCCTTTTTGGGACGTTTCTGGTGAAATTATGTAAATGCAAATACCAAGGTACTACAATACAATTGCATAAATGGTCATACAAGTTGTTGAATAACTTAACTAAAGGCCGTAGTGACTTGGAACCAAGCTTCACAGATATCGTTTCACCAATATAAAGTAGGCCCTACTTTATATTGGTGAAGCTTGGTTCCAAGTCACTACAGCCTACTTAGTAGGGGATTCCGAAAATTAAAGTCGTGTTTTTACATTTCTTGAATAGGTCAGATCAACATGGAACCAATTTCCGTCAGGTTATTTAGGGTGCTGAACACGTCTGTTTGGGTTGCAAATCGATCAGACCGTCCGTGCAGGAGATATTGTTGGTTAATTGTCATGGATTTTCTAACTGGCGATTGATTGTCGAATGTCAAATATCCTGACCCCCACCTTTTTCATGTAATTAGTCCACTTTCAAGTTTGGTGCTTGCAGATAAGGTCTGAGATGTAGGATATGTTTGTTCTGGGAGCTTTCGGCTGAGATCTTAATCGAGGATTGGCCCAAACCCAACATTTTTAACCTGACACCACTTTCGGTCTGGAACTGGCATGTCGGCTTAACGTGCACTACAGCTGGATCAGAAGGCTTTGTGGCCCAAATACTTTTGCTATGCGTACTGATGTTGTGTAATGTTCTTCATTCTCTTTAAATCAACTTTAAATACCTTACGAGTTAATAACTCAATAGAATAGCTGTTCATGTTTACCAGGAAATGTAGCCTAAGAAAATAGCTCGTCTTTTGGCAACCTAAACACACAGGTGAGTCCAAGTAAACACCATTGTTTTTGTGCAGTACCACTTCCTTGAGACAATCACTCTTGTCAGTTTTGCATAACTTAAACAGCCAGCGCCAGCCAAAACATTCCCTACAGGATTTCAGACTGCAGGCCAAGCATTTGAGGTTACATTCTTCCCCCTTGTCCACCTCTGAGAGCAGTTCATAATTAAGGTCAAATGAATATATTACAAAGAAATAAGTTTGGTCCACATCATTTTAACAATTTGAGACCGGACCCAGGAATTTGAACTTGTCTTGTAGTACCACCTAATTCAAACCAAATACTTGGGCCTTACCAAAATGTTAAATTTAAAATGCTAGAGACAGAGTAGAAGAGAGGCTGGCAAGCGAGACTAGAGACAAGAGAAGTTATTCTGGCACCTGAGAGCGTAGCGAGGCACACATCACCAGATAGCTAAACACTACTGACTGAAAGTAGCACTATGTAGATTAAATGATGAAGGAGCATAAAGCGGTTATCAACGTGCACTTATACGTCATACAGGCAGATGGAGCGAGATCAAAAGAGGTCTTGACTCATGCTGTTATCTAGCAGGTTCTAAAGGCATGGTGGCTCTTAACATGTCACTAACAGACCATGTGACTTCAAACAACCAATGAGCAGCATGCAAACTAACAGACCATGTGACTTCAAACAACAAATGAGCATGCAAATGTCTAAAATAGGCGTGCTAGGGGGGGCATGGTGGTGCAGTGGTAAACGCTATCGCCTCACAGCTAGAAGGTCCTGGGTTTGATTCCCACCTGGGACGCTGTGAGCGCTGAAGGAATGCGTGCCCGTCCGCGTGTCCTCGAGTGCCCGCCGCCCGGGTGGGGTCGTCAAAAGGGCCTTTCTGTGTGGAGTTTGCATGTTCTCCCCATGCCCCCTGGGGGTTTTCTTCATATAGGAACCCCTTCACCAAAACATGCAATATCCTGGTCGCTGATGTGGTCCCTCCTCTGGTCGTTAGGGGCGCCTGTTCGGAGGGAGGGGAACTCATTGGAATAGCGTGATCCTCCCACGTGCTATGTCCTACCGGTGAAGCTTCCCCTGTCAGGTGAAAAGAAGCGGCTGGCTACTGCCCATGTCTCGGAGGAAGTATGGGGCCAGTTTTGGCTCTCCCCAGATTGGCAGAGGGTGGAGCAGCAACCAGGATAAATACATTAAAATTAGCACTAACGGGGGATAAAAAATCGGTCTGACGTCATCACCTGTTTTTAGCCAAAGCGTATTTTTAGGACTTGGAGCCCAAAATAAGGTTATTTGTCAACAAAATACACTGGTGAACATTTTGGCTAATTAGCAGAGCAGGGAAATACATAGCTACACATGAAATATCTTAAAAATGACCAAATACACTGGAGGGGGGCTTTAAACAGAATTAAATGTAACATTTCAAATTAGTTTTAGTGAGGAGTATACTTTCCCCGCTATGTTGGCCTCTTACTTTCCAAGAGCAACACTCTCTGCTTTCCAGTGACGGCATATAATATCTTTATGCCTCCCCTGTCACTGTAGTCGAATGAAAACGAGCGATGACTCTTGCCCAAATGAACCGTTAAGAACTTTGATCTGGTGGACCAGACTAGCATATACATCACAAAGGAGAGGCTGTTTAACACTAAGTAGACACAGGAAATGGACTCAATTAAGAATTTTAAGCATCAACTTCAAATTACTCACCTTCAAAGCCCTCCACAGCCGAGCCCCCCCCTACCTGACTGACCTCCTCATCCCCCATCGCCCCTCCCGTACACTCCGATCCTCTTCTTCTACTGCCACCCTCATCACCCCCCCCATCCTGACTCAAAACCTTTGGTGACCGTGCTTTCTCCCGCGCCGCACCCCGACTTTGGAACTCCCTCCCCCAGACTGTCCGAGACTCTCCCTCACTCCCCACTTTCAAAACCCGACTTAAAACCTATCTGTTCTCCCAAGCTTACAACCTCCCCTACCCCTGACCACCTCTAACAAACCATCACCCTCCGCCCCCCCATCCCCCCCCCTGCCCCTCCCTCCTGTTATCTTCCTCTCCTCTACTTCTCCATACAACCTTGCCCTGAACCGCCACTGTTATTTGTACCTGTTCCCTGTATCTGTTGCCTGTTACCTGCATCTGTTGCCTGTTGCCTGTTTCTGTTGCCTGTCTGTTGTTTCTCTGTTAAGCGACTTTGGGTCTTGAAAAGCGCTATATAAAATAAATGAATTATTATTATTATTAAAGGAAAATAGCAAAGCTTGAGCAGAAAAATAATTTCAATACAGTCTTATGCACCAACAATAATCAACATCTTAACCAATGCATTCAATAACATAATCAGCACCATAATGGATTTGATTTCTTAACTCACTCACTTCACTTCTACCTCTCTTGCCGATTCACTTCCCAAAATCTCATGTTTACTGAACCATGTAAAAGATTGATCGCGTTGATTCAACCCAAATCAATCACACATGCATGTGGTGTGGTTAAATCCATCTGAATTTAATTCACTTGAAATTCACAGTCACAGTGTACTTTAATTAGTTACTGTAACTTGTATCCTAATAAATTGACTGTGTCTATATGTGGCCTTATTGCATCCGTTCTAAAAATAGCTTAGTTATACGAGTCACAAAACCACCCATTTCTCTACTCAGAGAGGCAATCTTCTTAATCGTTACCGGGAATAATACATTGGCTTGTTCACATCAAATTTACAGCCAAATAAAACCAATATTCTTAATTGTTACTAGAAAAAAATGCTGCCTTATTCAAATTAATTTATAAGCATTATAAAATGTTCCTACCAGATTTGTTGAGTGAGCTATCACTGAGTTCATGCTGTCCTTTTTTGGATGATTAGAAAAATACTCTTTTCTTAGAGTTGCTTGGCACCATCTTCCTTTCCCTTCAGTCGCCAGCTCAGTGGCCTTGTGGTCTGAGTGTCCGCCCTGAGACTGGGAGGTCGTGAGTTCGATCCCTGGCCGAGTCATACCAAAGACAATAAAAATGGGACCCATTTGCCTCCCTGCTTGGCACTCAGCATCAAAGGGTTGGAATTGGGGGGTTAGATCACCATATGATTCCCGAGCGCGGCGCACGCTGCCGCTCACCGCTCCCCCAGGGGATGGGTCAAATGCGGAGAACAAATTTCACACATTGTGTGACAATCAGTGGGACTTTACCTTTACTTTACCTTTGCCATAACTGCTTCTGGTTGGCTGGGGATTTTGGCATAGTATCCACCCGCCGGCGAAAAGAAGCCCTCTGATGTGTTTTTCCAGGCTATTTAATATTTATAGTGATTTTTTGGAAAGTCACTGTGGGTTCTCACCCTGTTGTGAAACAATTTCCTGTTTCCGCCGGAACACACCTATACCGCCCCTATCCCGTGTGCCATCCTTACTACAATTTCATCAT
This sequence comes from Poromitra crassiceps, assembly GCF_964638095.1. Lineage (NCBI taxonomy): Eukaryota > Metazoa > Chordata > Actinopteri > Beryciformes > Melamphaidae > Poromitra > Poromitra crassiceps. The sequence goes on from NC_139626.1 coordinate 46,675,525, forward strand.
ACTGTCTGAATTGATCATTTCCACCAGACTCTAGGCTTCCTGTATTTCTCAACATTCACCCAAATATGGTCGGCACTGAGGTGTTTAAGGTCACGTTCGCTCCCTGACCTCGCTTATTTTCGCCAGCCCCACCTGTGGGGAGATTAACCTTGTCGCAACACCATACTGTTCCCATCCTGTGTGTGCGTGCCTGCGTGCATGTGTTTACGTGTACATGTGTGTGTGTTAGTTGGACCTCCATTTCCTCAAACCACTGGAGGCATTTACAGTAGGCTAGGCCCTGTGTGTGCGCCAGTGAGCTGACTTCAAGGCCCACACATAATCCCATTGATTGTACAGAGGCTGTTACAGATTCTCTAGTCTCGCTGGCCAGCCTCCCCTCCCTTCCGTGAGAGGAGTCTGGCAGCACGGAAACAGGCTGGGGGCATAAGCCCTCCCCTGCTCTACAGCTGCTCTCCCATTGGAACCGTCAATTTCGGACCTCCGCTCCCCGCTTATGAAGCTCTGTCATTGGCTCCGACCATGTCAATCAGAGCGGCTTCCGCTCCCTCCTCCCTGTGTGTCGCTGTAAATAGTCCCCTGCCGCCGCAGTGAAAACAACAATGCTAACTAACTAGCTGGCAAGCTAATGGTACATGCTGAAAATAGCAAGTTGGATTGTTGGAAACTAATTTCCAAGGGCACTGCCGCTAAGCGCCGCCCATCGCAATTCCGCAATGGAGACCTGCGCCGCCAGACTCGTCTCCCGGAAGGGAGGGGAGGCTGGCCAGCGAGACTACAGATTCTCTGAATATTGTTATTGATTAGGCTACTCACTGATTACTGACTATTGGTTACTGATTATTGAACATTGACACCTTACATAGCCTACAGTCTTACACATGGTTATAAGTGATTGCCCCACTATGATTCCAGATACACGCACGTGAATGTTACATGCTACATGTGAGTGTTCACTCTCTAGCTATGCTGCACCCCCTGCGCTGGATGTGTGCATGTTGCCACACACATCATTACCCTGCAGGCCATTATGTGTGTGCATGTGTCTGTGTGCCTATGCTGTGTGTGTGTGTGTGTGTGTGTGTGTGTGTGTGTGTGTGTGTGTGTGTGTTTATCCACCAGACACACTTAGAACACATTGATTACAATTTATAATCTATCGAACACATAAACAAAACCTGATCACTTATACTTAACTGATTATAAACCTTATGATCACTGAATTATATTATCATAATGCAATAGCTTCTAACTTCCTATTTTCTTCCTGCTCCGATGCTATTCAGATGCTGCTTCCTGAGCAGCATCAAGCCGTGGTGTCCTGGATGACATCACTCGTCCCCTGAATGTGCTCGTTGGCTTGCAGGATATGTGATCCCAAGTCACTGTGGGGTTCGAGGGGATGTGGGCGAAGCGTACTCATTTCAACACATGTTGAGAACCTTTCAAATCGCTGAGAGCCCAGGTTTGTGTTGGTACATGCTGTGATGTGAGATCGAACTTCTACGTCCAAAGACCTTTGCTATCTGGGTAATTGTTCTTCCTTAAATCAACTTTAAAGCTTGAAATACCTTACCAGTCAATAACGCAATAGAACAGGTTGGTCATGTTTACCAGAAAATGTACCAGATCTGTTCATTGCTATTCTTAAAAAAAGAAAGAAAAAGAAAACATTGAATCTTTTGGCAACCTAAACACACAGGTGAGTCCAAGTAAACACGCAGATGCCATTGTTTTTGTGCAGTACCACTTCCTTGAGACATCACTCTTGTCACTTTTGCATAACTTAAACCGCCAGCAAGAACACTTCCTTCATGATCTTAGGCTGCAGGCCAACTGATACTTTGGAGTTTGCACGAGAGAATCCAGGTTACATTTGTCCCTCTTGGCAAGAGAGAGCAGTTCATAATTAAGGTCAAATGAATATTATAAAGAAATATGGGGCTTACCATGATGTTAAATTTAAAAGGTTAGAGACAGAGCAAGAGATGTTATTCTGGCACCTGAGCGTGTAGCGAGGCACACATCACTAGCTAAACACTATGACTTGACTGAAGTAGCACTATGTAGATTCAATGATGAAGGAGCATAAAGCGGTTATCAACGTGCACTTGTACGTCCGTTTATTGAAGACATAGCACTTCCTTGTGGTCAAGTTAGTGTAAAAAGACAAAGCTTCTCCAAGGACAACACAGGCAGAAGGAGCGAGATCCAAAGAGGTCTTGACTCATGCTGTTATTTAGCAGGTTCTGAGGAAGGCATGGCTGCTCTTAACATGTCACTAACAGACCATGTGACTTAAAACAACCAATGAGCATGCAAACTTCTAAAATAGGTGACATTCATCTAGAAGGTGCTATAGAAACTCTTAAACAGAATGAATGCATGTAGCATTACACTCCCCGCCTGGGATTGAATACAATACCACTATTAAAGACTAAACACCTGTAGGATAAGTAAGAGTCCATGTAGGTTCAAGGTTCAAGGTTTTTCTTTATTTGTCTCCCTTGGGAGAAATTTGTCTTGGAGACAGGGCCACAGCTGCATACATAGAAACATTTGACAGAAAACACCAAAACCAAAAACATTGCATAATACATAATACATCATTGCACATACCCCCGTGATAAAGTGTCTCTAGTCATTTCTAGTTGTCATTAATCATTTTGATTGACAGAGGAACAAATGAGTGTTTATATCTATTATATTTGCACCGCGGTATCCTATATCTCCTGCCAGATTGCAGTAGTTCGTACTCAGGGTTCAGTACATGCGAGGGGTCGGATAAGATATTCCGAGCTTGTCTTATCACTGATTGCTCAAAAATGGCTTGGGGGGTGATCGGGGGGGTGGACATCCCCATGATCTTCCCAGCCATTTGTGCAAGCCTAGCAATTTGAGATTTGTATTTAACAGTCAGGTTGCCAAACCAGCTGGAAATACCATATCTCAGGATGGATTCTATACTAGCCCTGTAGAAAATCAACATAATATTCACACTGACTCCAAAAAGCCTGAGTCTTCGAAGAAAGTGTAGACGCTGATGTATCTTTGCGCAGAAAGTTGTAACATGCGTGTGCCAGCTCAAATCCCGATCAATCTGCACTCCTAGATATTTATAGGAGGAGACCTGTTTGATGTTATGGTTGTGAACCTTGATCATAGTGTGGTCTCCTATATATTGACCTGGGGTCTACGATGACCTCCTCTGTTTTGTTTACATTTATTTTTAAATGATGCTGATCGCACCATTCTATGAACCTGTCCACTCCAGATGTAGAAGTAAGATGTTTCACTGGAGAAGATCTAGTCTTCTCTGTGAGTCTCTGCAGGTGGGACAGTGCTGCTTCAGGCCTGGAGCAGGTCAGGCGCTCAGGAGGTTTTCTGCTACCTTTCTTTTTCACTATTATTTCCTGTTAGACTGTAGCCTACCTTGGGCCATCACAAGTGGATAACGAGCAGCGACCCCCCACGGACACAAAAGCCCCTTTTTGGGACGTTTCTGGTGAAATTATGTAAATGCAAATATCAAGGTACTACAATACCATTGCATAAATGGTCATACAAGTTGTTGAATAACTTAACTAAAGGCCGTAGTGACTTGGAACCAAGCTTCACAGATATCGTTTCACCAATATAAAGTAGGCCCTAGTTTATATTGGTGAAGCTTTTTCTTTCCAGCGCCCAGGGACCAACTTCGGATGTTGTCGTCACTGGTCGGATGATGATCTTCTGCATGTTTTTAGTGGGGGGTTATGTACGAAGGAACCCCCTGGGGAGCACGGGGAGAACATGCAAACTCCACACAGAAAGGCCCTTCCGACGAGATAACCCACCTGGGCAGTAGGCACTGAAGATATGGGGGGGACACAACTCCAGCGCCCACAGCGTCCCAGGCGAGAATCGAACTCAGGACCTTCGCTACCGACTGCGCCACCGTGCCCCAATTTATATGTATATGCATGTCGTGTTAAAGTTGTGTGAACTGTCGCAGTTTTTAAATGTAAACAGTCATCCATATAACAACATTATTTATTTATGCATTAATTAATTAATTAATTAATTAATTTATGTAGGCCTATTTATTTATTTATTTATGCAAGTATTTACGTTTTGTTCTCTCAGATGCTGTTATATGCTGATTAATGTTGAGTGCACTAAAACAATTTATTTTTCATTTGTTGTTTTTTACAAAGTTTAGTTTTTGATTAGGCTACCTGGGGACATTGTTGATAAAAAAAAATAACAAGTGCAATTTTATGTAGCCTATCATTTGTTATTATTAAATTGTTGTAATTTATTTTATCAGATGCAAAAAAACATGATATTGGCATTATTTATCTGCCATCGGCCGCCCTGCTCTTTAAAGATTAAACACATGTAGGATAAAAGTCCATGCCAGACTATCAGGTGTGTGGACTTTGAAACATTGATGCCAGCCTTTACATTCTGTGTTCTGCTTTGTAGTCTTGGCTTCGGTGGGCTCTGGCTCTGATGAGAGACTGCCATGTTTAGAACCTTTCAAATAACTGAGAGCCCAAGTTTGTGATAGTACATGCTGTGATGTGAGATCGAACTTCTACATCCAAAGACTTTGCTATCTGGGTACTGATGTTGTGTAATTGTTCTTCCTCTTTAAATTAACTTTAAACTTGAAATACAAGTCAATAACTCTCAGAACAGCTGGGTCATGTTTACCAGGAAATGTATTCTTAAAAAAAAATTGTTTGGCAACCCAGGGGTAGCGGAACGCATCTGAACTTGGAGGGGCCGGGGGCGTGGCGGGGGGCGTGTCAGGCCAGTCACTAGAGGTCACAGACACTCTAAGCTAGTGGTGTATTTACATGAACAAAGCCAGGTAATCCTCTTATTTGCCTGTAGTAGGCAGTAGAGGGAAATTAAATGGGGCAGGGTGCATGCATATTTTGGTCATGGGTTTCATGTGATGTCTGTATTGAAACATCTAAAAGTACAAATCTTATCAAATGACACATCACAACTTTTATAGCCAAGACTGCATAGCAGTGTGTATTTCTAAGCACCTGTTAAAAAGCAAAGTCCCGTAAAAACAGTAAGAGGAAAGCAATGAACAAATAAATTATGTCATGGGCTCAAACAATTGATTAATCGGACAGTCGGTTCATCATTAAAAGAAAGGATCACCGAAAGTGCCACCACACACTCTATAAATGTCACTGCATTCACAGCAGGGGTCATACACTGTATTGGCTATATAAAGAAAGCTATCATATTGAAAAATGACACTTTGCAAAAATGAAAATAGGAAGAAAAAAAAGTATTTACACACTACTGAAGTACACAAAAAAACTAAATGTGTGTGACATGTAATTCGGTAACCCTTTATTTTACAGGTACCCTAGTTACATATGAACTATTTGTAATTACACATGAACACCAAATGTAATTACACAGTAATTACCAATAGTTCTAAATTACATTCATATGTAGTTACATTGTAACATACCTGTAAAATGGAGTTAGTCTGTTCAACTGTAGTTCATATGTAGTTACATTGTAACAGACCTGTAAAATGGAGTGAGTCTGTTCAACTGTAGTTCATATGTAGTTACATTGTAACAGACCTGTAAAATGGAGTGAGTCTGTTCAACTGTAGTTCATATGTAGTTACATTGTAACAGACCTGTAAAGTGGAGTGAGACTGTTCAACTGTAGTTCATATGTAGTTACATGCTATCGGACCTGTAAAGTGGAGTGAGTCTATTCAACTGTAGTTCGTATGTAGTTACATGGTACCGGACCTGTAAAGTGGAGTGAGTCTTTTCAACTGTAGGTCATATGTAGTTACATGGTACCGGACCTGTAAAGACGCTCTGGCCTGGGACAGAGATTGCTATAACCCAGTGGTGGATTCGAACCACTGAACTTCTGATTGCAAAGCAGGCGGCTTTAACCACTCAGCCACGAGGGCTTTCCAAATTTCATGGTGAAGTTTAAGAGGATAACTGTATGTCAGTCAGATGTAGTTGCTGTCACTTCATAGCTTTGTTATTATACACAGAAACTTGGGGGAAAATATTGATACTTTATTTAGTTGTAGGTATGATTTTGTCCAGAATTCCCATACAAAAATTCTAATAAAAGTATTGTAGGTATAGAGGTAACAGTGAAACTATAATCAAAATAGCCATTCTTCTACATTCTAATTGTTAGCTTATTGTAAATGAGTCATTTCCCCATCAATTTCCCAATTTCTCAATTTGTTGGGGACCCAGTCGAAGCCCCTCAAAGACCCCTTTGGTCACCAGACCCCCGGATCATCTCTCCCCAAAGTCTATACCCCCCCCCCCCCCCCCCCAGTCTATAAATCCCCTAATCCGCATAAGGGGGGAACTCCCCCCCTATTTTTATTTTTTTCACATTAATCAATATTGCCTGTCTTTCAAGCTACAACTAACAAAGTATCAACATTTTCCCCCAAGTCTATGCTTATAATAACAAAGCTAGGAAGTGACAACTACATCTGACTGACATACAGTTATCTGCCCAAACTCCACTAAAAGTTGGAAAGCCCTCGTGGCTGAGTGGTTAAAGCCGCCTGCTTTGCAATCTGAAGTTCAGTGGTTCGAATCCACCACTGGCTTTTAGCAATCTCTGTCCCAGGCCAGAGCTTCTTTACAGGTCCGGTGGCATGTAACTACATATGAACTACAGTTGAATAGACTCACTCCACTTTACAGGTCCGTTACCATGTAACTACATATGAACTACAGTTGAATAGACTCACTCCACTTTACAGGTCTGTTACCATGTAACTACATATGAACTACAGTTGAATAGACTCACTCCACTTTACAGGTCTGTTACCATGTAACTACATATGAACTACAGTTGAATAGACTCACTCCACTTTACAGGTATGTTACCATGTAACTACATATGAACTACAGTTGAATAGACTCACTCCACTTTACAGGTCCGGTACCATGTAACTACATATGAACTACAGTTGAATAGACTCACTCCACTTTACAGGTCTGTTACAATGTAACTACATATGAACTACAGCTGAATAGACTCACTCCACTATACAGGTCTGTTACCATGTAACTACATATGAACTACAGTTGGAACAGACTCACTCCATTTTACAGGTCCATTACAATGTAACTACATATGAACTACAGTTGAACAGATTCACTCCATTTTACAGGTCTGTTACAATGTAACTACATATGAACTACAGTTGAACAGACTCACTCCATTTTACAGGTCTGTTACAATGTAACTACATATGAACATCACCAATTACTATTGGTAATTACTGTGTAATTACATTTTTGTTGTTTATGTGTAATTACAAATAGTTCATATGTAACTCGGGTACCTGTAAAATAAAGGGTTACCTGTAATTCTTCTCTTTGATCCACTGTGTGATATCTGGGATTTCCTTAGATCTAAGCTGCATCAGTTTATACAGGTTGCCCCACTCAAGGCCGTCTATGGCAATACCATGGCCCATCAGAAAATGGAGAGAAGTCAGCTGTGTAATTAAAGCGCTTTTCTACTGACTCCCTGGTTAGCTTGTAGCTGGGTGTCCAGCTGTGTTGCCACGCTAGGTTGTTGTGACACAAACGATTGAAAATGAGCCCCACACTCTCTGTGATGTTTGCTGCTTGTATGCTCCTTAAATGTCGGTTTGGCATTTTTCCAATTTTGAAAGCCATTAATGGCGAAAACAGTTTCATTTTTACTTTTTTTTTTACTAAATCCCAAACCTTCGATGGCGCAACAACGACACTGCGTGCAGTAAAGTTTCTTCCTTGTCTCACACAATGTCAGCCAGTTAAAGTCCTTAAACCACTGATACTGGACTGATCTTCCTCGTTGTTGCAGCCCAGTCCCCTGCATCCATTTAGTTTCCCTCAGCACAGCAGGGTCGTCTGGCTGATGAGGCTTTGTGACATCCCTGCAGCACTCACTTGAACAGCCCGGGCCCGACGAGTGCGAGTCCGACTCGGTGCGGCTTGGAGCGGGCAGGCAGGCGAGAGCAGGCGGTGGCGTAGCCGCAGCGGGTGGCTGTCCTCCTGGCTCGATAGCAGCCGAAATCCCAGCTGTAGCGGAGGACCGAGGCGTACACGGCGAATCATGATCATCTTGTATCCGTTTAGCCGCTGGTGTAAAAAAATTAAATATCTTGCTCTGCTCGCTCTGTCGTTTCATTGTTGTTACGAGTCGGGCAGTCGGCATGTAACTAAGTAATACTTGTTTCAGTCTAAACTCAGGTGGGCGCCCGCATCAGCTGAGCTATCATTGGGAGCATTGCCAATGAGGGGCAATGCTCCTCATTGTAGTCTTGGCCTTGATGGTCTCAGCGATGTGGATCAGAGTGACTATGGCTCTGATGAGAGACTGCCATGTTGAGAACCTTTCAAATCACTGAGAGCCCAGGTTTGTGATGATACATTCTAGATTCAAGATTCAAGATTTTTATTGTCACTCCGTAGTACAAGTATCACGTGTGAAATTCTTGTGCTGTAGACTCCGTTTACAACACAAAATAACAGGGCATATAGGTGCAGGAAAACAAGAGAAACAACAAGCAATAAGGCAGTAAAGTGATAAGACGACAGTGACATATTCACTGCACATACTGTAGGTGCAAATGGCATGGACATACTTTAAACATATTTAAACATAATTAACATTCTGTTTGCACAGGTGCAAATAGCATATACTTTTCTCACATGCTGTGATGTGAGATCGAACTTCTACATCCAAAGACTTTTGCTATGTGGGTACTCTGGGTACTGATGTTGTGTGTTTAAATGAACTTTAAACTTGAAATACCTTACGAGTCAATAACGCTCAATAGAACAGCTTGGTCATGTTTACCAGGAAATGTACCAGATCTGTTCATTACTATCCTTAAAAAACAAACGAAAACATTGAATCTTTTGGCAACCTAAACACACAGGTGAGTCCAAATAAACACACAGATGCCATTGTTTTTGTGCAGTACCACTTCCTTGAGACATCACTCTTGTCACTTTTGCATAACTTAAACTGCCAGCAAAACCAATTCTCTCAGGATTTCAGACTGCAGGCCAACTGATACTTTGGAGTTTCCACGGAAGGATTCAGGTTACATTCTTCCCCCTTGTCCACCTCTGAGAGCAGTTCATAATTAAGGTCAAATGAATATTACAAAGAAATATAAGCATTTGATTGGTGCAGAACATTGTAACAATTTGAGACCGGACCCAGTAGGAATAAGAACTTGTCTTGTACAGTACCACCTAACTCAAACCGAATACTTGGGCCTTACCAAAATGTTAAATTTAAAAGGTTAGAGCAAGAGATGTTATTCTGGCACCTGAGCACGTAGCGAGGCACACATCACCAGATAGCTGAACACTCTTGACTGAAGTAGCACTATGTAGATTCAATGATGAAGGAGCATAAAGCGGTTATCAACGTGCACTTGTACGTCCATTTATTGAAGACATAGCACTTCCTTGTGGTCAAGTTGTCATAGTGTAAAAAGACAAAGCTTCTCCAAGGATCATACAGGCAGATGGAGCAAGATCCAAAGAGGTCTTGACTCATGCTGTTATTTAGCAGGTTCTGAGGAAGGCACGTGACATTCATCTGGTGCTAGAACCTCTTAAACAGAATGAATACATGTAACATTTCATCACCTGTAGGATAAGTAAGAGTCCATGTAACCCTAGGGGGACACAGGGGCGCCGGAAGCAGGGGGACATAGGGACAATTTGTCCCCATGTCCCCGCACAGATTTTATCATGTTAAACGCACTGCATTTTTATAGTGCTTTTCTCGTCTACCGACCACTCAAAGAACTTTACAACACGTGCCAACATTCACACATGGCTGCAAGCCATCAGCATGAAAATTCATAAGAAACCGCAACATATTTGGTTGACAGGGGTTGTGAGATCATTTTCCACGCCCTGTGTTGGCTGTGTATAAAAAGCAAAGAGCGGAACCTCTGCAGCATCCAGCATCAGTCATCTGACAGGTGAGTTTCAAACACTCTGATACTCAGGTGTCCATTTATTGACTTGTTACTTAACTTTGACTGAACAGCTGCTGCTGATACAATGCTCTGATTTTTACTGTATTCCAGATTTGAAGTTCGACAGGAGAGAGACTTCATCATGACTCCAGTTCTCCCCATCCTCCTTCTGTCATTGATGAGCAGGACAGTCTTCTCCTCTCCTCCGGTAAGCTTGACCCTCTGACCACTCAGCCTGCTCACCAGAATAAAACGTTGACATTGTACATTTCTGCAATCCACGGATACATAGACTGTCAACGTTTGTGAACCAAAAATATCATGTTTCTAGATACATGTATATCAACGTTATAATATAACCAAGGGGTTTTCCATCAAGCCGGCTATAAATGAAAAGCCTGGCTCATTTCGATAAGCCTTGTTCATTTAAGTGAGCATTCCGTTCCATCTACCTCTGCTTATCTGAAATTCTCAATCCCAGCTCAGCTCAGAACTAGCATGGCTTCTCTCCATAAGCCTGGCTCATTTTCTGTTCCATCATCCTGGCTTATTCATGTATCCCTTACCATGGTTACTGAGTGGGGATTCCCCACTCAGTAACCATGGTAACGTATGCCGAACTAGCCGCTCTGGACCAGACTAACTGTCAGGCTTAGTTTAGGTTTGTGTCAAAGAATGTCCGACGGGCAGAAACAGACAGTTCTGTCAGTTGTACTCCTCATATCATGTAATAAAATAAAATTAAATTAAACTAATGAAAATAATGTCTCACTGTCTCCAAAATCAATCAATCTCACATTCACTCCCATTTATTTTAATTTAATCCATTAAAAGATCAAATAGAAATACATTTTTGTTTATTTAAACCCAATTCAAAGTAAGTTAAAATAAGTTAATTCAAAGTAAGTTAAAAGGCTCTGAATGCCATGTTTTAGACACGTAAAAGGTAAATGGTAAATGGCCTGCATTTATCCAACGCGCTTTACAGTCAGTAGGTACATTCACCCATTCACACACCGATGGCAGCAGGTTACCACGCAGGGTGCTGGCACACCAACGGGAGCAATTTGGGGTTCAGTATCTTGCCCAATGACACTTCGACATGCAGTCTGAAGGAGGCGGGGATCGAACCGCCGACCTCTTTTATCCAAAGCGATTAGTGGACGACCCGCTCTACCTCCTGAGCTACACCCGACCCATCAAAGGCCTATGCTTTGTTTAAAATTCACATTGAGATTATATCCTGGTTTGCAGAGTGCAGACATGTCAAATGTCAATGTTTCATTCTGGTGAGTGAGTTGCATCACAGGTTCACTCGGTTTTCAGATGTCATCATCACACATGATGTCATCACACATGTGTATCTGCTGCACTGCAGCTGTCATATCTGATGTCATCACACATGTCCATCTGCTGCACTGCAGCTGTCATATCTGATGTCATGACTAAACAAATGCTTTCAATGCTTTGTGCTGCAGAATGCAACTAGTGATGATGATCCAGGTGAGTTGAACAAACAGATATCAGAGATTTTTCATTTTCCTGTTTGTCCAGTCAATCTGTGTACCGACCCAGAACAAATTGCAATTAGTAATCATTCAAGGTTTTATGTGATTCCTAGTTTCTACAAATGTTACTCTATTCCTTTTCAGAAGTCTTAGCTGACATAGACAATGAGGCCATTTACACCTGGCATTAACATGCATTTTCTGCCATCAGATTGCAATCAGATTGTGCTTGACCACATTAGCCTGATTTAATTTACACTTGGCGTGAACATGCGTTTTGGGTGATGAGATTGCAATCTGATGGCAATTTGATCACACAAAATGGGGCATACAGTTGCTGTATCCAGATTGAGAGGACACATTGCATATACACTTGTGTTCAATGTGTACACAATGCATCCAAGTGGATCATCAAGTGGTCAAGCACAATCTGATTGCAATCTGATGGCAGAAAATGCATGTTAATGCCAGGTGTAAATGGCCTCTTAAATTGCACAGTTGATTGTTGACTGTTGACAAAATGTGCTATTGTAAGTCACTTTGGATGAAGGTGTCAGCTTAATGATGTAATGCAACGTAATATATGTGCACTTTGGGGGGTACCCTTACCCCTGGTTCGAGTTATAGCCAGAGAGCTATAGGGTCCCCCTACATTTATTTCCTCAAATTGTGGCTGTTTGAAGCCAGATTTAGAGGAATATCTCATTTTAAATTAACATTAGGTTTAGACTGTTGTGTGATGATGTCATTATTCATCGCAGTGCAGAGTAAAATTCCTTTTGGATATGCCAGGCAAGGACATCAAATTCTGGTGCTAAAATTGGGTATTAGCAGATAATTCAGTGAGGCAATCAACTATAACTCACTGAGAAACTTTTATCACATCGCAAAGAGGGAAATGAATTGAGAAAACTTGTTGGACAATGCACATAGGCTATTAGTGGAGGTTATTAATGTAGTGCATGTAGGGAGGATGAGCCGCCCTTATTTTTTAGAAGAGATGAGAGATTATGAAGAAATTAGAGATTATAAAATTTTAATCAAATGTGTTTTTTCTTAATAAAATGCATGGTCTTCATGTGCTTCGACAGTGACACCTGTAGGGCACTGATGGAGCGGCATGCAGACATAGTCTGTGCCCCACTGGTACTGTCCCCCCGCTGTCTGTCGTGCCCTCAGGGGTACACTAGAATAACATTACCCCTGAGGGCGTTTCATTTCCTTGGTCATTTATCTCATGCTAATCTATGATTGGTTGAAAAACAAATGCAATTCACAGGGAACAGTGAAGCCTCAACAGTCCTCACCAATCACTACCAATCAATTAATTTATTCAACCGTATTGGTTGTTGATTGGATAGATCGGTAAGATTGACATTGTATTGTCCAATGATGAATGAGTCTCTCAACACTGAATCCAGCTCACTAATAGGAAGTGATGACATCAAAATTCCACTTTGCTGTGATGACCTGACAGTAATCTATAGATTTACACGACAGTAGCAGCATATTATATTTTCCCCTTCTTCTTTTTATTTATTTTTTATCAAGCAGTAAGTTAGCTCACAAGCCAGACAGTCGTTGCATTGTATTACGCGAGCCAACACGAGTTTAGAGCCGGCGGCCGCGGTACGCGCGGAGGCTGAAATCTCCGCAAACACTGGGATATATGCAACGTCTCGGCTGCATGCGGTTACACTGTCTTTACGACAGCTAATGTCACCAGTACAGTAGTGGAGTGGTTTTGATTTATTTATTCATCAAACCTTTTACTGACAAACTAACTGTAAATAGCTTACTTTTTTTTTTAGGTGCATTGCATTGCTCAGCCAGAAATTATTCCCAGATCAACTCTGTTTCTCTTGGGCCTAAAATGCACCAGATGACAGCTGTTTAATCCATTTCATTTGTTTGTTTAAATAATCCAGATTGTTTAATCAACCTGCATTGAAAATGTACAACAATTCACCAGCTTCTCACAACAGTTGTAGCCTGTTTTCAAAGTGGGGTCCCCAGCAAAAAGGGGGGATAATCTATTTTCACTATATTTCCGTCCATAAGTAACACAATCTAAACTAGTGTAGAAGTGAGTAACTAAGCTAACAATAACCATAACAGCACAAATAATTGACGGTTGTCTGTGATGTTCACCTTTATGAATTATTAAGCACATCATCTCATGATTTATGTCATTTGCATGTAACCTATTGTTTTTGTTCTCTCAATTTCCATTGGAAAAACGATTGGAAATTCACAAATGCATGTATCAAACTGTTGTCATGTATCAAACTGTCAAACTGTTGTCATGTATCAAACTGTTGTCATGTATCAAACTGTTGTCATGTATCAAACTGTTCTTGCACTTTTCACAGAAACACTGGTCCTCAGCTGTGATGAATGTCACGACCAGGCTAGCTGTGGGACTGTGGAGCACACGTCCAGTGGCCGGGATTTGTCTTGTGTCTGTAAGAACGGCTTCGAAGGCGACGGTCTCGCCTGTTACCAGAGGTGGGACCAAGTCATTGTTTTGTCTCAGGTCTTTGCACTCAAGCCCAAGTCAAGTCTCCAGTCCTACATTTTGAGATTTGAGTCCTAAACAAGTCATCCCTGTCTTTAATTTTCAATTCTGCACGCTTTATTGCAACTCTTTTTTATTTGACCACCACATAGTTTTTTGTATGCAAACTAAATGATCATCTGGCATCTTTGGTGGCGCTCAGTAACGTAACATTAATTCTTCATGGTTCTCTCCTGCGACTTGATTGGATACTGTTAGATTTGTTGAAACAAATTGGATCTGGGGACTGAAGTGTTGACGTGCTGGGAATGAATAGAATGTTAGTTGATTCAGGAAATGAATTGATTTGTGGCACACTTTTTAAATAATATTATTTTTGTTGTCTCAAGTTCAAATCATGTGACGAGTTCACACCTCTGCCTGTTACAGTGCAAAGCTCTGCCGTGACTCCGCCTCCTGCTGCGGCCGTGGTTACAGCTGGTCTCCAGAGAGCGGCTGTGTGGACGTAGATGAATGCTCGCTCCCTGCTCCACCCTGCAGCCCCCCCCACCTCTGTCACAACACGCCTGGCTCCTTCCAATGCCTGCTGCCTCCCTCCAAAGTCAGATCCACCAGATCGATTCAGTTCTCCTGCGAGGGCAGGTCTTGTCCATTAGGCACAGACTGCATCAATGTCAATGGGGCCCTCCGCTGTGTAGACCCGTGTGACCACTACAGTGTACTGAATGACGCCTGGCGTGCAACAGATTACAGAGTTAGTGACTTACATTGTGACAGAGACGTTAACTGGCAAGGCTGGTATCGCCTGTACCTGGGGCAAAGCAGTGCTCGTATACCAGAGAGCTGTGTGCCTATATTCAGGTGTGGAACCCACGGTCCTCTATCGATAACAGAGCCTCATCCCACACTTTCAGATGAGATTGTACAACGCAGCGTCTGCGGCCACTGGAACAACGACTGCTGCCTTTTTTCCGAATCTCCTATCCATGTCAAATACTGTTCTGGACACTACTATGTCTACAAGCTTGTGACGGTCAATTGCAATCTTGCTTACTGTGCAGGTATCAACCCAATGCAAATATTTACCTAATCATTTTAAATTTTTAATGTTACAAGAAAATGCATCATATCTATTCGATATCCAAAACCACTGTATAAATTGTTCTCACTCTGAACTGTATGAACACTTGTCAACTGTGACACATTAATTGTTGCACTGCTTGTTTTTCATTTTGAATAGAAGTGGATCCTCTCGCCCCACCTCCAACTCCCTCACCTCCAACAACAACAACAACAACGCTGCCAACGACTTCACGACCACCGGCCACTCCCAGCAGCACGGCAGCAGCAGCAGACAACAGCACAGCGGCGGAGGGGCAGGTCCGCCTGGCTGATGGGGGGAACAGCTCGTGCTCTGGCAGAGTGGAGGTCTTCCACCAGGGACAGTGGGGGACGGTGTGTGATGGTGACTGGGACCAGCTTGATGGCCAGGTGGTGTGTAGACAGCTGGGCTGTGGCAGGATCCTGGCAGCTCCACAGAGAGCACGTTTTGGACAAGGCACAGGGCCCGTCTGGCTCGGTGATGTCAGGTGCTCAGGTGGAGAATCAAAGCTCACGGAGTGCAGCCACCAACGGTTTGGATCCCACAACTGCAGTCACCAAGAGGATGCTGGTGTTGTCTGTGAAGGTAAATACAAGCTGCACAAATTACTGTTGTCTCCCGACAGGAGGCCCAACCTAGCTTGCCTCAACAGGTTTCAAAAGATAGGCTAGTGGTGAATAGACTCGTCCTGCTGCTTTCTACGCCCTAATGTTTCCCCTGACGCTTTTAGTTATATTCTATAAGTGACCTACAATAAAAGACAACATAAAAAGCCCCATTAGTTAATGACAGCTCTATTTTCAAATGAGTGCAAGTTGATGTGGTTGCAGGAAATTAGTTATGGGGATGAAGAGGTCTCTGAGAGAGCGATCTTTCCCCGGGAGGAAGAATAGCTCTTGTCTTCTCAAGATGTGGGCAGACATCCAGGCACTGATGTCTTTGAGACGTGTGGAGATGCAGGAACAAGACCAGAGGACAGAGAAGAATTGATAAGGGTAGTGAGGAAGATGTTGGTGGAGATGGTTTGGAGAAGGGAGGAAGGGATAAGATCAAGGGGGCAAGAGGTGGCTCGGTTAGACCTGACACGTTTAAGGACATCTTCAGGGGAGAGGGGAGAGAAGGAAGCAAGCCCAGGGACAGGGGGCAGAGAAGCAGGTTTGGAGTAAGAAATAGTGTTGTTAGTGGCTGGATGATGGAAGGAAGAGCTGATTTCATCCACCTTCTTAGCAAAGTAGGTGACGAAATGATCAGCTGAGAAGGAAGGGGGGGTTGAGAAGGGAGGAGAAGGTGTAAAACAGTTTACTGAGTTGGAGGCAGAAGACTGGATTTCAGAGATGAAGTAGGAAGTCTTTGCTGTCGACACAGCAGATGTGAAGTTGGAGAGGAGGAGGTGGTCAGAGATTCAGACAGCGAGCAGGAGGAGAGGATCAAGCAGGTTTAGTTTTGAAGGAAGAGAAAAAGTTGAGCTCTAACCAACTGCAACCAGATTCCAACCAAAAAGTGCTCCACTGACCAAGAGAGCAGATAGCTCCTTGCAGACAAAATGTACACAAAATAAATACTGTAAGTCAGTGTTTAAGGATCTGCTGTCACTTTGGTCTGACTTTGGTCTCACTTATCATATTTTCCTGTTTCTCTCCCACTTCCCCTTTCTTTGTTGACCTCACATGTCTGTTTGTAGTGCCGCGCCCTGCACTGCAGGGTGCTCAGGTGGTGTGTGGGCGTGAGCGGCTCCAGATAGCTCTGTCTGTGGCTGAGCTGGCGTCTTCTGACCTGAACGCGCTCTCCGCTCACCTGGCAGACATCCGCTGCTCCAACGCCAGCGTGCAACACGGGAAGGCGTGGTATGGAGTGGAGCGCCGGGCGGGCGTGTGTGGAAACACTCTGACGGTGAAGATCTGACCACTACCTGCTATCTGAGTGTTTTGGAAGCCGGTTTTGTTCTGTTCTGTTCTGATCTGATCTGATCTGATCTGTTCTGTTCTGTTCTGTTCTGTTCTGTTCTGTTCTGTTCTGTTCTGTTCTGTTCTGTTCTGTGGTTGGGCAACAGTGAGCTTACAGTTACACACTAGATTAACCATATGATTTATGGCATTCCAATGTATTTTAATTGTATTGTTTATTCCTGCAGCGTTCATTATTACAACTACTAATATTGATCCTCATAGGGAAGCTTTTCACTCACTCGCCTGCAGGGAGGTCAGAGTTCAGGGTTATAAATAAATAAATAAATAAATAACTTTTGGTCTGTATAGCTAATTTCACCATTCATGACACCTGGATGGGGGGCAGTTTATACAGTCTATGGCTGCAAAAAAGTGCATTTGTATTGACTGTAATGGCAAATTGACCCTACCCTAGTATGAACCTACTCAGGTTTCTCTAAACAACACTTGGCCACCCTGCTGCTTGTGGCCGAGTCTCTAGCTGACCCGATCCTTTAGTTAACTGATCATTCAATCCACCTCTGTGTTTCAGACCAACAGCAGCCATGTGATCTACTCCAACAGTTTATTTGTCTACTCTGTAAACCTGTCCTGGGCCCTCCCTGTCAGAGTCCCCTTCTCCTGTGCCTATCCCCTGCACAGCAACACCAGCCTGGATGTGGCTGTCAGACCCTACCTGCTGTAAGAAGTCTTTTCTCATTTCTGTTCATGACTGTGACGACACACTTTAAAATACTCAGTGGTGGAAAGAGCCTACTCGAATATCCTACTACTCAAATAGAAGTACTGTACTTTGTTGATATTATGATACTGGTGTAAAAGCCTACTTAAAAGTAAAAAGTAGCTCTGCATACAAAATGTACTCAGAGGAAAGTTACATTTTAGAAAACAGAACAGTTTTAGGTCTGATCTTTCAAAATAAAGTGCACAAACAAAGTAAAACCAGATTATTACTCTGCCAAGGAGTTTATGTTTTTGGTGGCGTTTGTTTGTTAGCAGGACTGTCCATCTGCCACTAATTAAAAAAATAAATGTTTAAGTCTTGTGTTTTCTTGGCAGCCTCTCAGGTGGTGTTTCTGGCTCGGGTACCAAAGCCAGCGCCTCCATGTCTCTGTTCCGGACCTCGGGCTACACCGAGCCATACCCGCCCGGCCGGGTCTCTCTGCCCCTAGGTGACCCGCTGTACGTGGGCGTGTCCGTGGACGAAAGCGACCCCAGCTTTGTGGTCGTCCTGGAGGACTGCTATGCCACTCACTCCTCCAACCCTGACGATCCTATCAGATACTCTCTCATTCACAACAAGTATGTCTCCCTCTCAAAGCCCCATTATCTAACTTTTTTAACCTTAATATAACAGCTGTTTAATCATTTTGATGGCACAGTGACTTTGGGGTTATTTGGAGCTATTCTTTTGAGTGAATCAGGACAAGCAGAAACAGTCAAATAAGGCTGATATCTGAACCTACAAACAGGGAAGTGTAGCATTTAGATGTGGGCGCAGTTTCCCCAATTAGAAAAACTACAGAATGGGGCTTTCATTGATTTTTGGACACATATATAATTTGTCCAAAAAGGTCAAGCTCAAATGTCTAGCTTTTTGCTGCGATCATTGAGTCCAAATGGTGTTTGTCTCCAAAACCCAACACAAAGACCAACCCACATATCCGGCGGCTCCATGTGAAATGATTTACGATTCGACCTGACCATCAACAAAACCAGATCACGCCACCCTCTCACCCCACAGCAGTGTATGCTGCAGCAGAGAAAAATAGTCCCATTACTTCCCGATCAAAGTGTTAGTGATGGTGGATTGTGTCGTGTTTCTCTCAACTACCCTGTGGAGCCTACAGATGTCTTTTTTTGGAAACCTAGTGCATATGGATATGCAGACTACGTCACACATCCTGATATACACATCATATACTGCAAACAGTTTGAGAGGAAACCCGCACAAAGGAAGGAAGAACCTGCAAACTCAGTGGATAACTCACAGCCTTCTTGCTGGTATCCTGGTTAAAACAGACCTGATAACAGAATGTGAGGTGTGGGTGGGTCATTGTATCATCTGAGTACCTTTTGCGTCCGCAATGTTTGATGAGGTGCGTTTCCAAAGCTTAAAGCTATTAATTCAAGTGTTCTTGTTAGTGTAACTGTATATGAGAAAATACTATTCTTAAAGAGTAATATAGTATTTTTAATGTTTTTTCCAAAATATCACGAAATAAACATATTTTTATCAAACATTTATTATTTTCAGGAGTATATGTGTGTCCCTGTTTACATAAGATAATTCAATTAAAAATAAAAACATGTTTTTTTTTTGTAAAAAAAATATTTGTATATGTAGTTTGACTTACCACCCCGTCACACATTATTCATCTATAATGAACGCCAATAATAAGTTTACGCTCGATACAAATGTTGACAATTTCAAAGTGGAAACTGCACTCGTTTGGGAGAATGACCCATGTCACATTCTGTTTCGCATCACGTATCAGTCTGAACTTCTAGCCACACACACTGATTTTAGTGGCTAGGAGGACTAGCCTTGACAGACAACTCCTTCCACCAATCAGCGTGGGCAACTATGACGCGTTCCTAACTGGCCCGGTTCAGAGCCGTATAGATAGAAGAGTCCCGACATCTCCATTCACTCCAATGGAGCAGTTTTTTACTCTCAAGAGTTCCAGAAAGTAAGGTCCTGGATTAAGCAGCACTGTCGAGTTGCAGAAAAATACACAGTTTATGTTGTACTCTGAAAGGGTTTTCCCCCCTTGAATCAAATTGTACTATATCAGCTTTATTTTAGCATGCAAAAGTAGCGCGAGACCCATTCCTGGCTGTTCATTGGCTATTGAGTCTCGCATTTTGGTCCTCCGCTGACGCCACTCTCTCTCTAGACTAGAGGACACTAGCCCGGTTATATCATCAACTAGGACACAGTCCCTGATTGGTCTGGTTACATTGTAATTTCAGCAAGCTGATGAGGTCACATGATCAGGATGGTTTTAACGAGGGTATCTTTCTATGAGGCAACAGTACTACAAGATACTTTACAAGATACTTTAACCACTGATTGATCAAATACTTCTCATGAATGCTCCTGAACACATCATCAGTGATGTAACCTCGGATCATGTTTGTGCCCAAAGAGAATGGAAAAGTGATGATGTCTGTCTGTATGCCTGTCTGTCTGTCTGTCTGTCTGTCTGTCTGTCTGTATGCCTGTCTGTCTGTATGCCTGTCTGTCTGTCTGTCTGTCTGTCTGTCTGTCTGTCTGTATGCCTGTCTGTCTGTCTGTCTGTCTGTCTTTCTGTATGCCTGTCTGTCTGTCTGTCTGTCTGTCTGTCTGTCTGTCTGTATGCCTGTCTGTCTGTCTGTATGCCTGCCTGTCTGTCTGTCTGTCTGTCTTTCTGTATGCCTGTATGTCTGTCTGTATGCCTGTCTGTCTGTCTGTCTGTCTGTATGCCTGTCTGTCTGTCTGTCTGTCTTTCTGTATGCCTGTCTGTCTGTCTGTCTGTCTGTATGCCTGTCTGTCTGTCTGTCTTTCTGTATGCCTGTCTGTCTGTCTGTATGCCTGTCTGTCTGCCTGTCTGTCTGTCTGCAGGTGTCCCAGTGACAATCGACAAGTGAGAGTGGATGAGAGTGGCTCCTCCTCCCGTGCTCGTTTTTCTGTCCTGCTCTTCCTGTTCGATGGGGGAGAGGACCGAGACGTCTTCCTGCACTGCAGCCTCAGCATGTGTGAGCGCAACAGTGCCCCCTGCACCCCGGTGAGTCACACATCCTGGTCTCGCTTGGCCAAACTATCTCCACACTTCACTAGCGCAGTAGCGCTGGAGAGAGTCTGGCACAACCTACGCTCATTCTGGTATAGGGGGAAAAAAACACACTGCCTTGTTTACATTTCTTTAAACCAATCACAATCATCTTGGGCGAGGCTAAGCCCAGTGACGGTGTCCTTGCGAAATAGCGTTTGGGGTGACTTGTTTTGGAAGCAAATGTCTAAATCCCTGCATAAGAAAATAGCACATAAAAGAGTAGCCTGTAGCCTCCGTTGTGTTGAGAGTCCTGGCAGCAACCCATGGTGCTTGCCCAGTGGTGGAGCGGCACCGACATCCCACTTCCAAAGGGCACACGCTAACCACTACGCATGCCCGTAGCTACCATTGAGGACACCAAATAAATAAAAAATGCAACAATTTGCTTCCTCTCTGTGTGCTATAGAAGGAAGAGACATAGCTCACCACAACGTTCAAATTTTGCATTGGGACTAGAGTTTGGAGACAGTTTTATTGAAGTGAATGGGTAGCCTAAGTAACTACCCTGTAACTTACAGGGTAGTTACTTAGGCTACCCATTCACAACATAAGTGATGTTTGTGTAGATGGGCCATTGTATTTAATTGAGCAGTATTCTGCCATGTGTAGCACTGTAGACATTTACAGATAACTAGGACCAGGGTCTAGGTTCAGATGAGCAGTATTAACTAGGGATAAACCAGGAAAAACGGACCACAGACCAGGGGATAAGTTTGAACTGCCGGCTTATTTATAGAAACATTTAGTAGTAGACATACATATAGATTGGTACCACAAACACATTTAACAGACACAGGAATTAGAATGAAATCCCCTTGAAACCAAAAGCCAAAGTAAAAGATATGCAAATGTCCCTTCTTATCTCAGTTTAGTTTGATTTAAACCTATTTGAGTTTAAGAGATAATTTCCACTTATCCTTTAAGTTGTTATTTAGTTCCCTTTGAACGGTTATTTTCCCTTTGAGGTATAACTCAATTTCAAGTTCTTTTCTCAGTTAGGCCTATTTTAGTCTACTTTAGTTGTAGTTTTCAGTAATACAACCCATTGGCATTACCCATTCAACATAAAATAAATTGGAAAATAAAATACCACTGTGAATACAGTATCAAAATCAAAACTCAAAATAGTCAGATCTGTTATGATCAATAACTCAAATATCACTCTTAGGTGTGTTCTCAGTCCTAGTTAAATTCTGTACCAGTCCGATGAACTTCACTGCGTGTTGCAGCACGATACGGAATGTTTTAATCCTACCGCGATCCAGGTAGATGATGAATCAAGAATCCTTATCCTTGGAAGTGGTCTTGCAGCAGAAGACGTCCGTCCAATGCGATCTCTCCTATGGGTGGCTCGCCATCTGGTTTCCCCAGCTCAGTGTGCCAACACCAAGCAACCGATCCCCACAATAAACCTGGCCAAATCCTTCTTCAAACTCAACACTAAACAGGAATCCAGTAAGGTGACAGCAGGTGAACACGAAATCTTCCAAAAACGGGCAAAAATAAAGGTTGACAGCTCCTCAAACTTGCTTCTTTTGTCTTAATTTCTCTTCTCCAACATTCAATTTGCGACGGCTCTCTTCCTTGTCAAAGTGCATCTGACGCAAGAAAGATGCAGCTTTACTTTTCCTCTCTCTCTCTCTCTCTCTCTAGCAAGCAGCGCTATCGCCACTCTGATTGGCTGTTCACCATTTCACTAGTTAAAGGAACAGTACGCAAAGTAAATGATAAAATAACAATGTAACTAATATTGTGACTTCACATTGATTAACCTAATATTAATTTGCTTCAAAGTTAACCTTGGTTACAGTAAGTGATGTTTGTGTAGATGGACCATTGTATTTAATTGAGCAGTATTCTGCCATGTGACCTGTATGCAGAATATATATATGGGGAGACATTTATTTTTTGTATCATTGTAAAGCAACAGCACAGTAAAACGATATTAATCTAACATGATGTCTGTAGTTCTTTATAGATCTACCCTAGCATTTTACTTTAAAATGGACAACGTTTTCTAACCGGGGGGGGAAAAGCCCCCCCTGGACCCCCATGCCGCGTTAAAATGACCTCGGTATTTCTTAAACCCTGGCTACGGGCCTGCCACTAAGAGAGCTAGCTCCCTTGGCGGAGCTGGTTAACAGGCCTTTATACTAGGAGTTTAACCAAATTACTTGCTACCACTCGCATACTCGCATTCATTCGGTAACACATAAACTTGCCATTTTAAGCATGTAGGTTGCTAACTCGCAGGTTGTTGTTTTCTACATAGCGACACGTACTTTGAAAACACGCCGATACCGGGAGCAGAAGGGGAACCTGAAATGGACAATGGCAGAGTTTATACCGGCAGCCTACTGCGTTTGAGTCAGACTACACTCTAATAAATAAAATAAAATAAAATGTTGACATGTTACATTTCTGCAATCCATGGATGGAGTGTCGTGAACCTTTGTGAACCAATACGCGTCATATCAACATTTCTAGATATATCATGTAAATAACGCTATTGTAACGGTAGTCAGTGGGTTGTGCTGTGCAGTGAATAAACCTCTCAGACTCAAGGGATGGTCTAGTGACTGATG
The DNA here is from genome assembly GCF_964638095.1 of Poromitra crassiceps. NCBI lineage: Eukaryota > Metazoa > Chordata > Actinopteri > Beryciformes > Melamphaidae > Poromitra > Poromitra crassiceps. The sequence goes on from NC_139626.1 coordinate 46,699,020, forward strand.
CTAGAGCCCGTGGGTTTTAGCCTCCTTGCTAGAGCGTCCGCCTCCAATGCCGTAGGTTCCTGGTTCAATTCCCATGCTGCGGGGGGCTTCACAACGTGGGTTTCAATGGCACAGTGGAATGTCGGGGTGGTGGATATGCGTATGCCTTTTACACCGGGGGTTCGTGTCCCAGCATGTTCAAAGTCTGCATTTCAACCACAAGTCACATTTAATGTTGTTATTTAACCCAAACCCTAAGCTTAACCAAGTTGTTTAACGTGCCTAACCATAACCCAAGTTATCATTTGCGCAACATTATCAAATGATTGCTGTGATATTTTCAATTTTTAACTGACATTTTCAAATTGATGTTGGAAACACTCCTGTGGTTGGAGGACTTGTTGAAATATAATAAATATAATATTATTTGGTTCAGAAAGTTAATATTGAACATATCAGTGGTTTGCAGAATTGTAACATGCCAATGTTTTATTTTGTGGCCTAGGTTGGTTTGTGTTAACACCCCCCCCCCCCCCCCCCCCCCCTCACAGGTTTGCTCCAGAAGGGGGCGTCGCTCTGTTTCCACATCTGCACCCATCAAGCCCCTCACCATCGGACCAATCACCTGTGAGTATGAAACACAGCCTGCTATAGAGAATCACAGGAATGAGTCCGGGTTCGTCAGCAAAAAAGTGAATGGGGTTTTAGAATGGGGATTTCACTTAAATGCATCAAATAAGGTATGTGGTTAATGCATTTAAGTAAAATCCCCATTCTAAAACCCCATTCACTTTTGCACTGAAGAACCAAATGGCGGCAATTTCTGGATAAAGCCTACAAAAATACGTCATCCCTGTGGTACTCTATTGTTCAGGGTTGATGTCTCGGTATTGTCTGTAGTAACCATAACATTTCTTTCTTTCTGTCTGTCTGTCTGTCTGTCTGTCTGTCTGTCTGTCTGTCTGTCTGTCTGTCTGTCTGTCTGTCTGTCTGTCTGTCTGTCTTTCTTTCTTCTGGATCTTTAGGGGAAAAGCCACTCGAGTGAGCCAGCAGACAATCACATCCCACTTTGTATTGATATTATTTTGATCTAATTTTCTTTTGATTCATATTATAAACACTTTGCTGTACCTGTACGAGGACCACAATGGAAACAAGTCCTGGACTTTATTGTGTTTAATTCCTCAACAATTTTAATACTGGTGTATGGGTTTTATCTATTCATTGTGTATTTCTTAACATCTGTCATGAATGAATTCATTCATTTATTATAAGACGACAGAAAATGTAAAAAAAAACTGGGATGACCTGAGTAAAGACAGGCTCCAAAAAACCCAAAACAAACTAATGACAGTCATCCTTAACCTCAGTCCAAGAACGCACATTAGCGTTATAAACTTCTCATGGTCTATAAAATATTACATGACCTTTGTCCTAATTATTTTAGTAAGTACTTTCAGTCTGTTCGGGACACTCATAGCCTGAATACGAAGGCTAGTGTAGCAAACTTGAAACTACCCAATCTGAAAAGCAAAAGTTGGGAGAAGAACATTCCTATATATGGGAGGGAGGAGTGGAACAAGATCCCTAATGAAATTAATTCTGCAAATTCTCTGAATGGTTTTAGAAACCTTTTGAAAACATTCTTGCTGGGTAAGCTAGAGTAATGTGTGAGCCTGAGCCTTTCATTGAAATGGTTTTTGAACTTATGTTGGTTTATATCTCTTGTTCTTTTTACCCTTGACTGTTCTGTATTGTTTATATCAGTGGTTTTCAACTGGTCTATAGCCTCAGGACCCACATTTTTCCTTACTCATTAAGTTGCGACCCAAATTTCAGATTTTTTTATACCACTCAAATGTATTTCACAAAAAATAGTGCAGTAATGCACAATGCCTTCATGCACTGTTAAAATCATGAAATAAACAAAAAAGGTGCAACGAAATTGCAACTAGGGCTAGAAACCCAATGTCATGAAAAGGCAGACTTATCTTGAATTACAGACCTATATATTTTTTAAACAAGTTAACCTGGTCAATTAAAAAAAAAACAGAATTCTTTCTCTAAAACAGTCGAGACATAATTTTGGTTGTTAGATTTTTTCCCCCCACAGGTGTCTACGACCCCCTCAAGGTCGCGACCCACCAGTTGAGAAACCCTGGTTTATATGATGCTATGTGTTACTGTATGTCCTGTTTTTATAAGACCAGGGACCATGTTGGAAATAAGTGTTTACACTTTTACATGTCAATCCCTTGGATTTTGTTATTCTATATCCAAAATAAAAAAATAAAACCAATCAATCAAGCAATCAAATCACACCCTGTCGTGTCGTTTCTGTTACGATGTATGTATAATACTGTATATCATACTGTATATTGGATCTGTTTTAGCTCACTAGCAACTCTATTTTAGTTCTAAACCACAATCCTTTTCATCTTTGTATCTTTTGTGGGACCTTTGTGGAATCAAAAGGAATTCACTACGTGATGTTTGATTTATATAAAAAAGTGAATGAGCAAACAACATTTAACGTTTATTCTCAAATTCAGCCAGTGAGATACATTTCTGTAAAACATCAACAACAAACACACAAGGGCATATGTGGCAAATGTAATTTAGTTTTTAGATTAGTTGAGAAAGTCGATAAAACTTGAAAGTGATGTGAGAGAATTAAATACAGCAACAAAATACAATGATAAAATGTGAGATAAAAACCCATAAGTGCTTATAAAAACATCTCACGTCAAAACAAATGAAAGTAACAAAACAATATGAAACAAAACAAAGAAGCAAAAGCCATGGATTTGGATAAAAGCTAAAAGATTAAAAATTAAAGCTGCGGTGATCGTGCTCTTGAACCTCCGCGCCATCACGGTGTAATGCTGCCGCCGTGTCGTTACTGGACACCGACCGGTCGCTCTCAATTTTCATGTGTCTTGGACACTGCACAAAGAATTTAAATGTTACTTCCTGTGTCCACTATGTGGCACTATGGCAGGGGTGGCCAAACAGCCAGAGACTATAGAGTCCAAAAAATACCACACATGTATCTGGCTGTTCTCATTCACTGTTCATACTATAGGAGGCCTAACCTTTCAAGTCAGACTGCTGTTTGTACCCCAGCGTGTAAGTTAACATTTCATCCAACTGCAACCACATTTTTCCCCTTCCATTTCCAAGGTATATGATTGGTTTGCAGTGGTTGGCTCTCATACTAAAGTCAAAGTGGTATACAGTATATAAGCATGGTCTAACAGGCAGTGTGTTAAAAACACACACAATTGAAGAGCCGCATAAGAATAAGCAAAGAGCCGCATGCAGCTCGCAAATCTCGGGTTGGCCACCCCTGTGTTATATAACTATAAATATTAGCATGTAGATGTGATGTCTTCTGGCTGGGACTCTTATCAAACGTCAAGTTTGTGGGGCAGATGTGCTTGTAGAGTTCAGTTACAAACCACTTCCTGTTTCATGGCAAATAATGCATCGCTATGTGCTGTTGTAGATGAGAACTGCACCATCATCAAGGTCTTCCGGCTTTTCTGACCACATTTGAGGTGGATCTGGTCAACCTGCTAGGAGGAGTACATCAAAGTGTAAAACATGTAATTCCCTGTTGCCAGTAGGTGGCACTATGACTATAACTGAAAATTTTTTGTGGGTTTTTCTTTTGGGTTTAAACAAGTAACAATGCCATATTTTCAATCTACAGCTATAATTATATTTTATATGGCATAGAAGCAAATTACTCTGCCAGTTATGGCCCTATATTAGATAGGTTACTCACCTGGCCATGCCTGTTTTCTTTTCTTTTCTTTTACTATTTTTTCCCTCTCTTTTCTTAAAGGCACTATGTGTGATTTTTTTGTCCACTAGATGTCGCCATTTCAAACCATAACAAAACTTGTTTACCCAAACAATCTCGATCCCACCCACCAGCGCAGAGCACTTCCTGGTTCCCCCGCCTCCCTCCCTCCCTCCCTCCCAAGCAACTATTTTGCGCATAGCCTACCTACTGCAGACGTAAGTACATAAAACAAGCACGAATGCATCTCGGCTATGTATTTGGCTTGAGTAATGACAAATTGCACATGATAGTCATAAACCTTTAGGATATTGACAATAGTCCGCTTGGTAAGACTTATTTGTATAATCTGCTAACCGATCAAAATCCATGTAACGGTTACATGGATTTTGAAAAGGTTACATTGTAACCTAACCTTTTGCATAGCCTGCCCTATTGCTAAGTACAGTTAGGCAAAACGTTGTCTAAAACCAGGTTGACATAGCTAAATTAGGATGATTTCAATTCAATGTTGGGGACATCGCTAGCTAACCACAGCTGTCTGTCAACAGTGAGTAGCTTAGCCTGTGTTTTTGTTCGTCTGCTAATACCAAGACATGGCCAAAATGTATTCATAGTGCAACGCTAGTATTTTCTCATTGTTAGAGTTGTTCAAACTAATTTCAAACGCTTGAATCACTGCTGTTTTTTATAGGCAGGCAAACCAAGCTGTATGCCTGAAGCCCAGGCTAGCACCAGTGGGACAAAGAGGAGGCAGGGTCGCAGAGAGGAAGGTCGGCTGTAGGACGATAGCAGATCTTGTCGACATCCTGAAGAACCGCATAGCTGATGGAACTGGTCACGTCATTCTGGTGTAGCCCATATTTTAGTTTTGCAAATAAAGTATTTTTTCTGATAAACGAAGTTGTGAAATCAATGTACTGAGAAACATCACATACACTGTCTATTATATAAAGTAGGCTATATATATACACAGAAACACAAATACTGGTAGGCTGTAGCTAGACACACTCAGCTTTAGGGAAATCTAATGTTACAATGGAGAATAGTGGCCAAGAGACATGGATGAAGTCATATCAACTTTATTGGTGTACAGAAGATTGCAGACAGCAAACATCTAAACATCAAAGATGATAGAACATGTATTATACAGGTTTGCTATAAAAGCACAATTTCTCCATCTCAAATATCATAATGGTGGGTCCACTTGTTTTCTATCTTGTCATCTTCTGGATGACTGGATGACTGGCACCTTGAAAATCAGACAAATGGAAACGTGTTTAGTATTAATTTGAATCATCTATTTTGTAGCTGGTAGATATCAAGGCAGGGTTCCTCCACATTGTCATGAATTAGATACTTTTACCAAACCTTGATTTGTTTGGATGGTGTTACAGCTATTTTCTAATGTAACGTTGCTTAGTGAGACAGAATAGAAAAACAAACTGCTAACATTAGCGAAGCTAGCTTTTCTCCATGGCCTTTCTAAGTGTTTACACATTACTATATCGTTCTGCGTCATAGTGACAGCAACTGGACGTAATTATAACAGAAAATGCATGCGAAATTTGTAATGGGAAGTAACGTTATGTCATGCATGTGAACTTGTCACCAGAATGTCTGTGTATAAGTTATACACGAACGACAAGCTAATCAAATCCTGCAGCAGGCTACACTAGCAGTGTAAAGTCATTTGAATAGCCGTGAAAAGCAACAGTTAGCCAAGTGATTACAACATTCCCATAACAAATTCACAATATCGATAACAACTTGTACATTTCGCTATCATGCGTAACGTTACTGAAATGGGACATGCAAACGCTATAATCATTGACCTATATATAACGTTACTTACCGTGTGTGTACAGGAGAACACGCCAGCTCCGAGTCACTTTGCAGGCCAGATATAGCTGCTCGTAGGGCTCTCCATCTATGATGCCACTATGATGGCTCGGTTCTATACAGCCATCATTGAGTCTATCCTCACACACTCCATCATCACCTGGTTCCCTGCTGCAGCTGCAAAAGATCTCGCCAAGCTGCAGCGGGTGATACGCTCTGCGGAGAGGGTGATTGGCCGTCCTCTGCCCTCCCTCAAGTCCCTGCATGACTCCAGGGCTTTGAGGAGAGGGAGAAAGATCATGGCCGACCCCTCCCACCCTGGCCACGGCCTCCTCACCCTGCTCCCCTCTGGGAGACGGTTGCGGCTGCCGAAGGCTACAAAGGTCCGCCATAGACTGAGCTTTTTCCCCTCAGCCGCCAGGCTGCTAAATGCCTCTGGGTTCCCTCCCACCCCTGCCCCCTAGGCAGTGTCACCGGACATTTTTGCACTATGTTCCTTAACTCTGCACTTTATATCTATACCTCCTGCACTGTGCTATGTTTGTGTTGTTGTCTTGTTGTTATATGTGGAAAAGATTAAGGAATGTGCACACTGTCAATGTCAAAACAAATTCCTATGTGTTTTACACAATGGCAAATAAAGATATCTCAATCTGAAAATCTGAATCTGAATCTAGTGAAAGCCAGACCGGCAAGGTTGACTCTGGTCTGAGATATTTCTTTTCGGCGGCGATTTGGCTAAAGCATGAAACCGCAGACATACGCTGGATCAGGGAATGGAATGTCAGGAATGCCCGCATCAAGGATCCGCCATCTTTGTCTACAAAATTCTGTTTTGGGCTGTGGGCTGGGAGGGGCTCACTAGGTCGGCCTCTCGGGGGAGGTGTTTCTAAAGCCCTTTTCCCACATGCGTACCGGAAAATTACCTGTAAGTCAATATCGGACATTTCCCTGAATTTCCCTTCACACCTCAACGTTCGCATGTGAGAATCTAGTCGTCAAATAGCCGGTATGTTGGGGGGTGGGGTGGGGTGCGGCGGAGCGGGCGGAGGGCGGGGGAGAGTGGCCTGGGGTCTGTGCTGCAGGCCACTGAGGCCAGTCAGAAAACAACAACAAACACACATGGAGCCGGCGTCCACTCTTTTGATAATATTGCTGATGCGCTTTTTCCTCAAACGTAGACAGCGACGCAGACAAATTAAGGCGAAAATGGAAAGGGATATACGTGCGAACAGAAACAGATTCATGTTCGCCGGGGACAGATCATGACAGTGTTATGTACCTCTGCGCTGCTGCGTGAGACTAGAGCCGTCTGGAAGCGAGAGAGACCAGGAGGGAATTTATTTTGGGAAGATGCTCTGAGCAATTTTGACGACGTGGAATGGAAGCGTCCGTTCGACTACGTGCTGAGTCTGGTCCGACCCGCACGCAAGATCACCCGGTGGCGAAAACCACTGGAAGCGCGTTTGCGACTGGCAATAGTCCTTTGGTGGTACGCAACACCAGGGGAATATCGAACAATCAGCTGTGTATTTGGTGTTGGACTGTCTACTGTGTGCATTGCAACCTGGTCCGCGAAGTCACAGCCCACTGATAGCGGAAAATGACTGGACCCCTTAATCACCTGTCTGTCTATCGCGGCATACCGCTCTTCTGACTTGCTCAAAACTGGTGAAATGGCCGCGACGACGGGGTCGCGCTTATACCGGCACGGCGCCTTTCCCACATGCAGGCATTTGACCACGTTCCGGTCATTTTGCGGTACAAAGCGCATGTGGGAAAAGGGCTTATGTAAACAGGTTCGGGTAGTAGCTCTACTCTCCAAGAGGGCCATCACAACACAGGGAGGGGGCGTGGCTTAGTTGTAAACACAGAAATGAACCACTGTAAGTCATCATCATATACAAGTTAATGGTTTGGTGATATTTAATAGTGCAGAATCTTACACATAGTGCCTTTAAGGACTCAGGCATACATTACTAGTTTCAAAGTGACTTTTTTTTTTTTTCTCCTCTTCTCTCTGGCAGTCGCGCGGATGCTGTCTGGAGTGCACATCTGAATCAGCTTAGGTCATGGACCTTAATTATTTTTGTTTTGTTTTTGATATTTGCGCCTTGCCTCGGTGCTGGTGCTATGCACTGAGCCCTGTTATAGGGCTTCATCCGTTGCCTCTCAAGGACTGTACCGTATGTGTTTTATGTGTAGTGTTAATTTTGTATTTTTGTCTGTTTAATATGGTATTTGGAGTAGCTCTTACATCAACATTGTGGATTATTTTTCTATATGTCCAGCCATAGTATTAATAAACTGCGCTACGCTAGTTGGAATATTAACTCATTGAGTGCCAGCCACTTTTGGAGAACGGATGCTCCCAGTGCCAGAGTTTCAGAGCGTTTTCAGTGATTTCTCGAGGCCCACAGAATATTGTGTGATATTACTATGTAAACACTGAACACGCACAAAGAACGATGAGACTCTATTCTATCATCTGCAAAAAAAAGTTTATTGATCCCATTTTCCGTTCTTTAGTTATGAGCCGGAGAAGATAGCTTGATTCATCCAAAAACAGCATTTTTTTTCTAGAAGCTGAGATAATTGGCCTTTTGTGAAATTAAACATTTCAAGCACATCACTGACTCTGAAGCTAATCTTTTCTAATGTAGTCACACCTCAAAAATAATTTCCTTCAATAAAACAGTGAAGGCCAGGGAATTCTGTTTGGCAGAATAATATTTTTTAGCTACAACTAGCAGCGCTGGCCCCTGCGTGCGCTGCTGGTTGCAGCTTCTTGCTGGTCTTGATTTGCTGCTGGTGGGCATCGGATATTCTGGCTTGCGTTTGTCAATCCTGTCCTGCTGCCTGGGTCTGTCTGGGTGTTGCGCGCTGCAACACCCCCCCCCCCCCCCGCCCCGCCCCGCCTCGCCTCAACTGCACACTCCTCCTCCTGTCTGTGGTGGCTCTCTGCTGAGTTTGCTGTGCGCACAGTGAAGGGACATCGACATCCTGCTTTTTTACAGCGTTCCGCGTGTGTTTGTCACCGGCAACGATGCTTCCAGTTGAGAATAATAACAACTCCACGGTGTGGATGTGCGGATGTGCTGTCCGGCTCAATTGTGGGAGCAGATTGGCTGCTGCAGGCACAGCTGCAGTAACGTGCTTCAGCATATCGATGCATACGGATGCGATGCGATTTCCGTTTCCATAACGACTTCTTCTTTGTTTTTTCCTTGCCTTTCTGTTATGTGGAGAGCACTGTCGCCACCTAAGGGTTCTGTAAAATAGGTTAGACACATCCAATAGCTATAATATTTGTACATCAGAGGCAGAAGGCTTTGATCGACGCCCCACCGTCAAAAAACGCAATTGACGAACATGTCCGTCCTTGGCACTCTACGTTACTATTTGAAATGACGAACATGTCCGTCCTTGGCACTCAATGAGTTAATGGCCTTCGCCATCCTATTAAGAGAAAGAAAGTGCTGTGTCTAGGAAGTTATGTAGGGATTGGATAGGACATGTTTTTTTCAGTGCTGGACCAACTAATAGTAAAGGGGTGATTATTCTAATTAATAAGAAATTGCAATTTAAATGTTTAAAAGAAGTAACAGACACTGAGGGACGCATGGTCATTATTCTTGCAGAAATACAGGGACAAATGATACTGGCCAATATTTACGCACATAATGGGGATCACCCTGCTTTTTTTGTAGATCTGGAAACTAAAATAATCTTATTTTGGATCCTGTTTTAGACCATAGTAGTTCTCCTAGCATCAAACCACCCAAAACTGTCTTGACAGTGAAAGGTTTCTGTGAATCATTGGGATTAGTTGATGCTTGGAGGCTAATGAACCCAAGAGCAAGGGATTACACCTTTTACTCTCATGCGCATAACATGTATTCAAGAATTGATATGTTTTTGGTTTCTAAGATACTACTCCCTTCCACTTTATCCTGCTCTATAGGTCATATTCTGGTTTCTGATCATGCAGATATTTCACTTGAACTGTTACCTTAAACAATCAGACCACAGAGATGGAGATTTAATGCATCTCTGCTACAAGACTCTAGCTTTAAAGAAGCCCTCAGGAATCAAATTAAGGAGTATATAGAATGTAATGTGTCCTCGGCTCCCTCTGCTGGGGTGGCTTGGGAAGCTCTGAAGGCAGTCCTGAGAGGCTTTATTATCCAGCATGCTTCATACAAGAAGAAAATTAGCATAGCCAAAGTTACAGAATTGGAAAAAAAGGTTCAGACAGCTGAAACAATATTTAAACGGGATATGTCACCTATTCATTTGCAAAATTTGACACAATTAAAGTATGAATATAATAATTTATTATCACAGAAAGCGGAATTTTTGTTATTTAGAGCCAGGCAAAATTATTTTGAGTCAAGGGAAAAAGCAGGGAAACTCCTGGCAAGATATATTAAAAAGAAGGAATCCTCTTCAACCATTGCAGCTGTGCGCGATCAGGGGGGGAGCCTCATGACTAAACCAAGTGATATAAATAATACATTTAGAGAGTTTTACACAAATCTTTATACGTCTGAAAATACCTCAACAGATACTGAAATAAACTTCTTTCTTGAGGGCCTGAACCTTCCTAGATTAGATGAACAACATCGTGACTCGCTTGATGCCCTAATCTCTAGGTCAGAGATAGCTGATGTTATCAGAGGTCTGCCAGTAGGTAAATCCCCAGGACAGGACGGCTTCACTGCAGAATTCTACAAATGCTATGGAGATGAAGTGATGCCTGCAACAGATGTTTGAGGAATCCTTTAATGTGGGAACATTACCACCTTCATTAACACAGGCAGTTATTACTCTTATACTCAAACAAGGTAAAGATCCGTCTGACTGTAAGAGCTTCCGCCCTATCTCGTTAATTTCTACGGACTGCCAGATTCTGTCCAAGATTCTGGCTAATAGAATTAATAAAGTGCTTACATCACTGATACATCCAGACCAAGTGGGTTTCATCCCTGTAGAGAGAATTTAGATGTTGTTATACCCCTCCTAGCCATAGGGGGGCGCTAAGTGCATAAAGCTACTCTTTGTTGTGAGACTTCAGAAGAAGTCCATAAAAGGAAGTGGTTAACAGGAAGAAGGGTTCATTCCTCAGGAGCAGGGAGAGAGAGGGGGGTGAACCACAGTGCTGTGAGACTTTGTTTTGTAAATAAACCTTTTGTAATACTTTTACCTTCTAGTTGCATTGGTTTTGTAAACTTAGAGTTAAGTTCCTCACGACAGTTTGGTGTCCGAAACCCGGTTCGAGGAGGGATACTGGGAGATTTTAGTAGCTTGCTGGATGTCTTTTTCTTGTGGAAGTGCACAACGCAGGATGGACAACTCAGCAAAGGAGCAAAAGTCAACAGGAGGCGAGTATTGTTTTGATTATGTTTACAGAAGCAAAGTCTATCAAAACTAGTTTGTAAACATATAAAATATTCCTTAAGATGAGAGATTTTGTACAGGACTGTAGGTCGGAACAAAGGGCCAGTTTGCAGAGAGGGGGGAGGAGAAAGGCCTTGTGTGAAGGGGGGAGGAGAAAGGTGTGAAGGCCTCTCCTGTCTGTGTGAAAGGTGTGAAGGCCTTGTGTGAAGGCTCTCTGTGACCAGGCCTGGCTTTCGTAAATCAGAAACATTTGGGGAAAACAAGCTAATTTAAAGTCTACGTTGGGTTCAAAAGTCAAATCTCTCAGCTTAATGTGTTTGGTTAAGTTTTGTATTTTGTTAAATGTTGCTGTGTTTTATAGGAAGGTGGCTTGAAAAGTTAGGCAGAGAGAGCGGGGGTGGTATGTTAGTAGGGCTGTGGGAAAAAAGGCAGCGAGAACAAAGGCCTCTAACTGCAGCCTGAGTAGTTTCTCCTGGGGGGAGGAAGGTAAACGGAAATGGAGGTTACAATATTTCTGCCACAAGAGGGAAGTTCTGTAAAGTTAATGTCTAAAGTTTAATTAACTATAATTTGATTTTCTTGGGGTCTACTGTAGCTAATGTTAATTTGGGGTTATTTCACACCATGCATATAGGCTACTGTAGCTAAGTATGGCTGGACCATGCTGGCTCTAAACTGAGCAACATGCTTTTCCAATGTATATAAAGCGGTTTATCTGTGTGTAATTGTAGTAATACCGGTAATGTATGTTGGGGTTGTTTAAATGTAGGCAATAATCATCAGTGTTGTGTATGAACAGGATAAAGAAAGAGAGCGTAGATTAAACGCTAACTAGTGTTATTAGAGTTAAAAGCTATGTTTAGCAAGTAGAGAAAACAGTGTTCATGCCACCTTGATTGTTGATGTATTCAGAATCTGCAAATGTATTGTATAGGCCTACTAAAAATTAGGAAGTATTTGGGATGCAAAGATAGGAAACATTTGGGATGAAAAAATAAACCTTTTGGGATGTGATAACTTTGGGGGTTAGATTATTTTGATAAGAACTTTGGGAGTTAGATGTTCAATACATCGATAATCTGTATTGAAGCCCGGAAAATTAAGAAAAGAAGTCGTGATTTACCGACCGCCGGAAGTGGAAGAGCGCGCTATATAAATAACATAGAGGTGGGATGAAATGGCCCCAGCCTCTAGTGGAAAGGCCATAGGGAATATGGGCCAAGAAGGACCGGAGAGTCCTAAAAATGGAAAGTGCACGGTCTGATAAGATATTCATATTCGATCCAAATTGAATCAGATGGAGGCAGACAGACGACTGAACGTACATAATTCAAACAAAAGTTCTGAATCATTTTTGAGAAATGGTCAGTCTTGGGTATATGAAAGTCTGAGAGCCTATGTGCACATAAGAAAAGTTAGCTTCAGAAGATAGCAGTGGCTATGCTAACAAAGAGCCTCCCAGGGATGGGAGAGAGAATCAGGTAAGGCCAAAGGGGAGGAGTTATGGAGAGAAGGCTTGGAGGGCACAGGATTGTCTAAAATATGTATCATGTCCATGTTTTGAGACCTTATATGGAGGTTCCAATTTATGTCCATTTTAGACAATAGTAGATAACCAGAGAGACGCAGAACGAGAACAAAGCCTGTGAATATGATTTTAAGAATCTATCACGGCCTGGTGTAGTATGGTTTATGTGCAGAAAGAAGCTTGAATCTCCTAAATCTTTCAGGGACTGGCTCTGAGCAAGGGAAATTTGCACATGGGTGCAAATGTAAACCCCATTGGAGGGGTAAGCCTCATTGGAGAGGCAAATTTAAACCTCATTGGTGAGGCATAAATAGTTTGGGGGGCTATATAGATGAGAAGCAAAATAGGAAAATAAATTGATTAGCCATACATTAACTAAATGAAAAAAAAAAAGTGTGTTGGGTGCTCGGGGCAATTTGAATGAAGAAGGGTAGAGAGCTGGAAGCTACATGTAATTGTATAACAGAGGGACCACTTTTAACTGCCATTATATTTAGTTATTGATATGGTGCAATAAGTTGCAGATTTTGGATGCATTAGATTGTCGCGGGGTGTTTGTGTATAAGATGAAATGTGTTAATTGTATGTATGAATGTGTAACATGTTAGGTGTGACAGCAGCGGTAACATAAATGCATTTACGAAGTAAAGCATTAAAGTGTGCAGGGTGAGAACTTATATAATTAGGTAATACATTTGATCAATGTAAGGAATAGAAAAAAAAAAAAAAAAGTGGGAAATCTATGCTGTGTTTAACATAATTTGTGTGTTTCAGGGAAAGGAACCATGGGAGGAAGAGGGAATGCAGCAGTCGTTGCAGGAAAAATGTACATTATGAAGGGTATTAATGATGGTTTTAACATTTCAGACGGAGTCCGAGATGAGCGGCTGGAAAAAACCCACAGTAGTGAAGAGCTGATAAGTTTCAAGCAAATGTAGTCAGGAATTATATTTACACAATGTTGTCTTGTCATTTAAATCTCTGAGACTTAACAGGAAAATGGGAGGAGAACTTGGAATAATCTAAATGCTAATTTTCTTACAGGGGACTGTAGGCTGAGAGGTGATGTCATGTAAAACTCTGAGGTGAAGCATAACATTACTTTACTTGCAGGAAGGAAGAAAAGCTGTTATTCCTAATTTAATATTTTCCTTTAGGTCTGACATGTGGTGATTAACAAATCTATTAGTGGGGAAATTAAACATCTGAATTAAAGTTTAATTTCACAGAATGAGCAAGAGCGCTCACTACAGGATGTGAAAGCAATTGTTCCCCAGTAGGTGTGAGTATGCAGGATGGCTTTGTTTCAAAGAAAAGGCCGCAGTGCAAGCTTTTGGTTACAGGAGAAGAACAACAGCAAGATGTTATATCAATGTAAAGTCGGTGTCATTTTAGAATGATGTAGTAGGGACCAGTAACTCTTATCTTTCAGATACCAAGGAGAGAGGAGAGCCTTTAGTCAGTGCTTCAGCATAATAAAGCGTGGAAAGAGGGTAATCATAAGACAACAGAATTTTGGTACTAATATTTTCCGTTCACAGAAAAGGAGTTGAAAAGGAATTGGAAGTCATGCTGATCAAAGGCTTTTATTGCAGCAAAAGTGATTGAAATGCTAATTTGAAGACCGAGAAGAGCCGTCTGTCTGTCATTGTAAACAGGGTTTGAAGAACAAAATTTGAATGTGAACTCCACATTGGGTAAACTCCAACTAAATTAAAGTGTATTGGTTAATATTCAGTCTAATTTTATTTCGTTATAAGGAAGTGTGGAGGTTTGCAGATGGAGAAAATAATCTTGCTTTTTAAAAGTGTAAATTGTCATTAATCTGTATGCTTGTCTGTTATACAGAGATGGACAATGAAGTGAAAATCTGGGAGCGATTTTCAGAGGGGGGAAGGAAGCGGAGAATAATGAGAATAATGAAGAGTTCGGAGTTAAGACTTGAGACTTGTGTGTATGAGAGAGAGTGAAAGGGACGGACTTGACATTTTCGGACTGACTAGGAGAGAAGTTTATTTGTTATAGAATCTAAGTGAGCTCAATACTGTAGATAGAGAATGGTTATTTGTGTTATTTGTTGTGTGATTAATTGTTTACAGGATCAGAAAGTAAGGTGACGTGGAAATATGGGAACAGCTGAAATACTGCATGAATTAATACACTAACCAAACTAACTAATTCATAACTAACTATGAAAAGTTGATTGTTATAACCAAAGTTATTGGACAAATAGTCGTGGAGGGGACCGAATCCATGGCAGGTAATATTGAAGAGGAATCAATTTAAGAGGTGAGATGAATCATTCTTAATACAAATTATGTTGTTAATGTCAAATGAACAGAAATGAAGATCCATGTTTGTGTGGTGCCATGTAAATAATTTAAGTTATGTTTGTGTCTTTACAGAGAAGGAAGTGGAGACGGAGGATACAAAGAGCCAAAGAGGAGGGTTCAATGCAACAGATAGGAAATGACTCATTGATGGAACACTGGACAATTAATATTTGAAAATGTGTGATACAATCAATGAATATAGCAATTAATAATATGAAAATATAGGAAAAATAGTTTGGTGAGTATGAAAATATATGCAGTACAAATTTAAATGTTGAAATAATGAGGGAAATTGTCCAGTGTTGCAGAAAGAGTCGCCAATGAGAAGTTGAGTACAAAGTGGCATATTTGTATAATGTTTCTTGTTGAATAATCTTCAGCTATTTGCAATTGTAGTAGTGTTATTGATTTAGTTTAATGCTGAGATACTGTGTGATTTTAAGCGAAAATGTGCAATCTGGAGTGTGCAGTATTTTGAGATGAATTGGCAAGTTGAAAATTCAATACAGGTTTCTAAAGCACGGGCCTGAGGCCAAATGAGGTTTGTGGACAGAATTTGAGTGGTCCTTGGTTTGTCTCTCAAAATATATTAAATATGGCCTCCCATTGATTAATAAGCCAGTTTACTGTGCAATTTTCCCTCACCTAATGCTAACCCTATCATCATACAGGTTGTCTAAGCCAAGTAGAAACAGCGTATGCAAAACAGAAGCAAATAATGTGGAAAGTGAGGAAAGAGGGGGTTTGATCTGATCACACAGAAGTTAAGCTTTTGTGTTGTTAGACCAATAAATTATCAAATACCCAATAAAATAAATTGTAAAATTGATGGCTTTTGAGCCAAACTTACATCTG
Source organism: Poromitra crassiceps (assembly GCF_964638095.1). NCBI lineage: Eukaryota > Metazoa > Chordata > Actinopteri > Beryciformes > Melamphaidae > Poromitra > Poromitra crassiceps. Next base: position 46,714,765 of record NC_139626.1, read on the forward strand.
CCATGAAGTCTTGGTTATGTGAAATCCTTGACAATGAAAATAGTATTATGGAAAGTACTGGAAAATCCTTGAATTTCATTTTGTAATGTCTGCATGAACGCTGGTTATACTAAATATGATTAACAATCTTATTCCCTAGGGTTAGATCAACAGAGGAGGGAGCAGTTAATTCGGAATAGAAGATACTTATGACTGTTGAGATAAACTGATTTATATAAAAGAGAACTAAGATTAGATTTTCTGTTTCAGGAAAACCAGGAACATCGAGGGAGACATCGTGTTCAAGACAAAGGAACATTTCAATAAAACAGACAGTTTAGCAGTGAGAAAGGATATTGATTTAATGAATGAAGTTTAAGATGGATGAGTGTGTGAACGAATGTGAGTGTGCAAGATGGAGGCGAGATACTGGAAGCCATCAAGAGGACACTTCACTAGCATCTGACCTGGGGAGGAGCCAATGGGAAAGCCATGATGACATCATTTGAATAGTGTCTGAATTTTAATATCTGTTATAAATAAATGATAGAGCAAACTTGTATGGATGGAGCCAATGGAGACGACAAGATGACATCAATCACGTCAAATATTTGAACTGCTAATGAAAGTTATGTTGTATTGTATGTACTTTGTATATAATGTTGAAAAGTGAAGTGTATGATTGTAGTGCAATGTTTCATAGGTTATAAGTCATGTATAGTGTCTAAGCTTAGCAATGATAGCATGCTATAGTTGTAATGAGATCCAACAACTTTAAACTGGTAGATTAGGCCAATCTATCAGAAGTATATTATGTAAATAACTTGGATTAGTAAGGAGTCCATCATTACATGGAGTGATATAGCAGCAAGGCACATTTCAAATACAGGCTTTATTAAGTGATGTCCCAAAAGCAAAGAGAGGGGGTCGCAGAGGACTTCTCTAGACTGTACACAGACAGAGTTTATAATCTGCATGTATTTGAAATATTTATAAGTCACTGCATTCTAAAGAGGAGTACACAGTTGGATTCGGAAATGGCAAAGTAAAGTGTACTTCTTTTAACAAGAATGTATATATCAGCATGGGATGATGAATACAACTAAGAGTAAGTTGAAATGCAATATAACAACTTCTAAATAAAATAGTTTTACTATTAATAAGTAAAAAGAGGAGGGAAACTGTAGAGAGAATTTAGATGTTGTTATACCCCTCCTAGCCATAGGGGGGCGCTAAGTGCATAAAGCTACTCTTTGTTGTGAGACTTCAGAAGAAGTCCATAAAAGGAAGTGGTTAACAGGAAGAAGGGTTCATTCCTCAGGAGCAGGGAGAGAGAGGGGGGTGAACCACAGTGCTGTGAGACTTTGTTTTGTAAATAAACCTTTTGTAATACTTTTACCTTCTAGTTGCATTGGTTTTGTAAACTTAGAGTTAAGTTCCTCACGACATCCCCCAGAGGAACTCTTCAGATAACATCAGACGCTTGTTAAATGTCATGTGGTCAGTCCGCAACATAGACTCCCCAGTGGCTGCCATTTCACTCGACGCCGAAAAAGCGTTTGACCGGGTTGAGTGGAGATATTTGCTGCTTACTCTTAAATCTTTCGGATTTGGCCAGAACTTTTTAAAATGGATAGAAATACTTTATAATCCCCCACAAGCGGCAGTTCAGACAAATGGGTTAATCTCGCCTTATTTCTCATTAAGTAGAGGGACCTGTCAGGGCTCAAGCTTTTCACCAGCATTATTTTGTTTAGCTCTAGAACCGCTCGCTGCGGCTATACGCAGGAACCCTAATTTTCCTGGGGTAACCATTGGGGAGTCAGTACACAAACTTATGCTTTACGCGGATGATATACTTTTACTGGTGTCAGACCCTGTAAAATCAGTACCAGCTCTTCTAGATTCTATTGATTCCTTTTCTAAACTCTCAGGGTACAAGGTCAATTGGTCAAAGTCTGAGGCTCTCCCCTTGACTGCGTACTGTCCCAGTACTCTCTTTAAAAACGGCGCCTTTCAGTGGCCAACTGAGGGTATAAAGTATTTAGGAATCCTCTTCCCTCCAAAAATAGACAATGTAATTAAGGTGAATTTTGATCCTCTTTTTGGAAAGATTTCTGTTGATGTGGAGAGGTGGTCGTCTTTGTTTTTGTCCCTGTGGGGTAAAGTAAATGTGTTAAAAATGAACGTTATCCCGAAGGTAAATTACTTGTTACAGTCACTTCCATTATGTATCCCCATGACATATTTCAAGAAATTTGACAGGATTTGTAATAATTTTATATGGAACGGGAAAAAAGCCAGAATGCAGGGCCGCTGGAAGTCATTTTAAGCAAGGGGTGCTGGGAGGGAGGGACAAAAAAAATTGGACGTTTTTTTATTTTATTTTTTGCCATATTTAGAGGAATATCTCATTTTAAATTAACATTAGGATACTGTTGTGATGTAATTATTCAGTATTTTCTCCTTTTCTCACTCATTCAGAGCAAAGAGGGAGATATATAGCATGATGATAATGCTCTATATCTCCCTATTTGCTCTGAATACACCAGTTAACATGACACAGACTTAACATGATAGAAATATTATCAGCAAACTTAATGACTAGACTAATTATTCTGATCTGAATGGCATATATCAAGAAACATTGACTCCTCTCTTTGCTGTATAGTGGGAGGTGCATTTTTGAGTAGGCTATTAAAATAGCATGTCAAGTTCACATTTCTTTATTGCTAGATTAAACAATTCGTATTGGTTGTTGGTTGGTTCAACACAACATGTGCGTGCATGCGCGCTTCTTCTTCTTCTCTAGCCTACAAGCATGTAACTTCCTTGATTGTTATTGTTGATAATTCTATTTAAATAGGCTACATTTTCATTTCCCGAAACATTCTTAAACAAGAAAGGAACAGTGCACTGCAAAATATTTTTAATTACATTTGTAAAAAAAAAAAAAAGTTGTGGGGGGGGGGGGGAATCTAGGGGGTGCTGCAGCACCTGCAGCACCCCTACTTCCCGCGGCGCTGCCAGAATGCGACTTGAAAAGTTACAGATGCCTGTCGACAAGGGAGGCCTCGGGCTTCCAAAACTTATTTTTTATTATTAGTTTAAGACATTTGGCCCAGTGGTCATTACCTCCTGAAAGGGCGCCTCCCTGGTTCGTATTAGAGCAAATGGGATTTCTCCCTCTCTCCCCTCTTGCCGGTATAACAGCTAAGCTGTCACCTACATTTCGGTCCCATCCTATCATCTCTCATCTTCAGACGGTCTGGAAAAAAGTCTCTTTAATCTTTAAGATTAACCCATATTTGAACTCAGAATCAGGGATTTGGCTAAACCCCAAGCTCCCTATAGGTAGAGCTCCCTTTTTTTGGAAGGAATGGAATAATAGTGGTATCAGTATGCTGGGTGACCTGTATGAGAGAGACACTGTAACTGCCCACTTGCCTCCTTTTGTTAGGCCTTTTGCTTGCTTTATTTGTGCTATTTATATGCACTGTTGGGCAAGTTACTTTCAAAATGTAATATACTACATATTACTAGTTACTTTAATTTGAAAGTAATAAGTTACTTTACAATGTTACTTTCTGTGTAGAGTAATTCGTTACTTATTACACTACTTTTGCATTACTTTTACCAAAACAACAGCAGCAGCAGAATGACATCGCCGCCCCGGAACCATCCCGAAAAATAATTTTAACCACCTTGAAGTCAGTGTAAACAATACAAAATTCTAAATGTTATTATTTTCCTTTGTTATTGTCATCTATAGTGGTTATTTGCATAAAAACACAGTTTGATTAGGAAATGATTGTATCTTTTTTTAAATATGTGCTTTGATTTAATAAAATGTAACTCAATTTGTAACTTGAGTTACTTGACAAAGTAACTGGTATAATATTACTGAAATCCTATAAGTAATAAGTTATATTACTGAGTTACTGCTAAAAGTAATATATTACATGTAATATGTTACTTTTGTAATGAGTTACCCCCAACACTGTTTATATGTTCTCTTTTTATAAGGAATTATTGCAGTACTCTTTAGTTTTTGTCATTGATTGAACATGGACTGCGCCTTTACCTGTGGTGTCCACAAGATGTAGACATTTTAAGTCAACTGCCCTTGCATGGTATGTCATGTGACACAGAAACCCCTCATAAGGCCCAAAACACTTCCTGTCCCAGAGTCTCAGATGGCCTCATGCACATGCAGGCAACAAGCATGTAAGGGGTGTTCTATTTCATCCCTCCTGACCGCCAGAGGCGGTGCTTTAAGCACTGAATATCTTCGTCTCGCGCTTGCACAGGTCGAGTACCTATACCAACAAAGTCACCCGTGACCCCCGCGTGACGCCGGCTTGTCTATATCTTCCGGTGTCATCCGCGGCTCTTTTCCTTTTTTCTTCTCGCTTGCAGCAGGTGTGCGGTTGCTACTCGCACGAACATCTGTTTTGAAGATTTGGATCTTGGATTTGTATTGTTGGATCATTGTCTGCAGCCAGTTGTGTGCAGCCTTGCGACCACCGGTCGGAGTTGCGGAGTGTTCGCCCTCCAAGGGCTGTGACTGGCTCACTGATCTCCGTGGATCGAAGCGTCGGTATCCCCACGGTAGGCACTGGTAGAGGACAGCGATTCGCTCATACTCCCAGTACGGTTAATTTGTTTTCAGTGGTTAGCGGCAGTGTTTTCTGCAGAAGCTAAATAGTAATTTTCCCAAAAAAAGGGGGTTTTCAGTTTGTTTAGCGGCAGTGTTCTGCAGAGCTAAATATTAAGTTCCCACCTGTGAAACGGTGGTTTTCAGTTTGTTTAGCAGCAGTGTTCTGCAGAGCTAAATAGTAAGTTCCCAGCTTGCGAGCTGTGGTTTTCAGTTCAACTTTTCTATCAGTTCAAGTTTTCTGGTGAGGACGGCGGATTCGCTCATACTCCCAATACATTTCGTTTGTTCCACCTGTGAGGTGGTTTTCAGTTTATTTAGCAGCAGTGCTCTGCGCAAGCTAAATATTAAATTTCTCAGCGTGTGCTGTGTGTTTGCATAGCAGTAGCGTCTCCGCTCAAGCTAAGCTCCAGCCATTGCGGTGTTTTCTTTTGGTTTTGCAGTAGCGTTTCCGCTCAGGCTAAAACAGTAAGTGTTCCAGCTCGGGCTGTGTTTGTTCAATTATTAAAAGCAGTAGCGTTCCGCTCAAGCTAAGTGTGTTTGAAAAAAAAAAAAAAAAAAAAAAAAAAAAAAAAAAAAGCTGTGTTTCTAGTTAGCAGTGGCGTTCCCGCTCGAGCTAAATAGTATACCAGCCTGTGCCGTGTAAGACAAGAGTGTTACTGGTGAAGGCAGTGCTCTCGCTCCCGCTCCCAGTAAACTGTTGCGACTGGACATCACCATGATGGCATCACACTATTGTAATGCCTGTATGGCCTCTCTTCAGCCTGATGATGGCCATGATCTATGCCCCTCTTGCCTTGGCCTCGAGCATTTGAGGGAGGGCCTATCAGATGACCCGTGCATGAATTGCAGCTTCATGCCCCGGTCGGTGAGGCTGGCTAGACTGGCGGAGGTGGGGCAACAGTTGGGCGATGCTCTCACCCCATCAGAATCGTTGCCCCCAGCCCAAACCAGCCGTCCAAAGCGCCCGGCGGCAGAGACCGAGGGCGCCTCCTTCAGGAAGAGAGCTAAGAAAAGCAGCGGACTCTCTTCCAAGGTGGATCGGTTGACAACTGAGCTAAACCAGATGAAAGCACTTCTGAGCCTGGCATTACAGAAGCAGTGTGTGGACGTGGGGGAGACGGATGCACCTCCCCTTCACACTGAGAGCGTGCAGTTCTCAGAGCAGGATGACGCTCTTTCGGTGGCAGCTTCAGCTACTCAGTTTAATGACCCTGAGGAAGATGCCTCACAGGTCTCAGGGATGGGCTCCCGTTCCTCAGGGCACGGTTCCTCACTGGAGACGGAGGACGGCTCAATGGGGGCCATCATTCGCATGGCCCTAGCCCGCTTACAGCTCGACGTCCCTCAGGCGGACTCGGCCCCGGCGAGCGCGTTTTTCAGGCGCAGTCCAGCCCCTGCCACCTTGTCTGTGCCGCCCTCAGAGGAATATCTGAGGGAGCTGCATGCATGCTGGAGGGACTCTAAAGCCCTCTCCCACCCTACATCGGACGCAAGAACCTTGGCAGCTATGCAGGATGCGCCGAGGTTTGGTCTGGGCCGCATGCCATCGGTGGAGCCTACTATTGCTTCTCTAATAGTGGCTCCGGACGAGGCTTTGAGGCCGGACGCCAGATGTCCTAGGCCCCAGTGTAGGGCTACGGATGATCTGCTTGCCAAAGCATACGATGCAGCGGCCCGCATGGGTCGTATCGGCAACTCCCTCTCCCACCTGATGCTTGCCCTCTCGACCTCCCTGCACCAGGCTCCACTGGACGCCTCGGTCAGCAGCCTCAGCGACGCGTCACTGCAGGCTTTTGCCCTAATGTCGAGAGAGCTGGGACGGGTGATGTCCACACTGGTCCAGACTCGCCGGCAGGTTTGGATGGCGCAGTCACCTCTGACGGAGACATGCAAAAAAATTCTCCGTAGTGTTCCGGTGGAACCAGGAGAGCTGTTTGGGTCGGCAGCGATAGAGGCGCTGCAGCGCACGGTCCAAGCTGGGCAGACCAGGCAGCAGCTCGCTGGTCTCCAAAGGAGAGGGCCCGCTCCCAGCAGGGCTGGGGGTTCTTTGGGTGCCCCGCAGTACCGCTCGCAGCCACCAGCTTACCCTAGAGGTCGGCAGAGGGCTCAGCGGCCGGCTCAGCGACCTGCTCAGCAACCTGCTCAGGACTTTCGCGTTCCCGGGCGCCCGGCGCCTGGGCAGTCTCGAGGCCCTGCGCCTGACCGTCGCTCCCCCAGAACCTTCAGAGGCAGGGGGGCTAGGTACTGAGGCATTGGGGCCGGCCGTCGGCTGCTTTTCCCAGCAGCAGATCAGTTACTGGACTGCTCACACCTTGGATCCCTGGGTGGTTTCCACCTTAGCTCAGGGATACAAACTGCAGTTCCGGCGCCGGCCCCCAGCCTCCGGCCGGGTCAGAATGACCACCATCAACGACCCGGCAAAATCTCTGGCTCTGAACCAGGAGCTGTCTGCCCTCCTGGCCAAGGGAGCCATCGAGCCAGTAGACCCTCTGCTACAGCCCGGGGGGCTCTACTCAACTTACTTTCTTGTAAAAAAGAAGGGAGGCGGACTTCGACCAATCCTCGACTTGAGGGGTCTCAACAGGTTTTTAAAAGTTATGCCATTCCATATGCTGACCACAGCAGAGGTTCTGCGAGTGGTTGCCCGGGGGGAGTGGTTCACGTCCATAGATTTAAAGGACGCTTATTTTCATGTGCCCATTGTGGCGCACCATCGGCAGTTCCTGAGATTCGCCTTTCAGGGCCGTCATTTTCAGTTCAGGGTGCTTCCCTTCGGTCTCTCCCTCTCCCCAAGGGTGTTTACCAGGTGCGTAGCGGCAGCTCTTGCACCTCTGCAGGCAGAGGGTGCGAAGATCCTGCCTTATCTGGACGATTGGCTCATCTGTGCACCGTCCCAGGCTCAGGCAGCACAGATTACAGAGCGCCTATTAGTTCATATGAACCGGCTGGGCTTCAGGGTCAACTTCGAGAAAAGCTGCCTCGAACCTGCCCAGCACGTCACCTTCTTGGGTGTGGTCCTCAACACGGTAACCATGAGGGCCTACCTGTCACCTCAGCGTGTGGACAACATTCTCCACTTCCTTTCCCTCTTCAGAGGGGGCGGGGTGTTGCCCTACATCCAGTTCCAGCGTCTCTTGGGCAAGTTGACAGCTGCCTCAGGCGTTATCCCCTTGGGCTTGCTGTCGCTGCGCCCCCTGCAGAGGTGGATGAACAGCCTCCACTTGGATGCCACGTGGCACAGGCACAGGAAGGTCAGGGTGACATGGCGGTGCCTCTCTCCCCTGTCCCCATGGAGGGAGAGGTCATTTCTGATGAAGGGCGTGCCCATGGGCTCCATTCCATCACGCCGAGAGACTGTCACAGCGGACGCCTGCCTCTCAGGGTGGGGCGCAGTCTGGCAGAGCAGGACCGCTCAGGGGCAGTGGTCTGTTCAGGATGGCACACAGCACATCAATGTGCTGGAGCTGCGTGCCGTAGAGCTAGCACTCCGGCACTTTTTACCTTTCCTGAGAGGGAAACATGTACTTGTTCGGTCGGACAACATGTCGACCGTTTCTCAGATAAACCATCAAGGCGGCACCAGGTCCGCAAGGTTGCTGAGGGTATCCCAGGGTCTGTTAACGTGGGCGGCTCCCCGCCTGGCCAGCCTGCGGGCGATGTATTTACCGGGAGAGCGGAACCAAGTGGCAGATTTCCTCTCCCGACAGAAGCCTCCGCCAGGGGAATGGCGGCTTCACCCAGAGGTGGTGGAGACCATCTGGGGCCTCTTTGGCAGGGCGGAGGTGGACCTCTTTGCTTCAGAGGGGTCGACCCATAGCCCCCTATGGTTCTCCTGGAGGGAGGAGACCAGTCCCCTGGGACAGGATGCCCTGGCGCACGATTGGCCAGACATTCTGCTGTATGCCTTCCCACCACTGCCTCTGATTTTGCCAACGCTTCAGAGGGTCCTTCAGATGGGCCACAGGGTGCTTCTGGTGGCCCCCTTCTGGCCGGGGAGGATTTGGTTCCCTCTGCTGCACAGCCTCTGTTGCAGCGCGCCATGGCGCCTCCCCAACAGGGAGGATCTCCTGTCACAGTTGGGGGGTCGGATTTGGCATCCCGACCCTCGTCGACTTCAGCTGTGGGCTTGGCCTCTACAGGGCCCCTCCCACTACTGAGAGATTGTAGCGGGGGCGTCAGGAAGACCATTCTGAATGCCAGAGCACCGTCCACTCGTTCGCAGTACGAGAACAAGTGGAAGATATTTTCTGACTGGTGTGCACGCCAGAATCAGGATCCAGTGCACTGCTCGGTGCCCACGGTTCTGGAGTTTTTGCAGCAACTCCTGGATGGTGGTCGGTCTCCCTCCACATTGAGAGTTTATGTGGCTGCTATTTCTTGCCAACATGTCCAGATTGAGGGTGTTACCGTAGGGGGCCACAAGCTTGTGTCCCTCTTCTTACGAGGGGCGACGAGGCTGCGTCCCCCAAGGACCCCAAGAGCTCCAGCATGGGATCTGCCCCTTGTGCTGGATGCATTGTGTTTGCCTCCCTTTGAGCCCTTGGCCCAGGCAGGGCTGAGGTGGCTGTCAATAAAAACCGCATTTCTGCTGGCCATTACCACAGCAAAGCGGGTTGGGGAGTTGCATGCCCTCTCTGTGAGTGACTCATGTCTGAGGTGGAATTCTGATGGCTCAGGGGTCACCTTATGGCCAAACACGGCGTTCCTTCCGAAGGTGCTGTCACGGTCATACCTTAACCAGCCTATCCAGCTGGCACGATTCAACCCCCCACCGGAGGAAGGTGTGGGTGAGGTAAGACTGTTATTATGCCCGGTGCGGGCCCTTAGAGCTTATGTTGAAGCTACCGCGTCAATACGGCCAGTGGCGTGCCGTCCATTAGGCGAACTAGGCAAATGCTAAGGGCGCTTGAGCCGTTAGGGGCGCCAGAGAGAGTAAAAAAAAAAAAAAAATTTTTTTTTTTTTTTTTAGAAATACTTTTTCATGATAATAGGCCTACTATTATTTTACAATAGTAGACAAAAAATAAGCACAACAACATCTTAAGTCTTTAAATAATAGTGAAATCATTTTTCTAATTCTGGCTTTCTGGCTGCCTGGGCTGCAGCACTTTCACCATGGTCCCTAATCCATACCACCCCACCCCCTGCGTGGCCGCGCCCCCTTTTACCTGCTCGGAGCTTTTTTCCAGAGTGGGGGGGGGGGGCAAGGGAGCTGGAAGGTGGGTGCTGAGGGTGCTGCAGCACCCCCTGGTGGCAAGAAATGGGATTTTCGAAATTGTTGGATTTCGCTGTCTTGTGTTTATACCACCAACAAAATGCATTAAAAAACAGTTTGTGCTTCCCAGCTCTGATCTTATTTAATATGCTCTCTCTTCAAAAGTGTTTGATTTTCATCATAATCTGGTTTTCCATAATAATAATAATTAAGTTCAGTGTTTATGCCTGTGTTGCTGTCTGTTGTAGTGTAAAACGACTAAAGGGAGAGGAGGTGCTTTTATGAAAGTGAGTGAGAAAAGGAGAAGATACTGAATAATGACATCACAACAGTATAATCCTAATGTTAATTTAAAATTAAATATTCTTCTAAATATGGATTAAAGTCCAAAAAACATCAAATTTTCTTTGCGCCGCCCTTGCGGGCAGCACCGAGAGTCCCTTCCTTACAGCACCCCTTCCTAAATGTACTTCCAGCGCCACTGGGGAAGGGCGATTCTGAGCCTGCACTGCAGTGGTGGAATTCGCTGCGATATAATTTTTATTATATTTTCTTTGGGGGAGGGGGGGCACCAGCACAAATCTTGCCTAGGGCACCAACTTGGTCAGGCACGCCACTGAATACGGCGGTCAGAACAACTCTTTGTCTGTCATGGCGGCCCTAAGAAAGGTTGTGCTTTGTCCAAACAGCGGCTGTCCCACTGGATTGTGGACGCCATCGCCGATGCCTACAGGGCGAGTGAGCACCCCCCGCCATCCGGGGTGAGGTGCCATTCCACCAGGAGCATTGCAACATCATGGGCTGCCCTGAGAGGGGTGCCCCTGGAGGCCATATGTGCAGCGGCCTCATGGGCGTCACCAGGAACGTTTTCCAGGTTCTACAGGGTTAATGTCGCCACCCCCGCATCCACTGGGAGTGGTCCTGTTGCCAAGTTCCTCTGCCTCCACGCAGTGAGGTGGGTACTTGGGATTCTTTGTGACCTTGTTGGTAGAGGTCATCCAGTGCTTAAAGCACCGCCTCTGGCGGTCAGGAGGGATGAAATAGAACGAAAGTTACTTGTGTAACTACGGTTCTATGAATCCCGGATGACCGCCAGAGCGTTCAGTCACTCAGAATCCTCATGGTTTCGCGAGAAGATTCCATAGGAAAAGAGCCGCGGATGACACCGGAAGATATAGACAAGCCGGCGTCACGCGGGGGTCACGGGTGACTTTGTTGGTATAGGTACTCGACCTGTGCAAGCGCGAGACGAAGATATTCAGTGCTTAAAGCACCGCCTCTGGCGGTCATCCGGGATTCATAGAACCGTAGTTACACAAGTAACTTTCGTTTGGACAAACTCCAACACAGTACAAATAAATATGGGAAATGACTTGTACGCTTGAAGGTATGTACAAGTATAGTTTCGGAATTACAAGCTGTGATTGCATTCGAGTGTGTTTCATTCGATTTAAAGGTGATTTACTCTGCTCAATTTGTTTGTTAGTGTACCATGTGTGATCACTGATGCCAGAGATGAATCTGCAAACCCACGTTTAACACCCTTGGTGAGCGGAACGAGGTACGATCAGATTGTTTATCCCGTATGTATACGTGTGAATGCAGTTTGTTCGATCAAGTAGTTTGGTGCTGCTTCGTTGATTGTGTGTATTGAGGACATGCACTTTATTTGTTTGCACTTTTGGTGGATAAGTATTTTTAATAGTTGATTTGGTAATAAAGTCCTGTATTTTAAATCGTTCTTTTAACTAGCTTAATAAATTGTACAGTTTTAATTTGTTGTGAAAACTATGTATTGATTTTTTGTATTGTGTCTTATAGTTTTCACGGTGTCTACCACAGAATCTTCTACTGTGCCATGTGATGATTGGCAACAAAATAAACTGTGGACCATCTGCGTCTTCCTTAAACACCAACCCGAGGGCTGTTACAGACACTCTAAAAACGTTCGAGACCCTAATGCAAGATTTTAGTTTACCTAGGACACAGCAGTGGCAATATTTTCAATTGAGGCATTTACTTGTGAAAACCTTTAGTTCAATTAATACCCCTCCGTCTCACTCGGATCTACTGAGTAACATAATAAGAACATTTGGTCTGGGTCACGAGGCATCACACTATTACTCCATGATTTTCAACCAAGCTCATAAAGGGAACTGGGCACTAAAACGAGTCTGGGAACACGATTTACATTGTTTATTTAATGAGAAGGAATGGGACCGAATATGTCAGAACTCAAAGAAAATGTCTAGGGATATTAGAATTAGATTAATTCAATTCAAAATAATTAATCGGTTTTACTGGACCCCATCAAGGTTGCATAGATTGGGGCTGAAAGACACAGCAAACTGTTGGAGGTGTGAGAGGGCAGAGGGTACTCTTTTACATGCATTATGGTCATGTTCTGTTCTTCAAGATTTCTGGCACAAAGTTCATAAGAAAATCTGTGATATTGTGAAGTTTGATTTTCTTTTCTGTCCTAGACTTTATGTTTTGGGTGACCCCTCACTGCTCGCCCTGTGTGGGTGAGGTAGCAGACTGGATCCAGACTAGTATTATGGTGGGGAGGCAAATAATAATGAGGGGGTGGAAAACAACAGGGGGACCCTCCATGCAGGAATGGCTGATTGAACTGGGAAGGGTGGCGTCCTATGAACATTTGTCCTATAGGATGCACAACAGATTGGAGGTCTTCGCCTTGAAATGGGGGACATATCTGGCTACTAATGTAGCGCAGGACACTTTACCATAGGGAAGGACTCTGGACTGATAGAGCTACATGATGTAAGATTAAAAAAAAAAAGTTGCTGTGCCTTTTTGTTTGTCATCGTTTGTCTGTTTTTGTCTGTTTTCTTTTTAAGTTATTTACTATGTATGAAGGATTGTACTGATGATTGTTGTGAAAATAATAAAAAACTAAAAAAAAAAAAAAAAGTCAGCTTGCCCATTACATGTGCGTGGCTCAGCTAAGGCACAGTTAACCTATCGGATAGGCAGGGAAGCTCCCACTACACTACCCGGAAGCCAAAAATATCCAGAATTATTATCTATGAAATAAAAAAGAAGGACAATTCCGGTTTCATGTATTTTGACCATAACTGTTGTAGGCTATAAAGGGGAGACTTGTGGGTCCCCATAGAACCAATTCTCATTCAGATGTCTTGAGGGACTCGTTGAAAATGGCCATGCCAGTTTTTCCCTCACCAAAATTTTGCCCAACTTTATAACATTATTTAGCCCTCTTCCCGACAAGCTAGCATGACATGGTCCAATGGATGCCTAGGTCTTCTAGTCTCATAAAAGTAACTACCGTAAATTCCGGACTATAAGCCGCTGCTTTTTTCCAGTTTTTTGGCCTTTTTTGGCCCCTGCGGCTTATATAACGGTGCGGCTTATCTATGGATTTTTTCAAAAAAAAAAAAAAAAAATCTCTCTTTTTTAGCACTCTTTCTAACTATAAATCCACTTCTGTTTTAATTTCCTCTCTTGCCCTCTTTTCACCACACCGCGGACACTGTGTGCACTGTAAAAAACAACACAGGTGGTGTTGTGTTATGTTGTTTTGTTGAAATGTTAATAAATGGGAGCTTCCTCAAACAGCCATCTCTTTCCCGACAATCCCCTCTGTGCATGAACCCTTACATATGGTAATTAAACATTAAAACACAATAAAAAAATATAAAAAAATACCATTAAAACACCCGTGGCTTATAGTCCGGTGCGGCTTATATATGTAAAAAACAGTCAACTTTGCAGGTGCGGCTTATACACCGGTGCGCCTTATAGTCCGGAATTTACGGTATATTCACTCTACCTTCGGCTGCAGACGAGGAGTAGAAAATCTGGGACATTTTCGGGGACAGCTCCAGCCGAGGACAGGTCACCAAAAACGGGGACTGTCCCTGAAATTCGATGATGTCTGGTCACCTTAGTGCAAGCGACTGATGACGTCTCTACCTTGGAAAAACATGTGCCGATATACCACAAGTACAGTATTTGTGCAGACTTGACATGATGCTTATCACCCAAATGTCAGTTTCTCCAAACAGCCTGGCCTAAACTGCCGTTATTTCTTAAAACAACTGTGAACAGCTACTTGAACTCCGGTTCACCCCTGCGAGGCGGTTCTGGTTGTGGTTGGAGCATGGACTATAACTTAGATGACACCCATATTATACGTACCCCTTTTCCTCTGTATTTCAGATTAGATCAAAGGTCAAAGCTAACCTTATTGTCCCTTACAGGGAAATTGGTTTGAAGCCAGAACACACATCTTACAAAACATACAAACCAGGCGCGTAGCCACGGGTGTGCTAGGGTGTGCCAATGCCACCCAGACAGGCCGCTGGCACACCCAAAAAAAAAATGGGGTAAAAAAGGTTTTTTGTTTTGTCTGCAAAACACATGTCAACGCTGTCATGCACTGTGTCCAACTGTCCGCCTGCAAGTAAATCCATAGAGAAAATAAGTAGCAAAGAGCGTTCCCATCTGCAACGAAAATCACTTCCTTGTTTGCCTGAGACGCATGTGTACCCATGCGTCTCAGGCAAACAAGGAAGTGATTTTCGTTGCAGAGAGGTAACCCTCTTGGAACCACTCTTGCTGGTTCCTCTCGCTATGGATTTACTTTGAAAATGACAGTTTCGCGTACTTTGGATTATTATTTGATGATCGCATGGTGAGTACACAAGTCACAACATGTATGTGATTGTTTCTAGCGCTGTTGTGTGTGCTTTTGGGGGAATGAACGGCGGTAGCATATTAGAGACTGCCACACTACTGTACTATCTAACTAGCGTTAACAGTACTAGCAGCCCCCATGTATCACTGTGAAACGCACTTTCTAATGCACGCCACGCACAGTGAAGATGTTGGCGGCGTGTCCCTTCGCATTTAACGTTAGCCAGGAGACTTTTCAGTCATGCATCTGCATGCGTCTCAGATTTCTAATAATATACGGGTCCACACGAACATGCCAACCAAATTTGCGTTCTTTCCCGACTAGAACACTCATTGGAAAAAGTAGGTGAGACTTTTTTGAGATACTAAACAAAGTGGTTTTACATGTTGCCAAAAAATACAATTTAATTGACTGCTTCTACCTGCTAATAATGAGTGTGAAAAGGAGCAAACAACACACAAATATTCCTCTAAATCTGGTTTGAAAAGACCCAAATTTTTTTTGGTGGCGGCCTTGCGGCCGCCACCAAATAGTCCGCCCCCTGGCATACCCTGGCTTTCTGTGGCACACCCAATGAGCCGAGTCTGGCTACGCTAGTGATACAAACACTAAAATAGAGGGCAGAAAGATTTTAAAAAGTACTACAAGTAGCAGCATCAGCTAGGTCAAAAGTGCATGAGGCAAAACCAGAAAAATAAAGTGCTATCTGCTGTTCAAACAACTGATTAGCAGCCGGGACAAAAGAGAGTTTAAATCTCTTGGTCCTCGTATAGCAGACACCGCTGAGGGCAACCGTTCAAACTCAGATGGAGGTGGGTGAATCCTGGGCCCTCCAGGAGGGAAGTGGCTTTCCTCAGCACCTGCCTCTTGTAGAGGTCTGAGAGCTGGGCTTGACTTCTCCCAGAGAAACCTTACTGGCCTTTTTGATGAGGCTATAAGGGGTTGCCTGTTGATGGACCGAGTGATTAACCTGACTCCGCCAGATGGGGCGGTATTGAGTCCACAAATTCACAAGTTGTGAAACAAATGTGAAGCAACCTACATCCATCTGGCAGCGTCAGGTTACTGGGTTGATGTCATGTGGGTATGAAGGAAGGCGGCCTGATCATCTGGGAGAGCTGTCATTGGCCAGAAGCCAGGCAGCCACCTCCCAAACATATTGCTGTCATACAGTACCATCCATGGCAGCATGGCATGGAAAGAGCTGACCCGTCCCAGTTGCAGAGATCTTTGTGTGTGTGTGTGTGTGTGTGTGTGTGTGTGTGTGTGTGTGTGTGTGTGTGTGTGTGTGTGTGTGTGTGTGTGTGTGTGTGTGTGTGTGTGAGATTTTGGCACACATCCCAAGTTGTTCGTCGGGGTCATATTACAGCCTATATAGCCTATTATAGCCTATAACAGTTGGGTTATTCTCTCCTAAATTAAGTGCTCTACTAAACACACTCCTCTATATTTTACATATAGCCTAATGAAAGATGTACTTAAGATCCTTTTTTTTACACACCCGTAACGGGCCGGCCACGGCAGGGACTGACTGACTGACTGACTGACTGACTGTCTGACCGACTGTCTGACTGACTGACTCCCCATTGTTGAAACACGCATGCCTGAGCGTTGAGCAGCAGTGACAACAGTTCAGGTCCGGCTTAACCGCATAGTCTTTTTTTCCCCGCCCTCGACGACGAGGTTGATAATGACAACGACGACGATGATGATGATGACATTGTAAGGTAGGCTATCTGAACTTCTGAAGCATGTTTTGCAAACCCTTATTGTACAGATTATATGTTCAATGTCATGTTACCTGTTACTGTTGTCGCTTTCTGTGTGTTTCTTGTACAAGGCTTTTAATTAAAAGCTCTTTGAAAAGCAGTTTGTTTTCTTTGCCATGGTAGGGTAACCTGACGCTGCCAGATGGACGGTATAGCTCCACATAGCTTCACTAAACCAGTCGAGAGAATCTCTTTTGATCTCGCGAGGTTATCCATCTTGCAAGCAAGGTTAATGGTAGGGTACTACTGCTAATAATAACGGTCTCAGTTGTAGTTCCGAGTTGGCCCACGGAGCGGCGCCGTTGAGCCGCTTTGATGTACAGTATTCAGAGCAGAGCAGCGTTCTGCTGAGAGGCTGCAGCCTGGGGTTTCATCACGGAGGGTTTCTACTGGGTGTGATGAATACATCAGTCCAAACAGCTTTACTCTTTACCACAGCCCCCCCCCCCCCCCCCCCCACGCTGTTTTGAAATGGATGAGACAGAGAGAGAGAGAGAGAGAGAGAGAGAGAGAGAGAGAGGGGGGGAGGGGGGGGGGGATTAAAAAGTAATGGACGCTTGTGTTTTTTTTTGTGTTTTTTTAGTAATTCAACATTTCATGTAGCCTATAATAATAAATATTCTTTTGTACCGATGGATGGATGGATTGATGGGTATATAGATAGACAGACAACAGCTTTTCTCTGTCTGATCATCCCTCATTTTACATGTTTTTCTGTTATCTCTCATCCCAGGCCAATCCTGGCAGGTCTCCCTTGGGCTTATGCCAGATGGTGCTATAGTTTGGTACTAGTGGCCCGTGTGTGTGTGTGTGTGTGTGTGTGTGTGTGTGTGTGTGTGTGTGTGTGTGTGTGTGTGTGTGTGTGTGCAGGGCTGCTGGCCATTTGGGTGCCCTAAGCGTAATTGTTTTGTGATGCCCCCCCCCCCCCCCCCCCCCCGCAAAACTTTCAATAACTGTCAAACGAAAGACTGCAAAATCATTAATTATGAACGATACTAGTGTATCTCACATTACATTACATGTGGCAAACAAACAATTGTTAGAATTACTGTACATGTCAGCAAACAAGCGATTGTTAAACTGTACATGCAAGCAGGGGCGGACTGGGATCATAATTCAGGCCGGGCATTAGAAACCAAGCAGGCCAGGCCGATACGGGCCGACGTGTGTGCCGGCGTCCGTAGGGCGGCGGCGAAAAATGTGGGCTGTTTGAAGCCCAATTTGGGCCGTTTGAAGCCCAATTTGGGCTGTTTATAGCCCGATTTGGGCCGTTTGAAGCCCGATTTGGGTCGTTTGAAGCCAGATTTGGGCCAGTTGAAGCCAGATTTGGGCCGGTTGAAGCCAGATTTGGGCCGTTTGAAGCCCAATTTGAGCCGTTTGAAGCCCAATTTGGGCCGAGTCCAATTTTACAATGAGTTTACCCACTTTAACCCTGAATAAAGTAATAAAGCCACTAGTAAACCAGTAGGCGGCGCCTGGCCTGCTGTTCAGTGAGTGGCCTGACAGGGCGCCAATTTTTTTTTTTTTTTTTTTTTTTTTGGTGCCCTCAGTCACATGATGCACTACGCAGTCTGCGTACTCTGCGTATAGGGTGCGGCGGCCCTGTGTGTGTGTGTGTGTGTGTGTGTGCGTGCATGCGTGCGTGCGTGCGTGCGTGCGTGTGTGTGTGTGTGTGTGTGTGTGTGTGATGAGACTGACCTTGTAATCCACAATATTATAGGCTACTGGTTAGTAAAGCTTGGCTGGACTGGAGTCTGAGTGTCTGATCATGCTAGAAATCTAAGCTGTAGTTAAATGCAATCAATCTGTTGACCATCTGGATACATCCACTGAGTTTGAGAGTGAAAATAAATCTTCTGGCTCTTTGTCAAGCCGTGGTAACTGAGAATATTGTGCAAATTCACGTCATTTTGATTTGAGTGCATGCATGTGCACGTAAACTTCAGTTGCAAGATCAACATTACAAGCAACATAGAGCGACCATATAGGACACTGTAAGAGTGAGGTAACAGAGATCAGTGAAGGAGAGATTCCTCTGCAATCAATAGAGACAGTCCGCATGTCTGGGAACGCCCATACAGGCTCTAGGAACGCCCACAATAGACGCTGGTTAGCTGGCTCAGCCTGGCTGGGGGCATGGTCAGGGTGGGGTAAAAACCCTGTTCTATCCATTCAGCAAAGTTAGAATTTAGCTGATAGCCCAGCCCAGGCAGACACGATCGGGGATTTAACCACCGCAGTAAACGCACATCTGAGCAGACGTCTTGTGTTCTGCTCTAGAACCCCCAAACATGTAGTTTAGAGCCGCAGCACCGTCTTTTGGTGAGTCAGCCCATGAGATATATCGGCGGTTTTACCCCACTCGCGCGCCAGCCATTTAACATTTTGTGGGCGTTCCCAGACATGCGGACTGTCTCTACGTCTGCAAAGTGACTTGTCACAGGTCTCTTTCTTTTTACATGGATGCTATTGCAGTGAGTCAGCAACAGCATCCATCATGTAAAGAGAACAGTGTGTCGCTTACTGTCACACATCAACATGTTAGAGTTTTACATTTGGGTGAAAACAAATAATCTCTAGAACACTAAATACTTTGACAGTATGGTGACAGACACCACACACACACACACACACACACACAATCACTCACACTGACGCACACTCGTGATCCATCACAGTTTGTTCATCACGCACGCTGCTGTCGGGGGGGTTCACCTGATCTAAGATCTGATGCGATTGAGGGGCGACCATAATGCGTTATGTTTTTTAATCGCGTTAATCGCATGGCGCTATTTTGTCCCTTCGACGCACCTGTACTTGTAGTCAAGCCGGTCGCATCGGTTTCCTGTCTCCTGCTGTTGCAGGCATGGATAAGAAGGAGAGCAACACGCTTCTAAATGGTTCGTTTTACTTAAACAAACTCCCAAATGGCACAGTGGACAAGTCAACAGTAGTTTGCACCTTGTGTAAAACGGAATTAAAATATCACCGAAGTACATCGAGTTTGCGCTATCACCTAAAAGCTAAGCATACCGGAGCAGCTAGTGTCGGCGTAGCCTCAACACGAGACTCATCAGTCATTCTTCCTTCAGAGTCCTCTAGCCACTGGGAGGTCGGCTGGGAGGTTATCCAATACTACGGCGCCAATGTACTCCAAAATCTTCCGTAGTTTCCAATACCGAGCCATTATTCACATGGAAGTGCCAAAGTTTTTAGCTCAGACACAGCCTTCTTCGGCTGTCATTTTGGGTTTGGACTGCTCCTCAGCACCGCCGCCGCCGGAAGTATCGGTTCTGGAGCGTGTACTGCACTGTTTACAATTATGCATTTATTTTCTGTTCAAGATATTTTATAGACATTGTTACCTCCTGTCTACATTGCACTTCTATTGAATTGAAAATAAATCTAAAATTCAAGATCACAAAGTACATTTATTTGCATTCATTTGATTCCCAATCACGACACACTGGTAAGAATTATTAATATCGAATAAGAAATGCTTTGAAATGCAAAATAATGGCATTTTAAACATGCGATACAAAGATGCGATTAATCGCGATTAACTATAGGTAATCGCAAGATTAATCGCGATTAAGAAAATTAATCGTTTGACAGCCCTAATGTATGTATGTATGTATGTGTGTGTATATATATACATACAATGTATATGTATATATATCATTTGAAAAACTCAACAGCAATGTCTTTCCAGAAATCATGACCCGGTTACTCAAGATAATCCACAGACCTTGTGCACAGTTTAATGTACAAACTATTTTCTTTCGACCGAACTACACCCACTAGAACAGCAGTTCTAGTAGTTTGGTCGGGGGGCGGGGGGGGGAAGGTAGGAAAAATGTGTTTGATTTTGTGGTGAACTGTCCCTTTAACAACGCCCAGCCATTGAATCGTAATAAGAGCATATTTTTTGAAACAGAAGTGTATAAATTTGAAAAAGGGCTGTTAATATGCCTTTCTTGTCACTTAAATTGCCATATTTTGTCCACTTGCACAGCACTGACTCTTTCGATGCAGGCTTGGATTGAAATGGTATTTGTTTTCTTTCGGTTGCCTCAAGCATGCCGAGTCTAGCTTGTTTGGTGTAACAGAATTGTCCGAAAAGCAAAACTCCCATCTCCCCGCCCATCTGGTGTAGGGGGGGGTCAACTCTCCCACCCATCTGGTGTAGGGGGGGATCAACTTTGATCAAGCACACTTAGTGTAAATGAAAGAAACGGATACTATTTTGATGCAGGCTCTGCTGCGAAGGCTGGTATTGATTGCCTTCAGGTGTTACGCCAATTTCCCGCCCCCTAATTTCATTGGAAGTCCAGCTCGCTAAAGAGAAATGAGGCGATGTGTTTTTGCACTTGCGCAGTTGGACTCTTTGATATATTGCATCAATACAGCGAGGTAAATGCAATGCACTTGACTGCATCGAAAAACAACCTATTCTATGTGGTCGACTTTCACGGATTTCTCCAAGGCCTTTCTCTCCTCTTGCTCTCTTGAACGCACATGCATATACATATACATATGAATGAGTATTTATATGCACGCACAACCTTAAAAGCTGCAAAAGAGTATACAGAAAAACAAGTCAAACAATAGGAGATTTTAAGTTATTGCTGTCCTTGCCGTGTTTCCTTGCCCGCCTTTTTTCCCCTCTTACAAAACCCACCAACATCTGCAACGTCCGCCAAAGACTCTAAACTGGCTTGCTTTTAGTTGTACTGGTGTCATCTCTTACAGGCACTTTCGTGTGCCAGATTTGCACCGTGTCGCAGTCTAGAAGGCCCACGGACTGATTCTAGTACAGGCTGAGAAATTACGTATAGCCACAAGCCAAATGCAGCTAGATATCTTTTTTTGTCAAATCTTGTCACTGATAGATGCTTTAGAAATCTAGTATGGAAGGTGTTTTGTATCCAGACGCACCGGTTTTGGCTTGTAGAAATTCCGAGCGACTGGGGGAAATTTGTCCTTTCACCTTCCACTGTGCCAGGTAGAGCAAAGATTTAGTTTCACACCTTGCTTTGTTCCTTTGGATGCTGCTGCTCGGTCTTTTAGTTCACCGTGTTTTGTTGGTCAGTTCTCAAGTGCTAGTTGGATGTGGTTCACGTAGCATGGCTCAGTCTCCTCCTGCTGCACCCACTGTATCGCTACTGTAACTAAACCAGGCGAAGGCCGCGTCACGATGAGGGATCGAGTGCGTTATCGGTTATTTGACCTGCCGTCGGCCATCTGATAGGTGGAAGTCGTGCAAAACAGGTTTCCTACACAGGTTTGGAAAATGGAAAAATTGTAGACTTTCCTTAAGAATATGCCTCGGCTATAGAGGAATGTGGTACATTATATTATACAGTCACTGCCCTGCAAATGTATACATCTCAATTAACACGTGCCCGTTATTTTCACATACAGTCAAGCAATCAGTGTCTGGAAAAATGATCATGCGTAGAAATCCTTGGAAAAGCGGAAGATAACATTTTCTGGGCAGTGTGGACACAGCTTCGGTTTTTCTCTGGACCCAACATCACATCTCTAATGTTTATATAGCTAGACTTCAATCCTTTCAGAGGCCAAGGTACTCTGTATTTCCACTGGATTCATGTAGCGCTGGTGGTTGATGGTATGGTAGTTCCACAGCTGATTCCCTGGGTTTGGTCCAAGTTATGGTTCTGGTGCTTGACGCAGTGCTGAAAATGCCCTTCAGATGCGTGGTCATGGAAACCTTCATTTTGAATCTTCAAACTGGACATAGTGAGCAGGGAGGCCATCCTTCAACCAGAGGACTCTGGTTCAAGCTTGTGTTTTGGCATGCATTCAGCCTGCTGAAGTCGTCTTTGAGCAAGGCAGTGAATCCCTGCAGGGGGTTGATAACGTATCACATCCTGACTAGATGCACCACCACCGTCATAGAAGATGTATAGCACCCTAGGGTTCAAACCCCCATGGTGATGCTGGTTCCCCCGAGTGGAAAATCAACACCGGCCAAACCATGGTCAAGTTTCTCTATTCTCTCTTGTATACTCTCTCTCTCTCTGCCAGCCGCTTTGGTAGGTCCATCAGAGGTTCCACTTTTAACCGGGGGGGTTACAAGCCACTGTCTCCAGTGGACCAAGTAGCGTTGTTTTCCAGGGAGTCAAAGCAATGGAAGTTAATTTCATGGGGACTTTCTGGGCTTTTATACCCAGTCTCCATCTCCAAGCTGTCCGCTGGTTTTGAGACTTTCCCAGACCCGACCTCTTCCTCTGGTGTACCTGTGTGTTCAAACGATATTTAAAATCTTCCACGTGTGTTGCCTTATAGCTGTTCAACCCCAGCTGCACTCCAGGCCACGTTTTCCTCATCTTTACTCTGCTCTCGTCGTCATACTGAAAATGCTTAAAGGGAAAAGTGCAGCAACAAAAACAAAAACACCTTCCTTAATCTGCCGTGACTTGAAATTTTACAGTGTAGCTAGAAGAAAGACTACATTATCGCAAAACCGTAATACCGTTGGAATAAGTCTTCAAATCCCATCTGTTATCGTTTTTTTGTTTTGTTTTGTTTGTTTTTACGCGGTGGCTGCTTCTAAACGTCGTGTGCGCCCAGATACGGACCGTGTGTGTACACATGGGCCCGTTTTCCATGACTTCTTTAGCGCAGACTAGGAAGATGTCGCCTCTTCTCCTGTCATGTACTGGATGGTTCTAGTCGTCGTCAATACTGTTTCAATACTGTTTCAATACTCGCATAGGTTACATGAAGGCTTTATTCCAAAATGAGATGTCCACACCATTTGAACATCCCTGCGGTACTTATTTTAAATGGGCAGTATAGTTATTAACTCAAGTCGTTGTTTTGACAACATCACAGACTCCTATATTTTACAGATACTGAAAGATGTGCCTAAGATCTTTTCTTGCCAGACCCGTGACGGTCCGGACAAGAAACGTCTCAGGGGCAGGGACTGACTGACTGACTGACTGACTGACTGTCTGTCTTACTGACTGACTCCCCATTGTTGAAACATGCATGCTGAGTGTTGAGCAGCAGCGGCATCAGTTCAGGTCTGGCATAACTAGGCTTGCCTAGTGTTTTGTTGTTTTTTTCCCGCCCTCCGAATGGATATACATCACATTTTGGAATAGATCTTTTAGTCTACTCTGTATCGTAAATCTTTAACTGGTGGATAGAAGTGACTCTTGCAGTTAGATGTGTAAGGTTATTAGGCTGTTATAGGCAATGTTTTCAACAGTTATAGCAATGGAGTTTCTTTTTTTCCTCTCTGTCATATGGGGTAGCACAACTCAACTTAGTGGCCTATCTTTCTACCAAATAGGGCTCTTGATTTTCCTTCTTTTTATCATTTTTATTTTTACCCCCCCTCTTTTTGAATTGTTTTATACTTATACGTGATGTCATTTTAAGTGCTAGATGTGGCACTAATTGGGGGTTAAAAAGAGGAAGGATCATGTTAAAATGTGTGCTTAAAGATGTTTAATGAATTGAAAATTGTGCTTTTTCAAGCGTTTTTCTTCCCCCTTTGTACTGTATCTTAATACGTTTTTTGAAATATGCATTGATGTTAATGTGATGCTTTTTATTTGAATGCCATTATTTTGTGTTTTCTTTAGTCCAATATGGGTTTGATCAGAAGGCAAACTCCGACAGATGAATTTAAATGTGTCAAGACTGCAGTTTCGTCTTGTTTAATGCTAATATGAATTATGTCAATTGTAATGATGGTAATGACGATGAGGTTGATGATGATGATGATGACATTGTAATGTAGGCTATCTGAACTTCTGAAGCATGTTTTGCAAACCCTTATTGTACAGATTATGTATTCAATGTCATGTTACCTGTTATTGTTGTTGCTTTCTGTGTGTTTCTTGTACAAGGCTTTTAATTAAAAGCTCTTTGAAATGCAGTTTGTTTTCTTTGCCTTGTGTGTTCATTTTTGGTGGTATATTTGCATAGACTTTTGGTCTGAGTGGATGTTGGGCAGTCAGAAAGACTAATTTAACAGCTAGCCTATGGAGAATCACAATATAACAATAATAATAGTGTCTCTAACTTCCATTTAAGATTAATTTGATCCTCAGCAATGATCACCAACTTAAAGCTGATTTTGTGAAATTTGTGATCTTGTAGTTCCCAGTTGTCCCACGGAGTGGCACTGTTGAGCCGATTTGATCTACAGTATTCAGAGAGAGATCCACAGCTTTCTGCTGACTGACAGGCTGCAGCGGACTGCCTCAGGTTTCATCGCTGAGGGGTCTGTCCATTAGAAGTAAGATGTTTCACTGGAGAAGATCTAGTCTTCTCTGTGAGTCTCTGCAGGTGGGACAGTGCTGCTTCAGGCCTGGAGCAGGTCAGGCGCTCAGGAGGTTTTCTGCTACCTTTCTTTTTCACTATTATTTCCTGTTAGACTGTAGCCTACCTTGGGCCGTCACAAGTGAATAACGAGCAGCGGCCCCCCATGGACACAAAAGCCCCTTTTGGGACGTTTCTGGTGAAATTATGTAAATGCAAATATCAAGGTACTACAATACCATTGCATAAATGGTCATACAAGTTGTTGAATAACTTAACTAAAGGCCGTAGTGACTTGGAACCAAGCTTCACAGATATCGTTTCACCAATATAAAGTAGGCCCTACTTTATATTGGTGAAGCTTGGTTCCAAGTCACTACAGCCTACTTAGTAGGGGATTCCGAAAATTAAAGTCGTGTTTTTACATTTCTTGAATAGGTCAGATCAACATGGAACCAATTTCCGTCAGGTTATTCAGGGTGCTGAACACGTCTGTTTGGGTTGCAAATCGATCAGACCGTCCGTGCAGGAGATATGGTAAGGCTAATTGTCATGGATTTTCCAAATGTCGATTGTCGAATGTGAAATATCCTGACCCACACTTTTTTCTTGTAATTAGTCCACTTTCAAGTGTAATGCTTGCAGATAAGGTCTGAGATGTATGTTTGTTCCAAACCAGTTTCAAATTTCAAATGCAAATTTTGGGAGCTTTCGGCTGAGATCTTAATCGAGGATTGGCCCAAACCTATAGAACGGCAACATTTTTAACCTGACACCACATTTCGGGCTGGATCAGAAGGCTTTGCGGCCCAAAGTCTTTTGCTATCTGGGTAGGCCTACTGATGTTGTGTAATTGTTCTTCCTTCTCTCTAAATTAACTTTAAAGCTTGGATTACCTTACGAGTCAATAGACCCTTCTCACGGGGGCCATTTTGTGTCGAAAATGCAGGGTAAACACAGGTGCAAGCAAAACACTAATGAGGGTTTCCAACTCCCATGATTGGAATTTGGAAACCCTCATTAGTGTTTTGCTTGCACCTGTGTTTATTCTGCCTTTTCGACACAAAATGGCCCCCGTGAGAAGGGTCTATAACTTAATAGAACAGCTGTTCATGTTTACCAGGAAATGTAACCTAAGAAAATATTTAATCTTTTGGCAATCTAAACACACAGGTGAGTCCAAGTAAACACCATTGTTTTTGTGCAGTACCACTTCCTTGAGACATCACTCTTGTCAGTTTTGCATAACTTAACCCGCCAGCAAAACCAATTCTCTCAGGATTTCAGACTGCAGGCCAAATGATTCAGGTTACATTCTTTCCCCTTGTCCACCTCTGAGAGCAGTTCATAATTAAGGTCAAATGAATATATTACAAAGAAATAAGCATTTGTTTGGTGCACAACATTGTAACAATTTGAGACCGGACCCAGGAATTTGAACTTGTCTTGTACAGTACCACCTAACTCAAACCAAATACTTGGGCCTTACCAAAATGTTAAATAAATGTACAGTACCACCTAACTCAAACCAAATACTTGGGCCTTACCAAAATGTAAAATCTAAAATGTTAGAGATAGAGTAGGAGAGAGCCCGGCAAGCGAGAGTAGAGACAAGAGACATTATTCTGGCACCTGATTGCGTACTAGCGAGGCACACATCACCAGATAGTTAAACACTCTTGAAAGTACTACTATGTAGATTCAATGACGGAGCATAAGCGGTTATCAACGTGCACTTGTACGTCCGTTTATTGAAGACATAGCACTTCCTTGTGGTCAAGTTGTCGTGAAAATACAAAGCTTCTCCAATGACAACACAAGCAGATGGAGCAAGATCAAAAGGTCTTGACTCATGGGTTTATTTAGCAGGTTCTAAATCACTTAACACACAGAAATGCAGAACCCCGCGGCAGTTAACTACTATGAGTTGTGCCCGCAGTCAGGCCACTCACTGAACAGCAGGCCAGGCGCCGCCTACTGGTTTACTAGTGGTTTTATTACTTTATTCAGGGTTAAAATTGGACTCGGCCCAAATCTGGCTTCAAATGGCCCAAATTGGGCTTCAAACGGCCCAAATTGGGCTTCAAACGGCCCACATTTTTCGCCGGCACGCACGTCGGCCCGTATCGGCCTGGCCTGCTTGGTATCTAATGCCCGGCCTGAATTATGATCCGAGTCCGCCCCTGCACCAACACATGCATGCGGCCACAAACACACTCATGCTGACGACGGTGGCCGGTGAAATTTGTCCTCTGCATTTGACCCATCCTGGCTTGTCCTTTCCTCCGGGGGGCAGGCCAGGAGCAGTGGTCGCTTTTTCTTTCCAGCGCCCAGGGACCAACTTCGGATGTTGTCGTCGCTGGTCGGATGACGATCTTCTGCATGTTTTTAGTGGGTGGTTATGTACGGAGGAACCCCCTGGGTAGCACGGGGAGAACATGCAAACTCCACACAGAAAGGCCCTTTCGACGAGATACCTGGGCAGTAGGCACTGAAGATATGGGGGGGACACAACTCCAGCGCCCACAGCGTCCCAGGAGAGAATCGAACTCAGGACCTTCTAGCTGTGAGGCGACAGCGCTACCAACTGCGCCACCGTGCCCCAATTTATATGTATATGCATGTCCTGTTAAAGTTGTGTGAACTGTCGCAGTTTTTAAAATGTAAACAGTCATCCGTATAACAACATTATTTATTTATGCATTAATTAATTAATTTATGTAGGCCTATTTATTTATTTATTTATTTATTCAAGTATTTACAACGTTTTGTTCTCTCAGATGCTGTTATCTGCTGATTAATGTTGAGTGCACTAAAAACAATTTATTTTTCATTTGTTGTTTTTTACAAAGTTTAGTTTTTGATTAGGCTACCTGTGGACATTGTTGATAAAAAAAATAACAAGTGCAATTTTATGTAGCCTATCATTTGTTATTATTAAATTGTTGTAATTTATTTTATCAGATGCAAAAAAACAACATGATATTGGCATTATATATCTGCCATAGGCCGCCCTGCTATTTAAAGATTAAACACATGTAGGATAAAAGTCCATGCCAGACTATCAGGTGTGTGGACTTTGAAACATTGATGCCAGCCTTTACATTCTGTGTTCTGCTTTGTAGTCTTGGCTTCGGTGGGCTCTGGCTCTGATGAGAGACTGCCATGTTTAGAACCTTTCGAATCACTGAGAGCCCAAGTTTGTGATAGTACATGCTGTGATGTGAAATCGAACTTCTACATCCAAAGACTTTGCTATCTGGGTACTGATGTTGTGTAATTGTTCTTCCTCTTTAAATGAACTTTAAACTTGAAATACGAGTCAATAACTCTCAGAACAGCTGGGTCATGTTTACCAGGAAATGTATTCTTAAAAAAATTTGTTTGGCAACCTAAACACACAGGTGAGTCCTAGTCCAGATTAACACACAGATGCCATTGTTTTTGTGCAGTACCACTTCCTTGAGACATCACTCTTGTAAGTTTTGCATAACTTAAACCACCAACGATACTTTGGAATTTGCACAGAAGAATTCAGGTTACATTCTTCCCCCTTGTCCACCTCTGAGAGCAGTTCATAATTAAGGTCAAATGAATATTACAAAGAAATATAAACATTTGTTTGGTGCACAACATTGTAACAATTTGAGACCGGACCCAGTAGGAATAAGAACTTGTCTTGTACAGTACCACCTAACTCAAACCAAATACTTGGGCCTTACCAAAATGTTAAATTTAAAAGGTTAGAGCAAGAGATGTTATTCTGGCACCTGAGCACGTAGCGAGGCACACATCACATCACATCACCAGATACCTTACCATCGCACATCCAATGATGGATGACCTGCTTCGCCTTTGCCAGACTATCAGGTGTGTGGGCTTTGAAACATGGATGCCAGCCTTTACATTCTGTGTTCTGCTTTGTAGTCTTGGCCTTGATGGTCTCAGCGATGTGGATCAGAGTGACTATGGCTCTGATGAGAGACTGCCATGTTGAGAACCTTTCAAATCACTGAGAGCCCAGGTTTGTGATGATACATTCTAGATTCAAGATTCAAGATTTTTATTGTCACTCCGTAGTACAAGTATCACGTGTGAAATTCTTGTGCTGTAGACTCCGTTTACAACATAGTGCAAAATAACAGGGCATATAGGTGCAGGAAAACAAGAGAAACAACAAGCAATAAGGCAGTAAAGTGATAAGACGACAGTGACATATTCACTGCACATACTGTAGGTGCAAATGGCATGGACATACTTTAAACATATTTAAACATAATTAACATTCTGTTTGCACAGGTGCAAATAGCATATACTTTTCTCACATGCTGTGATGTGAGATCGAACTTCTACATCCAAAGACTTTTGCTATGTGGGTACTCTGGGTACTGATGTTGTGTAATTGTTCTTCCTTCTGTTTAAATGAACTTTAAACTTGAAATATCTTACGAGTCAATAACTCTCAATAGAACAGCTTGGTCATGTTTACCAGGAAATGTACCAGATCTGTTCATTACTATCCTTAAAAAACAAACGAAAACATTGAATCTTTTGGCAACCTAAACACACAGGTGAGTCCAAATAAACACACAGATGCCATTGTTTTTGTGCAGTACCACTTCCTTGAGACATCACTCTTGTCACTTTTGCGTAACTTAAACTGCCAGCAAAACCAATTCTCTCGATTTCAGACTGCAGGCCAACTGATACTTTGGAGTTTCCACGGAAGGATTCAGGTTACATTCTTCCCCCTTGTCCACCTCTGAGAGCAGTTCATAATTAAGGTCAAATGAATATTACAAAGAAATATAAGCATTTGTTTGGTGCAAAACATTGTAACAATTTGAGACCGGACCCAGTAGGAATAAGAACTTGTCTTGTACAGTACCACCTACCTCAAACCGAATACTTGGGCCTTACCAAAATGTTAAATTTAAAAGGTTAGAGCAAGAGATGTTATTCTGGCACCTAAGCACGTAGCGAGGCACACATCACCAGATAGCTAAACACTCTTGACTGAAGTAGCACTATGTAGATTCAATGATGAAGGAGCATAAAGCGGTTATCAACGTGCAGTTGTACGTCTATTTATTGAAGACATAGCACAGTAGATGACTACAAAACATTCTATTCAAATTATTTTTTTGTAAACTGCTTATATGTAAGCTTCTCATTGTGTGCTTCAAGTAAAGAAAAACAACTCTGAACACTTCAGTTTTTAGGTATTTACATGTATTCTACAGTCCACCACTATGGACACTATCGTAAAGTAGTCACTGTTGAGATACTGTGAATGAACATGACTGACAGTTAGAAGAAGAGTTAAGATGGCTGCTACAATGAAATTTGAGTTGCCCCAATCACATCTTTACAGATACATACAAATTCGACATTATGTTCAATCCTAGATTCATGACTTTGAAGTTCTCCCAGATGAATATGCCTTTTTTTATGTTTTGCTAAGCCCCCTCACTCCAAGTATCTTTGTTTTGTTATCAAGTATTATTTCAGTTCTTTAACAAAGTACAAAAAACAAGCATAGAGGAAGCGAAAAATAAAGAAGAAAGAAATAACCAACAAATAGCGCAAAGCTCCGTTCCATATCCAGTGTCCCCCACAGTCAAGCAAGTTCCATACTCTTATATTATAAGAGTTCCGGGCCCATTATAACAGTGGCTCCTGAGGCTGGGAGTAATCCCTGGAGAGAGCGAGGACAGAACTCAAAAATCAAAGTCCGAATCCACGGCTCCACCAAAGTCACAGACACAACCGTGATGTCATCAGTGAGTGACATCATTTTTATTTATTTTATTTTATATATAGGTATATGTATGCAGTGTGGCATGGGAAGATGATATAGCACAGATTTTATCATGTTAAACGCACTGCATTTTTATAGTGCTTTTCTCTTCTACCGACCACTCAAAGAATTTTACAACACGTGCCAACATTCACACATGGCTGCAAGCCATCAGTATGAAAATTCATAAGAAACCGCAACATATTTGGTTGACAGAGGTTGTGAGATCATTTTCCACGCCCTGTGTTGGCTGTGTATAAAAAGCAAAGAGCGGAACACCTGCAGCATACAGCATCAGTCATCTGACAGGTGAGTTTCAAACACTCTGATACACAGGTGTCCATTTATTGACTTGTTACTTCGACTGAACAGCTGCTGCTGATACAATGCTCTGATTTTTACTGTATTCCAGATTTGAAGTTGGACAGGAGAGAGCCTTCATCATGACTCCAGTTCTCCCCATCCTCCTTCTGTCATTGATGAGCAGGACAGTCTTCTCCGCTCCTCCGGTAAGCTTGACCCTCTGACCACTGAGCCTGCTCACCAGAATAAAACGTTGACATTGTACATTTCTGCAATCCACGGATACATAGAATGTCAACGTTTGTGAACCAAAAATATCATGTTTCTAGATACATGTATATCAACGTTATAATATAACCAAGGGGTATTCCATCAAGCCGGCTAAAGGAAAACCCTGGCTCATTTCGATAAGCCTTGTTCATTTAAGTGAGCATTCCGTTCCATCTACCTCTGCTTATCTGACATTCTCAATCCCAGCTCAGCTCCGAACTAGCATGGCTTCTCAATAAGCCTGGCTCATTTTCTGTTCCATCATCCTGGCTTATTCATGTATCCCTTACCATGGTTACTGAGTGGGGATTCCCCTCTTTTATTCAAATCAATCAATCTCACATTCACTGCCATTTATTTTAATTTCATCCATTAAAAGATAAAATAGAAATACATTTTTGTTTATTTAAACCCAATTCAAAGTAAGTTAAAATAAGTTAAAAGTTAATTCAAAGTAAGTTAAAAGGCTTTGAATGCCACGTTTTAGACACGTAAAAGCTAAATGGTAAATGGCCTGCATTTATATAGCGCTTTTATCCAAAGCGATTTACAGTCAGTAGGTACATTCACCCATTCACACACCGATGGCGGCAGGTTACCACGCAGGGTGCTGGCACACCAACGGGAGCAATTTGGGGTTCAGTATCTTGCCCAAGGACACTTCGACATGCAGTCTGAAGGAGGCGCGGATCGAACCCCCGACCTCTTTTATCCAAAGCGATTAGTGGACGACCCGCTCTACCTCCTGAGCTACACCCGACCCATCAAAGGCCGATGCTTTGTTTAAAATTCACATTGAGATTACATCCTGGTTTGCAGAGTGCAGACATGTCAAATGTCAATGTTTCATTCTGGCGAGTGAGTTGCATCACAGGTTCACTGGGTTTTCAGATGTCATCATCACACATTATGTCATCACACATGTGTATCTGCTGCACTGCAGCTGTCATATCTGATGTCATCACACATGTGTATCTGCTGCACTGCAGCTGTCATATCTGATGTCATGACTAAACAAATGGTTTCAATGCTTTGTGCTGCAGGATGCAACTAGTGATGACGATCCAGGTGAGTTGAACGAACAGATATCAGAGATTTTTCATTTTCCTGTTTGTCCAGTCAATCTGTGGTTTGACCCAGAACAAATTTCAATTAGTAATCATTCAAGGTTTTATGTGATTCCTAGTTTCTACAAATGTTACTATATTCCTTTTCAGAAGTCTTAGCTGACATAGACAATGAGGCCATTTACACCTGGAATTAACATGCCATCAGATTGCAATCAGATTGTGCTTGACCACATTAGCCTGATTTAATTTACACTTGGCGTGAACATGCGTTTTGGGTGATCAGATTGCAATCTGATGGCAATTTGGTCACACAAAATGGGTGTCCTCTCAATCCGCATACAGTTGCTGTATCCAGATTGAGAGGACACATTGCATATACAGTACACTTGTGTTCAGTGTGTACACAATGCATCCAAGTGGATCATCAAGTGGTCAAGCACAATCTGATTGCAAGCTGATGGCAGAAAACGCATGTTAATGCCAGGTGTAAATGGCCTCTAAGTTGCACAGTTGATTGTTGACTGTTGACAAAATGTGCTATTGTAAATCACTTTGGATGAAGGTGTCAGCTTAATGATGTAATGCAACGTAATATATGTGCACTTTGGGGGGTACCCTTACCCCTGGTTCGAGTTATAGCCAGAGAGCTATAGGGTCCCCCTACATTTATTTCCTCAAATTGTGGCCGTTTGAAGCCAGATTTAGAGGAATATCTCATTTTAAATTAACATTAGGTTTAGACTGTTGTGTGATGATGTCATTATTCATCGCAGCGCAGAGTAAAATTCCTTTTGGATATGTCATTACGCACAGCCTTGCCACGCCAGGACATCAAATTCTGCTGCTAAAATTGGGTATTAGCAGATAATTCAGTGAGGCAATCAACTATAACTCACTGAGAAACTTTTATCACATCGCAAAGAGGGAAATGAATTGAGAAAACTTGTTGGACAATGCACATAGGCTATTAGTGGAGGTTATTAATGTAGTGCATGTAGGGAGGATGAGCCGCCCTTATTTTTTAGAAGAGATGGGGGACTTTATATAATATATATATTTTTTTTATAAAATTTTAATCAAATGTGTTTTTCCTTAATAAAATGCATGGTATTCATGTGCTTCGACAGTGACACCTGTAGGGCACTGATGGAGCGGCATGCAGACAGTCTGTGCCCCACTGGTACTGTCCCCCCGCTGTCTGTCGTGCCCTCAGGGGTACACTAGAATAACATTACCCCTGAGGGCGTTTCATTTCCTTGGTCATTTATCTCATGCTAATCTATGATTGGTTGAAAAACAAATGCAATTCACAGGGAACAGTGAAGCCTCAACAGCCCTCACCAATCACTACCAATCAATTAATTTATTCAACCGTATTGGTTGTTGATTGGATAGATCGGTAAGATTGACATTGTATTGTCCAATGATGAATGAGTCTCTCAACACTGAATCCAGCTCTCTAATAGGAAGTGATGACATCAAAATTCCACTTTGCTGTGATGACCTGACAGTAATCTATAGATTTACACGACAGTAGCAGCATATTATATTTTCCCCTTCTTCTTTTTATTTATTTTTTATCAAGCAGTAAGTTAGCTCACAAGCCAGACAGTCGTTGCATTGCATTACGCGAGCCAACACGAGTTTAGAGCCGGCGGCCGCGGTACGCGCGGAGGCTGAAATCTCCGCAAACACTGGGATATATGCAACGTCTCAGCTGCATGCGGTTACACTGTCTTTACAACAGCTAATGTCACCAGTACAGTAGTGGAGTGGTTTTAATTTATTTATTCATCAAATCTTTTACTGACAAACTAACTGTAAATAGCTTACTTTTTTTTTTAGGTGCATTGCATTGCTCAGCCAGAAATTATTCCCAGATCAACTCTGTTTCTCTTGGGCCTAAAATGCACCAGATGACAGGTGTTTAATCCATCTCATTTGTTTGTTTAAATAATCCAGATTGTTTAATCAACCTGCATTGAAAATGTGCAAAAATTCACCAGCTTCCCACAACAGTTGTAGCCTGTTTTCAAAGTGGGGTCCTCAGCAAAAAGGGGGGATAAACTATTTTCACTATATTTCCGCCCATAAGTAACACAATCTAAGCTAGTGTAGAAGTGAGTAACTAAGCTAATAATAACCATAACAGCACAAATAATTGATGGTTGTCTGTGATGTTCACCTTTATGAATTATTAAGCACATCATCTCATCATTTATGTCATTTGCATGTAACCTATTGTTTTTGTTCTCTCAATTTCCATTGGAAAAATGATTGGAAATTCACAAATGCATGTATCAAATTGTTGTCATGTATCAAACTGTTGTCATGCATCAAACTGTTGTCATGTATCAAACTGTTGTCATGTATCAAACAGTTGTCATGTATCAACCTGTTGTCATGTATCAAACTGTTGTCATGTATCAAACTGTTGTCATGTATCAAACAGTTGTCATGTATCAACCTGTTGTCATGTATCAAACTGTTGTCATGTATCAAACTGTTCTTGCACTTTTCACAGAAACACTGGTCCTCAGCTGTGATGAATGTCACGACCAGGCCAGCTGTGTGACTGTGGAGCACACCTCCAGTGGCCGGGCTTTGTCTTGTGTCTGTAAGAACGGCTTCGAAGGCAACGGTCTCGCCTGTAACCAGAGGTGGGACCAAGTCATTGTTTTGTCTCAGGTCTTTGCACTCAAGCCCAAGTCAAGTCTCGAGTCCTACATTTTAAGATTTGAGTCCTAAACAAGTCCTCCCCATCTGTAACTTTCAATTCTGCACGCTTTATTGCAATTCTTTTTTATTTGACCACCACATAGTTTTTTGTATGCAAACTAAATGATCATCTGGCATCTTTGGTGGCGCTCAGTAACGTAACATTAATTCTTCATGGTTCTCTCCTGCGACTTGATTGGATACTGTTAGATTTGTTGAAACAAATTGGATCTGGGGACTGAAGTGTTGACGTGCTGGGAATGAATACAATGTTAGTTGATTCAGGAAATGAATTGATTTGTGGCACACTTTTTAAATAATATTATTTTTGTTGTCTCAAGTTCAAATCATGTGACGAGTTCACACCTCTGCCTGTTACAGTGCAAAGCTCTGCAGTGACTCCGCCTCCTGCTGCGGCCGTGGTTACGGCTGGTCTCCAGAGAGCGGCTGTGTGGACGTAGACGAATGCTCACTCCCTGCTCCACCCTGCAGCCCCCCCCACCTCTGTTACAACACGCCTGGCTCCTTCCAATGCCTGCTGCCTCCCTCCAAAGTCAGATCCACCAGATCGATTCAGTTCTCCTGTGGGGGCAGGTCTTGTCCATTAGGCACAGACTGCATCAATGTCAATGGGGCCCTCCGCTGTGTCGACCCGTGTGACCACTACAGTGTACTGAATGACGCCTGGCGTGCAACAGATTACAGAGATAATCACTATCGGTGTGACGACAACGTTAACTGGCAAGGCTGGTATCGCCTGTACCTGGGGCAAAGCAGTGCTCGTATACCAGAGAGCTGTGTGGCTGAACGCATGTGTGGAACAGACATTCCTCTATGGATAACAGAGCCTCATCCCACACTTTCAGATGAGATTGTACAACGCAGCGTCTGCGGCCGATACAGCAACAACTGCTGCGCAGCTCGCTCATCTCCTATCCATGTCAAATACTGTTCTGGACACTACTATGTCTACAAGCTTGTGACGCCAATCTATTGCGATTTAGCTTACTGTGCAGGTATCAACCAATGCAAATATTTACCTATTAATTTTAATGTGACAAGAAAATGCATCATATCTATTCCATATCCAAAACCACTGTAGAAATTGTTCTCACTCTGAACTGTATGAACACTGTCAACTGTGACGCATTAATTGTTGCACTGCTTGTTCTCCATTTTGAATAGAAGTGGATCTTACACCTCCCCCACCTCCAACTCCCCCACCTCCAACAACAACAACTCCCTCACCTCCAACAACAACGACTTCACGACCACCGGCCACTCCCAGCAGCACGGCAGCAGCAGCAGACAACAGCACAGCGGCGGAGGGGCAGGTCCGCCTGGCTGATGGGGGGAACAGCTCGTGCTCTGGCAGAGTGGAGGTCTTCCACCAGGGACAGTGGGGGACCGTGTGTGATGGTGGCTGGGACCTGGTCGATGCCCAGGTGGTGTGTAGACAGCTGGGCTGTGGCAGGATCCTGGCAGCCCCACAGAGAGCACGTTTTGGACAAGGCACAGGGCCCGTCTGGCTCGGTGATGTCAGGTGCTCAGGTGGAGAATCAAAGCTCACGGAGTGCAGCCACCAACGGTTTGGATCCCACAACTGCAGTCACCAAGAGGATGCTGGTGTTGTCTGTGAAGGTAAATACAAGCTGCACAAATTACTGTTGTCTCCCGACAGGAGGCCCAACCTAGCTTGCCTCAACAGGTTTCAAAAGATATGCTAGTGGTGAATAGACTCGTCCTGCTGCTTTCTACTCTCTATTGTTTCCCCTGACGCGTTTAGTTATATTCTATAAGTGACCTACAATAAAAGACAACAGCATAAAAAGCCCCATTAGTTAATGACAGCTCTATTTTCAAATGAGTACAAGTTGATGTGGTTGCAGGAAATTAGTTATGGGGATGGAGAGGTCTCTGAGAGAAGGATCTTTCCCCGGGAGGAAGAATAGCTCTGTCTTTTCAAGATGTGGGCAGACATCCAGGCACTGATGTCTTTGAGACGTGTGGAGATGCAGGAACAAGACCAGAGGACAGAGAAGAATTGATAAGGGTAGTGAGGAAGATGTCAGTGGAGATGGTTTGGAGAAGGGAGGAAGGGATAAGATCAAGGGGGCAAGAGGTGGCTCGGTTAGACCTGACATGTTTAAGGACATCTTCAGGGGAGAGGGGAGAGAAGGAAGCAAGCCCAGGGACAGGGGGCAGAGAAGCAGGTTTGGAGTAAGAAATAGTGTTGTTAGTGGCTGGATGATGGAAGGAAGAGCTGATTTCATCCACCTTCTTAGCAAAGTAGGTGACAAAATGATCAGCTGAGAGGGAAGGAGGAGAGAAGGGAGGAGAAGGTGTAAAACAGTTTACTGAGTTGGAGGCAGAAGACTGGATTTCAGAGATGAAGAAGGAAGTCTTTGCTGTCGACACAGCAGATGTGAAGTTGGAGAGGAGGAGGTGGTCAGCAGAGAGATCGTCAGGGTGCTACGATTTTCTCCATTTCTTATCAGCTGCACCAAAGCTCTGTTCAATGAGTTTGCAGAGATTCAGACAGCGAGCAGGAGGAGAGGATCAAGCAGGTTTAGTGTTGAAGGAAGAGAAAAAGTTGAGCTCTAACCAACTGCAACCAGATTCCAACCAAAAAGTGCTCCACTGACCAAGAGGGACCCAGCAGATAGCTCCTTGCAGACACAATGTACACAAAATATACACAAAATAAATACTGTAAGTCAGTGTTTAAGGATCTGCTGTCACTTTGGTCTGACTTTGGTCTCACTTATCATATTTTCCTGTTTCTCTCCCACTCCCCCTTTCTTTGTTGACCTCACATGTCTGTTTGTAGTGCCGCGCCCTGCACTGCAGGGTGCTCAGGTGGTGTGTGGGCGTGAGCGGCTCCAGATAGCTCTGTCTGTGGCTGAGCTGGCGTCTTCTGACCTGAACGCGCTCTCCGCTCACCTGGCAGACATCCGCTGCTCCAACGCCAGCGTGCAACACGGGAAGGCGTGGTATGGAGTGGAGCGCCGGGCGGGCGTGTGTGGAAACACCTTGACGGTGAAGATCTGACCACTACCTGCTATCTGAGTGTTTTGGAAGCCGGTTTTGTTCTGTTCTGTTCTGTTCTGATCTGATCTGATCTGATCTGATCTGATCTGATCTGTTCTGTTCTGTTCTGTTCTGTTCTGTTCTGTTCTGTTCTGTTCTGTTCTGTTCTGTTCTGTTCTGTTGTTCTATCCTGCCAGGTTGGGCAACAGTGAGCTTACAGTTACGCACTAGATTAACCATATGATCTATGGCATTCTAATGTATTTTAATTGTATTGTTTATTCCTGCAGCGTTCATTATTACAACTACTAATATTGATCCTCATAGGGAAGCTTTTCACTCACTCGCCTGCAGGGAGGTCAGAGTTCAGGGTTATAAATAAATAAATAAATAAATAAATAAATATGGTAAAAATGGTCTCTATAGCTAATTTCACCATTCATGACACCTGGATGGGGGGCAGTTTATACAGTTTATACAGTCTATGGCTGCAAAAAAGTGCATTTGTATTGACTGTAATGGCAAATTGACCCTACCCTAGTATGAACCTACTCAGGTTTCTCTAAACAACACTTGGCCA
This sequence comes from Poromitra crassiceps, assembly GCF_964638095.1. Lineage (NCBI taxonomy): Eukaryota > Metazoa > Chordata > Actinopteri > Beryciformes > Melamphaidae > Poromitra > Poromitra crassiceps. The sequence continues at coordinate 46,753,144 of NC_139626.1, forward strand.
CCCTGCTGCTTGTGGCCGAGTCTCTAGCTGACCCGATCCTTTAGTTAACTGATCATTCAATCCACCTCTGTGTTTCAGACCAACAGCAGCCATGTGATCTACTCCAACAGTTTATTTGTCTACTCTGTAAACCTGTCCTGGGCCCTCCCTGTCAGAGTCCCCATCTCCTGTGCCTATCCCCTGCACAGCAACACCAGCCTGGATGTGGCTGTCAGACCCTACCTGCTGTAAGAAGTATTTTCTCATTTCTGTTCATGACTGTGACCACACACTTTAAAATACTCAGTGGTGGAAAGAGCCTACTCGAATATCCTACTACTCAAATAGAAGTACTGTTACGTTGTTGATATTATGATACTGGTGTAAAAGCCTACTTAAAAGTAAAAAGTAGCTCTGCATACAAAATAAAGTGCACAAACAAAGTAAAACCAGATTATTACTCCGCCAAGGAGTTAATGTTTTTGGTGGCATTTGTTTGTTAGCAGGACTGTCCATCTGCCACTAACTAATTAAAAAAATAAATGTTTAAGTCTTGTGTTTTCTTGGCAGCCTCTCAGGTGGTGTTTCTGGCTCGGGTACCAAAGCCAGCGCCTCCATGTCTCTGTTCCGGACCTCGGGCTACATCGAGCCATACCCGCCCGGCCGGGTCTCTCTGCCCCTGGGTGACCCGCTGTACGTGGGCGTGTCCGTGGATGAAAGCGACCCCAGCTTTGTGGTCGTCCTGGAGGATTGCTATGCCACTCACTCCTCCAACCCTGACGATCCTATCAGATACTCTCTCATTCACAACAAGTATGTCTCCCTCTCAAAGCCCCATTATGTAACTTTTTTAACCTTAATATAACAGCTTTTTAATCCTTTTGATGGCACAGTGACTTTGGGGTTATTTGGAGCTATTCTAGTACTACAAGATACTTTACAAGATACTTTAACCACTGATTGATCAAATACTTCTCATGAATGCTCCTGAACACATCATCAGTGATGTAACCTGGGATCATGTTTGTGCCCAAAGAGAATGGAAAAGTGATGATGTCTGTCTGTATGTCTGTCTGTCTGTCTGTCTGTCTGTCTGTCTGTCTGTATGCCTGTCTGTCTGTCTGTCTGTCTGTCTGTCTGTCTGTCTGTCTGTCTGTATACCTGTCTGTCTGTCTGTCTGTCTGTATGCCTGTCTGTCTGTCTGTCTGTCTGTCTGTATGCCTGTCTGTCTGTCTGTCTGTCTGCCTGTCTGTCTGTCTTTCGGTATGCCTGTCTGTCTGTATGCCTGTCTGTCTGTCTGTCTGTCTGTATGCCTGTGTCTGTCTGTCTGTCTGTCTGTCTGTCTGTCTGTATGCCTGTCTGTCTGTCTGTCTGTCTGTCTGCAGGTGTCCCAGTGACAATCGACAAGTGAGAGTGGATGAGAGTGGCTCCTCCTCCCGTGCTCGTTTTTCTGTCCTGCTCTTCCTGTTCGATGGGGGAGAGGACCGAGACGTCTTCCTGCACTGCAGCCTCAGCATGTGTGAGCGCAACAGTGCCCCCTGCACCCCGGTGAGTCACACATCCTGGTCTCGCTTGGCCAAACTATCTCCACACTTCACTAGCGCAGTAGCGCTGGAGAGAGTCTGGCACAACCTACGCTCATTCTGGTATAGGGGAAAAAACACACTGCCTTGTTTACATTTCTTTAAACCAATCACAATCATCTTGGGCGAGGCTAAGCCCAGTGACGGTGTCCTTGCAAAATAGCATTTGGGGTGACTTGTTTTGGAAGCAAATGTCTAAATCCCTGCATAAGAAAATGGCACATAAAAGAGTAGCCTGTAGCCTGCGTTGTGTTGAGAGTCCTGGCAGCAACCCATGTTAAGTGCTTGCCCAGTGGTGGAGCGGCACCGACATCCCACTTCCAAAGGGCACATGCTAACCACTACGCATGCCCGTAGCTACCATTGAGGACACCGAGGTCATGACCTCGGTATTAAAAAATAAATAAAAAATGCAACAATTTGCTTCCTCTCTGTGTGCTATAGAAGGAAGAGACATAGCTCACCACAACGTTCAAATTTTGCATTGGGGCTAGATTGGGGCTAGAGTTTGGAGACAGTTCTATTGAAGTGAATGGGTAGCCTAAGTAACTACCCTGTAAGTGATGTTTGTGTAGATGGGCCATTGTATTTAATTGAGCAGTATTCTGCCATGTGTAGCACTGTAGACATTTACAGATAACTAGGACCAGGGTCTAGGTTCAGATGAGCAGTATTAACTAGGGATAAACCAGGAAAAACGGACCACAGACCAGGGGATAGGTTTGAACTGCCGGCTTATTTATAGAAACATTTAGTAGTAGACATACATATAGATTGGTACCACAAACACATTTAACAGACACAGGAATTAGAATGAAATCCCCTTGAAACCAAAAGCCAAAGTAAAAGATATGCAAATGTCCCTTCTTATCTCAGTTTAGTTTGATTTAAACCTATTTGAGTTTAAGAGATAATTTCCACTTATCCTTTAAGTTGTTATTTAGTTCCCTTTGAACGGTTATTTTCCCTTTGAGGTATAACTCAATTTCAAGTTATTTTCTCAGTTAGGCCTATTTTATTCTACTTTAGTTGTAGTTTTCAGTAATACAACCCATTGGCATTACCCATTCAACATAAAATAAATTGGAAAATAAAATACCACTGTGAATACAGTATCAAAATCAAAACTCAAATAGTCAGATCTGTTATGATCAATAACTCAAATATCACTCTTAGGTGTGTTCTCAGTCCTTGTTAAATCCTCTACCAGTCCGATTAACTTCACTGCGTGTTGCAGCACGATACGGAATGTTTTAATCCTACCGCGATCCAGGTAGATGATGAATCAAGAGTCCTTATCCTTGGAAGTGGTCTTGCAGCAGAAGACGTCCGTCCAATGCGATCTCTCCTATGGGTGGCTCGCCATCTGGTTTCCCCAGCTCAGTGTGCCAACACCAAGCAACCGATCCCCACAATAAACCTGGCCAAATCCTTCTTCAAACTCAACACTAAACAGGAATCCAGTAAGGTGACAGCAGGTGAACACGAAATCTTCCAAAAACGGGCAAAAATAAAGGTTTACAGTTCCTCAAACTTGCTTCTTTTGTCTTAATTTCTCTTCTCCAACATTCAATTTGCAACGGCTCTCTTCCTTGTCAAAGTGCATCTGAGCAAGAAAGAGCAGCTTTACTTTTCCTCTCTCTCTCTCTAGCAAGCAGCGCTATCGCCACTCTGATTGGCTGTTCACCATTTCACTAGTTAAAGGAACAGTACGCGAAGTAAATGATAAAATAACAATGTAACTAATATTGTGACTTCACATTGATTAACCTAATATTAATTTGCTTCAAAGTTAACCTTGGTTACAGTAAGTGATGTTTGTGTAGATGGGCCATTGTATTTAATTGAGCAGTATTCTGCCATGTGACCTGTATGCAGAATATATATATGGGGAGCCATTTATTTTTTGTATCATTGTAAAGCAACAGCACAGTAAAACGATATTAATCTAACATGATGTCTGTAGTTCTTTATAGATCTACCCTAGCATTTTACTTTAAAATGGACAACGTTTTCTAACCGGGGGGGGGAAAAGCCCCCCCTGGACCCCCATCCTGCCTTAAAATGACCTCGGTATTTCTCTCTGTATTTCTTAAACCCTGGCTACGGGCCTGCCACTAAGAGAGCTAGCTCCCTTGGCTGAGCTGGTTAACAGGCCTTTATACTAGGAGTTTAACCAAATTACTCGCTACCACTCGCATACTCGCATTCATTCGGTAACACATAAACTTGCCATTTTAAGCATGTAGGTTGCTAACTCGCAGGTTGTTGTTTTCTACATAGCGACACGTACTTTAAAAACACGCCGATACCGGGAGCAGAAGGGGAACCTGAAATGGACAATGGCAGAGTTTATACCGGCAGCCTACTGCGTTTGAGTCAGACTACACTCTAATAAATAAAATAAAATAAAATGTTGACATGTTACATTTCTGCAATCCATGGATGGAGTGTCGTGAACCTTTGTGAACCAATACGCGTCATATCAACATTTCTAGATATATCATGTAAATAACGCTATTGTAACGGTAGTCAGTGGGTTGTGCTGTGCAGTGAATAAACCTCTCAGACTCGAGGGATGGTCTAGTGACTGATGCGAGAGCCCGTGGGTTTTAGCCTCCTTGCTAGAGCGTCCGCCTCCAATGCCGTAGGTTCCTGGTTCAATTCCCATGCTGTGGGGGGCTTCACAACGTGGGTTTCAATGGCACAGTGGAATGTCGGGGTGGTGGATATGCGTATGCCTTTTACACCGGGGGTTCGTGTCCCAGCATGTTCAAAGTCTGCATTTCAACCACAAGTCACATTTAATGTTGTTATTTAACCCAAACCCTAAGCTTAACCAAGTTGTTTTACGTGCCTAACCATAACCCAAGTTATCATTTGCGCAACATTATCAAATTAATGCTGTGATGTTTTCCATTTTTAACTGACATTTTCAAGTTGATGTTGGAAACACTCCTGTGGTTGGAGGACTTGTTGAAATATAATAAATATAATATTATTTGGTTCAGAAAGTTAATATTGAACATATCAGTGGTTTGCAGAATTGTAACATGCCAATGTTTTATTTTGTGGCCTAGGTTGGTTTGTGTTAACACACCCCCCCCCCCCCCCCCCCCCCCCCCCCCCCCCTTCTCCTTCACAGGTTTGCTCCAGAAGGGGGCGTCGCTCTGTTTCCACATCTGCACCCATCAAGCCCCTCACCGTCGGACCAATCACCTGTGAGTATGAAACACAGCCTGCTATCCACCTTATTTTTGGCGGCCATTTTTGCCTGATCTGCTGATGGGTGCTTCTTCCGGTGTGATCCTCCCAGCCTTGTTGCTGACAGCTTGACACCCGTCTGGGCGAACGGAGCAAATCACTAATCAGGTCCAGCTTGGCAAAAATCTCGTCGATAAATATCCCTTTAAGAGCGCAGTGCATTCATGGGTAATCGCCTGCTGTGGCCAATATTAACCATTTCGAGTAACACTGTTTCCATACGGATCACCGGCGTTAGTTTGTTGTTTATAACGTGGCTATATTCATAACGTTTTCTATCTCGGATACGTTATTTCGAATCGCACATAGGTTACGCCAAACCCCACATAGGTTACGCCTTGAATCCCACATAAATTACGCTAAAACGCACATACTTTACGCCTCGAATCGCACATAGGTTACGCTAAAACCACCACCGCAAAGCGTGTGGGTTTCAGGACGAAACAGACTCGAGCCACATAACGTCATCTTAAGAGCACAATATTCCTGGAATGCAAGTTTAACTAAACAGTTACATGTCCTCTCCTCTGCATTCTACATAAAATTAAGATATTACGGGTTGTTTTATTTTGTATGTTACATACTTATTGACCAAGTTATGTTCAATTCAGCCAGGGTACAAGAGACTGAGTGTAGGCAGCCATCTTTTCAAATCAAGTAGAATACATTAGGAAATGGCAAGCTGCAGCAATAGTCACGTTAAACGGACCTTGTACGCACAATTATTTTTTACAGTGGGGCATTCAAAAATAAGGTGGATAGAGAATCACAGGAATGAGTCCGGGTTCGTCAGCAAAAAAGTGAATGGGGTTTTAGAATGGGGATTTCACTTGAATGCATAAAATAAGGTATGTGGTTATAATGCATTTAAGTGAAATCCCCATTCTAAAACCCCATTCACTTTTGCACTGAAGAACCAAATGGCGGCAATTTCTGGATAAAGCCTACAAAAATACGTCATCCCTGTGGTACTCTATTGTTCAGGGTTGATGTCTCGGTATTGTCTGTAGTAACCATAACATTTCTTTCTTTCTGTCTGTCTGTCTGTCTGTCTGTCTGTCTGTCTGTCTGTCTGTCTGTCTGTCTGTCTTTCTGTCTGTCTGTCTGTCTGTCTGTCTGTCTTTCTTTCTTCTGGATCTTTAGGGGAAAAGCCCCTCGAGTGAGCCAGCAGACAATCACATCCCACTTTGTATTGATATTATTTTGATCTAATTTTCTTTTGATTCATATTATAAACACTTTGCTGTACCTGTACGAGGACCACAATGGAAACAAGTCCTGGACTTTATTGTGTTTAATTCCTCGACAATTTTAATACTGGTGTATGGGTTTTATCTATTCATTGTGTATTTCTTAACATCTGTCATGAATGAATTCATTCATTTATTATAAGACGACAGAAAATGTAAAAAAAAAATGGGATGACCTGAGTAAAGACAGGCTCCAAAAAACCCAAAACAAACTAATGACGGTCATCCTTATTAACCTCAGTCCAAGAATGCACATTAGCGTTATAAACTTCTCATGGTCTATAAAATATTACATGACCTTTGTCCTAATTATTTTAGTAAGTACTTTCAGTCTGTTCGGGACACTCATAGCCTGAATACGAAGGCTAGTGTGGCAAACTTGAAACTACCCAATCTGAAAAGCAAAAGTTGGGAGAAGTACATTCCTATATATGGGAGGGAGGAGTGGAACAAGATCCCTAATGAAATTAATTCAGCAAATTCTCTGAATGGGTTGAAAAACCTTTTGAAAACATTCTTGCTGGGTAAGCTAGAGTAATGTGTGAGCCTTTCATTGAAATGTTTTTTGAACTTATGTTGGTTTATATTTCTTGTTCTTTTTATCCTTGACTGTTCTGTATTGTTTATATCAGTGGTTTTCAACTGGTCTATAGCCTCAGTCAGGACCCACATTTTTCCTTACTCATTAAGTTGCGACCCAAATTTCAGATTTTTTTATACCACTCAAATGTATTTCACAAAAAATAGTGCAGTAATGCACAATGCCTTCATGCAATGTTAAAATCATCGAAATCAATGAAATTGCAACTAGGGCTAAAAACCCAATGTCATGAAAAGGCAGACTTATCTTGAATTACAGACCTATATATTTTTTAAACAAGTTAACCTGGTGATGCTCAAGTTTAAAAAAAAAATCTGAATTCTTTCTGTAAAACAGTCGAGACATAATTTTGGTTGTTAGATTTTTTTCCCCCACAGGTGTCTACAACCCCCTCAAAACCGCACCGCGACCCACATTTGGGTCGCGACCCACCAGTTGAGAAACCCTGGTTTATATGATGCTATGTGTTACTGTATGTCCTGTTTTTATAAGACCAGGGACCATGTTGGAAATAAGTGTTTACACTTTTACATGTCAATCCCTTGGATTTTGTTATTCTATATCCAAAATAAAACCAATCAATCAAGCAATCAAATCATACCCTGTCGTGTCGTTTCTGTTACGATGTATGTATAATACTGTATATCATACTGTATATTGGATCTGTTTTAGCTCACTAGCAACTCTATTTTAGTTCTAAACCACAATCCTTTTCATCTTTGTATCTTTTGTGGGACCTTTGTGGAATCAAAAGGAATTCACTACGTGATGTTTGATTTATATAAAAAATGAATGAGCAAACAACATTTAACGTTTATTCTCAAATTCAGCCAGTGAGATACATTTCTGTAAAACATCAACAACAAACACACAAGGGCATATGTGGCAAATGTAATTTAGTTTTTAGATTAGTTGAGAAAGTCAATAAAACTTGAAAGTGATGTGAGAGAATTAAATACAGCAATAAAATACAATGATAAAATGTGAGATAAAAACCCATAAGTGCTTATAAAAACATCTCACGTCAAAACAAATGAAAGTAACAAAACAATATGAAACAAAACAAAGAAGCAAAAGCCATGGATTTGGATAAAAGCTAAAAGATTAAAAATTAAAGCTGCGGTGATCGTGCTCTTGAACCTCCGCGCCATCACGGTGTAATGCCGCCGCCGTGTCGTTACTGGACACCGACCGGTCGCTCTCAATTTTCATGTGTCTTGGACACTGCACAAAGGATTTAAATGTTACTTCCTGTGTCCACTATGTGGCACTATGGCAGGGGTGGCCAAACAGCCAGAGACTAGAGTCCAAAAAATACCACACATGTATCTGGCTGTTCTCATTAACGTAACCTTTCAAGTCAGAGACTGCTGTTTGTACCCCAGCGTGTTCAAAGTTAACATTTCATCCAACTGCAACCACATTTGTCCCTTTCCATTTCCAAGGTATATGATTGGTTTGCAGTGGTTGGCTCTCATACTAAAGTGGTATACAGTATATAAGCATGGTCTGTAACAGGCAGTGTGTTAAAAACACACACAATTGAAGAGCCGCATAAGAATAAGCAAAGAGCCGCATGCAGCTCGCAAATCTCGGGTTGGCCACCCCTGTGCTATATAACTATAAATATTAGCATGTAGATGTGATGTCTTCTGGCTGGGACTCTTATCAAACGTCAAGTTTGTGGGGCAGATGTGCTTGTAGAGTTCAGTTACAAACCACTTCCTGTTTCATGGCAAATAATGCATCGCTATGTGCTGTTGTAGATGAGAACTGCACCATCATCAAGGTCTTCAGGCTTTTCTGACCACATTTGAGGTGGATCTGGTCAACCTGCTAGGAGGAGTACATCAAAGTGTAAAACATGTAATTCCCTGTTGCCAGTAGGTGGCACTATGACTATAACTGAATATTATCATGTAGATGTCTTCAGGCTGGGATGTTTGTGAAGTTTGTACTTGGCCAATTTCTCCCCCTGCTGCCCCGGTTGCTGCTCCACCCTCTTCCGATCTGGGGAGAGCCGAGACTAGCACCATGCTTCCTCTGACACATGCGCAGTTGCCAGCCGCTTCTTTTCACCTGATAGGGGTAGGACTTCACGGGTAGGACGTAGCACATGGGAGGATCACGCTATTCCCACCATTTCTCTTCCGTCCTGACCAGGCGCCCCGGCCGACCAGAGGAGGTGCTTGTGCAGTGACCAGGACACATGCCCCCAATCCGGCTTCTCTCCCGCAGGCACCAGCCAATCGTGCCTGTATGGATTGGATGCCCGACCAAGCCGGAGGTAACACGGGGGTGCGAACCTGCAACCCTTGTGTTGGATAATCAGAATCAGAATCAGAAAGACTTTAATGATCCCCGGGGGGAAATTGGGACAGGTTACAGCAGCTCGCACTCAGAACACACATAGCATAAAATAAGACGGTAGTAAAATGCAATAAAGTAAGCAAAAATAAAGTAGAGTAAGTAGAGTAAAGTATAATAAAGTAGGATGTACATTACGTGTCAAATTGCAGTTATTGCACACTGGACTTATATTAAGTCAGCTTGCCCGACACCAGTGGCGGCTCTAGTTCGTTCGGGGACCCGAAGGAAGCCATGGAGTTTGTACGGGCTATAAAGTGACACCCCAACTGATACGCACACACGCATACATACACACACACACACACACACACACACACACGCACGCACACACGCACGCACGCACGCACGCACACACACACACACACACACACACACATACACACACTCTTGAAAAGGCCAGGTGAGAATTATTTTTTGTGGGTTTTTCTTTTGGGTTTAAACAAGTAACAATGCCATATTTTCAATCTACAGCTATAATTATATTTTATATGGCATAGAAGCAAATGACTCTGCCAGATATGGCCCTATATTAGATAGGTTACTCACCTGGCCAGGCCTGTTTTCTTTTATTTTCTTTTACTATTTTTTCCCTCTCTTTTCTTAAGGACTCAGGCATACAGGTCATGGACCTTAATTATTTTTGTTTTGTTTTTGGTATTTGCGCCTCGCCTCGGTGCTGGTGCTATGCACTGAGCCCTGTTATAGGGCTTCATCCGTTGCCTCTCAAGGACTGTACCGTATGTGTTTTATGTGTAGTGTTAATTTTGTATTTTTGTCTGTTTAAGTTTATGGCATTAGCACTAAGAGTCATGGTATTTGGAGTAGCTCTTACATCAACATTGTGGATTATTTTTCTATATGTCCAGCCATAGTATTAATAAACTGCGCTACGCTAGTTGGAATATTAATGGCCTTCGCCATCCTATTAAGAGGAAGAAAGTGCTGTGTAATCTGAAAAGTAAAAAACTTGATGTGCTATCTACAGGAAACACATTTAACTCCTGAGGAGTCTAGGAAGTTATGTAGGGATTGGATAGGACATGTTTTTTTCAGTGCTGGATCAACTAATAGTAAAGGGGTGATTATTCTAATGAATAAGAAATTGCAATTTAAATGTTTAAAAGAAGTAACAGACACTGAGGGACGCATGGTCATTATTCTTGCAGAAATACAGGGACAAATGATAATACTGGCCAATATTTACGCACATAATGGGGATCACCCTGCTTTTTTTGTAGATCTGGAAACTAAACTCGTTGAATTAGGTGAATATCCTATTATTTTGGCTGGGGACTTTAATCTTATTTTCGATCCTGTTTTAGACCGTAGTAGTTCTCCTAGCATCAAACCACCCAAAACTGTCTTGACAGTGAAATGTTTCTGTCAATCATTGGGATTAGTTGATGCTTGGAGGCTAATGAACCCAAGAGCAAGGGATTACACCTTTTACTCTCATGCGCATAACATGTATTCAAGAATTGATATGTTTTTGGTTTCTAAGATACTACTCCCTTCCACTTTATCCTGCTCTATAGGTCATATTCTGGTTTCTGATCATGCAGATATTTCACTTGAACTGTTACCTTACTATGAAACAATCAGACCACATAGATGGAGATTTAATGCATCTCTGCTACAAGACTCTAGCTTTAAAGAAGCCCTCAGGAATCAAATTAAGGAGTATATAGAATGTAATGTGTCCTCGGCTCCCTCTGCTGGGGTGGCTTGGGAAGCTATGAAGGCAGTCCTGAGAGGCTTTATTATCCAGCATGCTTCATACAAGAAGAAAATTAGCATAGCCAAAGTTACAGAATTGGAAAAAAAGGTTCAGACAGCTGAAACAATATTTAAACGGGATATGTCACCTATTAATTTGCAAAATTTGACACAATTAAAGTATGAATATAATAATTTATTATCACAGAAAGCGGAATTTTTGTTATTTAGAGCCAGGCAAAATTATTTTGAGTCAGGGGAAAAAGCAGGGAAACTCCTGGCAAGATATATTAAAAAGAAGGAATCCTCTTCAACCATTGCAGCTGTGCGCGATCAGGGGGGGAGCCTCATGACTAAACCAAGTGATATAAATAATACATTTAGAGAGTTTTACACAAATCTTTATACGTCTGAAAATACCTCAACAGATACTGAAATAAACTTCTTTCTTGAGGGCCTGAACCTTCCTAGATTAGATGAACAACAACGTGACTCGCTTGATGCCCTAATCTCTAGGTCAGAGATAGCTGATGTTATCAGAGGTCTGCCAGTAGGTAAATCCCCAGGACAGGACGGCTTCACTGCAGAATTCTACAAATGCTATGCAGATGAAGTGATGCCACTAATGCAACAGATGTTTGAGGAATCCTTTAATGTGGGAACATTACCACCTTCATTAACACAGGCAGTTATTACTCTTATACTCAAACAAGGTAAAGATCCGTCTGACTGTAAGAGCTTCCGCCCTATCTCGTTAATTTCTACGGACTGCCAGATTCTGTCCAAGTTTCTGGCTAATAGAATTAATAAAGTGCTTACATCACTGATACATCCAGACCAAGTGGGTTTCATCCCCCAGAGGAACTCTTCAGATAACATCAGACGCTTGTTAAATGTCATGTGGTCAGTCCGCAACATAGACTCCAGTGGCTGCCATTTCACTCGACGCCGAAAAAGCGTTTGACCGGGTTGAGTGGAGATATTTGCTGCTTACTCTTAAATCTTTCGGATTTGGCCAGAACTTTTTAAAATGGATAGAAATACTTTATAATCACCCACAAGCGGCAGTTCAGACAAATGGGTTAATCTCGCCTTATTTCTCATTAAGTAGAGGGACCCGTCAGGGCTCAAGCTTTTCACCAGCATTATTTTGTTTAGCTCTAGAACCGCTCGCTGCGGCTATACGCAGGAACCCTAATTTTCCTGGGGTAACCATTGGGGAGTCAGTACACAAACTTATGCTTTACGCGGATGATATACTTTTACTGGTGTCAGACCCTGTAAAATCAGTACCAGCTCTTCTAGATTCTATTGATTCATTTTCTAAACTCTCAGGGTACAAAGTCAATTGGTCAAAGTCTGAGGCTGTCCCCTTGACTGCGTACTGTCCCAGTACTCTCTTTAAAGACGGCGCCTTTCAGTGGCCAACTGAGGGTATAAAGTATTTAGGAATCCTCTTCCCTCCAAAAATAGACGATGTAATTAAGGTGAATTTTGATCCTCTTTTTGGAAAGATTTCTGTTGATGTGGAAAGGTGGTCGTCTTTGTTTTTGTCCCTGTGGGGTAAAGTAAATGTGTTAAAAATGAATGTTATTCCCCATAGGGAGGTCTGGGTGGTTTAAAGATTGGGCTGAAAATGGCTTACAAAAAATAGGAGATTTATATAAACCAGATGGTGATCAGATGATGTCATTTGAGGAAATAATAGATAAATACAACATAAATCGCAAACAATTCTTTGGCTATTTACAAGTGAGAGATTTCATCAGAAAACAGCAAAATCAATCTTTAACTATTCCCACTATGTCTGCAATAGAAGAGGTAATGTTGATGAACTGTTTAGGCAGAGGCATCATTTCTAGGATATATAATCATCTGGTAGGACAGTCTGCAGAGTCTTCCATGGAGAGGCTGGAGGCATGGAGAGAGGACTTAGATGATGAAGACATTACTGAAGGGGACTGGGAGGAGGCATGTGATAAAGCACAATCCCAAACGTTTAACTCACGCCTTAAATTGCTGCAGTATAACTGGTTGATGAGAGTCTATGTAACGCCAGAAAAGATCAATAAATACAATGGTGCCATTCCTGATTTATGCTTCAAGTGCCAAAAAGAAAAAGGTACACTTTTCCACTGTCTATGGCAGTGCAACCAAATCAAAACATTTTGGGATGCAGTAAGAAAATGTATTCAAGATATTTTGTCCATACAAATACCTTTAGATCCAAAGCTTTTTATTTTAGGATTATACCCACTTAATTTTAACATCAGAAGGAGACAGAAAAGGTTTCTGGATATAGGTTTACTTTTGGCCAAAAGAGTTATTGCCGTAACTTGGAAACAGGTTGGTAGGCCGGGGATCGGGAGATGGATTTCTGAATTAACAACAACGCTGCCCTTAGAAAAAATCACATATATCATCAGGGGTAAACAGGAATTGTTTGACAGCATTTGGGGCCCTTTTATTTGTTATCTAGAGAGGACAGATGTGGCCGACATGATGGAAGCGCCTGGGATGGGTTGAAAGATTGACTGTTTCTGTTTTCATCTGAATTTTGTTTTTTGTTTCTTTATTCCATTTGCTCTCTGTATTCCATTCTAAATACCTGTACATGAGTCAAGATGTAACTGAAAAGTGTAAGCTAAATTAGACAGCCCCCAGAAGAATCATGGTCTGTATGTCGGTGTGTTTTTGTTTTTGTTTTGTAGGTTTGTTTATCTTTCTGTGGTGCTATTGTGGGGAGGGGAGGGAGGTGGGATATGTATGGGATGTTTGTATTGTAATTTGCATAAATGTCTAAATGTGATAAATGAAAAACAATAAATACAATGTTGGGAAAAGAAAAAAAAAATGTTATCCCGAAGGTAAATTACTTGTTACAGTCACTTCCATTATGTATCCCCATGACATATTTCAAGAAATTTGACAGGATTTGTAATAATTTTATATGGAACGGCAAAAAAGCCAGAATGCGACTTGAAAAGTTACAGATGCCTGTCGACAAGGGAGGCCTCGGGCTTCCAAAACTTATTTTTTATTATTATGCTTTTAGTTTAAGACATTTGGCCCAGTGGTCATTACCTCCTGAAAGGGCGCCTCCCTGGTTCGTATTAGAGCAAATGGGATTTCTCCCTCTCTCCCCTCTTGCCGGTATAACAGCTAAGCTGTCACCTACATTTCGGTCCCATCCTATCATCTCTCATCTTCAGACGGTCTGGAAAAAAGTCTCTTTAATCTTTAAGATTAACCCATATTTGAACTCAGAATCAGGGATTTGGCTAAACCCCAAGCTCCCTATAGGTAGAGCTCCCTTTTTTTTGGAAGGAATGGAATAATAGTGGTATCAGTATGCTGGGTGACCTGTATGAGAGAGACACTCTAAAAAAGTTCGAGACCCTAATGCAAGATTTTAGTTTACCTAGGACACAGCAGTGGCAATATTTTCAATTGAGGCATTTACTTGTGAAAACCTTTAGTTCAATTAATACCCCTCCGTCTCACTCGGATCTACTGAGTAACATAATAAGAACATTTGGTCTGGGTCACGAGGCATCATACTATTACTCCATGATTTTCAACCAAGCTCATAAAGGGAACTGGGCACTAAAACGAGTCTGGGAACATGATTTACATTGTTTATTTAATGAGAAGGAATGGGACCGAATATGTCAGAACTCAAAGAAAATGTCTAGGGATATTAGAATTAGATTAATTCAATTCAAAATAATTAATCGGTTTTACTGGACCCCATCAAGGTTGCATAGATTGGGGCTGAAAGACACAGCAAACTGTTGGAGGTGTGAGAGGGCAGAGGGTACTCTTTTACATGCATTATGGTCATGTTCTGTTCTTCAAGATTTCTGGCACAAAGTTCATAAGAAAATCTGTGATATTGTGAAGTTTGATTTTCCTTTCTGTCCTAGACTTTATGTTTTGGGTGACCCCTCACTGCTCGCCCACTGTGTGGGTGAGGTAGCAGACTGGATCCAGACTAGTATTATGGTGGGGAGGCAAATAATAATGAGGGGGTGGAAAACAACAGGGGGACCCTCCATGCAGGAATGGCTGATTGGACTGGGAAGGGTGGCATCCTATGAACATTTGTCCTATAGGATGCACAACAGATTGGAGGTCTTCGCCTTGAACTGGGGGACATATCTGGCTACTAATGTAGCGCAGGACACTTTACCATAGGGAAGGACTCTGGACTGATAGAGCTACATGATGTAAGATTTAAAAAAAAAAGTTGCTGTGCCTTTTTGTTTGTCATCGTTTGTCTGTTTTTGTCTGTTTTCTTTTTAAGTTATTTACTATGTATGAAGGATTGTACTGATGATTGTTGTGAAAAAAAAAAAAAAAACTTTAAATAAAAAATAAAAAAAGTCAGCTTGCCCATTACATGTGCGTGGCTCAGCTAAGGCACAGTTAACCAATCGGATAGGCAGGGAAGCTCCCACTACACTACCCGGAAGCCAAAAATATCCAGAATTATTATCTATGAAATAACAAAAGAGGGACAATTCCGGTTTCATGTATTTTGACCATAACTGTTGTAGGCTATAAAGGGGAGACTTGTGGGTCCCCATAGAACCAATTCTCATTCAGATATCTTGAGGGACTCGTTGAAAATGGCCATGCCAGTTTTTCCCTCACCAAAATTTTGCCCAACTTTATAACATTATTTAGCCCTCTTCCCGACAAGCTAGCATGACATGGTCCAATGGATGCCTAGGTCTTCTAGTCTCATAAAAGTAACTATATTCACTCTACCTTCGGCTGCAGACGAGGAGTAGAAAATCTGAGACATTTTCGGGGACAGCTCCAGCCGAGGACAGGTCACCAAAAACGGGGACTGTCCCTGAAATTCGACGACGTCTGGTCACCTTAGTGCAAGCGACTGATGACGTCTCTACCTTGGAAAAACATGTGCTGATATACCACAAGTACAGTATTTGTGCAGACTTGACATGATGCTTATCACCCAAATGTCAGTTTCTCCAAACAGCCTGGCCTAAACTGCCGTTATTTCTTAAAACAACTGTGAACAGCTACTTGAACTCTGGTTCACCCCTGCGAGGCGGTTCTGGTTGTGGTTGGAGCATGGACTATAACTTAGATGACACCCATTTAATACGTACCCCTTTTCCTCTGTATTTCAGATTAGATCAAAGGTCAAAGCTAACCTTATTGTCCCTTACAGGGAAATTGGTTTGAAGCCAGTTAATAGGAAAAACACACATCTTACAAAACATACAAACACTAAAATACAGGGCAGAAAGATTTTAAAAAGTACTACAAGTAGCAGCGTCAGCTAAGTCAAAAGTGCATGAGGCAAAACCAGAAAAATAAAGTGCTATCTGCTGTTCAAACAACTGAATTGCAGCCGGGACAAAAGAGTTTAACTCTCTTGGTCCTCGTATAGCAGACACCGCTGAGGGCAACCGTTCAAACTCAGATGGAGGTGGGTGAATCCTGGGCCCTCCAGGAGGGAAGTGGCTCCTGCCTCTAGGCAGCACCTGCCTCTTGTAGAGGTCTGAGAGCTGGGCTTGACTTCTCCCAGAGAAACCTTACTGGCCTTTTTGATGAGGCTATAAGGGGTTGCCTGTTGATGGACCGAGTGATTAACCTGACTCCGCCAGATGGGGCGGTATTGAGTCCACAAATTCACAAGTTGTGAAACAAATGTGAAGCAACCTACATCCATCTGGCAGCGTCAGGTTACTGAGTTGATGTCATGTCGGTATGAAGGAAGGCGGCCTGATCATCTGGGAGAGCTGTCATTGGCCAGAAGTCAGGCAGCCACCTCCCAAACGTATTGCTGTCATACAGTACCATCCATGGCAGCATGGCATGCAAAGAGCTGACGCATCCCAGTTGCAGAGATCTTTGTGTGTGTGTGTGTGTGTGTGTGTGTGTGTGTGTGTGTGTGTGCGTGTGCGTGCGCGTGCATGTTTTTAGCGGGGGGTTGCTATCTGGAGGAAGCCCCCGGGGAGCACGGGGAGAACATGCAAACTCTACACAGAGTTTTTGCTCTTTTTGACGACCCCACCTGAGCAGTATTAGGCACTGAGGACATGGGGATGGGGACGCACCCTCAGCATCCCAGACGGGAATCAAACCCCAGACCTTCTTGCTGTGAGGCGACAGTGCTACCACTGCGCCACCGTACCTCCTTCCCAGTTGCAGAGGGAAAGCAAATCCTATTCACCTGTATTGCCAAAAGGGCGTGGTCATTTTTGGCTTTCTCGCCCCGGATAGAGATTTTGGCACACATCCCAAGTTGTTCGTCGGGGTCATATTACAGCCAATATAGCCTTTTATAGCCTATGACAGTTGAGTTATTCTCTCCTAAATTAAGTGCATACATATCTAAGCCAGGGCCTCTACTAAACACACTCCTCTATATTTTACATATAGCCTAATCAAAAATGAAAATGAGATAGGGTGTTTGCGCTCTTGCTACAAGTCCAAAGAAACACTCACATCAGGTGCGTAGGCCAAAAAATTGTCATGAAGGAACCAGGAGAAGCTCGCACACTGATAGAAAAAATGGAATGTCCACTCCAAAGGTTCACGGATATAAAGAAGCCATAAATTTAATGGTCCATAAATGAATATACAAAACAATACAAATGTGCTACCATGTGAAACAAAAGAAAGAAAACTGAACAGAAACGTTTCGGCTACAAAGCCATCTTCAGTCTGCCTAAAGGGCTAATCACACACCTGTGCTCTATTTATAGATTGGAGGCAGAGTCAATCTGTGAATGGATCCATTCATGTTACAGGGCTATGTCAAGACATTTAAAGGATGTATGATATCTAAAGCTGGTTACAAAAACAGCATATTCTGAGGTTAACAGAGAAGAAGCCTGATTTACTCCAGATTAATAGTAATTATTTAAAGTACATTGACAATTTAAAAAATATATACTATAATATAAAGTCCAAAGACAGAGAAAGAAACAAAGAAAGAAACAAGCTATAGGCTAAATCTGATTATGGCAGACACACATATACTAGCCCAATGTTCTAGATGAAACAATTTAGTGACATCTCCTCATTAAGACCTTTTGGATGCAGAGTTTGGAGATAGAATATCCATTTGCACTCTGCCTGAAGAAGAAGACGTTCCATATTCCCTCCCCTACGTGGTGCTTTTAACTGCTGAATAACACAGAACGTGAGAGAGGAAATAGGATGGTTAGCATCTCTGAAATGACGGGCAATAGATGATTTTTCGTCTCCTCTCCTAATTGCACTTTTGTGTTCAATAATCCTTGTTTTTATTTGTCGTATCGTTTTTCCAACATATTGAAGTCCATCCTATTTCCTCTCTCACGTTCTGTGTTATTCAGCAGTTAAAAGCACCACGTAGGGGAGGGAATATGGAACGTCTTCTTCTTCAGGCAGAGTGCAAATGGATATTCTATCTCCAAACTCTGCATCCAAAAGGTCTTAATGAGGAGATGTCACTAAATTGTTTCATCTAGAACATTGGGCTAGTATATGTGTGTCTGCCATAATCAGATTTAGCCTATAGCTTGTTTCTTTCTTTGTTTCTTTCTCTGTCTTTGGACTTTATATTATAGTATATATTTTTTAAATTGTCAATGTACTTTAAATAATTACTATTAATCTGGAGTAAATCAGGCTTCTTCTCTGTTAACCTCAGAATATGCTGTTTTTGTAACCAGCTTTAGATATCATACATCCTTTAAATGTCTTGACATAGCCCTGTAACATGAATGGATCCATTCACAGATTGACTCTGCCTCCAATCTATAAATAGAGCACAGGTGTGTGATTAGCCCTTTAGGCAGACTGAAGATGGCTTTGTAGCCGAAACGTTTCTGTTCAGTTTTCTTTCTTTTGTTTCACATGGTAGCACATTTGTATTGTTTTGTATATTCATTTATGGACCATTAAATTTATGGCTTCTTTATATCCGTGAACCTTTGGAGTGGACATTCCATTTTTTCTATCAGTGTGCGAGCTTCTCCTGGTTCCTACATATAGCCTAATGAAAGATTAGATTAGATTAGATTATTTAATGACCACACAGCCAGGCTGGTGGAATTTGTTTTCAGTACAGTTCATACTTAAGCAATGGTCCAACATTGAACATCATAATACATACATAAAACACAATAACAGTACACAATACAGTCATAGCAGCAGTGATATGTGATAACTGTTTTTAAAACGGGTTGTCTTGGTGGGCAGAGACCTGTAGCGCCTCCCGGAGGGCAACAGCTGGAAAATGTGGTATGCTGGGTGAGTGGGGTCAGAAATGATTTTTTTAGCTCTATTTATTGTCCTTTGGCGGTGGAGTGATTCAAGTGACGGAAGGGGGGTGTGGATTATTTTGGAGGATTTATTGATGATTCTCTGTAGTTTGTTTTTGGAGTGAGTGTCCAGACTGCTGTACCAAACTGTTATGGAGAAGGTGAGGATGCTTTGTATGATGGCCAGGTAGAACCGAAGCAGGAGATGTTTTCTTATTCTGAATTTTTTGAGCTGATGGAGGAAGAAGAGTCTCTGATTGGCTTTTTTGTAGATGTGGTCTGTGTTGGTTTTCCCTTTGAGGTTATTGCTTATGTGAGTGCCAAGAAATTTGAATGAGTCCGTGGTGCTTATTGGTTTGTCGGAGATGAGTATGGGGGTTTTGGGGTATGGCTGGCATCTGAAGTCGATGATGAGTTCTTGGGTTTTGGATGAATTGAGTAGGAGGTTATTGTCTGTGCACCAGGTAACTGTTTGGTTGATCTGTGCACGGTATTCCATTTCATTATTGTCTGTGATGAGGCCTATGATGGTTGTATCGTCTGCGTATTTGTAGATGTTGACGCAGTTGTAGTGGGATATGAGCAGGTTGGTGTATAGAGAGAATAGCCAGGATGAAAGGATGCAGCCTTGGGGGGCTCCTGTGCTGAGGTACAGAGGGTGAGATGTGATGTTGTTGATTTTTACCTTCTGTTGTCTGTTGGAGAGGAAGCTGTGGATCCAGTGGCAGATGCAGGGGTCAGTGTTCATATCCAGTAGCTTATTGATGAGTTTGGCCGGGTTGATTGTGTTAAAAGCAGAGCTGAAGTCCATGAAGAGAATGCGGGCGTAGGTGTTGGGGGTATCCAGGTGTTGCAGGAGGTGATGGGTGGCTGTGTTGACTGTGTCTTCTACTGACCTGTTAGTTCTGTATGCAAATTGATGTGGATCCATGAGATGTACTTAAGATCTTTTTTTTTACACACCCGTAACGGGCCGGCCACGGCAGGGACTGACTGACTGACTGACTGACTGACTGACTGTCTGACCGACTGTCTGACTGACTGACTCCCCATTGTTGAAACACGCATGCCTGAGCGTTGAGCAGCAGTGACAACAGTTCAGGTCCGGCTTAACCGCATAGTCTTTTTTTCCCCGCCCTCGACGACGAGGTTGATGATGACAACGATGACGATGATGATGATGACATTGTAAGGTAGCTGCTATCTGAACTTCTGAAGCATGTTTTGCAAACCCTT
The DNA here is from genome assembly GCF_964638095.1 of Poromitra crassiceps. Lineage (NCBI taxonomy): Eukaryota > Metazoa > Chordata > Actinopteri > Beryciformes > Melamphaidae > Poromitra > Poromitra crassiceps. Next base: position 46,773,434 of record NC_139626.1, read on the forward strand.
ATTGTACAGATTATATGTTCAATGTCATGTTACCTGTTACTGTTGTCGCTTTCTGTGTGTTTCTTGTACAAGGCTTTTAATTAAAAGCTCTTTGAAAAGCAGTTTGTTTTCTTTGCCATGGTAGGGTACTACTGCTAATAATAACGGTCTCAGTTGTAGTTCCGAGTTGGCCCACGGAGCGGCGCCGTTGAGCCGCTTTGATGTACAGTATTCAGAGCAGAGCAGCGTTCTGCTGACAGGCTGCAGCCTGGGGTTTCATCACGGAGGGTTTCTACTGGGTGTGATGAATACATCAGTCCAAACAGCTTTACTCTTTACCACAGCCCCCCCCCCCCACCCCACGCTGTTTTGAAATGGATGAGAGCGAGAGCGAGAGAGAGAGAGAGAGAGAGAGAGAGAGAGAGAGAGAGAGAGAGAGAGAGAGAGAGAGAGAGAGAGAGAGAGAGAGAGAGAGAGAGAGAGAGAGAGAGAGAGAGTTTTTTTAGTAATTCAACATTTCATGTAGCCTATAATAATAAATATTCTTTTGTACCGATGGATGGATGGATGGATTGATGGGTATATAGATAGACAGACAACAGCTTTTCTCTGTCTGATCATCCCTCATTAGGGGTTCAAGCCCTGAAGGGGCTGAAACCCTATTGTTTTTCACCCGGTTTATTATTATTATTCTTCTTTTTCATCTGCCCCGATGCAAATTCCCGTGAGTTGGTAAATGGTAGAGACCTGACATTTGGCCCAATGACAGATATTGTTGGCAGGTAGGTGCTCAAAAAAGATTTTTCGAATCGGCCTGAAGGTGGCGCTATAATCGACGGTTTTACGTTAAAGGCCATAACTTCCACGCCGTTGGTCCGATTTTCTAACTTTTTTTTTCCAGATGTTCAGGTGGACCTGCTCTACAAATTTGCCATAAGGACCCTCAATGTCCGCCTGGAAAGTTTTTGAGATATTTGAAAAAGTTTGGAAAACACATTTTTTGCATCTCCTCCTAGACCGTTGGACCGATTTCCACTAGAATCGACAGGAAGCATCTATGGAGCAAGCTCTACAATCCTGAATTTGGAATTTTTGAAATCTACTTTAGTTTCGGAGATATTGATCGTTAAAATTGTGAGAGGGCGTGGCCTCACAGCTAAATTGTCATAACTTCATGACCGATTAAGGAATCTTCACGAAACTTGCAGGAGGTCTTCGGAGACCATCCTAGCCCATGTGTGTCAAATTTTGTGCAATTCGACCAAAAGGGGGCGCCATAAACGCCATAAATGGGCGTGGCTTAACATAAAAAAGGCTGTAACTCCACACCTGTTTGTCCAATGATCGCGAAACTTGTCAGATATATCAAGGAGGATGTCCTAGTCAGAATCAGAAGCTTTGTCATCTGCGCAAGGCTTGAACCCCGCCCATCGCCGCTTGCGGCTATATTTTTACATGTTTTTCTGTTATCTCTCATCCCAGGCCAATCCTGGCAGGTCTCCCTTGGGCTTATGCCAGATGGTGCTATAGTTTGGTACTAGTGGCCCGTGTGTGTGTGTGTGTGTGTGTGTGTGTGTGTGTGTGTGTGTGTGTGTGTGTGTGTGTGTGTGTGTGTGTGTGTGTGTGTGTGTGTGTGTGTGTGTGCGTGCGTGCGTGCGTGCGTGCGTGCGTGCGTGCGTGCGTGCGTGTGCGTGTGTGTGTGTGTGATGAGACTGACCTTGTAATCCACAATATTATAGGTTACTGGTTAGTAGCCTAAAGCTTGACTGGACTGGAGTCTGAGTGTCTGATCATGGTAGAAATCTAAGCTGTAGTTAAATGCAATCAATCTGTTGACCATCTGGATACATCCACTGAGTTTGAGAGTGAAAATAAATCTTCTGGCTCTTTGTCAAGCCGTGGTAACTGAGAATATTGTGCAAATTCCTTTTGATTTGAGTGCATGCATGTGCATGTAAACTTCAGTTGCAAGATCAACATTACAAGCAACATAGAGCGACCATATAGCACACTGTAAGAGTGAGGTAACAGAGATCAGTGAAGGAGAGATTCCTCTGCAATCAATAGAGACAGTCCGCATGTCTGGGAACGCCCATACAGGCTCTAGGAACGCCCAATAGACGCTGGTTAGCTGGCTCAGCCTGGCTGGGGGCGTGGTCAGGGTGGGGTAAAAACCCCGTTCTATCCATTCAGCAAAGTTAGAATTTAGCTGATAGCCCAGCCCAGGCAGACACGATCGGGGATTTAACCACCGCAGTAAACGCACATCTGAGCAGACGTCTTGTGTTCTGCTCTAGAACCCCCAAACATGTAGTTTAGAGCCGCAGCACCGTCTTTTGGTGAGTCAGTCCATGAGATATATGGGCGGTTTTACCCCACTCGCGCGCCAGCCGTATAACATTTTGTGGGCGTTCCCAGACATGCGGACTGTCTCTATACGTCTGCAAAGTGACTTATCACAGGTCTCTTTCTTTTTACATGGATGCTATTGCAGTGAGTCAGCAACAGCATCCATCATGTAAAGAGAACAGTGTTACTGTCACACATCAACATGTTAGAGTTTTACATTTGGGTGAAAACAAATAATCTCTAGAACACTAAATACTTTGACAGTATGGTGACAGACACCACACACACACACACACACACACACACACACACACACACACACACACAATCACTCACACTGACGCACACTCGTGATCCATCATCACAGTTTGTTCATCACGGCACGCTGCTGTCGGGGGGGTTCACCTGACCTCTGATTGACGCATGCCCACTGCGGCGCCCCTCCTCCTCTCCAGCAGCAGGTCCCCATGGATCTAAGATCTGATGCGATTGAGGGGCGACCATAATGCGTTATGTTTTTTTAATCGCGTTAATCGCATGCCGCTATTTTGTCCCTTCGACGCACCTGTACTCAGAAGCGTCATGCCCATTGTAACTGAGGGGGCAATTGATTACCTCTCAGATTTTTGAGAGGTAAAAAAAAAAAAAAAAAAAAAAAAATTATAAACATAGGCTATAATATTATAAGCTGTGTATGGTAGTTGAAACATAGTTTCAAGTTTACGTTTATGTATGTTTGTAGTTAAAACAAAAACATAAATACTGTATAGGCTACATACAGTACAACACAAAAGGCTGTTATTTACCCTTTGTCGCCACCTGGTGAGTAAATATATATAACTAAAACCATTAGAATTGACAACCGGTCCGCGACTTTTTTTCCCATGTATCTACCAGTCTTTGGCACAAAAAAGGTTGGGAACCCCTGCTCTAGAGGAAAGATTTCTACCTTCTGAAAAGGCAATACCAGCCAAAATAAACATTGTGTTACATTGCTTTGAAACATGTGGTCTCCCTTTTTTGTCAAGTCCATTGAGCCTGGGCAGTGGCAATGTACTTAGTCTGGTGATTATGGATCTTTCCAGGAGGCTGAGCAGTTTGGAAAATAGCCTTATGGTTACACCTGCTCAGTCTGTTAATTTAAAATTAGATATTCCTCCAAATCTGGCTTCCAACCCCCCAAATTTTTTGCCGCCCTTCGGGCGGCGCCAGAGTTCACCCCCTCAGATTGTTGGCTTGCATGACGCCCCTGCCTGTACTTGTAGTCAAGCCGGTCGCAGCGGTTTCCTGTCTCCTGCTGTTGCAGGCATGGATAAGAAGGAGAGCAACACGCTTATAAATGGCTCGTTTTACTTAAACAAACTCCCAAATGGCACAGTGGACAAGTCAACAGTAGTTTGCACCTTGTGTAAAACGGAATTAAAATATCACCGAAGTACATCGAGTTTGCGCTATCACCTAAAAGCTAAGCATACCGGAGCAGCTAGTGTCGCCGTAGCCTCAACACGAGACTCAGCAGTCATTCTTCCTTCAGAGTCCTCTAGCCACTGGGAGGTTATCCAATACTACGGCGCCAATGTACTCCAAAATCTTCCGTAGTTTCCAATACCGAGCCATTATTCACATGGAAGTGCCAAAGTTTTTAGCTCAGACACAGCCTTCTTCGGCTGTCATTTTGGGTTTCGACTGCTCCTCACCACCGCCGCCGCCAGAAGTATCGGTTCTGGAGCGTGTACTGCACTGTTTACAATTATGCATTTATTTTCTGTTCAAGATATTTTGTAGACATTGTTACCTCCTGTCCAGAGGAGGTTTTTCCAGTGAGGCATAGGAGGATGGTCCTCCTCTATTAGATTGGGGATTTTATATAAAAAAAATATATATAAAAAAAAAAAAAAAAAAAAAAAAAAATTTATATTTTTCATTTTTCATATTTTTTTTTATAATAAAATATCAATCAAATGTGTTTTTTCTTATGTGCAGACGCTCATTTTTTCATTCATTATATAGCTCCATGCAGACGAGTCACTCTGGCCCTGGTCCCAGCATGGGGGAGGGGATTAAAAAACACCCGCCCTGTGGGCTTGATTTATTTGGTAATTTATCTAATGAAAAAATAAGATTGGTTGAAAAAGACTTGCAATTCACAGAAAACAGTGAGAGTGATGTGTTTTCCAACGAATCAGATTGAGGAGGAGGGGAGCTCTCCCTTAGCCCGTGAAACCAGGTGAAACCCTAATTGGTTGTTGTTTGATAGATAGATTGCTTGACATTGATTGACATTCTGTATTGTCCAATGCTGATGAATACGTCTGAAAATCGGCAACGTTGTTCCACTGCCTGGTCTGTGGTCTCTCACGCTGAATCAAGGAGGTGAAATCCACTGCTTGACCTGACAGGAAGGATTTACTGAGACAGTAGCAGCATATCATATTTCCCTCTTATTTTTATTTACTTTTTTATCAATCAGTAAGTGTTCACAAGCCAGACAGTCGTTGATATTGGATTACCACCAAAACGAGTTTCGAGTTGCGGGGAGACGAGCTGCGCGATACGGGCTTTTTGCAATGTCAGAAAACTGGAATATTTGCAACGTCTCGACTGCAGCGTTTCCCCTACAGACAGCACGGATATTCAAGTAAGTCAATTGATTTCAAGTTATCCGAACCTTCTATTAAATTCGGCGTGGAAATGGTTCACCGAGCAGCGCTATTTTTGTCGTATTGAAGTTTCATCCTGTAATTTCTTATACTAAAACCCGCGAACTTTAAATTCATACATTTTTTAACTGAATTTGGCCTGTAAATCGATAGCTGACAGCGGGCTCAATTTTAAAGCTTGAGTGGTGATCTTTATATCATATGAAAGTAGAAGAAATAAGGAATTGATTGGGATGAAGCATGTCAACCTAGGATGTCGGGAAGGGGGGGTAAATAACGCTCCAAAGTTGATAACTAAATGAGTAGTGCAGCACTGTTCACAGGAAGACATGTGACGCCCGTGGTGGGCTAGTAGGCGTGGACTCAATTTAAAACACCGACAACGCCACCTAGATTTGAAGAGCCTAGGACTCTTTTAAATAATACAAATGGGATCTAAAAAACAGGTTCGTTCCATCGGGTGGAGAGCAGTTAAAACCAGTGGTGTATCAAAAAAGGTGAACAAGGACACAGTGCAAGGAATAACAGTTTTAATGGCTAAAATATAAAATGCAACAACAGTGATCACCTAAGTCTAAAAATAAAAGACAGGGGGTTAAAACTGCAGCAGCTAAAATGTCTTCGTTAAAATACAGCAACTCAAATGATCCAGCTAAAACTCTGGGCCAAGCCCATAAAGTGCTCGTGCTGGATGACTGGGGGAATCCGGAGTCCACCGTGCAGGGGGGCCTCCTCTCCTCTTCGGTCAGACCTACAGACAGAAACTGTAGGGGAGTCAACCGTCCTTTGCTTACATCATCCTTCTTACACGTTTACACCACAGGCACATGGAACACCGATATGGTCAAAGACTTACGCGGAAGGGAGAGTGTACACTCTCCCTCTGCTGGCCGCTAGCGAGCGGTGCTCCAAGGCTGGGTTTGGGTTGAGTTTCGGTCCGGGCCTGCCCACTGCTCCTGCTGGTCTGCTGCTGCTGCTTCTGGTCTGCTGCTGCTGCTGTTAGGTCTGCTGCTTCAGGTCTGCTGCTTCAGGTCTGCTGCTTCAGGTCTGCTGCTCTACTGCGCCCCACTGTCAGTCACTGCGTTCCTCCGCAGGGAAACGGCACATCGGCGAGCCCGGGAAGCCTCACCCCGCCTGTGGGTCTCAGCAACCTAGGTGTGGGACAACGTTTGGGCATCCCCCCCTCTCTCCCATCCCCCGTCAGTCATCTACGGTGCGCCCATAGGTACGCAGGGAGAGAGAGGGGCCCAAGCCGCAACGGCTCAGTTGCCCACACCTTACCTTGCCCACAAGCAGGGCCGTCAGCTGCTCCCCTCTCCGCCGCTTCCCCTCAGTGTGTGTGTCCTCCTCAGTGTGTGTTTTTCCTTGTCTGTGTACTCCGTGCCTTCCTGTATCGACAGTTTATATACTTCCCCCAAACAGGTTAAGTCCCTCCTCTGGTGCTGTTCAATTGGTCAGCTCAGCTCCATCTATTTTCTAATAGGCCCCCCCGCACTGCCTGTCTTTCTTGTCACAGATTGGTGCCAATAGACAACAGGTGTGCAGTGGTGATCAAGCTTGAGACAATTAACACAAAAACCACGTCTAGAAAATAAAAGCATGCATCAGTTCAAAGGAAACATAACAACTCAAAAATAATTAAACACTGCAAAAGAAAGAACAAAGAAATACAAAACATTGTCTCACCGCCCGGCTCACATCCCCCCACACTTTTCTGTTGGCAGTCCCTTGCCACCTGATGTTAGTCTCTGTATCGGGCAGGCGGTTGGCCCAGGTTCGTTCTGGCTGACCGCCTAAGAAGTCCATCAACTCCCGCACCTGGGGGAGGCCCAGGCTGCTCTGTGGGTGGGAACCCATAGAAGAAAGGGCCCGGAAGTCCTTGGGTTTCTGTAACAGGTTCATTAGTTTGAAGTGGGGGTTCCACTGGGGGCGCTGTGCACACCTTAAGGGCATTAACTTGTCGTTTCGCTTCCCCAGCTAGGGCACCAATAACAATATCCACCTTCCTAGCTTCAGCAAGTTCTTGTGCTCCCAATAGCCCTCTAATTTGCTCTTTCCACTCTGAATACCTTACATCGTCAGCAGTGCCTTTAAACTTTGGCAGCCATGGGGCCCCGGGAAAAACTGGCATCATCATGTTCACTTTTTTTTCCACACCACAACTGCTCTCTGTAACCCGATCCTGCCGACTAAACGCCAAATGTGACGCCCGTGGTGGGCTAGTAGGCGTGGACTCAATTTAAAACACCGACAACGCCACCTAGGTTTGAAGAGCCTAGGACTCTTTTAAATAACACAAAAAGGGATCTAAAACCAGGTTCGTTTCATCGGGTGGAGAGCAGTTAAAACCAGTGGTGTATCAAAAAAGGTGAACAAGGACACAGTGCAAGGAATAACAGTTTTTAATGGCTAAAATATAAAATGCAACAACAATAATTACCTAGGTCTAAAAAATAAAAGACAGGGGTTTAAAACTGCAGCAGCTAAAATGTCTTCGTTAAAATACAGCAACTCAAATGGTCCAGCTAAAACTCTGGGCCAAGCCCATAAAGTGCTCGTGCTGGAGGACTGGGGGGGAATCCGGAGTCCGCCGTGCAGGGGGTCTCCTCTCCTCCTTGGTCAGACCTGCAGACACAAACTGTAGGGGAGTCAACCGTCCTTTGCTGATATCCTGCTTATGACACGTCTACACCACAAGCACATGGAACACCGAGGGGGTCAAAGACTTACGCGGAAGGGAGAGTTTACACTCTCCCTCTGCTGGCCGCTAGCGAGCGGTGCTCCAAGGCTGGGTTTGGGTTGAGTTTCGGTCCGGCCCACTGCTCCTTCTGGTCTGCTGCTGCTGGGCTGCTGCAAGGTCTGCTGTTTCAGGTCTGCTGCTTAGGTCTGCTGCCTCAGGTCTGCTGCTTCAGGTCTGCTGCTTCAGGTCTGCTGCTTCAGGTCTGCTGCTTAGGTCTGCTGCTGTTGTTTAGGTCTGCTGCTGCTGCTTCAGGTCTGCTGCTGCTGCCACTGCGATCTGCCACTGCGTCCCACTGTCAGTCACTGCATGTTCCTCTCAGGGAAACGGCACACCGGCGAGCCCGGGAAGCCTCGCCCCGCCTGTGGGTCTCAGCAACCTAGGTGTGGGACAACATTTGGGCATCCCCCCCTCTCTCCCATCCCCCGTCAGTCATCTACGGTGCGCCCATAGGTACGCAGGGGAGAGAGAGGGGCCCAAGCCGCAACGGCTCAGTTGCCCACACCTTACCTTGCCCACAGGCAGGGCCGTCAGCTGCTCCCCTCTCCGCCGCTTCCCCTCAGTGTGTGTGTCCTCAGTGTGTCCTTTCTTTTTTTTCGTGTGTGTTTCGTATCGACAGTTTATATACTTCCCCCAAACAGGTTAAGTCCATCCTCTGGTGCTGTTCTATTGGTCGGCTCAGCTCCATCTATTTTCTAATAGGCTGCCCGCACTGCCTGTCTTTCTTGTCACAGATTGATGCCAATAGACAACAGGTGTGCAGTGGTGGTCAAGCTTGAGACAATAAACACAAAACCACATCTAGAAAATAAAAGCATGCATCACTTCCAAAGGAAACATAACAACTCAAAAATAATTAAACACTGCAAAAGAAAGAATAAAGAAATACAAAACATTGTCTCACCGCCCGGCTCACATCCCCCCACACTTTTCTGTTGGCAGTCCCTTGCCACATGACATTAGTCTCTGTATCGGGCAGGCGGTTGGCCCAGGTTCGTTCTGGCTGAACGCAGAGGAAGTCCATCAGATCCCGCACCTGGGGGAGGCCCAGGCTGCTCTGTGGGTGGGAACCCATAAAAGAAAGGCCCCGGGAGTCCAAATATGTAAAAAATTTACGCACTGTATCCCTTTCATCATCGTCTAGGACATCAACTTGTCTTTTAGCTTCCCCAGCTAGGGCACCAAGAACAATATCCACCTTCCTAGCTTCAGCAAGTTCTTGTGCTCCCAATAGCCCTCTAATCTGCTCTTTCCACTCTGAATACCTTACATCATCAGCAGTGCCTTTAAACTTTGGCAGCCATGGGGCCCCGGGAAAAACTGGCATCATCATGTTCACTTTTTTCTCCACACCACAACTGCTCTCTATAACCCGATCCTGCCGACAACGCCAAATGTGACGCCCGTGGTGGGCTAGTAGGCGTGGACTCAATTTAAAACACCGACAACGCCACCTAGATTTGAAGAGCCTAGGACTCTTTTAAATAATACAAATGGGATCTAAAAAACAGGTTCGTTCCATCGGGTGGAGAGCAGTTAAAACCAGTGGTGTATCAAAAAAGGTGAACAAGGACACAGTGCAAGGAATAACAGTTTTAATGGCTAAAATATAAAATGCAACAACAGTGATCACCTAAGTCTAAAAATAAAAGACAGGGGGTTAAAACTGCAGCAGCTAAAATGTCTTCGTTAAAATACAGCAACTCAAATGATCCAGCTAAAACTCTGGGCCAAGTCCATAAAGTGCTCGTGCTGGATGACTGGGGGAATCCGGAGTCCACCGTGCAGGGGGGCCTCCTCTCCTCTTCGGTCAGACCTACAGACAGAAACTGTAGGGGAGTCAACCGTCCTTTGCTTACATCATCCTTCTTACACGTTTACACCACAGGCACATGGAACACCGATATGGTCAAAGACTTACGCGGAAGGGAGAGTGTACACTCTCCCTCTGCTGGCCGCTAGCGAGCGGTGCTCCAAGGCTGGGTTTGGGTTGAGTTTCGGTCCGGGCCTGCCCACTGCTCCTGCTGGTCTGCTGCTGCTGCTTCTGGTCTGCTGCTGCTGCTGTTAGGTCTGCTGCTTCAGGTCTGCTGCTTCAGGTCTGCTGCTTCAGGTCTGCTGCTCTACTGCGCCCCACTGTCAGTCACTGCGTTCCTCCGCAGGGAAACGGCACATCGGCGAGCCCGGGAAGCCTCACCCCGCCTGTGGGTCTCAGCAACCTAGGTGTGGGACAACGTTTGGGCATCCCCCCCTCTCTCCCATCCCCCGTCAGTCATCTACGGTGCGCCCATAGGTACGCAGGGAGAGAGAGGGGCCCAAGCCGCAACGGCTCAGTTGCCCACACCTTACCTTGCCCACAGGCAGGGCCGTCAGCTGCTCCCCTCTCCGCCGCTTCCCCTCAGTGTGTGTGTCCTCCTCAGTGTGTGTTTTTCCTTGTCTGTGTACTCCGTGCCTTCCTGTATCGACAGTTTATATACTTCCCCCAAACAGGTTAAGTCCCTCCTCTGGTGCTGTTCAATTGGTCAGCTCAGCTCCATCTATTTTCTAATAGGCCCCCCCCGCACTGCCTGTCTTTCTTGTCACAGATTGGTGCCAATAGACAACAGGTGTGCAGTGGTGATCAAGCTTGAGACAATTAACACAAAAACCACGTCTAGAAAATAAAAGCATGCATCAGTTCAAAGGAAACATAACAACTCAAAAATAATTAAACACTGCAAAAGAAAGAACAAAGAAATACAAAACATTGTCTCACCGCCCGGCTCACAGACACACTCTCGTTCCAGATGCAATTAAGTGTAATTTAACGCTATTTGACAACAGTTTCGGCCATAGACTTTGTCAAGTATCATACAAACAGTGCAAGACAGCCATTATAAAGACAGGTTAGCTGATTGAATGGACAACACCTGTCTTGTGAAAGCACACCTGAGTGTGAGACATCATAGGATGAATCAAAACATTGATGTCACAGGTAGGCTGTATACCATAATATATCATGAATCTATGTGAATAAATAGATTTATATAAATAGTAATCACAGCCTAATGCATAGAGATAAATCCTGAAACCTTCTCGCAACAGTTCTAGCCTAAGCCAGTGGTTTTCAAAGTGGGGTCCCCAGCAAAAAGGGGGATAATCTATTTTCACTATAATTCCATGCCATCCATAAGTAACACAATCTAAGATAGTGTAGAAGTGAATAACTAGGCTAATTATAACCATAACAGCACAAATAATTGCCAAAAATCTCGAAATAAATATACAGTATTTACTCTGAGAAATGAAATAATGAGAAAAGGAACAATTATTGATGGTTAAAACTGAATAATGACATCACAACAGTCTAATCCTAATGCTAATTTAAAATGAGATTTGGGCGTTTTGGGCAAAAACTGCTTGTGGGTGAGAGTATCAGCAGCAGAGCACACGTCATATTTTCCCTGGGACCGCCTCAGGTGCCAGGTGCTGTTCCGTCCTGTAGTCCTCTCACTGGGTGCTAATGCAATGCTCCTCACTGGGTGGAAAGCTAAGAGGCTTGACAGCATGGGAAACATGGCAAATACACACACACACATGCGCGCGCGCGCGCACACGTGAAAAAAAAAACCCAAATTTCTTTGGGGCCCCGAAAAGGGGCGGCGACCTTTGGTCGCCGCACTAGCTTCCTCCCCTGTTTCCAAGCTCACCAGCCACCACTGCTCCTGTCTACATTGCACTTCTATTGAATTGAAAATAAATCTAAAATTCAAGACCACAAAGTACATTTATTTGCATTCATTTGATTCCCAATCACGACACACTGGTAAGAATGATTAATATCGAATAAAAAATGCTTTGAAATGCAAAATAATGGCATTTTAAACATGCGATACAAAGATGCGATTAATCGCGATTAACTATAGGTAATCGCAAGATTAATCGCGATTAAGAAAATTAATCGTTTGACAGCCCTAATGTATATATATATATATATATATATTGACAGCCCTAATGTATATATATATATATATATATATATATATATATATATACATACAATGTATATGTATATATATCATTTGAAAAACTCAACAGCAATGGCTGAGTTTCCCAACAAAGAAGCTTCTTAAGAGTTAAGAAGCTTCTTAAGGAGTTAAGAAGCTTCTTAAGGAGTTAAGAAGGCTCCAAAGAAGTGTTTCCCAAACGCCTTCTTAACAGTCGAGAAAAATAAAAAAAATAGAAGGCTCTTAAGAAGCAAATTAACTGGAGCGGCTCACTTGATGGCACTCTGAGCCCAGCAGTGGGCCACGACTCAGTGGTTGAGAAACACTGTTAACACCTAATCATGGTCATGTTAAACTTTATTCAACATTATTTATTTCAGACATGGACTGCAGTTCAAATTGCTTTATATACACAGCATACAACAAAACAGAGAAACACTACAGAATTTAAGCGACCTTGGGTTCTGTGAAAGGTGCTATATAAATCCACAACATTATAAAAGGAATCCATTCTGATTAGAGAAATATAGCCTACGGTAAAACATTTAAAACACAAGTAACCATACATACAGGGGAGTTTTTCAAGTGTTCCCCAATTTTAAACACTAAAGGGTGCATGAAAGAAAGGAAAAAGGGAAAAACACAAGAGGAACAGTGGACACAAGTATCTCCTTTTGCCTGATGCGGCTGGATCTGCCAGTGTTTTGTCATTAAGAAGGTGTTAAGAAGGCTCCAGACCCTTCTTACAAAACCTTCTTAACGAAAGATCATCTTAGCGCTAAGAAGCTTTTGGGAAACGCAGCCTTCTTAACGGAGGATAATTGGAAGATAATTTTAGGCTAAGAAGCAATCGGGAAACGCGTTGGCTTCGTTGGCTTCTTACGGGAGCCTTAAGAAGGGTCAAAGAAGCTTCTTAGCGCTAAGAAGCTTTTGGGAAACGCATGCCTTCGTAAAGAAGCAATTGGGAAACGCGTTTGCTTCTTAAGGGGGCCTTAAGAAGGGTTGAATTAGCTTCTTAGCGCAAAGAAGCTTTTGGGAAACCCAGCCATTGTCTTTCCAGAAATCATGACCCGGTTACTCAAGATAATCCACAGACCTTGTGCACAGTTTCATGTACGAACTATTTTCTTTCGACCGAACTACACCCACTAGAACAGCAGTTCTAGTAGTTTGGTCGGGGGGCGGGGGGGGGGGAAAGGTAGGAAAAATGTGTTTGATTTTGTGGTGAACTGTCCCTTTAACAACGCCCAGCCATTGAATCGTAATAAGAGCATATTTTTTGAAACAGAAGTGTATAAATTTGAAAAAGGGCTGTTAATATGCCTTTCTTGTCACTTAAATTGCCATATTTTGTCCACTTGCACAGCACTGACTCTTTCGATGCAGGCTTGGATTGAAATGGTATTTGTTTTCTTTCGGTTGCCTCAAGCATGCTGAGTCTAGCTTGTTTGGTGTAACAGAATTGTCCGAAAAGCAAAACTCCCGTCTCCCCGCCCATCTGGTGTAGGGGGGGGGTCAACTCTCCCACCCATCTGGTGTAGGGGGGGGTCAACTTTGATCAAGCACACTTAGTGTAAATGAAAGAAACGGATACTATTTTGATGCAGGCTCTGCTGCGAAGGCTGGTATTTATTGCCTTCAGGTGTTACGCCAATTTCCTGCCCCCTAATTTCATTGGAAGTCCAGCTCGCTAAAGAGAAATGAGGCGATGTGTTTTTGCACTTGCGCAGTTGGACTCTTTGATATATTGCATCAATACAGCGAGGTAAATGCAATGCACTTGACTGCATCGAAAAACAACCTATTCTATGTGGTCGACTTTCACGGATTTCTCCAAGGCCTTTCTCTCCTCTTGCTCTCTTGAACGCACATGCATATACATATACATAATGAATAAGTATTTATATGCACGCACAACCTTAAAAGCTGCAAAAGAGTATACAGAAAAACAAGTCAAACAATAGGAGATTTTAAGTTATTGCTGTCCTTGCCGTGTTTCCTTGCCCGCCTTTTTTCCCCTCTTACAAAACCTACCAACATCTGCAACATCCGCCAAAGACTCTAAACTGGCTTGCTTTTAGTTGTAATGGTGTCATCTCTTACAGGCACTTTCGTGTGCCAGATTTGCGCCGTGTCGCAGTCTAGAAGGCCCACGGACTGATTCTAGTACAGGCTGAGAAATTACGTATAGCCACAAGCCAAATGCAGCTAGATATATTTTTTTGTCAAATCTTGTCACTGATAGATGCTTTAGAAATCTAGTATGGAAGGTGTTTTGTATCCAGACGCACCGGTTTTGGCTTGTAGAAATTCCGAGCGACTGGGGGAAATTTGTCCTTTCACCTTCCACTGTGCCAGGTAGAGCAAAGATTTAGTTTCACACCTTGCTTTGTTCCTTTGGATGCTGCTGCTCGGTCTTTTAGCTCACCGTGTTTTGTTGGTCAGTTCTCAAGTGCTAGTTTCAAATGGATGTGGTTCACGTAGCATGGCTCAGTCTCCTCCTGCTGCACCTACTGTATCGCTACTGTAACTAAACCAGGCGAAGGCCGCGTCACGATGAGGGATCGAGTGCGTTATCGGTTATTTGACCTGCCGTCGGCCATCTGATAGGTGGAAGTCGTGCAAAACAGGTTTCCTACACAGGTTTGGAAAATGGAAAAATTGTAGACTTTCCTTAAGAATATTCCTCGGCTATAGAGGAATGTGGTATATTATACAGTCACTGCCCTGCAAATGTATACATCTCAATTAACACGTGCCCGTTATTTTCACATACAGTCAAGCAATCCGTGTCTGGAAAAATGATCATGCGTAGAGATCCTTGGAAAAGCTAAGAAAAGCGGAAGATAACATTTTCTGGGCAGTGTGGACACAGCTTCGCTTTTTCTCTGGACCCAACATCACATGTAGTGAAGAATCTCTAATGTTTATATAGCTAGACTTCAATCCTTTCAGAGGCCAAGGTACTCTGTATTTCCACTGGATTCATGTAGCGCTGGTGGTTGATGGTATGGTAGTTCCACAGCTGATTCCCTGGGTTTGGTCCAAGTTATGGTTCTGGTGCTTGACGCAGTGCTGAAAATGCCCTTCAGATGCGTGGTCATGGAAACCTTCATTTTGAATCTTCAAACTGGACATAGTGAGCAGGGAGGCTATCCTTCAACCAGAGGACTCTGGTTCAAGCTTGTGTTTTGGCATGCATTCAGCCTGCTGAAGTCGTCTTTGAGCAAGGCAGTGAATCCCTGCAGGGGGTTGATAACATATCACATCCTGACTAGATGCACCACCACCGTCCTAGATGTATAGCACCTTAGGGTTCAAACCCCCATGGTTTGGACCCTAGGGTGCTGTGAAGAACCAGACCTTCTCCTGGTGATGCTGGTTCCCCCGTGGGGAAAATAACACCGGCCAAACCATGGTCAAGTTTCTCTATTGTCTCTTGTATACTCTCTCTCTCTCTGCCAGCCGCTTTGGTAGGTCCATCAGAGGTTCCACTTTTAACCGGGGGGGTTACAAGCCACTGTCTCCAGTGGACCAAGTACCGTTGTTTTCCAGGGAGTCAAAGCAATGGAAGTTCATTTCATGGGGACTTTCTGGGCTTTTATACCCAGTCTCCATCTCCAAGCTGTCCGCTGGTTTTGAGACTTTCCCAGACCCGACCTCTTCCTCTGGTGTACCTGTGTGTTCAAACGATATTTAAAATCTTCCACGTGTGTTGCCTTATAGCTGTTCAACCCCAGCTGCACTCCAGGCCACGTTTTCCTCATCTTTACTCTGCTCTCGTCGTCATACTGAAAATGCTTAAAGGGAAAAGTGCAGCAACAAAAACAAAAACACCTTCCTTAATCTGCCGTGACTTGAAATTTTACAGTGTAGCTAGAAGAAAGACTACATTATCGCAAAACCGTAATACCGTCGGAATAAGTCTTCAAATCGCATCTGTCATCGTTTTTTTTGTTTTGTTTTGTTTGTTTTTACGCGGTGGCTGCTTCTAAACGTCGTGTGCGCGCAGATACGGACCGTGTTTACACATGGGCCCGTTTTCCATGACTTCTTTAGCGCAGACTAGGAAGATGTCGCCTCTTCTCCTGTCATGTACTGGATGGTTTTAGTCGTCGTCAATACTGTTTCAATACTCTCATAGGTTACATGAAGGCTTTATTCCAAAATGAGATGTCCACACCATTTGAACATCCCTGCGGTACTTTTTTTAAATGGGCAGTAGTTATTAACTCAAGTCGTTGTTTTGACAACATCACAGACTCCTATATTTTACAGATACTGAAAGATGTGCCTAAGATCTTTTCTTGCCAGACCCGTGACGGTCCGGGCAAGAAACGCCTCAGGGGCAGGGACTGACTGACTGACTGACTGATTGACTGTCTGTCTTACTGACTGACTCCCCATTGTTGAAACATGCATGCTGAGTGTTGAGCAGCAGCGGCAGCAGTTCAGGTCTGGCATAACTAGGCTTGCCTAGTGTTTTTTTTTTTTTTTCCGCCCTCCAAATGGATATACATCACATTTTGGAATAGATCTTTTAGTCTACTCTGTATCGTAAATCTTTAACTGGTGGATAGAAGTGACTCTTGCAGTTAGATGTGTAAGGTTATTAGGCTGTTATAGGCAATGTTTTCAACAGTTATAGCAATGGAGTTTATTTTTTTCTCTCTGTCATATGGGGTAGCACAACTCAACTTAGTGGCCTATCTTTCTACCAAATAGGGCTCTTGATTTTCCTTCTTTTTATGATTTTTATTTTTACCCCCCCCTCTTTTTGAATTGTTTTATACTTATACGTGATGTAATTTTAAGTGCTACATGTGGCACTAATTGGGGGTTAAAAAGAGGAAGGATCATGTTAAAATGTGTGCTTAAAGATGTTTAATGAATTGAAAATTGTGCTTTTTCACTTTTTCAAGCGTTTTTCTTCCCCCTTTGTACTGTATCTTAATACGTTTTTTGAAATATGCATTGATGTTAATGTGATGCTTTTTATTTGAATGCCATTATTTTGTGTTTTCTTTAGTCCAATATGGGTTTGATCAGAAGGCAAACTCCGACAGATGAATTTAAATGTGTCAAGACTGCAGTTTCATCTTGTTTAATGCTAATATGAATTATGTCAATTGTAATGATGGTAATGATGATGAGGTTGATGATGATGACGATGATGACATTGTAATGTAGGCTATCTGAACTTCTGAAGCATGTTTTGCAAACCCTTATTGTACACCCTTATGGAACAAAAATATATTGCAGTATATTGGAAAATATCATGGGATATATTAGATAATACATTCCCATATATGGAAACTACTGTTTATATTTTCCAATATACTGCAATATATGCATAGACCATGCATGGCTATATATTGATACATATAAAAAGATATATTGCAATGAAGACCAAAAACTGCACTATATTTTTTCATGTAATAGTTTGTCTTTATATTTTCCAATATATGCATGTACATGTATGGATATATATTGCAACATATAAAAATATATTGGGATAAAGAACTGCACATTTTTACATTGTATATTTTCCAATAAACATAATTAAGCATGGATCATGCATGGCTATATTGATACATAGGCTATAAAAAAGATATTGAAGACAAAAAACTGCATAACATGTTTACGTCTAATATTTTTATTGAAACAATTGATTTTTCTTTGAGTTAAGACATAACTTTACAGATATTAATATACAGTCATGTTTATTCTTTGCAGTTACACATTTCATCATAGGGGGCTAGGAGGTGAACAGGGACAGTGAGTGACGTGGGCATGGGGGCTAGGAGGTGAACAGGGACAGTGAGTGACGTGGACATGGGGGCGAGGAGGTGAACAGGGACAGTGAGTGACCTGGACATGGGGGCTAGGAGGTGAACAGGGACAGTGAGTGACGTGGACATGGGGGCTAGGAGGTGAACAGGGACAGTGAGTGATGTGGACATGGGATTTATTTTTATTATATATATATATATATATATATATATATATATATATACTTAGTTTTTATTCAGTTTTTCCTTTTTTTTTTTTTTAAAGGTACTTTTTATCTTCACCATTTCAAGGACAAACACGTCCATTTTTTCACAATAGACATTTACTTTGCCCTTCACTGTTCAATCCTCCACACTGGATCTTGGAGGTATGCATGCATAGAGGCTTGCAAATTGTGGCAGATCAATTAGCATACATTTCTTTTGAACATTGTCACATCAAATATCTGTTTCCTGCCCCGCAAAACCCTTTTCAGACCAACTACATTTTCAACATTAATCAATGTACTGTGTGATCTATCATACTCTCTTCCAAGAGCAAAGCATTTCCTGTTACCATGTTGCTCTACTATAACGTAATAGTATACAGTGATTATGTGTCCATTCAGCAACAAAACAGTGAAGCTGTTCCTTTTCACTACTCTTGTGAACTCCTGTGAGTAATACAGTTCTCCGCTGACTAGAAGTCTACTGAATATTTTCACAACTGTATCCGCGGTGACTGGAAGTTGCTCTCTCATGACCAGTGTCTCTTCACTACTAAGTTTTCGTGAATAATGCAAACCAAGGGTAATAACCTGATCGCCTACTCTTTCAAACTGCTTCAGTCTTTTTTGACCAGTTAAGTTTTTATACAGTTGGATGCATTCAGGCACAGCATTTCTCAGTGCATCATTCCTCAAAAGAGGCAATACTTGCCGATATGTGAATTCTTTCATTATCTGTAAAGGAACACATTGAGTGCCATGAAACATTTTTAGTATTTCTCCATTAAATGACTCAAATATATACCCAGAATGAGCCCACAAAGGTCCCCAATTCTTTACAGATTCTGGCAAATGGAGACATAAATGTACATTAAATGACACATTTTGCTTTCCATACAGTGTTTCGAATTGTTTGACAAAATCTACGACGAGTTTTTCACATCTGTTTAAGTCCTCTGTTGTAATAACATCCTTGCACAGTAAGAACATAAATGTGACAAGGACTAACCAGTGCTGGTAAAAGGCCTGGGGCAGAATTCCTTTTAGCACAAAGATACTATAAAACAGTAACCAGTTCTGCCATTCACTAGCCTTCCAAAACCTCCTTTGCTGAAGAGATCGGGGGACTCTTGTCACATTACAGGGAGGCTTAATTAGTAAGAGTTGTTCATCAAGCTCCGTCACTCTAGTCCCAATGTAATATGGCTTCTCATGGTTTTCACTGTCCAGCCACATGCTTGCCATTTGCCTAACCACACCAAGATGTATATTATGCATATGGTCAGGAGGCATGCCAGATACAATGTCAAAGTGTGGAATGTTTATCAGACATGTGGGCCCTTTAACACCCCTCACAGATTTTGTGGTACGCAGAGCCTCCCTTGCATCATTTATGGTTGAAGCATGGTCCCTTTTTGGAACATCTTTGTATGGGTATGCCCTAACAGTACCATTACCCTTTTGAACTTGTTCACCAGGATGTAGACAGAGGCTGCACCCATATAGACCATTAAACTGGGTCATGTTTTGAAGTATGGGCCTGGCTACTGAATCACACATCATAACAGCTGCCACAACTCGACATTGTTCCAAAATGCCGTTTCTTTTTAACTTAAAGCCCACAGTCGACAACTTCTGACACTCTAGAGTGAATGGCTTTAAAAATGTATTAACATTTGGCTTTTTATTGCCAAACCACAAGCCAAAAAGTAAAACATTTTCTTTCCGCACAGGGTAAGGAAGCTCATTTACAATCCCTTGTAATGGCCAAATACTATACAGCGATGATTTGAAAACAGGCACTCCGTCACAGTTGAGTGTTAAGGAGTATCCATGAGGACAATCAAGCGGGCCTCCATTTTTGTTCAGATTATGGTACATTTTACCACTGCATACATCATCATACATTTCAGAATTACACGTGCCATCTCCTGGCTTGAGACAATGTGCAATATCTTCCCTTTGAAGAAGATGTTCTAACTGTGTTTGGATTGGCAAGTATATGAAGAAGTTTCCATTCTTCAGCGAGCTCTTTTTATCCCACGTTGTGTTGCATACAACACATTGCCCTTCACTATCCTGGTCACCGATGTAATACTCACAGTTTGGACAGTATATGTGACATTGTAGGTGACCTTGTACTGGCTTAAGCTCTTTTAAGAACAGATGCTTTGAGGTTGACAGTGTGTTTTCTGGACAGTGAATATTAATCAAATCTAGAAGATCAGAGAGGGCCATGCCTGTGAGTCTGTGTCTCAAAACAAATGAAAGTATAAGTAAAAAACTCTGAGCTTGGGTTAGTCGTGAACCAGTGTAAAGTGGGTCTTCATTTCCCAGAGGAAACTTTTCATGACCGACTTCTCCCAAATGTGATTCCTCATCTACTGACTCATCAGGACTGTCATATACAAGGGGAAGTTGTTCTCCACTGCCAATAATGGATTCAGAGTCAGAGTCCGTAAAAGACTGCCTTGGTTCTAACACACCAATGCCAACACTGTCATCAGGAACGAAGTTACCGGTATTTTGTGAGTCTGATGCGGGGCTACAATTAGGTAGATCATTGAAGTGAAGTTCACTCTCTGTGGAAAGTTCATCCTCAAATATGAGTGGGGATGTTGGATATCTGGGCATAGAATCACCAGTGTCAGCATCCAGGCTCTGTAATAGGAAGAAAATAAAAAGCAAATTCTGATCAGAAATATTATCATTATTAGAGATGGGCCGATACCGATCCTGGTATCGGTACTTGGCTCCGATACCGCACTCAAGGACTCGTATCGGTATCGGAAGAACGTCCAGATACTCTGGCCCGAGTACACTGCAAACAGGAGGTTACTTTTTGCAGTGACACAACGGCCCATAGATGGCTCCGCCTCCGCCTACCATTGAAACGTGCGCGCGGTGCTGCCTGCTGCTCAGCTCAACAACACAACACACGCTTCCTAAATGAATGAACATGCAACAACATGTCGTCTTCACCGGTTTGGACCTTCTTTAAGATAGACGATGACGACAATAGCCTGGCGAAATGCAAGTTATGCGCTGGGAAAATATCGAGAGGAGGAAAGAAAGTCAGCGCGTACAATACCAGCAACTTGTTAAAACATCTCGCGAAGAAACACAAGGCTGAGTACGCGGAGATTAAGGCTGCTAGCGCTGCTAGGCTACAACAGCCAACTTTACGCCAAACACTCCAGAAGCGAGAGAAAATGTCGAAAGACAATCCGAAGGCATTGGAAATAACAAAGGCTCTTACCCAATTCATTGCCCTTGATGACCAACCGTTGTCCATCGTAGATAACTTGGGATTCCGAAAGCTGCTTAACATTTTGGAGCCCAGGTATGCGATTCCAGGCCGTAAACAAATCGCCAAGACCGAGTTGCCGAAGATAAACAACTTTGTGAAAGAACACATACAGAGCTTGTTGTCTGGTATGTCGTCGGCTAGTTTCACCACGGATATTTGGAGCAGCAGCGTGAGTCCAATGTCCCTCATCAGCCTAACTTGCCAGTGGGTAGACAGTGAGTTCAACCTCCGGAGAGTTATGCTCCATGCAAAACAGTGTCGTGGGTCACATACAGCCGGTGTAATAGCTGACACGTTTAACGGGATGCTTCACACATGGAAGATTACAAAGGCAGCTGTGCACGTTGTGGTCCGAGACAATGCCTCGAACATGAAGAAGGCGTTCGCGGATGCTGATTTACCGAGCATTGGTTGCGTCGCTCACACACTCCAGCTGGCTGTCCACGAAGGCGTTCTTGCTCAGCGAAGTGTTTCAGATGCCGTAGCAGTCGGGAGAAGAATAGTTGGGCATTTTAAACATTCCCCCCTGGCGTACTCCCAGCTTGAAGATATCCAACTCTCTATCAACCAGCCTGTAAAACGTCTCCAACAAGACGTACAGACCCGTTGGAACAGTACTTTTTATATGCTGCAGTCCCTCATTGAGCAGAAGCGAGCCCTTGCATTGTTTGCGGCAGAACACAACCTCCCCGACACACTCAGTGCAAACCAATGGAGTCTCCTGGAGAAGACCATCGCTGTGTTGTCTCCCTTTGAAGAGTTAACACGACAGGTACATAATTTTTATTTTCAATTATATTCTACTCATTGATATGTTTTTGAATAGCGTTGTATATGTGTCTGTCATTAAATGTTTTGATGAATTGAGCGCTATAATGCTTGCGTTTAAAACCCTCTTAGCAGACCTTTTATTGTAGGCCTACTGTAGCCTACCTACGCTCCTGTGCTTGTCTTTGCAAACTATTAATAAAGTATTCAATCAATCAATTAAAGGTGAGCAGCGCCGATGCATCAGCGTCAGATGTGATCCCTGCCGTCACAGTGCTTCAAAGATTGCTGGCCAGAGAGACAGAGGAGGACCGTGGAATAAGAACGATGAAGGAAACCTTACTGCAAGCTGTGAGGACACGCTTCAAGGACACAGAGGACAATCCACTCTACTGCATCGCGAGCATACTTGATCCAAGGTAACTAACTACTTCTCTTATATTGTATTTATGCAAAAATAGGAAAAGAGAAATAGCCACTTAATTTATGGCAGGACATGTACAGTATGTGGCTATAGTTTGAAGGAGGGAGAATATGCAAAATGTTAGCATAAAAGACTTAATAGGCACTAGGCTGCATATTCAATAAAAAAAAAAAAGATCTATAGCTTACCTGATATTATTGCATAGTACAGTAGTTCTAGTTTTTTGTTTATCTGTCAATACAATATACAATTTTATTGTTGCTTGCTAAAAACGCCTCCAAATAGTTAAATGTTGCCTTTGATTTGACATGCAGTATTGTAAACTATTGTAAACTAAATAGTTCGATTCTCTCTATTCTGCTCTTCTCTTTTGGAGATATAAGGATCGTTATTTCTCAGACTCCAACACAGCCAGGCTGGCCAAAGAGATGGTGGTACAGGAGCTCCAGAAAATATCTCGTGGGGAAGCACAACAGAGGGACCACCAGGAGATGGAGGAGCCACCTGTCAGAAGGCCACGGAGGGACCAGCCCTGCAGCAGTCTGGACAGTATGTTTGACCAAATAGCAGAAGAACGTGAATCACAGAGCAGCAGCAGCACTCCAGCGACTGCTGCAATCCAGCTAGATACATACCTTGCAGAGCCCACAATTCCTCGAGAAGACAAACCTCTCAAGTACTGGCTTGGTAACAAAATGCGACTTCCCACTCTGGCCCAATTGGCACAAAAATACCTCTCAGCACCATGCAGTAGTGTTGAAAGTGAGCGGCTTTTTAGCTCAGCCTCAATCATTCTAAATGACAAGAGAAATAGGCTCACAGCTGAAAATACAGAGATGATTCTTTTCATAAAAAAGAACCTGCCACTTACCTTTCCAAAAGAGTCTGACCCTGGGACTCCTGACTCTGACTGATACCTACGGTAGTCCTTATATAGCACAGGCTGTTTGATGCCATATAATGCACAGTTGTTAGTTGTACACATTTCAGAGTATGTTTATTTTATATTTTTATATTTTTATTTATTTTTCTGTGGACCTCCTTGGTTTAAAACTGAAAGTGAAAGTTGTTTTATATTTTGTACCTTAATGTATTACAATTAATACAAAAACTCAGAGAGTTACAGAGAGAGTTACAGAGAGTGACTACTAAGCATTTATTTGACTGTTTACTATTATTTAACATACTGTTGTACTCAATTCTGTTTTGGGTTTTGGCTGTGCTGGTGTGTGTGCTGCTTAAAGAAGGTAAAGAAACTGTAAACAAATAAACAGTATCTTAAGAATCAGCAGTGTTATTATTTTCATTGTGGTAATTGAACATTACAGTATCATTAAAAGTACAAGGCATGACAATGAAACGAAATTGGGGGAAAAAAGGGGGTAAAATAAGTGGTTACTCAACAAAAACAAAAAGTACTCGTATCGGTACTCGGTATCGGCGAGTACCCAAAATTAAGTACTCGTACTCGTACTCGGTCTGAAAAAAATGGTATCGGCCCATCTCTAATCATTATTATCATTAACCATCAAGTTGTTTTGTGAGAACAATGATCAACTAATTTTCAAATTAAGCAGTTTCACTTCATCGCACACATTCACACAAGAAAAGGCTTATAGGCTACTTTGTTTTTCATCTACACAAAATAAATACCAGCACATAGTCTACAAATCTGCATGTGACCAAATTGACCAAGATGCAACATTGTTGGTTCTTAACTCATTGAGTGCCAATGACGACAATCGTCGTCAATTCGTTTAGTAACGTAGAGTGCCAATGACGACGATTGTCGTCAATTGCGTTTTTTGACGGTGGGACGTGGATCAATGCCTAATACATCTCCTGTAAAATTTTGGGGCATGTTGAATGTGTATAACCTATTTTACCGACCCATTAGGTGGCGACAGTGCTCTCCAGATTAGATAAAGTTGAGTAAAAAGAGCAGAAAAAGCCGTGATGAAACCATTCTCATGAGAATGGTTTGGCTTTTCGCTGTCGCGCTGGGAGCCGGCGCACAACGGTGGGGGGCTCCGAAAATAGACTCTGGGTGCAGCACACTTTGAAACGCGCAGCAGAAAGCCCAGAACGCCCAGAATCGGACGCAGCTTCATCCCAGCTCACAACCGAAACCCCAGAAACGAGCGAGCCCGATCCAGACTCCCCCGACGAGCGGCCGCCATCCGAACGTGGATCCGCAAGCAGCAGAGACTCGCCTGACAAGCAGCAGAGCCACCAGACACACCCACGGAGGAGGAGTTTGCAGTAGAGGGGGGTGGGGGTGCTATTATATAGAAGGAATCACTGAAAACGCTCTGAAACTCTGGCACTGGTCCGTTCTCCAAAAGTGGCTGGCACTCAATGAGTTAAGACAAAACCTTAATAAACATAAAATGTACACTATACTTACAGCAACATGGGTGACATCAGGTCCATCTTCAGAGCCATTGTCAGAGCCGTGGTGAGAGGAATTATGATTCAGGTTCTGTTGTGTAAGAATAAAGTCTTCATTAACTTTTAAGTAGCTTGAGTGAAATAGTCACTGGAGCTGCAACCAGCAGGCACAATCTGGACGTGACAGTGTTGTACACAATTATACATATTTATTTATTTAGTTAAACAACTATGAAGATACTTAAGGGGAAATGTAAAGTAAAAACATTTGAGTTCAAGGGCTTAGGCCAGTCAAGCAAAACAGTTAAAAGTTTAAAAGATAAGATTAAAGGTTAACGTTGCATGAGTAAAACTGTTCAGTCAAGGTTAGGGTAACATATAAAAAAAAAATCACACCCAGTTGTTAAGTTTTGGACAGTGAAATATTCTATGGTCTCTCCTGATTCTGAATATAACTGAATGGCTTGGTTTGACCAAGTACAACTTCACCAGTACAATTGGGGAGTAAACAGTAGACAGGGTTCATACAGACATTACAAGTGCTTTTTCAAGCACAATTTCTTTCATTTTCAATGACTTCACGCAAAGCAAATAATTCATTTTCAAATGTAAATTTGCCCCAAATTTGATAGCATTGCTAAAGAATACATTGTTTTTTTTGTTTGTTTGTTTTCTGATTCGCCCCCCACCCCAATTGTACTTGGCCAACTTCCCCCTGCTGCTCCACCCTCTGCCGATCTGGGGAGAGCCATAGACTAGCAACATGCTTCCTCCGACACATGCGCAGTTTGCCAGCCGCTTATTTTCACCTGACATCGGGGAGCTTCACCGGCAGGACGTAGCACGTGGGAGCTGATCTTCCCGACAGTTCAATTCGGCCCCGACCACATACCCTCAATCCGGCTTCCCACCCGCAGACACAGCCAATCGTGCCTGTATGGACGCCTGACCAAGCCGGAGGTACCACGGGAGCGTGAACCAGTGACTCTCGTGTTGGTAGGCAGGGAATCTACCGTTACACTACCCTAACCCTACCCGGACGCCCACTAAGGAGTACATTGTTCAACTAAACACCACACAGCTGAAACTTACAGAGACTTCTGCTCCTGACAAACGTCCACTGAGAGGAGCCCATGCTTCAGAGTCGTCGTCAGTTACCTAAAAAACATTTACAAAATATACATCATCTACAAACCAACCTGCATGTTACCAAGATGTAACATGGTTAGTTCTTAAGATAGTTTTAAGACAAAACTTAAAATGTACTGTACACTATACTTACGGCAATGTGGATAACATCATGTGTGTCTTCAGAGCCATTATCAGAATCATGGTCAGAGGAATTTTCATTTAGGTTCTGTGGTGATAAAAATACAAAATCTTGAATAACTTAGTTTTTAAGTAGCTTCAGTGAAATAGTCAAAAGTTTGACTCAAGACATGGAACCCAGTACAGCTAGAGACATGAACCTAAAACATATAGTAGAATATATATACATCATACTACACCAGTACCTTGCCCTGCAAAAACATACACTTCAGTGTATTTAATTCCCCACCCCCAATACATTTCCCTAGTACACAACTGTCACAGTCCCATAATGTCTCTTTTTGGAGAGTGAGAACAGAAACACTTGGCGTTTTAAACCGCAGCTAACAGTAAAATCGGTTCATCTTTGTGCCCCTGATCTTGTGCCCGGTTACATTGTAACATTACAGTCTCTGATTGGCCCGGTTACATTGTAACATTACAGTCTCTGATTGGCCCGATTACATTGTAACATTACAGTCTCTGATTGGCCCGGTTACATTGTCATTTCAGGAAATCGATGTGGGTGGCTGGAAGTCCAGACTGATGTGTAGAGCAAAACAGAATGTGAGCTCACTGATCAGGATAGTTTTTACAAGGCTAGCAAAACCATCCACTTTGGTGCAATGTTTTCTGCTGGCTCGGTGGATACCAGCAGAAATCAAATCTGTTCTTACTCTATGTTAGTGCTACAGGCCAGATTCTTGCTGAAGATGATAGCATTGCTTAAGAATACAGTGTTTTCCGCCCCATTTTCTCCCCAATTGTACTTGGCCAATTTCCCCCTGCTGCCCTGGTCGCTGCTCCATCCTCTGCCAAACTGGGGAGAGCCGTAGACTAGCACCATGCTTCCTCCGACACATGCACAGTTGCCAGCCGCTTATTTTCACCTGACAGCGGGGAGCTTCACCTGCAGGACGTAGCACATGGGAGGATCACGCTATTCCCACCAGTTCTCTTCCGCCCCGACCAGGCGCCCCGACCAACCAGAGGAGGTGCTAGTGCAGCGACCAGGACACACACCCTCAATCCGGCTTCCCACCCGCATACACAGCCAATTGTGCTTGTATGGACGCCCGACCAAGCCAGAGGTAACACTTGGCGCGAACCTGCAACCCTCGTGTTGGTAGGCAGGGAATCTACCGCTACACGACTTGAACGCCCACTAAGGAGTACATTGTTCAACTAAACACCACACAGCTTAAACTTACAGAGACTTCTGCTCCTGGCAAACTTTGTTGTCCACTGAGAGGAGCCCACGCTTCAGAGTCGTCATCAGTTACCTAAAAAACAAGATTACAAAATAAATATCCATGCATATTCTACAAGCTAGATAGAGTACCCTGTTGTACTCTTTCACAACATGGACAGTTTTATTTATAACAAAAAATGGAGCATGGAGAGAAAACACACATGGGCTTAGGCCGCATACTCTAACTCAGTGCTGCCAGTGATCCTGCCGCCCCATGCAATGGTGTGAATGAATGAGACAGCGAGTGCAGACTTCACACAAGAGTGAGGAGGGGAAGCCAGGTGAACTTAATGGGGATAATCAGTGAGGGAGCAAACAGATGAATAAAATACTTATCAGTGAGGAGTAAAGCTAGGGAAAGAAGTGAGGTAAAGGAAGTGAACTAGGTGAGAAGAGGAAGTGGAAAACTAAGAATAAAAGGAAAATAGAATCTTTAGACAAATACCGTGACCATCTTACGTGCTACGTACTGTCGGTGTAACTCCACGCTGTCAGGCGAAAAGAAGCGGCTGGCGACTACACATGTATCGGAGGAAGCATTAATTTCAGCTCTCCCCAGATCGGCAGGGGGAATCGAGTGCCAAAGTCACTTTTCCGGGTTCCGCATGGGACCTAAAGAATTTCATTCCCCATTCATTTTTCCATAGTCGTTTTGAAAAACCCTTATAAAAATAGTTGTACTTGGTCAAAGTTAACCAAGCGATTCAGCTATTCAGAATCAGGGGAGGACACCACAGAACATTTCACTCTCAAGTTTTGGTCGGAGTGAAATGTTGTATGGTCTCTCTTGATTCTGAATATAGCTGAATCACTTGGTTTGACCAATTACAACTTCACAAGTACAATTGGGGAGAAAACAGAAGAAAAAAACAAGGGGTGGTGGTCAAAAAGTACATTGTACTTACGGTAATGTCACCACCATTGTGTGCATCTTCAGAGTCTTGGTCAGATGGATTTTCATTCCGGTTCTGTTGGGTAAGCATACATTGTCTTGATTAGTTCTTAAGTAGCTGATTAACTTAGTTCTTAAGTAGCTTCAGTGAACAAAATGAACCCAGTAGAGCTAGAGACATTAACCTGAAACATATAGCAAAATATATCAGAATACACCTTGCCCTGCAAAAACATCCACTTCAGTGCATTTTTTTCTCTGCATTTCCCCTAAGCATAAAATGTCACACTTCCACAATGTCTCTTTTGGGAGAGCGAGTGACACTTGGTGCAGTGGCTGGAAGTCCAGACTGATACGTAGAGCAAAACAGAATGTGAGCTCACATGATCAAAATGTCAGGTTTTTACAAGGCTAGCAAAACCATCCACTTTGGTGCAATGTTTTTGCTGTTGTTTTATGCTGGCTCGGTGGATACCAACAGAAATCAAATATGTTCTTACTCTATGTTAGTTCTACAGGCCAGATTCTTGCTGAAATTGATAGCATTGCTAAAGAATACATTGTTTACCTAAACACCACACAGTTGAAACTTACAGAGACTTCTGCTCCTGACACACTTTGTTGTCCACTGAGAGGAGCCCAAGGTTCAGAATCGTCATCAGTTACCTAAAAAACAAGATTAAATATAAATACCGATACATAGTCTACAAACCAACCTGCATGTTACCAAGATGTAACATGGCTAGTTCTTAAGATATATTTAAGACAAAACCTACACTAACTAATACTAATACACAAACTATACTTACGGCAACGTGGGTGATATAATGTGCATCTTCAGAGGCATTGTCAGAGTCATATAATGTATCACGACTATCTTGGTAACTAGAAATTAAGCAGCTGCAACTTACATCGACTTCTTCTGTAGTTCCTGATAGTCTTTGTGAAGATAGTCCACTTAGGGGGGTCCAGACCTCAGAACTGGCATGGGCTCTTGGCTAAAAACACAAAAAGGGACAAATGTTCAAACACTTTCCATGTAATGAGTGCAGCAAATTTGGCCAAACTCTGTATCTCGAAAACGGTCTGAAAAGGCATATTGCAAGATCACACACAATCTTGGCATTGCCAAAATGTACATATTATAGGCTATACATATGTGAAGATATTGATATTTGATAAAGACCTCTGCTGCAGGAGAGGAGTGTGGCAATACAATACTGCATGTTAAAATGTTTTTTCACTCCATTTTGTGCCTAGTTGCATGTGCTGGCTACAGTCAAAAGAGACACACAGCACAAGTAATGTAGAAAAGGTCTATAAAAAGGTCTAACTTTATATTTACATGTTTAAAGTTCATCACTCACCAGATCCTGGATTGGTTGATCAATCTTGTTCTTGGCCTCTGTCATTGCTTTCCTGGATGCAAATGAGAAAACATTGCTTTATTTTAATACATATGTATCCTTCAAACACCAAAGGATTTTAACGTTTCCATAGGAAATACATGCATCTACTAGTAACCACCCAATAGTCTAGAAATGTAGTCTGTAGTTTATGCACACCGGACTCTAAATTACTATGGTTCATTGTGTTTTATCTGCAGACTAGGAGCCATAGGCTTTTGGTTCTATCAAAGCCTTTATTTTTTGTATTGAGTGATACAGCAGATAGTTAGCATGCTAACAGTACCAACAGGTGGTACGGCTTAACCAGTCACCGTGTTAACTGGTGACTTTTAGCGGAATGTGTCCATAAGGTTGCTCATAGTGACTTAATATACTTATTGTAGACTGAAAACAAACACAGATCATAAAAAGGGACTGCACAGGGTATTCAGCCATGTTAAGTATGCTACTAGCTAATTGGAACGCAGCCCTGGTTGTACCACTACGTTACAGAAACATATTAGTCGCCCAGGATCAAGCAAAAACACAAACCTTCTTTTCCATCGTGTTGTTCTTTGTGGAACATCCGTTTGATCGGACCCAGGGAGAATATATTGCCTTTTCAATCGGGTTCGGTCCATTTCTGCGTCTGTCTGTCTGCCTGTCTGTTATTTGGCGAACTAGCTGCAGTCACTGGCTGTGGAGAACGCACAATGCTTTGCGCAACTCGCGCATGTGCAAAAGCATCTTCCCTCCGTGTCTAACGAAAACCAGCCAATCACAGCGCAGTATGGGCGTCTTGTGACACAAAGTGGCAAGCGGGAGAAAGCCCGGAAGAAGTTGCAAGCGCGAGGAAAGACCGGGGAAAGACCAACAGAAGTGAGACATTTCTGAATTTAATTGTCCGAATTAGCAAAAAATGTCCAAGTATCGGTTTGCCCTTGTTTCTTGGACAAAGGGACCGGACAAAGACGCTACCAGCATCGTTCCTACGAACTGGATAATCGACTTTGACCCAGATGATACTTCCAGCACATATCTTGTGGAATGCCGTGTTCCTCACAACAAGAAACCTATCAATGGATGGCCAGTCGAACATGCAGTGGTGCTGCAGTTAGCAGGCAAGTCGGGCTAATGGTACTATTTAGAGCAACTGGAGCAAAGGTTTAAAGACTGGTTGGCGTTTGTCAGTGTAAAATCCGCTAGCTTATTTTCAACAGACACGAGGGAATGGCCTAGTTGGCCACGTTAAATGCATGTTAATCTTGGTGTACATTAGGGCAACTATAAGGAAGACTTTAGTTTGGACTATAACTTTAACCCACTTGTCTAAAATGTGTTAAAAGGTGACTGATGAAGCAGCTGGTTGTCAGATATCCACAATCATAAATTATGTTGCAAAACATTGTGAATTTTACATGAAAGCATATAATTGGGTACATTTATATAGCCATGGCATGCCAGTTTTTTTCGGTTAGCCACAGACTGGCAGCCTATGGAAATTGTAAGTGCAATAAAGTTATGTAGATTAATCTGAAATGGATGATCTTGGTGTCAAATCACACATTTCTTATGATGAGGAATTGCAATTTAGAAGTTTAGAATTGTTCAGAAGCTTCCTTCTAGTTATAAATTTCGGATTTTTTTTCGGATTTTAGACACACTGGAATGCTTTTGCAAGGTAACAGTTTGGACTCAAGTTTATTTCCTTTTCAGTTATTACATTAGCAAATACAGCAACAGAATGTAGAGCTAGGGACAGTTTAGAATGCTTATTGAAACAGTCTGTATATCCCATGCGACTTTATTTTGCAATAACGACTACACAACCACTACATTACCTGATTTACAGGACTCCTTTATAAAGAAATCTATAACATCATTCATTTTGAATTTATTCTGTAACCTTCAAGTATACAGTTATCATAGCATTGTAATGGTGCTGATTTTTGGCATTAAAAATTATATCTCCCTACATTAATGTAGAAAAAGAGTCTACACTGAAAGCTGCTGAGAGGGAACTTTACAAAGATGACACGCCACAAAACCTCAAGAGATCCAGGAAACCGAAAAGCCTGGACTTTGGCGAAGATGAGGATACTGGCGAGAAAGCCTCTGGAAATCCAAGAGCGGTAATTGAAGTTATGCATTGCACTTGGGGAAACTAGATTGCAGTTGGATGCAAACAAAACCTATCTATACCATCTATATGGGCTACTGCCTTCTCCACATTCTCTCATTTGGACAATGCATTGGTGTGCATTACTTAGTATTGCTTTGAAATATATTTTCTGTTTATAGAGCCACAACAATTATGTCAGAGTTCTGTAAGATGATTACTTTTTGTTTTAATACATTAGGAATTGAAACTTGAGAATTTCCTAAAAACTGGAATTCGTATCACATTAGATATTATTTGTGTATTGGTTCATCAAAAATGAATATCTTTGCCCTATATAGAAAAAACCCAAAGTTGCAGCCCAGAGACAGGCGGAGGAAGAAATTCTTTCGGAAGACAGCCAACTTAACCCAGGGCTCCAGAGTGCAGGAGAATCTTCAACAAGCCAAGAAAATCCTGGCCAAATCAGAGAACTCCAGAACCAGGTCAAGATTTTGCAGAAGGAAAATACCAAACTGCGCAACATGGTAGTTAAAGGCAAGTATCTAGTATATTAAATAGTAACCAACCTCTTAATCTTAGATTAAATTCATAGATGTGTACTTCATTTTGGATGAAATAGATTAATGTGGTAGGAGAAAATAGCTTTGCTGCCAAATGAATATAGACAAATATATTTGTCTAGCAAATTATCAGGATATCAGGACATTATAGCTTCATCCTCCCCTTCATAGATTTGTTGAACTCTGGTCTGAGCAGATGATCAGGGCTACAGGTCAAACTCAAGAGGGTACTGCTACTGCACCCTTGAGTATGACTTGAGTAGCCCTGAGTCTGTAGCCAGAGTTCAACAAACCTCTTAGGGGGAGGATACATTTATAAACGAGGAACTGCCTTTGCACAAATCAGCTTTTTCATTTAAGTCTTCATTCCCCTTTATCTCCCTTTTACAGACATGCCCATTTTATGATAATCCTATGCAGTTTTTTTTTGTGGGGCGGGGGCAGTTGTTTTTATTCTAATAAAATATAATACCGGTACTTAAATATTTCTGCATACTGTGGTCCCCAAACAGTCTTGGAATTGCATAATTTGGGTATGACTGGAATGGTGAGAGACTCTTGTGGATTCAATGACCCCAATTGTATTCATGTCTGATGATATTACATGTCATTGTAGATAGGGCTGCACAATTAATTGAATCAAAATCGCAATATGGCCAACTGTTATATCCAAATCGCAGGAGCCTGCAATTATTTGATAAAGGTAAAATGTAAAATGACTGCTGAGATGGAAATGTCTCTGATTTGCATTTCAGAAATCTGGTCACCATAGGCTAAACTGCAGAGGGATGTATGTGAATTCCATTTCGGGCGTAGCTTAGGCTATTTGTCCGGGTGTAGCTTACGCAAATAGCATAGCACAGAATCAGATGACGGGTGACTAATATATAGCAGGCACTCATAGAACGTTTGAAAAATAACTTTAATTAATTTATCTTTAGAAACATTGATTGGAGGGTTGTTTAAGGCACATCTTAGCCACCATGCATGGTTGCCACCTGTATAATTTTGTAGCACGTATTTTTTATGTAAATTATTTTCAGAGATTCCAGCTTTGTTGGTGGACGTGAGAAAGCTTATCACCAACAATAACCCCACCAAAGATGTCGATGACTGTGAGGCTGAAAGTGAGGGCCCAGGTGAAACTTCACTTTGCACACCTTGCAAACCTTCAGAAGTAAGTATTTTCGCATACATAACATAACATAAAGAGTAGCATTCTGTTGCTTGTGGTGATTTTCTTTGTTTTTGCTGTTTTTTATTTACAACTAATAAGGTGAAAATAGGGAATGATGGCACCACCACTGTCTCAGCTCATTGTTGGGAGACTGCTAAAGGACAATCTTCAGCCAATGGGATGGCACGAGTGCTGCTGATGGGCCTCTTCAGTGTTGATGTTCTCCTGAAGTCCAACCTGACGGGAGGACTCAACAAGCTTGATCCCACTGCAGAGCGATGACAGCCTCTCGATCCGAAGAAACTGCAAGCTTTACTTGGTAAAATATCCATTGTTAACTTTCCTGTTTTGTTTTTATTAATGATTCTATTATTATTTGTAGCTATTCCAGAAAATCAATGTTGGTCCCTAGTGGGCTGGTTTACCAAGTTTTGTCTTTAAAGGAGAATTTCGGTTTTTTACACCACGGTCCTCATTTCCAGCTTAAAATATTATGTTTTACTCACCGAAATAGTTTGGCTTCATTCGGATGCCCACGGAAGATTTTGAGCTCCGAGTAGTCTCCTCAAACAGGCTATAACGAGAGCCTGCGGCGAGTGCGGGGCATGCTGCACACACTCTGTAAATGACACTTTTTCGGTCACATCGCGGTTCATTATGGTTGTAAATATAATTATTTAGCTAATAGCTAGAAGCTAAGCTAACACCAACACAACAGTCAACGTTGATCTGCCCCGGATGGGGTTACAGTGTTCATCTTCTTCTGTGGTTTCTCTTCTTACCACACTTCTTCAGAGAAACCACAGAAGAAGAAGATGAGCACTGTAACCGCATCCGGGGCAGATCGGAGCCGACTCTTTTGTTGTTGTTAGCTTAGCTTCTAGCTATTAGCTAAATAATTATATTTACAACCATAATGAACCGCGATGTGACCGAAAAAGTGTCATTTACAGAGTGTGTGCAGCATGCCCCGCACTCGCCGCAGGCTCTCGTTATAGCCTGTTTGAGGAGACTACTCGGAGCTCAAAATCTTCCGTGGGCATCCGAATGAAGCCAAACTATTTCGGTGAGTAAAACATAATATTTTAAGCTGGAAATGAGGACCGTGGTGTAAAAAACCGAAATTCTCCTTTAAAGACAAAACTTGGTAAACCAGCCCACTAGGGACCAACATTGATTTTCTGGAATAGCTACAAATAATAATAGAATCATTAATAAAAACAAAACAGGAAAGTTAACAATGGATATTTTACCAAGTAAAGCTTGCAGTTTCTTCGGATCGAGAGGCTGTCATCGCTCTGCAGTGGGATCAAGCTTGTTGAGTCCTCCCGTCAGGTTGGACTTCAGGAGAACATCAACACTGAAGAGGCCCATCAGCAGCACTCGTGCCATCCCATTGGCTGAAGATTGTCCTTTAGCAGTCTCCCAACAATGAGCTGAGACAGTGGTGGTGCCATCATTCCCTATTTTCACCTTATTAGTTGTAAATAAAAAACAGCAAAAACAAAGAAAATCACCACAAGCAACAGAATGCTACTCTTTATGTTATGTTATGTATGCGAAAATACTTACTTCTGAAGGTTTGCAAGGTGTGCAAAGTGAAGTTTCACCTGGGCCCTCACTTTCAGCCTCACAGTCATCGACATCTTTGGTGGGGTTATTGTTGGTGATAAGCTTTCTCACGTCCACCAACAAAGCTGGAATCTCTGAAAATAATTTACATAAAAAATACGTGCTACAAAATTATACAGGTGGCAACCATGCATGGTGGCTAAGATGTGCCTTAAACAACCCTCCAATCAATGTTTCTAAAGATAAATTAATTAAAGTTATTTTTCAAACGTTCTATGAGTGCCTGCTATATATTAGTCACCCGTCATCTGATTCTGTGCTATGCTATTTGCGTAAGCTACACCCGGACAAATAGCCTAAGCTACGCCCGAAATGGAATTCACATACATCCCTCTGCAGTTTAGCCTATGGTGACCAGATTTCTGAAATGCAAATCAGAGACATTTCCATCTCAGCAGTCATTTTACATTTTACCTTTATCAAATAATTGCAGGCTCCTGCGATTTGGATATAACAGTTGGCCATATTGCGATTTCGATTCAATTAATTGTGCAGCCCTATCTACAATGACATGTAATATCATCAGACATGAATACAATTGGGGTCATTGAATCCACAAGAGTCTCTCACCATTCCAGTCATACCCAAATTATGCAATTCCAAGACTGTTTGGGGACCACAGTATGCAGAAATATTTAAGTACCGGTATTATATTTTATTAGAATAAAAACAACTGCCCCCGCCCCACAAAAAAAAACTGCATAGGATTATCATAAAATGGGCATGTCTGTAAAAGGGAGATAAAGGGGAATGAAGACTTAAATGAAAAAGCTGATTTGTGCAAAGGCAGTTCCTCGTTTATAAATGTATCCTCCCCCTAAGAGGTTTGTTGAACTCTGGCTACAGACTCAGGGCTACTCAAGTCATACTCAAGGGTGCAGTAGCAGTACCCTCTTGAGTTTGACCTGTAGCCCTGATCATCTGCTCAGACCAGAGTTCAACAAATCTATGAAGGGGAGGATGAAGCTATAATGTCCTGATATCCTGATAATTTGCTAGACAAATATATTTGTCTATATTCATTTGGCAGCAAAGCTATTTTCTCCTACCACATTAATCTATTTCATCCAAAATGAAGTACACATCTATGAATTTAATCTAAGATTAAGAGGTTGGTTACTATTTCCGAGTAGTCTCCTCAAACAGGCTATAACGAGAGCCTGCGGCGAGTGCGGGGCATGCTGCACACACTCTGTAAATGACACTTTTTCGGTCACATCGCGGTTCATTATGGTTGTAAATATAATTATTTAGCTAATAGCTAGAAGCTAAGCTAACAACAACAAAAGAGTCGGCTCCGATCTGCCCCGGATGCGGTTACAGTGCTCATCTTCTTCTTCTGTGGTTTCTCTGAAGAAGTGTGGTAAGAAGAGAAACCACAGAAGAAGATGAACACTGTAACCCCATCCGGGGCAGATCAACGTTGACTGTTGTGTTGGTGTTAGCTTAGCTTCTAGCTATTAGCTAAATAATTATATTTACAACCATAATGAACCGCGATGTGACCGAAAAAGTGTCATTTACAGAGTGTGTGCAGCATGCCCCGCACTCGCCGCAGGCTCTCGTTATAGCCTGTTTGAGGAGACTACTCGGAGCTCAAAATCTTCCGTGGGCATCCGAATGAAGCCAAACTATTTCGGTGAGTAAAACATAATATTTTAAGCTGGAAATGAGGACCGTGGTGTAAAAAACCGAAATTCTCCTTTAAGCTTTAAAGGACAAATTGCCTTCTGAGTCAGCTGTCCAATGGCATAGGGATGCAGCTTATACCTTTTATTTTTTTTATATCAAACTTACCGCTTATATCAGGTAGGGTTGGCACGATGGACGATGGCATCGACCATCGTGATTGGCCGACCCCCCATCGACCTCTGAGCCTTCTACATCGGATCATCGCGATTAATTATCTGTTCGAAATAAATTTGTGTCGTTTTAATCATAAAAAATACCAAGTCCACTTACCGTGACGCGTGGGGGACGCGCCGGCGGCATTAAACGAGCGCGCCCAGTTCAGACTCAGAGAAGTCCTCCCCCCTCCTCCGCTCTATGCTTCTCTGCACTGGGAGCGCTTGTTTAATGTCGCCGGGGGGTCCCCCGCACATGAGAAGTCAGTTATTTTGTTGCAAACACTTTTAAGACAAAGAAGAAACTTCACGTTCTTTCCTGTTTTCAACCCAAAGTGAGTACAAGTCTTCAACTGTGAATTTAACTCGCCTGTTTCCAAAGTGAAAGTTGAAGCCGCTCACAGCAGCAGCTTCAACGCTAGACTCATCTGACTGATGAGTCTCGCGTTGAGGCTATCAGCAGCTGTGTTTCTCTCTCAACTCTCCTCTCGTCAAATCGCTCTCATTAGGTTCAAAAGCCCACGCGAATCTAACGTTATATCAGCCAGTAATTCAGTCAGTTTACTGCCAGCTAGTTAAATTCAACACACACACGTTGTTGGTGAGGACCTGTAACGTTAACGTTTTGTTATTTGCGCCGTTCAAGTTGGTGGTAGTGAGAGCCACTGCTTCATTCAGTCGCCTGGCTCTGTGCTGTTAGCACAGAGGCTAATAGTAGCCTATCGAAGCCCGCTGGTCTCCGTGAAGAGCTCAGCTGTCCAGTTGTTAAGGAACGCATTGCAATGAATGGCATTACCGCACCGCAGCGACTTAATTAATTATTAATTATTCGCCCCACCCCCGCCAATGACGATGCCATCGTGGATCACGATGGATAATTTACTGACATCGCACAATCCTAATATCAGGGTATCTGTGCGGTCTTGAAAAGTATAAAAAAATGTATTAAGTATTGAAAAATGAATCATCCATCCATCTTAAACCGCTTATCCAGGATCGGGTCACGGAGGTGGCAGTTCCAGCAGGTGACCCCAAACTTTCTCTTTCCCTGGCCACATTAGCCAGCTCTGATTTGGCGATCCCGAGGCATTCCCAGGCCAGTGTGAAGATATAATCTCTCCAACTAGCCCTGGGTCTGCCCCGTGGTCTCCTCCCAATTGGACATGCCTGGAAGACCTCCCTAGGGAGGCGCCCAGGTGGCATCCTTACCAGATGCCCAAACCACCTCAAACAAATCAATTTATGGAAAATTAAGGTCCTTAAAAAGCATTAAAGAGTCTTAATTGCCAGTTTACGAGGTATTAAAGTTTGTAGTTATTGTGCTGATGGTGTTAAATGGGCATATATCACCTCATATCGTTCGCAGACCCCTGATTTGAAATGAAATCGTATTGTGGCAGACTTTGTGATATCAGCAAATATCGTATCCTAGTCCAAAGAATCTATAATATTGTATCCTGATCAAACTTGGGATTTACACTCCTATCGCTAATGTGATGAAAGTTATGGAATTATTAGCTAAGCTACACTGCTATAACATTGGGTGCTCACCTGACTCAAACTACTTCTACTAACCTGTCCTCCGAAGGCTATTTGTCCTTTAACATTTAGAATAGCAGACCAGAGGAGGCACTACTGCAGTGACCAGGGCATATACCCCTAATCCAGCTTTCCACCCGCAGACACGGCCAACCGTGCCTGTATGGACGTGTACCTCCAGCTTGGAGGTTTGAACCTGCAACCCTCGTGTTGGTAGGCAGGGAATCTTACCGCTACTATCCAGATGCCCAGTTATAGTTAGGTTGTCTTTGACACAAACAAATTTAGATATGTACAGGGTAGTTATTTGTTTGATAAATGGAGCTATTTATTTAAAATTGAGTGGACAATGTATCCTCTCCCCACACACACAAACGGGTCTATGTTCAGTTGGCATACAGATAATAAAAAAAAACACTAAATAGACATTGAAGGGATAGTTCACATTTTTTAAAGTCTAGCCCTCTACTTAGCAATGATGATGTTGATTGGTTAGTGTTCTTTCTCAGCATAATCCATGCTGTTCCTCATAATACTCTGGAAAGTTCAATGGGGTATGTACTGACTGAGGCTCACTAAAATGTCATCCACAAAATAAATTTCAGTGAGCCTCAGTCAGCTTCTACATACAGGAGCGTGACACCATTGACCTTGCTTTAGTTTTTGCCCAACTTTCCAGAGCTACTATGAGGAACAGCACCATTGCTAAGTAGCAAAAAGGGCTAGATTAGACTTTTTTTTAAGTGAACTATCCCTTTAACACATGCTTCTGTAGAGTTCGAGGGGATGCAGTGACCATCATACGACTGGATATGATAAGCCCTTTTCCCACATGCGTACCGGAAAATTACCTGTAAGTCAATATCGGACATTTCCCTTCACACTTCGGCTCGCGCATGTGGGAATCTATCAGCGAAATTGCCTGTATGTGGGGGGGGGGGGGGGGCACTGCGAGTGGGGGAGTGACGTGTTGGCAAAACTCTGAATGGTGAAATAAGTTTGCTTGTTTATCCGTTCACCTGCATCGCGTTGAAGCACTTTTTACAGACTGGCTTCATTTGATGTGTCCGGGCTTGCCTTCGCTGTCGGCAACGTAAGCAAAATACTTCCACTTTCGCTTCATGCATTTGCCCTGTCGGGCTGTGACTGAAGGAGGAGGACGGACTGTGGCCAGAGAGCGAGCAGAGAGGAGAGGGGAAAATCAGCACAGCACACCCACACATGAAGCTGACATAGGCTACTGCTCTTATTATCACAATATCATTTCGCCAGTTTGCTTTAATGTGCGCGAATGATTAGATTATGCCCGCTGGAACATTAAGCAACGTGTGTACACCTCGCCCATGAGAGTGTCGCGGAAAATGACTGCACCCGTTTCTCACTAGTATCCGCTAAAGCGCATACCGCTCTTCTGACAAGCTGGAAAGTGGTGAAATCTCCGCGACGACGGGGTCGCGCTTATACCGGCACGGCGCCTTTCTCACATGCAGGCATTAGACCACGTACCGGTCATTTTGCGGTACAAAGCGCATGTGGGAAAAGGGCTATAGTGATGGTTATGACAGTGAGTAACATTGGGTCATCTGGATCCTTGGCTATGAGCATCAGTTTGCAGTTTAGTTTTTATTCCTCTGGGTTTTCACAATGTTTCCTGTAGCAACACTCAGCCTTCTTGAGGCGTCCTCTCTGCCCCTGGTAGGATTGACTTTTCCCCGGGAGGGTCTGGTGAGACGTAGGAGGAGCCCGGCCTGGAGTCACCCACACAGGGCCTAGACCAGTGATACTCAACTTGCGGGCCGCGTGGCCTGCGATGGAATTGCAATTTTTTATTATTATTATTTTTTAACAGTGCACCTGAACGCAACATGCAAGATACCCGCTGAATAAGTGTCTAAATGTTCATGTCATTCTGGCCAATTCTCCACTTCTGTTATAGCATTTCAGTCTGGAATATGGAATATCTTTCAATAATCTATGATTTAGCTGCTAAATTGTCAAATACCGCCGTCTGCTTGCTACCCAGGCACTTATGTATGTACTTAACCTACCTAACTTAACCTAACTAACTATCCGATGTGCACAACATTGTCAGACTAAACTCCGGCTGACACCCCAAAAACCTACAATCTGCTACAGAAAAATTTATATTGTTTGTTTATTAACTGGCCCTTGGCCTTCTATCATGTCACGAAAGTGGCCCCCGGGCAAAGCAAGTTGAGTATCCCTGGCCTAGACCCTCCATGCACCGAAGGGTCTTGCAATACTGCGGTGTAGCACTAACTCTATTGCAGCGGATTGGGCATGATCAACCCTTCAGCAGGCAACGTTGCAGACAGAGTAGGAAGGCTGATCCGTGAGCGGCTGCTTCTGGGACGCGGGTCGGGGTCTTAATCGGCCTCGGCTCGGTCTACTGGGCGAGGGTGTATGATGTTGAGAGACCCGAAATGTACAAACTCCATTCTTCCATTATTTGCATTCCTCCATTATTCACCAAGCCAGCTCATGATTTAACGTATATTATGGATATTGTTATAATTCCTGTTGTCTTTTGTGAATGTCATGGATATTGTTGTCTTTTGTGAATGTCTAATTATTTGTTATTGTTCTGTTCCACAGATGCTGTTGTAAACCACTTTCCAGGGGCCAAGAAATCGGATATCAGAAAATCCATCAACACTCGAATCTGCGAGCTAAGGCACCAGGTGAAGCGCAAAAGCGTCGAGGTTAAATAAGATAAGTCTCTGTTCTTTTTTTTTTTTTTTTGTTCCACACCTTTTACACACTGTTTAAATAAGTGAAGACACAAGATGGACTGTTAACCAGGATAACAGACTGTTCTTTTGGGCCGTTTATTTCTTTGCTTTTTCATGGTTCACACAGGTCCTTGAAAGTTTGTATTTGAAAAAAGCAAGGCCTTGGATGTTTTGAAAATAGACATTGTTCATTGAAAGTGCTTGAAATGTATATTTTGTGTAAATATTATTTTACATAATGGATAAGTTCACCCAACAGTGAAAATTCTGTCATTCACCCCCATGCCAGTAAAAGGTCAGGTAACGTTTTTTAGTCTACAAAACATTTATGGTGTGGAGACCAACTTCACCCATGGAATTAACTGTAAAACATGTAATATTGCAGAATTTTTCCATAATTGATACAAGTATATATAATTATCAAAATTAAAAGTAGACAATTATTGTAGTAACCTAAATTATGTCATCATTGTAATATAGGCCTATAGAGAAATTATTCAATTTTCGATTGAGGTATTTTGAGAGGTGGGTCGGTCTTGCGTGGGACCCTTACGTCACCTCACAACTTGGTTTTCACTTTGAGAAAGATGCCAGGTCACCCAAAAAAAACCAAGAATGATCCTATCCCCTAAATAAAAATGGAACAAACCGAATTTGGAACAAAATCAAACCGAATTTGGAAAAAATAAAATTGATTTCATATGGCCCTACATGGGGGTGACCAGATAATGACAGAATTTTCATTTTTGGGTGAACTTATCCATTATCCATTAGTAAAACAGCACAGTTTGTTTTATTATAGACAAAGACATTGGTCATTGAAAGTACTTATTTATTATTTATTTATTATTATTTGTATATTAAGTCTTTATATATATTTTACTTTAGTAAAAGTTTTAGCACAGCACTGCTGAACTTTATAGACAAAGACATTGTCCATTGAAAGTGCTTGAATTTATTATTTATTTATTATTTGTATGTTTTGTGTTTAACACAGCACTGTTTAGAAATGTTCACACATTGAAACCTTTCATTTTAATTGTTGTCTGATCTAAGTCTCAGAAATTCTCAAGGTTTTAATAGGCCTGTGTCTGTGCCAGCTTGTAGCTCTCTACCTCAGATTCTCAGGGTTGTAATAGGTCTGTGTCTGTGCCTGGGTCCTAATTAAAAAAATAAAGGTGGCTTTTGATAGATTTACCCATTAGTCTGTGTTAATACATGGTATAAGAGTGTGTACATATATTGCTCATACATGTACCGGTACATATATTCCACATACATGTATATATTCATATATTTGTACATATATGTTACAATGTACATGTCCATATATTTCACATAATGTTACATACATATTCACATACGTATCCATATATTGCACATACATGTTTCCATATATGTGCATATATTTCATAAATATATGTTACCTTATATATGTACATATATTGCACATACATGTTCCCATATATTTCACAAATATATGTTACCATATATATGTACATATATGTACATATATTTCATAAATGTATGTTACCATATATATGCATATATTGCGCATACATGTTCTCATATACATGTGCATACATTGCACATACATGTTACAATATATAGGTACATATATTTCACATGCATGTTTCCATATACTTGTAGATATATTTCCGATACATGTTCCCATATAAATGTAGTCATAGATCATATATGTTTACATATATGTACCCAGTATTTATCACATATAAATCTAAATACATTATGGAGGGTATTTTTAAATATAAAATTACATATATTATGAGACATAAACACATATATTATATATTCATATTCAATATATTGCCATATCTGAAAACGG
Source organism: Poromitra crassiceps (assembly GCF_964638095.1). Classification (NCBI taxonomy): domain Eukaryota; kingdom Metazoa; phylum Chordata; class Actinopteri; order Beryciformes; family Melamphaidae; genus Poromitra; species Poromitra crassiceps. Next base: position 46,816,346 of record NC_139626.1, read on the forward strand.
CAATTCCTTATATATTATTCACTATATTGAGATATATTGAAATATATTGATGCAATATATATATATATTACATAATATATATATCAACATTATATTATTCTATATATAGCTCATATATTTTTAAATATATAATATCTTGCAATATATTGCAATTTAATATATGACATATAATATATTGTAATATATTGTAATATATTTCATGTAATATATTGGGAAATATATTTTCTTTGCATAAGGGCAGATTATGTATTCAATGTCATGTTACCTGTTATTGTTGTTGCTTTCTGTGTGTTTATTGTACAAGGCTTTTAATTAAAAGCTCTTTGAAATGCAATTTGTTTTCTTTGCCTTGTGTGTTCATTTTTGGTGGTATATTTGCGTAGACTTTTGGTCTGAGTGGATGTTGGGCAGTCAGAAAGACTAATTTAACAGCTAGCCTATGGAGAATCACAATATAACAATAATAATAGTGTCTCTAACTTCCATTTAAGATTAATTTGATCCTCAGCAATGATCACCAACTTAAAGCTGATTTTGTGAAATTTGTGATCTTGTAGTTGCCAGTTGTCCCACGGAGTGGCACTGTTGAGCCGTTTTGATCTACAGTATTCAGAGAGAGATCCACAGCTTTCTGCTGACTGACAGGCTACAGCGGACTGCCTCGGGTTTCATCGCTGAGGGGTCTGTCCATTAGAAGTAAGATGTTTCACTGGAGAAGATCTAGTCCTCTCTGTGAGTCTCTGCAGGTGGGACAGTGCTGCTTCAGGCCTGGAGCAGGTCAGGCGATCAGGGGGTTTTCTGCTACCTTTCTTTTTCACTATTATTTCCTGTTAGACTGTAGCCTACCTTGGGCCATCACAAGTGAATAACGAGCAGCAGGCCCCCACGGACACAAAAGCCCCTTTTGGGACGTTTCTGGTGAAATTATGTAAATGCAAATATCAAGGTACTACAATACCATTGCATAAATGGTCATACAAGTTGTTGAATAACTTAACTAAAGGCCGTAGTGACTTGGAACCAAGCTTCACAGATATCGTTTCACCAATATAAAGTAGGCCCTACTTTATATTGGTGAAGCTTGGTTCCAAGTCACTACAGCCTACTTAGTAGGGGATTCCGAAAATTAAAGTCGTGTTTTTACATTTCTTGAATAGGTCAGATCAACATGGAACCAATTTCCGTCACGTTATTTAGGGTGCTGAACACGTCTGTTTGGGTTGCAAATCGATCAGACCGTCCGTGCCAGAGATATGGTAAGGCTAATTGTCATGGATTTTCCAAATGTCGATTGTCGAATGTCAAATATCCTGACCCACACTTTTTTCTTGTAATTAGTCCACTTTCAAGTGTAATGCTTGCAGATAAGGTCTGAGATGTATGTTTGTTCCAAACCAGTTTCAAATTTCAAATGCAAATTTTGGGAGCTTTCGGCTGAGATATTAATCGAGGATTGGCCCAAACCTATAGAACGGCAACATTTTGAACCTGACACCACATTTCGGGCTGGATCAGAAGGCTTTGCGGCCCAAAGTCTTTTGCTATCTGGGTAGGCCTACTGATGTTGTGTAATTGTTCTTCCTTCTCTCTAAATTAACTTTAAAGCTTGGATTACCTTACGAGTCAATAACTTAATAGAACAGCTGTTCATGTTTACCAGGAAATGTAACCTAAGAAAATATTGAATCTTTTGGCAACCTAAACACACAGGTGAGTCCAAGTAAACACCATTGTTTTTGTGCAGTACCACTTCCTTGAGACATCACTCTTGTCAGTTTTGCATAACTTAACCCGCCAGCAAAACCAAGTCTCTCAGGATTTCAGACTGCAGGCCAAAGGATTCAGGTTACATTCTTCCCACTTGTCCACCTCTGAGAGCAGTTCATAATTAAGGTCAAATGAATATATTACAAAGAAATAAGCATTTGTTTGGTGCACAACATTGTAACAATTTGAGACCGGAACCAGGAATTTGAACTTGTCTTGTACAGTACCACCTAACTCAAACCAAATACTTGGGCCTTACCAAAATGTTAAATAAATGTACAGTACCACCTAACTCAAACCAAATACTTGGGCCTTACCAAAATGTAAAATTTAAAATGTTAGAGATAGAGTAGGAGAGAGCCCGGCAAGCGAGAGTAGAGACAAGAGACATTATCTGGCACCTGATTGCGTACTAGTGAGGCACACATCACCAGATAGTTAAACACTCTTGAAAGTACTACTATGTAGATTCAATGACGGAGCATAAGCGGTTATCAACGTGCACTTGTACGTCCATTTATTGAAGACATAGCACTTCCTTGTGGTCAAGTTGTCGTGAAAATACAAAGCTTCTCCAATGACAACACAAGCAGATGGAGCAAGATCAAAAGGTCTTGACTCATGGTTTTATTTAGCAGGTTCTAAATCACTTAACACACAGAAATGCAGAACCCCGGCGCAGTTAACTACTATTGGCTCATTTCCACCACATTTTACTGCCCTGTACAGCTCGTCACCACTCGGCTCTAATCGTATCAGCCCTATTGACGTTTTGCTTCCACCGCGGATCATGTGCCCCCACCCACCCCCGCCCACAGCTGGTCGTCTAAAAATAGCGACCGCATATCTGTCCTTCGGCTATAACATAACGTTAAAATTAAATCCATCCACAGAACTTTTAAACTGTTTATGAAATACTGGTGCCTCTAAATGACCTACAGTGTACATGGGCAAATGTGACAATCGGCCAAGAGAATGATATCACAGGCATGTGCTGTGCTGTGCGGGGACGGGAGAGGCGCAACAGAGTGAAGCCTCTACCCCGCAGCCTCTCACCAGGCAAGACCGGGGCTTCCAAACACCCGCTGCGGCCTAGCGGAGCGCTGCAGCCTCCTCTCAGCTACAGAGCTCCCTGAGCGAGCAGCGGACTTTTTTCTCAGACAATTGAACACCCGCCACGATTTTATTTCACCGGAGGTGAAGGCAGCGACACAAAATACTGATGGAAATATACATAACAGAAGATAAGGTAAGACCACTAAACTGGTATGCAGCCGCCAGCATTGCATTGACAGTCAGTAGACAGAGTAAACACGATTCTCTCTGACCAATCAGTAGCCATCAGAGTTTTACGTCACCATTTGGGACCTACTCGCCAGCCCGAAGTACCCCGACGAGGCAGGGACCAAAAGTAGCACGACTCGGCCTAAAATCAAACCGAGCTGGGCCGGTTTTTGACGGTGGGATGAGACCAAAAGTCGAGTCGAGCGGAGCGGGACCGCGCTACTAGCTGCTGTGGAATTGGGCCATATGAGTTGTGCCCGCAGTCAGGCCACTCACTGAACAGCAGGCCAGGCGCCGCCTCTGGTTTACTAGTGGTTTTATTACTTTATTCAGGGTTAAAATTGGACTCGGCCCAAATCTGGCTTCAAATGGCCCAAATTGGGCTTCAAACGGCCCAAATTGGGCTTCAAACGGCCCACATTTTTCGCCGCCGCACTTCGGACGCCGGCACGCACGTCGGCCTGTATCGGCCTGGCCTGCTTGGTATCTAATGCCCGGCCTGAATTATGATCCGAGTCCGCCCCTGCACCAACACATGCATGCGGCCACAAACACACTCATGCTGACGGTGGCCGGTGAAATTTGTCCTCTGCATTTGACCCATCCTGGCTTGTCCTTTCCTCCGGGGGGCAGGCCAGGAGCAGTGGTCGCTTTTTCTTTCCAGGGCCCGGGGACCAACTTCGGATGTTGTCGTCACTGGTCGGATGACGATCTTCTGCATGTTTTTAGTGGGGGGTTATGTACGGAGGAACCCCCTGGGGAGCACGGGGAGAACATGCAAACTCCACACAGAAAGGCCCTTCCGACGAGATAACCCACCTGGGCAGTAGGCACTGAAGATATGGGGGGGACACAACTCCAGCGCCCACAGCGTCCCAGGCGAGAATCGAACTCAGGACCTTCGCTACCGACTGCGCCACCGTGCCCCAATTTATATATATATGCATGTCGTGTTAAAGTTGTGTGAACTGTCGCAGTTTTTAAATGTAAACAGTCATCCATATAGCAACATTATTTATTTATGCATTAATTAATTAATTAATTTATGTAGGCCTATTTATTTATTTATTTATGCAAGTATTTACGTTTTGTTCTCTCAGATGCTGTTATCTGCTGATTAATGTTGAGTGCACTAAAACAATTTATTTTTCATTTGTTGTTTTTTACAAAGTTTAGTTTTTGATTAGGCTACCTGTGGACATTGTTGATAAAAAAAATAACAAGTGCAATTTTATGTAGCCTATCATTTGTTATTATTAAATTGTTGTAATTTATTTTATCAGATGCAAAAAAACAACATGATATTGGCATTATTTATCTGCCATCGGCCGCCCTGCTCTTTAAAGATTAAACACATGTAGGATAAAAGTCCATGCCAGACTATCAGGTGTGTGGACTTTGAAACATTGATGCCAGCCTTTACATTCTGTGTTCTGCTTTGTAGTCTTGGCTTCGGTGGGCTCTGGCTCTGATGAGAGACTGCCATGTTTAGAACCTTTCAAATCACTGAGAGCCCAAGTTTGTGATAGTACATGCTGTGATGTGAGATCGAACTTACATCCAAAGACTTTGCTATCTGGGTACTGATGTTGTGTAATTGTTCTTCCTCTTTAAATGAACTTTAAACTTGAAATACGAGTCAATAACTCTCAGAACAGCTGGGTCATGTTTACCAGAAAATGTATTCTTAAAAAAAATTGTTTGGCAACCCAGGGGTAGCCGAACGCATCTGAACTTGGAGGGGCCGGGGGCGTGGCGGGGGGCGTGTCAGGGGGCCTGTCAGGCCAGTCACTAGAGGTCACAGACACGCTAAGCTAGTGGTGTATTTACATGAACAAAGCCAGGTAATCCTCTTATTTGCCTGTAGTAAGCAGTAGAGGGAAATTAAATGGGGCAGGGTGCATGCATATTTTGGTCATGGGTTTCATGTGATGTCTGTATTGAAACATCTAAAAGTACAAATCTTATCAAATGACACATCACAACTTTTATAGCCAAGACTGCATAGCAGTGTGTATTTCTAAGCACCTGTTAAAAAGCAAAGTCCCGTAAAAACAGTAAGAGGAAAGCAATGAACAAATAAATTATGTCATGGGCTCAAACAATTGATTAATCGGACAGTCGGTTCATCATTAAAAGAAAGAATCACCGAAAGTGCCACCACACACTCTATAAATGTCACTGCATTCACAGCAGGGGTCATACTGTACACTGTATTGGCTATATAAAGAAAGCTATCATCTTGAAAAATGACACTTTGCAAAAATGAAAATAGGAAGAAAAAAAAGTATTTACACACTATACTGAAGTACACAAAAAAACAAAATGTGTGTGACATGTAATTCTTCTCTTTGATCCACTGTGTGATATCTGGGATTTCCTTAGATCTAAGCTGCATCAGTTTATACAGGTTGCCCCACTCAAGGCCGTCTATGGCAATACCTTGGCCCATCAGAAAATGGAGAGAAGTCAGCTGTGTAATTAAAGCGCTTTTCTACTGACTCCCTGGTTAGCTTGTAGTTGGGTGTCCAGCTGTGTTGCCACGCTAGGTTGTTGTGACACAAACGATTGAAAATGATCCACACACTCTCTGTGATGTTTGCTGCTTGTATGCTCCTTAAATGTCGGTTTGGCATTTTTCCAATTTTGAAAGCCATTAATGGCGAAAACAGTTTCATTTTTACTTTTTTTTTTTACTAAATCCCAAACCTTCGATGGCGCAACAACGACACTGCGTGCAGTAAAGTTTCTTCCTAGTCTCACACAATGTCAGCCAGTTAAAGTCCTTAAACCACTGATACTGGACTGATCTTCCTCATTGTTGCAGCCCAGTCCCCTGCATCCATTTAGTGTCCCTCAGCACAGCAGGGTCGTCTGGCTGATGAGGCTTTGTGACATCCCTGCAGCACTCACTTGAACAGCCCGGGCCCGACGAGTGCGAGTCCGACTCGGTGCGGCTTGGAGCGGGCAGGCAGGCGAGAGCAGGCGGTGGCGTAGCCGCAGCGGGTGGCTGTCCTCCTGGCTCGATAGCGGCCGAAATCCCAGCTGTAGCGGAGGACCGAGGCGTACACGGCGAATCATGATCATCTTGTATCCGTTTAGCCGCTGGTGTAAAAAAAATTAATATCTTGCTCTGCTCGCTCTGTCGTTTCATTGTTGTTATGAGTCGGGCAGTCGGCATGTAACTAAGTAATACTTGTTTCAGTCTAAACTCAGGTGGGCGCCCGCATCAGCTGAGCTATCATTGGGAGCATTGCCAATGAGGGGCAATGCTCCTCATTGTAGTCTTGGCCTTGATGGTCTCAGCGATGTGGATCAGAGTGACTATGGCTCTGATGAGAGACTGCCATGTTGAGAACCTTTCAAATCACTGAGAGCCCAGGTTTGTGATCATACATTCTAGATTCAAGATTCAAGATTTTTATTGTCACTCCGTAGTACAAGTATCACGTGTGAAATTCTTGTGCTGTAGACTCCGTTTACAACATCGTGCAAAATAACAGGGCATATAGGTGCAAGAAAACAAGACAAAACAACAAGCAATATGGCAGTAAAGTGATAAGACGACTGCACATACTGTAGGTGCAAATGGCATGGACATACTTTAAACATATTTAAACATAATTAACATTCTGTTTGGACAGGTCCAAATAGCATATACTTTTCTCACATGCTGTGATGTGAGATCGAACTTCTACATCCAAAGACTTTTGCTATGTGGGTACTCTGGGTACTGATGTTGTGTAATTGTTCTTCCTTCTGTTTAAATTAACTTTAAACTTGAAATACCTTACGAGTCAATAACTCTCAATAGAACAGCTTGGTCATGTTTACCAGGAAATGTACCAGATCTGTTCATTACTATCCTTAAAAAACAAACGAAAACATTGAATCTTTTGGCAACCTAAACACACAGGTGAGTCCAAATAAACACACAGATGCCATTGTTTTTGTGCAGTACCACTTCCTTGAGACATCACTCTTGTCACTTTTGCATAACTTAAACTGCCAGCAAAACCAATTCTCTCAGGATTTCAGACTGCAGGCCAACTGATACTTTGGAGTTTCCACGGAAGGATTCAGGTTACATTCTTCCCCCTTGTCCACCTCTGAGAGCAGTTCATAATTAAGGTCAAATGAATATTACAAAGAAATATAAGCATTTGTTTGGTGCAGAACATTGTAACAATTTGAGACCGGACCCAGTAGGAATAAGAACTTGTCTTGTACAGTACCACCTACCTCAAACCGAATACTTGGGCCTTACCAAAATGTTAAATTTAAAAGGTTAGAGCAAGAGATGTTATTCTGGCACCTGAGCACGTAGCGAGGCACACATCACCAGATAGCTAAACACTCTTGACTGAAGTAGGACTATGTAGATTCAATGATAAGGAACATAAAGCCGTTATCAACGTGCACTTGTACGTCCATTTATTGAAGACATAGCACTTCCTTGTGATCAAGTTGTCATAGTGTAAAAAGACAAAGCTTCTCCAAGGATCATACAGGCAGATGGAGCAAGATCCAAAGAGGTCTTGACTCATGCTGTTATTTAGTAGGTTCTGAGGAAGGCACGTCACATTCATCTGGTGCTAGAACCTCTTAAACAGAATGAATACATGTAACATTTCATCACCTGTAGGATAAGTAAGAGTCCATGTAACCCTAGGGGGACACAGGGGCGCCGGAAGCAGGGGGACATGGGGACAATTTGTCCCCATGTCCCCGCACAGATTTTATCATGTTAAACGCACTGCATTTTTATAGTGCTTTTCTCGTCTACCGACCACTCAAAGAACTTTACAACACGTGCCAACATTCACACATGGCTGCAAGCCATCAGTATGAAAATTCATAAGAAACCGCAACATATTTGGTTGACAGAGGTTGTGAGATCATTTTCCACGCCCTGTGTTGGCTGTGTATAAAAAGCAAAGAGCGGAACACCTGCAGCATCCAGCATCAGTCATCTGACAGGTGAGTTTCAAACACTCTGATACACAGGTGTCCATTTATTGACTTGTTACTTTGACTGAACAGCTGCTGCTGATACAATGCTCTGATTTTTACTGTATTCCAGATTTGAAGTTGGACAGGAGAGAGCCTTCATCATGACTCCAGTTCTCCCCATCCTCCTTCTGTCATTGATGAGCAGGACAGTCTTCTCCGCTCCTCCGGTAAGCTTGACCCTCTGACCACTCAGCCTGCTCACCAGAATAAAACATTGACATTGTACATTTCTGCAATCCACGGATACATAGAATGTCAACGTTTGTGAACCAAAAATATCAGGTTTCTAGATACATGTATATCAACGTTATAATATAACCAAGGGGTATTCCATCAAAAGGAAAAGCCTGGCTCATTTCGATAAGCCTTGTTCATTTAAGTGAGCATTCCGTTCCATCTACCTTATCTGACATTCTCAATCCCAGCTCAGCTCCGAACTAGCATGGCTTCTCGATAAGCCTGGCTCATTTTCTGTTCCATCATCCTGGCTTATTCATGTATCCCTTACTATGGTTACTGAGTGGGGATTCCCCACTCAGTAACCATGGTAACGTATGCCGAACTAGCCGCACTGGACCAGGCTAACTGTCAGGCTTAGTTTAGGTTTGTGTCAAAGAATGTCCGACGGGCAGAAACAGACTACCTAAAGACAGTTCTGTCAGTTGTATTCCTCATATCATGTAATAAAATTAAATTAATGAAAATAATGTCTCACTGTCTCCAAAATCAATCAATCTCACATTCACTCCTATTTATTTTAATTTAATCCATTAAAAGATAAAATAGAAATACATTTTTGTTTATTTAAACCCAATTCAAAGTAAGTTAAAATAAGTTAAAAGGCTCTGAATGCCACGTTTTAGACACGTAAAAGGTAAATGGTAAATGGTAAATGGCCTACATTTATATAGCGCTTTTATCCAAAGCGATTTACAGTCAGTAGGTACATTCACCCATTTACACACCGATGGCGGCAGTTTACCACGCAGGGTGCTGGCACACCAACGGGAGCAATTTGGGGTTCAGTGTCTTGCCCAAGAACACTTCGACATGCAGACTGGAGGAGCCGGGAATCCAACCGCCGACCTCTTTTATCCAAAGCAATTAATGGACGACCCGCTCTACCTCCTGAGCTACACCCGACCCATCAAAGGCCGATGCTTTGTTTAAAATTCACATTGAGATTATATCCTGGTTTGCAGAGTGCAGACATGTCAAATGTCAATGTTTCATTCTGGCGAGTGAGTTGCATCACAGGTTCACTGGGTTTTCAGATGTCATCACACATGATGTCATCACACATGATGTCATCACACGTGTATCTGCTGCACTGCAGCTGTCATATCTGATGTCATCACACATGTGTTTTGCTGCACTGCAGCTGTCATATCTGATGTCATGACTAAACAAATGGTTTCAATGCTTTGTGCTGCAGAATGCAACTAGTGATGACGATCCAGGTGAGTTGAACGAACAGATATCAGAGATTTTTCATTTTCCTGTTTGTCCAGTCAATCTGTGGCCCGACCCAGAACAAATTGCAATTAGTAATCATTCAAGGTTTTATGTGATTCCTAGTTTCTACAAATGTTACTCTATTCCTTTTCAGAAGTCTTAGCTGACATAGACAATGGGGCCATTTACACCTGGCATTAACATGCATTTTAATTTTTCTGCCATCAGATTGCAATCAGATTGTGCTTGACCACATTAGCCTGATTTCATTTACACTTGGCGTGAACATGCGTTTTGGGTGATCAGATTGGAATCTGATGGCAATTTGATCACACAAAATGGGGCATACAGTTGCTGTATCCAGATTGAGAGGACACATTGCATATACGCTTGTGTTCAATGTGTACACAATGCATCCAAGTGGATCATCAAGTGGTCAAACACAATCTGATTGCAATCTAATGCATTAATGCATTAACAGGCATTAATGCCTGTTAATGCCAGGTGTAAATGGCCTCTAAGTTGCACAGTTGATTGTTGACTGTTGACAAAATGTGCTATTGTAAGTCACTTTGGATGAAGGTGTCGGCTTAATGATGTAATGCAACGTGATATATGTGCACTTTGGGGGATACCCTTACCCCTGGTTTGAGTTATAGCCAGAGAGCTATAGGGTCCCCCTACATTTATTTCCTCAAATTGTGGCCGTTTGAAGCCAGATTTAGAGGAATATCTCATTTTAAATTAACATTAGGTTTAGACTGTTGTGTGATGATGTCATTATTCATCGCAGTGCAGAGTAAAATTCCTTTTGGATATGTCATTACGCACAGCCTTGCGACGCCAGGACATCAAATTCTGGTGCTAAAATTGGGTATTAGCAGATAATTCAGTGAGGCAATCAACTATAACTCACTGAGAAACTTTTATCACATCGCAAAGAGGGAAATGAATTGAGAAAACTTGTTGGACAATGCACATAGGCTATTAGCGGAGGTTATTAATGTGGTGCATGTAGGGAGGATGAGCCGCCCTTATTTTTTAGAAGAGATGGGGGACTTTATATAATATATATATATATATTTTTTTTTTATAAAATTTTAATCAAATGTGTTTTTCCTTAATAAAATGCATGGTATTCATGTGCTTCGACAGGGACACCTGTAGGGCACTGATGGAGCGGCATGCAGACAGTCTGTGCCCCACTGGTACTGTCCCCCCGCTGTCTGTCGTGCCCTCAGGGGTACACTAGAATAACATTACCCCTGAGGGCGTTTCATTTCCTTGGTCATTTATCTCATGCTAATCTATGATTGGTTGAAAAACAAATGCAATTCACAGGGAACAGTGAAGCCTCAACAGCCCTCACCAATCACTACCAATCAATTAATTTATTCAACCGTATTGGTTGTTGATTGGATAGATCAGTAAGATTGACATTGTATTGTCCAATGATGAATGATGAATGATGAGTCTCTCAACACTGAATCCAGCTCACTATAGGAACTGATGACATCAAAATTCCACTTTGCTGTGATGACCTGACAGTAATCTATAGATTTACACGACAGTAGCAGCATATTATATTTTCCCCTTCTTCTTTTTATTTATTTTTGATCAAGCAGTAAGTTAGCTCACAAGCCAGACAGTCGTTGCATTGCATTACGCGAGCCAACACGAGTTTAGAGCTGGCGGCCGCGGTACGCGCGGAGGCTGAAATCTCCGCAAACACTGGGATATATGCAACGTCTCAGCTGCATGCGGTTACACTGTCTTTACGACAGCTAATGTCACCAGTACAGTAGTGGAGTGGTTTTGATTTATTTATTCATCAAATCTTTTACTGACAAACTAACTGTAAATAGCTTACTTTTTTTAGGTGCATTGCATTGCTCAGCCAGAAATTATTCCCAGATCAACTCTGTTTCTCTTGGGCCTAAAATGCACCAGATGACAGCTGTTTAATCCATCTCATTTGTTTGTTTAAATAATCCAGATTGTTTAATCAACCTGCATTGAAAATGTGCAAAAATTCACCAGCTTCTCACAACAGTTGTAGCCTGTTTTCAAAGTGGGGTCCCCAGCAAAAAGGGGGGATAAACTATTTTCACTATATTTCCGTAAGTAACACAATCTAAGCTAGTGTAGGAGTGAGTAACTAACCTAATAATAACCATAACAGCACAAATAATTGACGGTTGTCTGTGATGTTCACCTTTATGAATTATTAAGCACATCATCTCATCATTTATGTCATTTGCATGTAACCTATTGTTTTTGTTCTCTCAATCAATTTCCATTGGAAAAACGATTGGAAATTCACAAATGCATGTATCAAACTGTTGTCATGCATCAAACTGTTGTCATGTATCAAACTGTCAAACTGTTGTCATGCATCAAACTGTTGTCATGTATCAAACTGTTGTCATGTATCAAACTGTCAAACTGTTGTCATGTATCAAACTGTTGTCATGTATCAAACTGTCAAACTGTTGTCATGTATCAAACTGTTGTCATGTATCAAACTGTTGTCATGTATCAAACTGTTCTTGCACTTTTCACAGAAACACTGGTCCTCAGCTGTGATGAATGTCACGACCAGGCCAGCTGTGTGACTGTGGAGCACACCTCCAGTGGCCGGGCTTTGTCTTGTGTCTGTAAGAACGGCTTCGAAGGCGACGGTCTCGCCTGTAACCAGAGGTGGGACTAGGGCTGGGTCGGTTTGAAAATTTTAAAACCGGTTCGATATTGCCGTCTAAACCGGATCTAACCGGTATACCGATTTTTTTTGTAATTAATTAATTAATTTTTTTTTTTTTTTTTAAAGCAGGGCTCCCGAGTGTGGCCCATAACTGTCTGTAGTGCAACTTCAGTCCACCTGATAGCGATAATACACCTCTAAGCTGGTATTGTCAACCAGCAATGATACTGAATAAAAGAAGCAGGACACCTGTGTAACAAACACACCCTGTATTTATTTCTCATAACTATTCAGCTCAACTTTTCTTCTAAACATCAAAATAATAAATGAAATAAGACTGCTGCCTATAGTGCAACTTGAGAAAAGGCTAATAAAAACACAAGCAGTGCAATCAGAATGGATTGGCTTACAGCTGAGCTGCCTTATAAACTTCAAAACTCACAAATTCACACAATATAGGGCCTAGGCATGGGTCGGTTTGAACATTTTGAAACCGGTTCGATATTCCCCAAAAAAACGTATCAAAGCGGCTGCAGTTGGTGGCGATAATGCACCTCTAAGCTGGTATGCTGCCAACCAGCACGAACACTGAATACAAATAAGCAGAACCTTTTAACTGTAACAACACACTGTTTTTATTTCTCATAACTATTCAACTTTTCTTCAAACATCAACATAATAAACAAAATAAGACTTTTGCCTACTAGTGCAACTTGAGAAGAGGCTAATACGAACAATAGTGCAATCAGAATGGACTGGAAAAAAAAAAAAAAAAAAAAAAAATTTTTTTTTTTTTTTTTTTTTAAGGTTTTTTCGGTTTGCACGTGATCAAACCGGTTTGGGCTCGTATACCGAACCGAACCGGTAAAACCGGAAATCGACCCATGCCTAGGTGGGACCAAGTCATTGTTTTGTCTCAGGTCTTTGCACTCAAGCCCAAGTCAAGTCTCGAGTCCTACATTTTGAGATTTGAGTCCTAAACAAGTCCTCCCCATCTGTAATTTTCAATTCTGCACGCTTTATTGCAACTCTTTTTTATTTGACCACCACATAGTTTTTTGTATGCAAACTAAATGATCATCTGGCATCTTTGGTGGCGCTCAGTAACGTAACATTAATTCTTCATGGTTCTCTCCTGCGACTTGATTGGATACTGTTAGATTTGTTGAAACAAATTGGATCTGGGGACTGAAGTGTTGACGTGCTGGGAATGAGTAGAATGTTAGTTGATTCAGGAAATGAATTGATTTGTGGCACACTTTTTAAATAATATTATTTTTGTTGTCTCAAGTTCAAATCATGTGATGAGTTCACACCTTTGCCTGTTACAGTACAACGCTCTGCCGTGACTCCGCCTCCTGCTGCGGCCGTGGTTACAGCTGGTCTCCAGAGAGCGGCTGTGTGGACGTAGATGAATGCTCACTCCCTGCTCCACCCTGCAGCCCCCCCCACCTCTGTTACAACACGCCTGGCTCCTTCCAATGCCTGCTGCCTCCCTCCAAAGTCAGATCCACCAGATCGGTTCAGTTCTCCTGTGAGGGCAGGTCTTGTCCATTAGGCACAGACTGCATCAATGTCAATGGGGCCCTCCGCTGTGTCGACCCGTGTGACAACTACAGTGTACTGAATGACGCCTGGCGTGCAACAGATTACGATTACAGAGATCATAACATACGGCCACGGTGTGACGCCACCGTTAACTTGCAAGGCTGGTATCGCCTGTACCTGGGGCAAAGCAGTGCTCGTATACCAGAGAGCTGTGTGGCTGAATACATGTGTGGAGCCAACACTCCTCTATGGATAACAGAGCCTCATCCCACACTTTCAGATGAGATTGTACAACGCAGCGTCTGCGGCCAGTGGGGCCAAGCCGGCGACTGCTGCTTTTGGTCCTCATTTGCTATCCATGTCAAATACTGTTCTGGACACTACTATGTCTACAAGCTTGTGAGGCCAGGAGTTTGCCATTTAGCTTACTGTGCAGGTATCAACCCAATGCAAATATTTACCTAATAATTTTAATGTGACAAGAAAATGCATCATATCTATTCCATATCCAAAACCACTGTAGAAATTGTTCTCACTCTGAACTGTATTTACACTGTCAACTGTGACGCATTAATTGTTGCACTGCTTGTTCTCCATTTTGAATAGAAGTGGATCTTACAACTCCCTCACCTCCAACAACAACAACGCCAACGACTTCACGACCACCGGCCACTCCCAGCAGCACGGCAGCAGCAGCAGACAACAGCACAGCGGCGGAGGGGCAGGTCCGCCTGGCTGATGGGGGGAACAGCTCGTGCTCTGGCAGAGTGGAGGTCTTCCACCAGGGACAGTGGGGGACGGTGTGTGATGGTGACTGGGACCTGGTCGATGCCCAGGTGGTGTGTACACAGCTGGGCTGTGGCAGGGTCCTGGCAGCCCCACAGAGGGCACGTTTTGGACAAGGCACAGGGCCCGTCTGGCTCGGTGATGTCAGGTGCTCAGGTGGAGAATCAAAGCTCACGGAGTGCAGCCACCAACGGTTTGGATCCCACAACTGCAGTCACCAAGAGGATGCTGGTGTTGTCTGTGAAGGTAAATACAAGCTGCACAAATTACTGTTGTCTCCCGACAGGAGGCCCAACCTAGCTTGCCTCAACAGGTTTCAAAAGATAGGCTAGTGGCGAATAGACTCGTCCTGCTGCTTTCTACTTCCTAATGTTTCCCCTGACGCTTTCAGTTATATTCTATAAGTGACCTACAATAAAAGACAACAGCATAAAAAGCCCCATTAGTTAATGACAGCTCTATTTTCAAATGAGTACAAGTTGATGTGGTTGCAGGAAATTAGTTATGGGGATGGAGAGGTCTCTGAGAGAAGGATCTTTCCCCAGGAGGAAGAATAGCTCTTGTCTTCTCAAGATGTGGGCAGACATCCAGGCACTGATGTCTTTGAGACGTGTGGAGATGCAGAAACAAGACCAGAGGACAGAGAAGAATTGATAAGGGTAGTGAGGAAGATGTCGGTGGAGATGGTTTGGAGAAGGGAGGAAGGGATAAGATCAAGGGGGCAAGAGGTGGCTCGGTTAGACCTGACGTGTTTAAGGACATCTTCAGGGGAGAGGGGAGAGAAGGAAGCAAGCCCAGGGACAGGGGGCAGAGAAGCAGGTTTGGAGTAAGAAATAGTGTTGTTAGTGGCTGGATGATGGAAGGAAGAGCTGATTTCATCCACCTTCTTAGCAAAGTAGGTGACAAAATGATCAGCTGAGAGGGAAGGAGGAGAGAAGGTGTAAAACAGTTTACTGAGTTGGAGGCAGAAGACTGGATTTCAGAGATGAAGAAGGAAGTCTTTGCTGTCGACACAGCAGATGTGAAGTTGGAGAGGAGGAGGTGGTCAGAGATTCAGACAGCCAGCAGGAGGAGAGGATCAAGCAGGTTTAGTTTTGAAGGAAGAGAAAAAGTTGAGCTCTAACCAACTGCAACCAGATTCCAACCAAAAAGTGCTCCACTGACCAAGAGAGCAGATCGCTCCTTGCAGACAAAATGTACACAAAATATACACAAAATAAATACTGTAAGTCAGTGTTTAAGGATCTGCTGTCACTTTGGTCTGACTTTGGTCTCACTTATCATATTTTCCTGTTTCTCTCCCACTCCCCCTTTCTTTGTTGACCTCACATGTCTGTTTGTAGTGCCGCGCCCTGCACTGCAGGCAGCTCAGGTGGTGTGTGGACGTGAGCGGCTCCAGATAGCTCTGTCTGTGGCTGAGCTGGCGTCTTCTGACCTGAACGCGCTCTCCGCTCACCTGGCAGACATCCGCTGCTCCAACGCCAGCGTGCAACACGGGAAGGCGTGGTATGGAGTGGAGCGCCAGGCGGGCGTGTGTGGAAACACTCTGACGGTGAAGATCTGACCACTACCTGCTATCTTGAGTGTTTTGGAAGCCGGTTTTGTTCTATTCTATTCTGTTCTATCCTGCCAGGTTGGGCAACAGTGAGCTTCCAGTTACGCACTAGATTAACCATATGATTTATGGCATTCTAATGTATTTTAATTGTATTGTTTATTCCTGCAGCGTTAATTATTACGACTACTAATATTGATCCTCATAGGGAAGCTTTTCACTCACTCGCCTGCAGGGAGGTCAGAGTTCAGGGTTATAAATAAATAAATAAATAACTTTTGGTCTCTATAGGTAATTTCACCATTCATGACACCTGGATGGGGGGCAGTTTATACAGTTTATACAGTCTATGGCTGCAAAAAAGTGCATTTGTATTGACTGTAATGGCAAATCCTACTCAGGTTTCTCTAAACAACACTTGGCCACCCTGCTGCTTGTGGCCGAGTCTCTAGCTGACCCGATCCTTTAGTTAACTGATCATTCAATCCACCTCTGTGTTTCAGACCAACAGCAGCCATGTGATCTACTCCAACAGTTTATTTGTCTACTCTGTAAACCTGTCCTGGGCCCTCCCTGTCAGAGTCCCCTTCTCCTGTGCCTATCCCCTGCACAGCAACACCAGCCTGGATGTGGCTGTCAGACCCTACCTGCTGTAAGAAGTTTTTTCTCATTTCTGTTCATGACTGTGACGACACACTTTAAAATACTCAGTGGTGGAAAGAGCCTACTCGAATATCCTACTACTCAAATAGAAGTACTGTTACGTTGTTGATATTATGATACTGATGTAAAAGCCTACGGTACTTAAAAGTAAAAAGTAGCTCTGCATACAAAATGTACTCAGAGGAAAGTTACATTTTAGAAAACAGAACAGTTTTAGGTCTGATCTTTCAAAATAAAGTGCACAAACAAAGTAAAACCAGATTATTACTCCACCAAGGAGTTTATGTTTTTGGTGGTGTTTGTTTGTTAGCAGGACTGTCCATCTGCCACTAACTAATTAAAAAAAAAAAAATTTAAGTCTTGTGTTTTCTTGGCAGCCTCTCAGGTGGTGTTTCTGGCTCGGGTACCAAAGCCAGCGCCTCCATGTCTCTGTTCCGGACCTCGGGCTACACCGAGCCCTACCCGCCCGGCCGGGTCTCTCTGCCCCTGGGTGACCCGCTGTACGTGGGCATGTCCGTGGACGAAAGCGACCCCAGCTTTGTGGTCGTCCTGGAGGACTGCTATGCCACTCACTCCTCCAACCCTGACGATCCTATCAGATACTCTCTCATTCACAACAAGTATGTCTCCCTCTCAAAGCCCCATTATCTAACTTTTTTAACCTTAATATAACAGCTTTTTAATCATTTTGATGGCACAGTGACTTTGGGGTTATTTGGAGCTATTCTTTTGAGTGAATCAGGACAAGCAGAAACAGTCAAATAAGGCTGATATCTGAACCTACAAACAGGGAAGTGTAGCATTTAGGTGTGTGCGCAGTTTCGCCAATTAGAAAAACTACTGCGATCATTAAGTCCAAAATGGTGTTTGTCTCCAAAACCCAAAACAAAGACCAACCCACATATCCGGCGGCTCCATGTGAAATGATTTACGATTCGACCTGACCATCAACAAAAGCAGATCACGCCACCCTCTCACCCCACAGCAGTGTATGCTGCAGCAGAGAAAAATAGTTCCATTACTTCCTGATCAAAGTGTGAGTGATGGTGAATTGTGTCGTGTTTCTCTCAACTACCCTGTGGAGCCTACAGATGTCTTTTTTTGGAAACCTAGTGCATATGGATATGCAGACTACGTCACACATACTGATATACACATCATATACTGCAAACAGTTTGAGAGGAAACCCGCACAAAGGAAGGAAGAACCTGCAAACTCAGTGGAGAACTCACAGCATTCTTGCTGGTAGCCTGGTTAAAACAGACCTGATAACAGAATGTGAGGTGTGGGTGGGTCATTGTATCATCTGAGTACCTTTTGCGTCCGCAATGTTTGATGAGGTGCGTTTCCAAAGCTTAAAGCTATCAATTCAAGTGTTCTTGTTAGTGTAACTGTATATGAGAAAATACTATTCTTAAAGAGTAATATAGTATTTTTAATATTTTTTCCAAAATATCACCAAATAAACATATTTTTACCAAACATTTATTATTTTCAGGAGTATATGTGTGTCCCTGTTTACATAAGATAATTCAATTAAAAATAAAAACATGATTTTTTTTTGTAAAAAAAATATTTGTATATGTAGTTTGACATACCACCCCGTCACACATTATTCATCTATAATGAACGCCAATAATAAGTTTGCGCTCGATAAAAATGTTGACAATTTCAAAGTGGAAACTGCACTCGTTTGGGAGAATGACCCATGTCACATTCTGTTTCGCATCACGTATCAGTCTGAACTTCTAGCCACACACACTGATTTCAGTGGGTGGGAGGACTAGCCTTGACAGACAACTCCTTCCACCAATCAACGTGGGCAACTATGACGCGTTCCTAACTGGCCCGGTTCAGAGCCGTATAGATAGAAGAGTCCCGACATCTCCATTCACTCCAATGGAGCAGTTTTTTACTCTCAAGAGTTCCAGAAAGTAAGGTCCTGGATTAAGCAGCACTGTCGAGTTGCAGAAAAATACACAGTTTATGTTGTACTCTGAAAGGGTTTTCCCCCCTTGAATCAAATTGTACTATATCAGCTTTATTTTAGCATGCAAAAGTAGCGTGAGACCCATTCCTGGCTGTTCATTGGCTATTGAGTCTCGCATTTTGGTCCTCTGCTGACGCCACTCTCTCTCTAGAGGACACTAGCCCGGTTATATCATCAACTAGGACACAGTCCCTGATTGGTCTGGTTACATTGTCATTTCAGCAAGCTGATGAGGTCACATGATCAGGATGGTTTTAACGAGGGTATCTTTCTATGAGGCAACAGTACTACAAGATACTTTACAAGATACTTTAACCACTGATTGATAAAATACTTCTCATGAATGCTCCTGAACACATCATCAGTGATGTAACCTCGGATCATGTTTGTGCCCAAAGAGAATGGAAAAGTGATGATGTCTGTCTGTATACCTGCCTGTCTGTCTGTCTGTCTGTCTCTCTGTCTGTCTGTATGCCTGTCTGTCTGTCTGTCTGTCTGTCTGTCTGTATGCCTGTCTGTATGTCTGTCTGTCTGTCTGTATGCCTGTCTGTCTGTCTGTATGCCTGTCTGTCTGTCTATATGCCTCTCTGTCTGTCTGTCTGTCTGTCTGCCTGTCTGTCTGTCTGTCTGTCTGTCTGTATGCCTGCCTGTCTGTCTGTCTGTCTGTATGCCTGTCTGTCTGTCTGTCTGTCTGTATGCCTGTCTGTCTGTCTGTATGCCGGTCTGTATGTCTGTCTGTCTGTCTGTCTGTCTGTCTGTCTGTCTGTCTGTCTGCAGGTGTCCCAGTGACAATCGACAAGTGAGAGTGGATGAGAGTGGCTCCTCCTTCCGTGCTCGTTTTTCTGTCCTGCTCTTCCTGTTCGATGGGGGAGAGGACCGAGACGTCTTCCTGCACTGCAGCCTCAGCATGTGTGAGCGCAACAGTGCCCCCTGCACCCCGGTGAGTCACACAGCCTGGTCTCGCTTGGCCAAACTATCTCCACACTTCACTAGCGCAGTAGCGCTGGAGAGAGTCTGGCACAACCTACGCTCATTCTGGTATAGGGGAAAAAACACACTGCCTTGTTTACATTTCTTTAAACCAATCACAATCATCTTGGGCGAGGCTAAGCCCAGTGACGGTGTCCTTGCAAAATAGCATTTGGGGTGACTTGTTTTGGAAGCAAATGTCTAAATCCCTGCATAAGAAAATAGCACATAAAAGAGTAGCCTGTAGCCTGTGTTGTGTTGAGAGTCCTGGCAGCAACCCATGTTAAGTGCTTGCCCAGTGGTGGAGCGGCACCGACATCCCACTTCCAAAGGGCACACGCTAACCACTACGCATGCCCGTAGCTACCATTGAGACCGAGGTCATGACCTCGGTATTAAAAAATAAATAAAAAATGCAACAATTTGCTTCCTCTCTGTGTGCTATATAGAAGGAAGAGACATAGCTCACCACAACGTTCAAATTTTGCATTGGGGCTAGAGTTTGGAGACCGTTCTCTTGAAGTGAATGGGTAGCCTAAGTAACTACCCTGTAACTTACAGGGTAGTTACTTAGGCTACCCATTCACAACATAAGTGATGTTTGTGTAGATGGGCCATTGTATTTAATTGAGCAGTATTCTGCCATGTGTAGCACTGTAGACATTTACAGATAACTAGGACCAGGGTCTAGGTTCAGATGAGCAGTATTAACTAGGGATAAACCAGGAAAAACGGACCACAGACCAGGGGATAAGTTTGAACTGCCGGCTTATTTATAGAAACATTTAGTAGTAGACATACATATAGATTGGTACCACAAACACATTTAACAGACACAGGAATTAGAATGAAATCCCCTTGAAACCAAAAGCCAAAGTAAAAGATATGCAAATGTCCCTTCTTATCTCAGTTTAGTTTGATTTAAACCTATTTGAGTTTAAGAGATAATTTCCACTTATCCTTTAAGTTGTTATTTAGTTCCCTTTGAACGGTTATTTTCCCTTTGAGGTATAACTCAATTTCAAGTTCTTTTCTCAGTTAGGCCTATTTTAGTCTACTTTAGTTGTAGTTTTCAGTAATCAACCCATTGGCATTACCCATTCAACATAAAATAAATTGGAAAATAAAATACCACTGTGAATACAGTATCAAAATCAAAACTCGAAATAGTCAGATCTGTTATGATCAATAACTCAAATATCACTCTTAGGTGTGTTCTCAGTCCTCGTTAAATCCTGTACCAGTCCGATTAACTTCACTGCGTGTTGCAGCACGATACGGAATGTTTTAATCCTACCGCGATCCAGGTAGATGATGAATCAAGAGTCCTTATCCTTGGAAGTGGTCTTGCAGCAGAAGACGTCCGTCCAATGCGATCTCTCCTATGGGTGGCTCGCCATCTGGTTTCCCCAGCTCAGTGTGCCAACACCAAGCAACCGATCCCCACAATAAACCTGGCCAAATCCTTCTTCAAACTCAACACTAAACAGGAATCCAGTAAGGTGACAGCAGGTGAACACGAAATCTTCCAAAAACGGGCAAAAATAAAGGTTGACAGTTCCTCAAACTTGCTTATTTTGTCTTAATTTATCTTCTCCAACATTAAATTTGCGACGGCTCTCTTCCTTGTCAAAGTGCATCTGAGCAAGAAAGACACAGCTTTACTTTTCCTCTCTCTCTCTCTAGCAAGCAGCGCTATCGCCACTCTGATTGGCTGTTCACCATTTCACTAGTTAAAGGAACAGTACGCAAAGTAAATGATAAAATAACAATGTAACTAATATTGTGACTTCACATTGATTAACCTAATATTAATTTGCTTCAAAGTTAACCTTGGTTACAGTAAGTGATGTTTGTGTAGATGGGCCATTGTATTTAATTGAGCAGGATTCTGCCATGTGACCTGTATGCAGAATATATATATGGGGAGACATTTATTTTTTGTATCATTGTAAAGCAACAGCACAGTAAAACGATATTAATCTAACATGATGTCTGTAGTTCTTTATAGATCTACCCTAGCATTTTACTTTAAAATGGACAACGTTTTCTAACCGGGGGGGAAAAAGCCCCCCCTGGACCCCCATGCCGCGTTAAAATGACCTCGGTATTTCTCTCGGTATTTCTTAAACCCTGGCTACGGGCCTTGGCGGAGCTGGTTAACAGGCCTTTATACTAGGAGTTTAACCAAATTACTCGCTACCACTCGCATACTCGCATTCATTCGGTAACACATAAACTTGCCATTTTAAGCATGTAGGTTGCTAACTCGCAGGTTGTTGTTTTCTACATAGCGACACGTACTTTGAAAACACGGCGATACCGGGAGCAGAAGGGGAACCTGAAATGGACAATGGCAGAGTTTATACCGGCAGCCTACTGCGTTTGAGTCAGACTACACTCTAATAAATAAAATAAAATAAAATGTTGACATGTTACATTTCTGCAATCCATGGATAGAGTGTCGTGAACCTTTGTGAACCAATACGCATCATATCAACATTTCTAGATATATCATGTACATAACGCTATTGTAACGGTAGTCAGTGGGTTGTGCTGTGCAGTGAATAAACCTCTCAGACTCGAGGGATGGTCTAGTGACTGATGCTAGAGCCCGTGGGTTTTAGCCTCCTTGCTAGAGCGTCCGCCTCCAATGCTGTAGGTTCCTGGTTCAATTCCCATGCTGCGGGGGGGCTTCACAATGTGGGTTTCAATGGCACAGTGGAATGTCGGGGTGGTGGATATGCGTATGCCTTTTACACCGGGGTTCATGTCCCAGCATGTTCAAAGTCTGCATTTCAACCACAAGTCACATTTAATGTTGTTATTTAACCCAAACCCTAAGCTTAACCAAGTTGTTTTACGTGCCTAACCATAACCCAAGTTATCATTTGCGCAACATTATCAAATGAATGTGAAATTTATACATACAAATGTGATGTAATAAAAAATAAGTAAAAAAAAATCAAATGAATGCAGGTTTGCTCCAGAAGGGGGCGTCGCTCTGTTTCCACATCTGCACCCATCAAGCCCCTCACCATCGGACCAATCACCTGTGAGTATGAAACACAGCCTGCTATAGAGAATCACAGGAATGAGTCCGGGTTCATCAGCAAAAAAGTGAATGGGTTTTAGAATGGGGATTTCACTTAACACGTTCACTGCCAACGACGTATTACTCCGTCAAAAAAAATCCAACGGTTGACTGCCAGTGACGTATTACTCCGTCAAAAAAAAAAAAAAAAAAAATTTGACCGTGGGATGTGCATCTAACCCTTTTACATCTCTTATATAAGTATTGGACGTGTACAACGTGTACAACCCATTCCACCGACCCACTAAGTGGCGACAGTGCTTTCCTGACTAGAGGAAGGCAAGCAAAAAGCAGTGTGACGAAGCCATTCTCATGAAAATGGATTGGCGAAAACGCTTTCGTTTTCGCGCTGATTGCTGGCGATGCGGGATTGCAAATTTGCATAATCGATCACGGGTGGAACACACTTTGAAACACGCAGCATAAATATGTCCAGATTCGCAAAAGCTTCATCAAAGCTCTCAACCAAAACTCCAAGAAGCGAGCGAGTCCATCCAGACTTCCTCAAACAGCGGCCGCGCAGACAGGCAGCAGCAGCAGCAAAGCAGTGAGACTGGTGACAAGCTTGTGACACGGCCGCTGCAGCCAAGAAGAACGCCCACGGAGGGAGGAGTTGGAAGCAGAGGGGGGTTTCCTGCTGTTATGGAGGAAATTACTGTTCAAAACTATTGTTTAGATGTCTGACGTCTTACTGATGCCAAAAATGAATGGTTAAAGTGACTGTTCTATCAAATTTCACAAAAAGCCGTTTATCTCTGAATAATCTTTCTGACGCTGAAACCATGCTGTATTCAACTGCTAATGCTTACATAACTACTAACTCTACAAACTAACTCTTTTAGACAGAGAAAGCACACATTCTATTAGTTCTTTTGAGATATTGTGTGTTCACAAAATCTTAGCAGAAAAGAATCCTCGGGTCTTGAAAGATGAGCCAGAATCCTCGAAAAAACCCTCTGGCAGAAGCTAACTACAGTAAAAAAAAAAACGTCTGGCAGTGAATGTGTTAAATGCATAAAATAAGGTATGTGGTTATAATGCATTTAAGTGAAATCCCCATTCTAAAACCCCATTCACTTTTGCACTGAAGAACCAAATGGCGGCAATTTCTGGATAAAGCCTACAAAAATACGTCATCCCTGTGGTACTCTATTGTTCAGGGTTGATGTCTTGGTATTGTCTGTAGTAACCATAACATTTCTTTCTTTCTTTCTGTCTGTCTGTCTGTCTGTCTGTCTGTCTGTCTGTCTGTCTTTCTTTCTTTCTTTCTTTCTTTCTTTCTTTCTTTCTTTCTTTCTTTCTTTCTTTCTTTCTTCTGGATCTTTAGGGGAAAAGCCACTCGAGTGAGCCAGCAGACAATCACATCCCACTTTGTATTGATATTATTTTGATCTAATTTTCTTTTGATTCATATTATAAACACTTTGCTGTACCTGTACGAGGACCACAATGGAAACAAGTCCTGGACTTTATTGTGTTTAATTGCTCGACAATTTTAATACTGGTGTATGGGTTTTATCTATTCATTGTGTATTTCTTAACATCTGTCATGAATGAATTCATTCATTTATTATAAGACGACAGAAAATGTAAAAAAAAACTGGGATGACCTGAGTAAAGACAGGCTCCAAAAAACCCAAAACAAACTAATGACGGTCATCCTTAACCTCAGTCCAAGAACGCACATTAGCGTTATAAACTTCTCATGGTCTATAAAATAATACAAAATGGTCTGATAATATTATTATTATGACCTTTGTCCTAATTATTTTAGTAAGTACTTTCAGTCTGTTCAGGACACTCATAGCCTGAATACGAAGTCTAGTGTGGCAAACTTGAAACTACCCAATCTGAAAAGCAAAAGTTGGGAGAAGTACATTGCTATATATGGGAGGGAGGAGTGGAACAAGATCCCTAATGAAATTAATTCTGCAAATTCTCTGAATGGTTTTAAAAACCTTTTGAAAACATTCTTGCTGGGTAAGCTAGAGTAATGTGTGAGCCTTTCATTGAAATGTTTTTTGAACTTATGTTGGTTTATATCTCTTGTTCTTTTTACCCTTGACTGTTCTGTATTGTTTATATCAGTGGTTTTCAACTGGTCTATAGCCTCAGGACCCACATTTTTCCTTACTCATTAAGTTGCGACCCAAATTTCAGATTTTTTTATACCACTCAAATGTATTTCACAAAAAATAGTGCAGTAATGCACAATGCCTTCATGCACTGTTAAAATCATGAAATAAACAAAAAAGGTGCAACGAAATTGCAACTAGGGCTCAAAACCCAATGTCATGAAAAGGCAGACTTATCTTGAATTACAGACCTATATATTTTTTAAACAAGTTAACCTGGTGATGCTCAAGTTTTAAAAAATCTGAATTATTTCTCTAAAACAGTCGAGACATAATTTTGGTTGTTAGATTTTTTCCCCCCACAGGTGTCTACGACCCCCTCAAGGTCGCGACCCACCAGTTGAGAAACCCTGGTTTATATGATGCTATGTGTTACTGTATGTCCTGTTTTTATAAGACCAGGGACCATGTTGGAAATAAGTGTTTACACTTTTACATGTCAATCCCTTGGATTTTGTTATTCTATATCCAAAATAAAACCAATCAATCAAGCAATCAAATCACACCCTGTCGTGTCGTTTCTGTTACGATGTATGTATAATACTGTATATCATACTGTATATTGGATCTGTTTTAGCTCACTAGCAACTCTATTTTAGTTCTAAACCACAATCCTTTTCATCTTTGTATCTTTTGTGGGACCTTTGTGGAATCAAAAGGAATTCACTACGTGATGTTTGATTTATATAAAAAAGTGAATGAGCAAACAACATTTAACGTTTATTCTCAAATTCAGCCAGTGAGATACATTTCTGTAAAACATCAACAACAAACACATAAGGGCATATGTGGCAAATGTAATTTAGTTTGTAGATTAGTTGAGAAAGTCGATAAAACTTGAAAGTGATGTGAGAGAATTAAATACAGCAATAAAATACAATGATAAAATGTGAGATAAAAACCCATAAGTGCTTATAAAAACATCTCACGTCAAAACAAATGAAAGTAACAAAACAATATGAAACAAAACAAAGAAGCAAAAGCCATGGATTTGGATAAAAGCTAAAAGATTAAAAATGAAAGCTGCGGTGATCGTGCTCTTGAACCTCCGCGCCATCACGGTGTAATGCTGCCGCCGTGTCGTTACTGCACCGACCGGTCGCTCTCAATTTTCATGTGTCTTGGACACAAAGGATTTAAATGTTACTTCCTGTGTCCACTATGTGGCACTATGTCAGGGGTGGCCAAACAGCCAGAGACTAGAGTCCAAAAAATACCACACATGTATCTGGCTGTTCTCATTCACTGTTCATACTATAGGAGGCCTAACCTTTCAAGTCAGAGACTGCTGTTTGTACCCCAGCGTGTAAGTTAACATTTCATCCAACTGCAACCACATTTTTCCCCTTCCATTTCCAAGGTATATGATTGGTTTGCAGTGGTTGGCTCTCATACTAAAGTCAAAGTGGTATACAGTATATAGCATGGTCTGTAACAGGCAGTGTGTTAAAAACACACACAATTGAAGAGCCGCATAAGAATAAGCAAAGAGCCGCATGCAGCTCGCAAATCTCGGGTTGGCCACCCCTGCGCTATATAACTATAAATATTAGCATGTAGATGTGATGTCTTCTGGCTGGGACTCTTATCAAACGTCAAGTTTGGGGCAGATGTGCTTGTACAGTTCAGTTACAAACCACTTCCTGTTTCATGGCAAATAATGCATCGCTATGTGCTGTTGTAGATGAGAACTGCACCATCATCAAGGTCTTCAGGCTTTTCTGACCACATTTGAGGTGGATCTGGTCAACCTGCTAGGAGGAGTACATCAAAGTGTAAAACATGTAATTCCCTGTTGCCAGTAGGTGGCACTATGACTATAACTGAATATTATCATGTAGATGTCTTCAGGCTGGGACGTTTGTGAAGTTTGTACTTGGCCAATTTCTCCCCCTGCTGCCCCGGTTGCTGCTCCACCCTCTTCCGATCTGGGGAGAGCCCAGACTAGCACCATGCTTCCTTTGACACATGCGCAGTTGCCAGCCGCTTCTTTTCACCTGATAGGGGTAGGACTTCACGGGTAGGACGTAGCACATGGGAGGATCACGCTATTCCCACCAGTTCCCTTCCGTCCTGACCAGGCGCCCCGGCCGACCAGAGGAGGTGCTCGTGCAGTGACCAGGACACATGCCCCCAATCCGGCTTCTCTCCCGCAGGCACCAGCCAATCGTGCCTGTATGGATTGGATGCCCGACCAAGCCGGAGGTAACACGGGGGTGCGAACCTGCAACCCTTGTGTTGGATAATCAGAATCAGAATCAGAAAGACTTTAATGATCCCCGGGGGGAAATTGGGACAGGTTACAGCAGCTCGCACTCAGAACACACATAGCATAAAATAAGACGGTAGTAAAATGCAATAAAGTAAGCAAAAATAAAGTAGAGTAAGTAGAGTAAAGTATAATAAAGTAGGATGTACATTACGTGTCAAATTGCAGTTATTGCACACTGGACTTATATTAAGTCAGCTTGCCCGACACCAGTGGCGGCTCTAGTTCGTTCGGGGACCCGAAGGAAGCCATGGAGTTTGTACGGGCTATGAAGTGACACCCCAACTGATACGCACACACGCATACACACACACACACACACACACACACGCACGCACGCACGCACACGCACACACACACACACACACACACACATACACACACTCTTGAAAAGGCCAGGTGAGAATTATTTTTTGTGGGTTTTTCTTTTGGGTTTAAACAAGTAACAATGCCATATTTTCAATCTACAGCTATAATTATATTTTATATGGCATAGAAGCAAATGACTCTGCCAGTTATGGCCCTATATTAGATAGGTTACTTACCTGGCCATGCCTGTTTTCTTTTCTTTTCTTTTACTATTTTTTCCCTCTCTTTTCTTAAGGACTCAGGTATACATTACTAGTTTCAAAGTGACTTTTTTTTCTTTTCTCCTCTTCTCTCTGGCAGTCGCGCGGATGCTGTCTGGAGTGCACATCTGAATCAGCTTAGGTCATGGACCTTAATTATTTTTGTTTTGTTTTTGGTATTTGCGCCTCGCCTCGGTGCTGGTGCTATGCACTGAGCCCTGTTATAGGGCTTCATCCGTTGCCTCTCAAGGACTGTACCGTATGTGTTTTACGTTTAGTGTTAATTTTGTATTTTTGTCTGTTTAAGTTTATGGCATTAGCACTAAGAGTCATGGTATTTGGAGTAGCTCTTACATCAACATTGTGGATTATTTTTCTATATGTCCAGCCATAGTATTAATAAACTGCGCTACGCTAGTTGGAATATTAATGGCCTTCGCCATCCTATTAAGAGAAAGAAAGTGCTGTGTAATCTGAAAAGTAAAAAACTTGATGTGATCTATCTACAGGAAACACATTTAACTCCTGAGGAGTCTAGGAAGTTATGTAGGGATTGGATAGGACATGTTTTTTTCAGTGCTGGATCAACTAATAGTAAAGGGGTGATTATTCTAATTAATAAGAAATTGCAATTTAAATGTTTAAAAGAAGTAACAGACACTGAGGGACGCATGGTCATTATTCTTGCAGAAATACAGGGACAAATGATAATACTGGTCAATATTTACGCACATAATGGGGATCACCCTGCTTTTTTTGTAGATCTGGAAACTAAAATAATCTTATTTTGGATCCTGTTTTAGACCGTAGTAGTTCTCCTAGCATCAAACCATCCAAAACTGTCTTGACAGTGAAAGGTTTCTGTGAATCATTGGGATTAGTTGATGCTTGGAGGCTAATGAACCCAAGAGCAAGGGATTACACCTTTTACTCTCATGCGCATAACATGTATTCAAGAATTGATATGTTTTTGGTTTCTAAGATACTACTCCCTTCCACTTTATCCTGCTCTATAGGTCATATTCTGGTTTCTGATCATGCAGATATTTCACTTGAACTGTTACCTTACTATGAAACAATCAGACCACATAGATGGAGATTTAATGCATCTCTGCTACAAGACTCTAGCTTTAAAGAAGCCCTCAGGAATCAAATTAAGGAGTATATAGAATGTAATGTGTCCTCGGCTCCCTCTGCTGGGGTGGCTTGGGAAGCTCTGAAGGCAGTCCTGAGAGGCTTTATTATCCAGCATGCTTCATACAAGAAGAAAATTAGCATAGCCAAAGTTACAGAATTGGAAAAAAAAGGTTCAGACAGCTGAAACAATATTTAAACGGGATATGTCACCTATTCATTTGCAAAATTTGACACAATTAAAGTATGAATATAATAATTTATTATCACAGAAAGCGGAATTTTTGTTATTTAGAGCCAGGCAAAATTATTTTGAGTCAAGGGAAAAAGCAGGGAAACTCCTGGCAAGATATATTAAAAAGAAGGAATCCTCTTCAACCATTGCAGCTGTGCGCGATCAGGGGGGGAGCCTCATGACTAAACCAAGTGATATAAATAATACATTTAGAGAGTTTTACACAAATCTTTATACGTCTGAAAATACCTCAACAGATACTGAAATAAACTTCTTTCTTGAGGGCCTGAACCTTCCTAGATTAGATGAACAACATCGTGACTCGCTTGATGCCCTAATCTCTAGGTCAGAGATAGCTGATGTTATCAGAGGTCTGCCAGTAGGTAAATCCCCAGGACAGGACGGCTTCACTGCAGAATTCTACAAATGGTATGCAGATGAAGTGATGCCACTAATGCAACAGATGTTTGAGGAATCCTTTAATGTGGGAACATTACCACCTTTATTAACACAGGCAGTTATTACTCTTATACTCAAACAAGGTAAAGATCCGTCTGACTGTAAGAGCTTCCGCCCTATCTCGTTAATTTCTACGGACTGCCAGATTCTGTCCAAGATTCTGGCTAATAGAATTAATAAAGTGCTTACATCACTGATACATCCAGACCAAGTGGGTTTCATCCCCCAGAGGAACTCTTCAGATAACATCAGACGCTTGTTAAATGTCATGTGGTCAGTCCGCAACATAGACTCCCCAGTGGCTGCCATTTCACTCGACGCCGAAAAAGCGTTTGACCGGGTTGAGTGGAGATATTTGCTGCTTACTCTTAAATCTTTCGGATTTGGCCAGAACTTTTTAAAATGGATAGAAATACTTTATAATCCCCCACAAGCGGCAGTTCAGACAAATGGTTTAATCTCGCCTTATTTCTCATTAAGTAGAGGGACCCGTCAGGGCTCAAGCTTTTCACCAGCATTATTTTGTTTAGCTCTAGAACCGCTCGCTGCGGCTATACGCAGGAACCCTAATTTTCCTGGGGTAACCATTGGGGAGTCAGTACACAAACTTATGCTTTACGCGGATGATATACTTTTACTGGTGTCAGACCCTGTAAAATCAGTACCAGCTCTTCTACATTCTATTGATTCCTTTTCTAAACTCTCAGGGTACAAGGTCAATTGGTCAAAGTCTGAGGCTCTCCCCTTGACTGCGTACTGTCCCAGTACTCTCTTTAAAAACGGCGCCTTTCAGTGGCCAACTGAGGGTATAAAGTATTTAGGAATCCTCTTCCCTCCAAAAATAGACAATGTAATTAAGGTGAATTTTGATCCTCTTTTTGGAAAGATTTCTGTTGATGTGGAGAGGTGGTCGTCTTTGTTTTTGTCCCTGTGGGGTAAAGTAAATGTGTTAAAAATGAACGTTATCCCGAAGGTAAATTACTTGTTACAGTCACTTCCATTATGTATCCCCATGACATATTTCAAGAAATTTGACAGGATTTGTAATAATTTTATATGGAACGGGAAAAAAGCCAGAATGCACGGCCGCTGGAAGTCATTTTAAGCAGGGGGTGCTGGGAGGGAGGGACTCTCGGTGGGGCCCGCAAGGGCCTCGCCGGAAAAAATTTGGACGTTTTTTTATTTTATTTTTTGCCATATTTAGAGGAATATCTCATTTTAAATTAACATTAGGATACTGTTGTGATGTAATTATTCAGTATTTTCTCCTTTTCTCACTCATTCAGAGCAAAGAGGGAGATATATAGCATGATGATAATGCTCTATATCTCCCTATTTGCTCTGAATACACCAGGTAACATGACACAGACTTAACATGATAGAAATATTATCAGCAAACTTAATGACTAGACTAATTATTCTGATCTGAATGGCATATATCAAGAAACATTGACTCCTCTCTTTGCTGTATAGTGGGAGGTGCATTTTTGAGTAGGCTATTAAAATAGCATGTCAAGTTCACATTTCTTTATTGCCAGATTAAACAATTCGTATTGGTTGTTGGTTGGTTCAACACAACATGTGCGTGCATGCGCGCTTCTTCTTCTTCTCTAGCCTACAAGCATGTAACTTCCTTGATTGTTATTGTTGATAATTCTATTTAAATAGGCTACATTTTCATTTCCCGAAACATTCTTAAACAAGAAAGGAACAGTGCACTGCAAAATATTTTTAATTACATTTGTAAAAAAAAAAAGCACCTGCAGCACCCCTACTTCCCGCGGCGCTGCCAGAATGCGACTTGAAAAGTTACAGATGCCTGTCGACAAGGGAGGCCTCGGGCTTCCAAAACTTATTTTTTATTATTAGTTTAAGACATTTGGCCCAGTGGTCATTACCTCCTGAAAGGGCGCCTCCCTGGTTCGTATTAGAGCAAATGGGATTTCTCCCTCTCTCCCCTCTTGCCGGTATAACAGCTAAGCTGTCACCTACATTTCGGTCCCATCCTATCATCTCTCATCTTCAGACGGTCTGGAAAAAAGTCTCTTTAATCTTTAAGATTAACCCATATTTGAACTCAGAATCAGGGATTTGGCTAAACCCCAAGCTCCCTATAGGTAGAGCTCCCTTTTTTTGG
Source organism: Poromitra crassiceps (assembly GCF_964638095.1). NCBI lineage: Eukaryota > Metazoa > Chordata > Actinopteri > Beryciformes > Melamphaidae > Poromitra > Poromitra crassiceps. The sequence continues at coordinate 46,848,109 of NC_139626.1, forward strand.
AAGGAATGGAATAATAGTGGTATCAGTATGCTGGGTGACCTGTATGAGAGAGACACTCTAAAAACGTTCGAGACCCTAATGCAAGATTTTAGTTTACCTATAGGACACAGCAGTGGCAATATTTTCAATTGAGGCATTTACTTGTGAAAACCTTTAGTTCAATTAATACCCCTCCGTCTCACTCGGATCTACTGAGTAACATAATAAGAACATTTGGTCTGGGTCACGAGGCATCACACTATTACTCCATGATTTTCAACCAAGCTCATAAAGGGAACTGGGCACTAAAACGAGTCTGGGAACATGATTTACATTGTTTATTTAATGAGAAGGAATGGGACCGAATATGTCAGAACTCAAAGAAAATGTCTAGGGATATTAGAATTAGATTAATTCAATTCAAAATAATTAATCGGTTTTACTGGACCCCATCAAGGTTGCATAGATTGGGGCTGAAAGACACAGCAAACTGTTGGAGGTGTGAGAGGGCAGAGGGTACTCTTTTACATGCATTATGGTCATGTTCTGTTCTTCAAGATTTCTGGCACAAAGTTCATAAGAAAATCTGTGATATTGTGAAGTTTGATTTTCCTTTCTGTCCTAGACTTTATGTTTTGGGTGACCCCTCACTGCTCGCCCACTGTGTGGGTGAGGTAGCAGACTGGATCCAGACTAGTATTATGGTGGGGAGGCAAATAATAATGAGGGGGTGGAAAACAACAGGGGGACCCTCCATGCAGGAATGACTGATTGAACTGGGAAGGGTGGCGTCCTATGAACATTTGTCCTATAGGATGCACAACAGATTGGAGGTCTTCGCCTTGAAATGGGGGACATATCTGGCTACTAATGTAGCGCAGGACACTTTACCATAGGGAAGGACTCTGGACTGATAGAGCTACATGATGTAAGATTTAAAAAAAAAAGTCAGCTTGCCCATTACATGTGCGTGGCTCAGCTAAGGCACAGTTAACCTATCGGATAGGCAGGCAAGCTCCCACTACACTACCCGGAAGCCAAAAATATCCAGAATTATTATCTATGAAATAAAAAAGAGGGACAATTCCGGTTTCATGTATTTTGACCATAACTGTTGTAGGCTATAAAGGGGAGACTTGTGGGTCCCCATGAACCAATTCTCATTCAGATATCTTGAGGGACTCGTTGAAAATGGCCATGCCAGTTTTTCCCTCACCAAAATTTTGCCCAACTTTATAACATTATTTAGCCCTCTTCCCGACAAGCTAGCATGACATGGTCCAATGGATGCCTAGGTCTTCTAGTCTCATAAAAGTAACTATATTCACTCTACCTTCGGCTGCAGACGAGGAGTAGAAAATCTGGGACATTTTCGGGGACAGCTCCAGCCGAGGACAGGTCACCAAAAACGGGGACTGTCCCTGAAATTCGATGACGTCTGGTCACCTTAGTGCAAGCGACTGATGACGTCTCTACCTTGGAAAAACATGTGCCGATATACCACAAGTACAGTATTTGTGCAGACTTGACATGATGCTTATCACCCAAATGTCAGTTTCTCCAAACAGCCTGGCCTAAACTGCCGTTATTTCTTAAAACAACTGTGAACAGCTACTTGAACTCCGGTTCACCCCTGCGAGGTGGTTCTGGTTGTGGTTGGAGCATGGACTATAACTTAGATGACACCCATATTATACGTACCCCTTTTCCTCTGTATTTCAGATTAGATCAAAGGTCAAAGCTAACCTTATTGTCCCTTACAGGGAAATTGGTTTGAAGCCAGTTAATAGGAAAAACACACATCTTACAAAACATACAAACACTAAAATAGAGGGCAGAAAGATTTTAAAAAGTACTACAAGTAGCAGCGTCAGCTAGGTCAAAAGTGCATGAGTCAAAACCAGAAAAATAAAGTGCTATCTGCTGTTCAAACAACTGAATAGCAGCCGGGACAAAAGAGAGTTTAAATCTCTTGGTCCTCGTATAGCAGACACCGCTGAGGGCAACCGTTCAAACTCAGATGGAGGTGGGTGAATCCTGGGCCCTCCAGGAGGGAAGTGGCTTTCCTCAGCACCTGCCTCTTGTAGAGGTCTGAGAGCTGGGCTTGACTTCTCCCAGAGAAACCTTACTGGCCTTTTTGATGAGGCTATAAGGGGTTGCCTGTTGATGGACCGAGTGATTAACCTGACTCCGCCAGATGGGGTGGTATTGAGTCCACAAATTCACAAGTTGTGAAACAAATGTGAAGCAACCTACATCCATCTGGCAGCGTCAGGTTACTGGGTTGATGTCATGTGGGTATGAAGGAAGGCGGCCTGATCATCAGGGAGAGCTGTCATTGGCCAGAAGCCAGGCAGCCACCTCCCAAACATATTGCTGTCATACAGTACCATCCATGGCAGCATGGCATGGAAAGAGCTGACCCGTCCCAGTTGCAGATATCTTTGTGTGTGTGTGTGTGTGTGTGTGTGTGTGTGTGTGTGTGTGTGTGTGTGTGTGAGATTTTGGCACACATCCCAAGTTGTTCGTCGGGGTCATATTACAGCCTATATAGCCTATTATAGCCTATAACAGTTGGGTTATTCTCTCCTAAATTAAGTGCTCTACTAAACACACTCCTCTATATTTTACATATAGCCTAATGAAAGATGTACTTAAGATCTTTTTTTTTACACACCCGTAACGTGCCGGCCACGGCAGGGACTGACTGACTGACTGACTGACTGACTGACTGTCTGACCGACTGTCTGACTGACTGACTCCCCATTGTTGAAACACGCATGCCTGAGCGTTGAGCAGCAGTGACAACAGTTCAGGTCCGGCTTAACCGCATAGTCTTTTTTTCCCCGCCCTCGACGACGAGGTTGATGATGACAACGACGACGATGATGATGATGACATTGTAAGGTAGGCTATCTGAACTTCTGAAGCATGTTTTGCAAACCCTTATTGTACAGATTATATGTTCAATGTCATGTTACCTGTTACTGTTGTCGCTTTCTGTGTGTTTCTTGTACAAGGCTTTTAATTAAAAGCTCTTTGAAAAGCAGTTTGTTTTCTTTGCCATGGTAGGGTAACCTGACGCTGCCAGATGGACGGTATAGCTCCACATAGTTTCACTAAACCAGTCGAGAGAATCTCTTTTGATCTCGCGAGGTTATCCATCTTGCAAGCAAGGTTAATGGTAGGGTACTACTGCTAATAATAACGGTCTCAGTTGTAGTTCCGAGTTGGCCCACGGAGCGGCGCCGTTGAGCCGCTTTGATGTACAGTATTCAGAGCAGAGCAGCGTTCTGCTGACAGGCTGCAGCCTGGGGTTTCATCACGGAGGGTTTCTACTGGGTGTGATGAATACATCAGTCCAAACAGCTTTACTCTTTACCACAGCCCCCCCCCCCCCCACACACGCTGTTTTGAAATGGATGAGACCGAGAGAGAGAGAGAGAGAGAGAGAGAGAGGGGGGGGGGGGATTAAAAAGTAATGGACGCTTGTGTTTTTTTTTTTTTTTTTTTTTTAGTAATTCAACATTTCATGTAGCCTATAATAATAAATATTCTTTTTTACCGATGGATGGATGGATGGATTGATGGGTATATAGATAGACAGACAACAGCTTTTCTCTGTCTGATCATCCCTCATTTTATATGTTTTTCTGTTATCTCTCATCCCAGACCAATCCTGGCAGGTCTCCCTTGGGCTTATGCCAGATGGTGCTATAGTTTGGTACTAGTGGCCCGTGTGTGTGTGTGTGTGTGTGTGTGTGTGTGTGTGTGTGTGTGTGTGTGTGTGTGTGCAGGGCCGCTGCTGGCCATTTGGGTGCCCTAAGCGTAATTGTTTTGTGATGCCCCCCCCCCCCCCCGCAAAACTTTCAATAACTGTCAAACGAAAGACTGCAAAATCATTAATTATGAACGATACTAGTGTATGTCACATTACATTACATGTGGCAAACAAACAATTGTTAGAATTACTGTACATGTCAGCAAACAAGCGATTGTTAAACTGTACATGCAAGCAGGGGCGGACTGGGATCATAATTCAGGCCGGGCATTAGATACCAAGCAGGCCAGGCCGATACGGGCCGACGTGTGTGCCCGGCGTCCGAAGGGCGGCGGCGAAAAATGTGGGCCGTTTGAAGCCCAATTTGGGCTGTTTGAAGCCAGATTTGGGCCGTTTGAAGCCCGATTTGGGCCGTTTGAAGCCCGATTTGGGTCGTTTGAAGCCAGATTTGGGCCAGTTGAAGCCAGATTTGGGCCGGTTGAAGATAGAGATAGATAGATATTTTTATTTCTGTGTCATGCACCATATTCAAGGTGCCCAGCCCGTCTGGGCTTACAAGACACAAATCATTCAAGTTCAACAATACAAACAAATCAACAAACAAGCTACAAAATGCTCAAACATAAACAAGACAGAGTTATATATTCAGATGAACAGCTTCTCCATTCTGAGTTTCCAAGCCCTCCCAATAAACCTGGCCAAACTGAAGACTTCATCTCTGAACAACCATTCCAACTTCGCATCATCTCCTGACCAAAATAGTTCCGGTTTCTTATTTTGCATTAACTGAAATAGAGATAATCTTGGTTCCTCATATATATTCCTTGAAGCCGGATTTGGGCCGTTTGAAGCCCAATTTGAGCCGTTTGAAGCCCAATTTGGGCCGAGTCCAATTTTACAATGAGTTTACCCACTTTAACCCTGAATAAAGTAATAAAGCCACTAGTAAACCAGTAGGCGGCGCCTGGCCTGCTGTTCAGTGAGTGGCCTGACAGGGCACCAAATTTTTTTTTTTTTTTTTTTTTTGTGCCCTCAGTCACATGATGCACTACGCAGTCTGCGTACTCTGCGTATAGGGTGCGGCGGCCCTGTGTGTGCGTGCATGCGTGCGTGCGTGCGTGCGTGCGTGTGTGTGTGTGTGTGATGAGACTGACCTTGTAATCCACAATATTATAGGCTGCTGGTTAGTAAAGCTTGGCTGGACTGGAGTCTGAGTGTCTGATCATGCTAGAAATCTAAGCTGTAGTTAAATGCAATAAATCTGTTGACCATCTGGATACATCCACTGAGTTTGAGAGTGAAAATAAATCTTCTGGCTCTTTGTCAAGCCGTGGTAACTGAGAATATTGTGCAAATTCACGTCATTTTGATTTGAGTGCATGCATGTGCACGTAAACTTCAGTTGCAAGATCAACATTACAAGCAACATAGAGCGACCATATAGGACACTGTAAGAGTGAGGTAACAGAGATCAGTGAAGGAGAGATTCCTCTGCAATCAATAGAGACAGTCCGCATGTCTGGGAACGCCCATACAGGCTCTAGGAACGCCCACAATAGACGCTGGTTAGCTGGCTCAGCCTGGCTGGGGGCGTGGTCAGGGTGGGGTAAAAACCCCGTTCTATCCATTCAGCAAAGTTAGAATTTAGCTGATAGCCCAGCCCAGGCAGACACGATCGGGGATTTAACCACCGCAGTAAACGCACATCTGAGCAGACGTCTTGTGTTCTGCTCTAGAACCCCCAAACATGTAGTTTAGAGCCGCAGCACCGTCTTTTGGTGAGTCAGCCCATGAGATATATCGGCGGTTTTACCCCACTCGCGCGCCAGCCATTTAACATTTTGTGGGCGTTCCCAGACATGCGGACTGTCTCTACGTCTGCAAAGTGACTTGTCACAGGTCTCTTTCTTTTTACATGGATGCTATTGCAGTGAGTCAGCAACAGCATCCATCATGTAAAGAGAACAGTGTGTCGCTTACTGTCACACATCAACATGTTAGAGTTTTACATTTGGGTGAAAACAAATAATCTCTAGAACACTAAATACTTTGACAGTATGGTGACAGTCACCACACACACACACACACACACACACACACACACACACACACACACACAATCACTCACACTGACGCACACTTGTGATCCATCACAGTTTGTTCATCACGGCACGCTGCTGTCGGGGGGGTTCACCTGACCTCTGATTGACGCATGCCCACTGCGGCGCCCCTCCTCCTCTCCAGCAGCAGGTCTCCATGGATCTAAGATCTGATGCGATTGAGGGGCGACCATAATGCGTTATTTTTTTTAATCGCGTTAATCGCATGCGGCTATTTTGTCCCTTCGACGCACCTGTACTTGTAGTCAAGCCGGTCGCAGCGGTTTCCTGTCTCCTGCTGTTGCAGGCATGGATAAGAAGGAGAGCAACACGCTTCTAAATGGCTCGTTTTACTTAAACAAACTCCCAAATGGCACAGTGGACAAGTCAACAGTAGTTTGCACCTTGTGTAAAACGGAATTAAAATATCACCGAAGTACATCGAGTTTGCGCTATCACCTAAAAGCTAAGCATACCGGAGCAGCTAGTGTCGCCGTAGCCTCAACACGAGACTCATCAGTCATTCTTCCTTCAGAGTCCTCTAGCCACTGGGAGGTCGGCTGGGAGGTTATCCAATACTACGGCACCAATGTACTCCAAAATCTTCCGTAGTTTCCAATACCGAGCCATTAGTCACATGGAAGTGCCAAAGTTTTTAGCTCAGACACAGCCTTCTTCGGCTGTCATTTTGGGTTTCGACTGCTCCTCAGCACCGCCGCCGCCGGAAGTATGGGTTCTGGAGCATGTACTGCACTGTTTACAATTATGCATTTATTTTCTGTTCAAGATATTTTGTAGATATTGTTCCCTCCTGTCTACATTGCACTTCTATTGAATTGAAAATAAATCTAAAATTCAAGACCACAAAGTACATTTATTTGCATTCATTTGATTCCCATTCACATCACACTGGTAAGAATGATTAATATCGAATTTACAGAAATGTTTATTAATGTGCACTGTCCCTGTAATTTTAAACTCAATAAAAAAAATAAAAAAATAAAAATGAATAAAAAATGCTTTGAAATGCAAAATAATGGCATTTTAAACATGCGATACAAAGATGCAATTAATCACGTTTAACTATAGGTAATCGCAAGATTAATCGCGATTAAGAAAATTAATGGTTTGACAGCCCTAATGACATGGTGTTGGGGGGGGTCAACTTTGATCAAGCACACTTAGTGTAAATGAAAGAAACGGATACTATTTTGATACAGGCTCTGCTGCGAAGGCTGGTATTGATTGCCTTCAGGTGTTACGCCAATTTCCCACCCCCTAATTTCATTGGAAGTCCAGCTCGCTAAAGAGAAATGAGGCGATGTGTTTTTGCACTTGCGCAGTTGGACTCTTTGATATATTGCATCAATACAGCGAGGTAAATGCAATGCACTTGACTGCATCGAAAAACAACCTATTCTATGTGGTCGACTTTCACGGATTTCTCCAAGGCCTTTCTCTCCTCTTGCTCTCTTGAACGCACATGCATACATATACATAATGAATGAGTATTTATATGCACGCACAACCTTAAAAGCTGCAAAAGAGTATACAGAAAAACAACTCGAACAATAGGAGATTTAAAGTTATTGCTGTCCTTGCCGTGTTTCCTTGCCCGCCTTTTTTCCCCTCTTACAAAACCCACCAACATCTGCAACGTCCGCCAAAGACGCTAAACTGGCTTGCTTTTAGTTGTACTGGTGTCATCTCTTACAGGCTTTTTCGTGTGCCAGATTTGCGCCGTGTCGCAGTCTAGAAGGCCCACGGACTGATTCTAGTACAGGCTGAGAAATTACGTATAGCCACAAGCCAAATACAGCTAGATATATTTTTTTGTCAAATCTTGTCACTGATAGATGCTTTAGAAATCTAGTATGGAAGGTGTTTTGTATCCAGACACACCGGTTTTGGCTTGTAGAAATTCCAAAAGCGACTGGGTGAAATTTGTCGTTTCACCTTCCACTGTGCCAGGTAGAGCAAAGATTTAGTTTCACACCTTGCTTTGTTCCTGAAGGCCGCGTCACGATGAGGGATCGAGTGCGTTATCGGTTATTTGACCTGCCGTCGGCCATCTGATAGGTGGAAGTCGTGCAAAACAGGTTTCCTACACAGGTCTGGAAAATGGAAAAATTTTAGACTTTCCTTAAGAATATGCCTCTGCTATAGAGGAATGTGGTATATTATACAGTCACTGCCCTGCAAATGTATACATCTCAATTAACACGTGGCCGTTATTTTCACATACAGTCAAGCAATCAGCTGGAAAAATGATCATGTAGAAATCCTTGGAAAAGCTAAGAAAAGCGGAAGATAACATTTTCTGGGCAGTGTGGACACAGCTTAGGTTTTTCTCTGGACCCAACATCACATGTGAAGAATCTCTAATGTTTATATAGCTAGACTTCAATCCTTTCAGAGGCCAAGATACTCGGTATTTCCACTGGATTCATGTAGCGCTGGTGGTTGATGGTATGGTAGTTCCACAGCTGATTCCCTGGGTTTGGTCCAAGTTGTGGTTCTGGTGCTTGACGCAGTGCTGAAAATGCTCTTCAGATGCGTTGTCATGGAAACCTTCATTTTGAATCTTCAAACTGGACATAGTGAGCAGGGAGGCCATCCTTCAACCAGAGGACTCTGGTTCAAGCTTGTGTTTTGGCATGCATTCAGCCTGCTGAAGTCGTCTTTGAGCAAGGCAGTGAATCCCTGCAGGGGGTTGATAACGTATCACATCCTGACTGGATGCACCACCACCGTCCTAGATGTATAGCACCCTAGGGTTCAAACCCCCATGGTTTGGACCTTTAGGGTGCTGTGAAGAACCAGACCTTCTCCTGGTGATGCTGGTTCCCCAGAGGGGAAAATCAACACCGGCCAAACCATGGTCAAGTTTCTCTATTCTCTCTTGTATACTCTCTCTCTCTCTGCCAGCCGCTTTGGTAGGTCCATCAGAGGTTCCACTTTTAACCGGGGGGGTTACAAGCCACTGTCTCCAGTGGACCAAGTAGCGTTGTTTTCCAGGGAGTCAAAGCAATGGAAGTTAATTTCATGGGGACCTTCTGGGCTTTTATACCCAGTCTCCATCTCCAAGCTGTCCGCTGGTTTTGAGACTTTCCCAGACTCGACCTCTTCCTCTGGTGTACCTGTGTGTTCAAACGATATTTAAAATCTTCCACGTGTGTTGCCTTATAGCTGTTCAACCCCAGCTGCACTCCAGGCCACGTTTTCCTCATCTTTACTCTGCTCTCGTCGTCATGCTGAAAATGCTTAAAGGGAAAAGTGCAGCAACAAAAACAAAAACACCTTCCTTAATCTGCCGTGACTTGAAATTTTACAGTGTAGCTAGAAGAAAGACTACATTATCGCAAAACTGTAATACCGTCGGAATAAGTCTTCAAATCGCATCTGTCATCGTTTTTTTTGTTTTGTTTTGTTTGTGTTTACGCGGTGGCTGCTTCTAAACGTCGTGTGCACGCAAATACGGACCGTGTGTGTACACATGGGCTCGTTTTCCATGACTTCTTTAGCGCAGACTAGGAAGATGTCGCCTCTTCTCCTGTCATGTACTGGATGGTTCTAGTCGTCGTCAATACTGTTTCAATACTGTTTCAATACTGTTTCAATACTCGCATAGGTTACATGAAGGCTTTATTCCAAAATGAGATGTCCACACCATTTGAACATCCCTGCGGTACTTTTTTTAAATGGGCAGTATAGTTATTAACTCAAGTCGTTGTTTTGACAACATCACAGACTCCTATATTTTACAGATACTGAAAGATGTGCCTAAGCTCTTTTCTTGCCAGACCCGTGACGGTCCGGGCAAGAAACGCCTCAGGGGCAGGGACTGACTGACTGACTGACTGTCTTACTGACTGACTCCCCATTGTTGAAACATGCATGCTGAGTGTTGAGCAGCAGCGGCAGCAGTTCAGGTCTGGCATACAGTAACTAGGCTTGCCTAGTGTTTTGTTGTTTTTTTCCCGCCCTCCAAATGGATATACATCACATTTTGGAATAGATCTTTTTGTCTACTCTGTATCGTAAATCTTTAACTGGTGGATAGAAGTGACTCTTGCAGTTAGATGTGTAAGGTTATTAGGCTGTTATAGGCAATGTTTTCAACAGTTATAGCAATGGAGTTTCTTTTTTTCTCTCTGTCATATGGGGTAGCACAACTCAACTTAGTGGCCTATCTTTCTACCAAATAGGGCTCTTGATTTTCCTTCTTTTTATCATTTTTATTTTTACCCCCCCTCTTTTTGAATTGTTTTATACTTATACGTGATGTCATTTTAAGTGCTAGATGTGGCACTAATTGGGGGTTAAAAAGAGGAAGGATCATGTTAAAATGTGTGCTTAAAGATGTTTAATGAATTGAAAATTGTGCTTTTTCAAGCGTTTTTCTTCCCCCTTTGTACTGTATCTTAATACGTTTTTTGAAATATGCATTGATGTTAATGTGATGCTTTAATTGTTTATTTTGTGTTTTCTTTAGTCCAATATGGGTTTGATCAGAAGGCAAACTCCGACAGATGAATTTAAATGTGTCAAGACTGTAGTTTCGTCTTGTTTAATGCTAATATGAATTATGTCAATTGTAATGATGATGATGACGATGATGACATTGTAATGTAGGCTATCTGAACTTCTGAAGCATGTTTTGCAAACCCTTATTGTACAGATTATGTATTCAATGTCATGTTACCTGTTATTGTTGTTTCTTTCTGTGTGTTTCTTGTACAAGGCTTTTAATTAAAAGCTCTTTGAAATGCAGTTTGTTTTCTTTGCCTTGTGTGTTCACTTTTGGTGTTATGTTTGCGTAGACTTTTGGTCTGAGTGGATGTTGGGCAGTCAGAAAGACTAATTTAACAGCTAGCCTATGGAGAATCACAATATAACAATAATAATAGTGTCTCTAACTTCCATTTAAGATTAATTTGATCCTCAGCAATGATCACCAACTTAAAGCTGATTTTGTGAAATTTGTGATCTTGTAGTTCCCAGTTGTCCCACGGAGTGGCACTGTTGAGCCGTTTTGATCTACAGTATTCAGAGAGAGATCCACAGCTTTCTGTTGACTGACAGGCTGCAGCGGACTGCCTCGGGTTTCATCGCTGAGGGGTCTGTCCATTAGAAGTAAGATGTTTCACTGGAGAAGATCTAGTCTTCTCTGTGAGTCTCTGCAGGTGGGACAGTGCTGCTTCAGGCCTGGAGCAGGTCAGGCGCTCAGGAGGTTTTCTGCTACCTTTCTTTTTCACTATTATTTCCTGTTAGACTGTAGCCTACCTTGGGCCATCACAAGTGAATAACGAGCAGCAGGCCCAACGGACACAAAAGCCCCTTTTTGGGACGTTTCTGGTGAAATTATGTAAATGCAAATATCAAGGTACTACAATACAATTGCATAAATGGTCATACACGTTGTTGAATAACTTAACTAAAGGCCGTAGTGACTTGGAACCAAGCTTCACAGATATCGTTTCACCAATATAAAGTAGGCCCTACTTTATATTGGTGAGGCTTGGTTCCAAGTCACTACAGCCTACTTAGTAGGGGATTCCGAAAATTAAAGTCGTGTTTTTACATTTCTTGAATAGGTCAGATCAACATGGAACCAATTTCCGTCAGGTTATTTAGGGTGCTGAACACGTCTGTTTGGGTTGCAAATCGATCAGACTGTCCGTGCAGGAGATATGGTAAGGCTAATTGTCATGGATTTTCTAACTGGCGATTGATTGTCGAATGTCAAATATCCTGACCCCCACCTTTTTCATGTAATTAGTCCACTTTCAAGTTTGGTGCTTGCAGATAAGGTCTGAGATGTAGGATATGTTTGTTCTGGGAGCTTTCGGCTGAGATCTTAATCGAGGATTGGCCCAAACCCAACATTTTTAACCTGACACCACTTTCGGTCTGGAACTGGCATGTCGGCTTAACGTGCACTACAGCTGGATCAGAAGGCTTTGTGGCCCAAAAACTTTTGCTATGCGTACTGATGTTGTGTAATGTCCTTCCTTCTCTTTAAATCAACTTTAAATACCTTACGAGTTAATAACTCAATAGAATAGCTGTTCATGTTTACCAGGAAATGTAGCCTAAGAAAATAGCTCGTCTTTTGGCAACCTAAACACACAGGTGAGTCCAAGTAAACACCATTGTTTTTGTGCAGTACCTCTTCCTTGAGACAATCACTCTTGTCAGTTTTGCATAACTTAAACCGCCAGCGCCAGCCAAAACATTCCCCACAGGATTTCAGACTGCAGGCCAAGCATTTGAGGTTACATTCTTCCCCCTTGTCCACCTCTGAGAGCAGTTCATAATTAAGGTCAAATGAATATATTACAAAGAAATAAGTTTGGTCCACATCATTTTAACAATTTGAGACCGGACCCAGGAATTTGAACTTGTCTTGCAGTAGCACCTTCAAACCAAATACTTGGGCCTTACCAAAATGTTAAATTTAAAATGCTAGAGACAGAGTAGGAGAGAGGCTGGCAAGCGAGACTAGAGACAAGAGAAGTTATTCTGGCACCTGAGAGCGTAGCGAGGCACACATCACCAGATAGCACTACTGACTGAAAGTAGCACTATGTAGATTAAATGATGAAGGAGCATAAAGCGGTTATCAACGTGCACTTAACATGTCACTAACAGACCATGTGACTTCAAACAACCAATGAGCAGCATGCAAACTAACAGACCATGTGACTTCAAACAACAAATGAGCATGCAAATGTCTAAAATAGGCGTGCTAGGGGGGGCATGGTGGTGCAGTGGTAAACGCTGTCGCCTCACAGCTAGAAGGTCCTGGGTTCGATTCCCAGCTGGGACGCTGTGAGTGCTGAAGGAATGCGTGCCCGTCCGCGTGTCCTCGAGTGCCCGTCGCCCGGGTGGGGTCATCAAAAGGGCCTTTCTGTGTGGAGTTTGCATGTTCTCCCCATGCCCCCTGGGGGTTTCCTTCATATAGGAACCCCTTCACCAAAACATGCAATATCCTGGTCCTGGTCGCTGATGTGGTGCCTCCTCTGGTCGTTAGGGGCGCCTGTTCGGAGGGAGGGGAACTCGTTGGAATAGCGTGATCCTCCCACGTGCTATGTCCTACCGGTGAAGCTTCCCCTGTCAGGTGAAAAGAAGCAGCTGGCTAACTGCCCATGTCTCGGAGGAAGTATGGAGCCAGTTTTGGCTCTCCCCAGATTGGCAGAGGGTGGAGCAGCAACCAGGATAAATAAATTAAAATAGCACTAACGGGGGATAAAAATGGGATAAAAAAATCGGTCTGACGTCATCACCTGTTTTTAGCACAAGCGTATTTTTAGGACTTGGAGCCCAAAATAAGGTTATTTGTCAACAAAATACACTGGTGAACATTTTGGCTAATTAGCAGAGCAGGGAAATACATAGCTAGATAAAATATGTTAAAAATGACAAAATACACTGGAGGGGGGCTTTAAACAGAATTAAATGTAACATTTCAAATTAGTTTTAGTGAGGAGTATACTTTCCCCGCTATGTTGGCCTCTTACTTTCCAAGAGCGACACTCTCTGCTTTCCAGTGACGGCATATAATATCTTTATGCCTCCCCTGTCACTGTAGTCGAATGAAAACGAGCGATGACTCTTGCCCAAATGAACCGTTAAGAACTTTCATCTGGTGGACCAGACTAGGAGAGGCTGTTTAACACTAAGTAGACACAGGAAATGGACTCAATTAAGAATTTTAAGCATCGACTTCAAATTACTCACCTTCAAAGCCCTCCACAGCCTAGCCCCCCCCCTACCTGACTGACCTCCTCATCCCCCATCGCCCCTCCCGTACACTCCGATCCTCTTCTTCTACTGCCACCCTCATCATCCCCCCATCCAGACTCAAAACCTTTGGTGACCGTGCTTTCTCCCGCGCCGCACCCCGACTTTGGAACTCCCTCCCCCAGACTGTCCGAGACTCTCCCTCACTCCCCAGTTTCAAAACCCGACTTAAAACCTATCTGTTCTCCCAAGCTTACAACCTCCCCTACCCCTGACCACCTCTAACAAACCATCACCCTCCGCCCCCCCATCCCCCCCCTGCCCCTCCCTCCTGTTATCTTCCTCTACTCTACATCTCCATACAACCTTGCCCTGAACCGCCACTGTTATTTGTACCTGTTCCCTGTATCTGTTGCCTGTTACCTGCATCTGTTGCCTGTTGCCTGTTTCTGTTGCCTGTCTGTTGTTTCTCTGTTAAGCGACTTTGGGTCTTGAAAAGCGCTATATAAAATAAATGAATTATTATTATTATTAAAGGAAAATAGCAAAGCTTGAGCAGAAAGATTATTTCAATACAGTCTTATGCACCAACAATAATCAACATCTTAACCAATGCATTCAATAACATAATCAGCACCATAATGGATTTGATTTCTTAACTCACTCACTTCACTTCTACCTCTCTTGCCGATTCACTTCCCAAAATCTCATGTTTACTGAACCATGTAAAAGATCGATCACGTTGATTCAACCCAAATCAATCACACATGCATGTGGTGTGGTTAAATCCATCTGAATTTAATTCACTTGAAATTCACAGTCACAGTGTACTTTAATTAGTTACTGTAACTTGTATCCTAATAAATTGACTGTGTCTATATGTGGCCTTATTACATCCGTTCTAAAAATAGCTTAGTTATACGAGTCACAAAGTCTACTCACGAGTCTACTCAGAGAGGCAATCTTCTTAATCGTTACCGGGAATAATACATTGGCTTGTTCACATCAAATTTACAGCCAAATAAAACCAATATTCTTAATTGTTACTAGAATAAAATGCTGCCTTATTCAAATTAATTTATAAGCATTATACCAGATTTGTTGAGTGAGCTATCACTGAGTTCATGCTGTCCTTTTTTGGATGATTAGAAAAATCCTCTTTTCTTAGAGTTGCTTGGTACCATCTTCCTTTCCCTTCAGTCCCCATAACTGCTTCTGGTTGGCTGGGGATTTTGGCATAGTATCCACCCGCCGGCGAAAAGAAGCCCTCTGATGTGTTTTTCCACGCTATTTATAGTGATTTGTTGAGAAGTCACTGTGGGTTCTCACCCTGTTGCGAAACAATTTCCTGTTTCCGCCGGAACACACCTATACCGCCCCTATCCCGTGTGCCATCCTTACTACAATTTCATCATACTGTCTGAATTGATCATTTCCACCAGACTCTAGGCTTCCTGTATTTCTCAACATTCACCCAAATATGGTCGGCACTGAGGTGTTTAAGGTCACGTTCGCTCCCTGACCTCGCTCATTTTCGCCAGCCCCACCTGTGGGGAGATTAACCTTGTCACAACACCATACTGTTTCCATCCTGTGTGTGTGCCTGCGTGTATGTGTTTACGTGTACATGTGTGTGTGTTAGTTGGACCTCCATTTCCTCAAACCACTGGAGGCATTTACAGTAGGCTAGGCCCTGTGTGTGCGCCAGTGAGCTGACTTCAAGGCCCACACATAATCCCATTGATTGTACAGAGGCTGTTACAGATTCTCTAGTCTCGCTGGCCAGCCTCCCCTCCCTTCCGTGAGAGGAGTCTGGCAGCACGGAAACAGGCTGGGGGCATAAGCCCTCCCCTGCTCTACAGCTGCTCTCCCATTGGAACCGTCAATTTCGGACCTCCGCTCCCCGCTTAAGAAGCTCTGTCATTGGCTCCGCCCATGTCAATCAGAGCAGCTTCCGCTCCCTCCTCCCTGTGTGTCGCTGTAAATAGTCCCCTGCCGCCGCAGTGAAAACAACAATGCTAACTAACTAGCTGGCAAGCTAATGGTACATGCTGAAAATAGCAAGTTGGATTGTTGGAAACTATTTTCCAAGGGCACTGCCGCTAAGCGCCGCCCATCGCAATTCCGCAATGGAGACCTGCGCCGCCAGACTCGTCTCACGGAAGCGAGGGGAGGCTGGCCAGCGAGACTACAGATTCTCTGAATATTGTTATTGATTAGGCTACTCACTGATTACTGACTATTGATTACTGATTATTGAACATTGACACCTTACCTACAGTCTTACACATGGTTATAAGTGATTGCCCCACTATGATTCCAGATACACGCACGTGAATGTTACATGCTACATGTGAGTGTTCACTCTCTAGCTATGCTGCACCCCCTGCGCTGGATGTGTGCATGTTGCCACACACATCATTACCCTGCAGGCCATTATGTGTGTGCATGTGTCTGTGTGCCTATGCTGTGTGTGTGTGTGTGTGTGTGTGTGTGTGTGTGTGTGTGTTTATCCACCAGACACACTTAGAACACATTGATTACAACTTATAATCTATCGAACACATAAACAAAACCTGATCACTTATACTTAACTGATTATAAACGTTATGATCACGGAATTATATTATCATAATGCAATAGCTTCTAACTTCCTATTTTCTTCCTGCTCCGATGCTATTCAGATGCTGCTTCCTGAGCAGCATCAAGCCGTGGTGTCCTGGATGACATCACTCGTCCGCTGAATGTGCTCGTTGGCTTGCAGGATATGTGATCCCAAGTCACTGTGGGGTTCGAGGGGATGTGGGCGAAGCGTACTCATTTCAACACATGTTGAGAACCTTTCAAATCGCTGAGAGCCCAGGTTTGTGTTGGTACATGCTGTGATGTGAGATCGAACTTCTACGTCCAAAGACCTTTGCTATCTGGGTAATTGTTCTTCCTTAAATCAACTTTAAAGCTTGAAATACCTTACCAGTCAATAACTCAATAGAACAGGTTGGTCATGTTTACCAGGAAATGTACCAGATCTGTTCATTGCTATTCTTAAAAAAAACCAACAAAAGAAAACATTGAATCTTTTGGCAACCTAAACACACATGTGAGTCCAAGTAAACACGCAGATGCCATTGTTTTTATGCAGTACCACTTCC
Source organism: Poromitra crassiceps (assembly GCF_964638095.1). Classification (NCBI taxonomy): domain Eukaryota; kingdom Metazoa; phylum Chordata; class Actinopteri; order Beryciformes; family Melamphaidae; genus Poromitra; species Poromitra crassiceps. Next base: position 46,864,866 of record NC_139626.1, read on the forward strand.
TTGAGACATCACTCTTGTCACTTTTGCATAACTTAAACCGCCAGCAAGAACACTTCCTTCATGATCTTAGGCTGCAGGCCAACTGATACTTTGGAGTTTGCACGAGAGAATCCAGGTTACATTTGTCTGTCTTGACAAGAGAGAGCAGTTCATAATTAAGGTCAAATGAATATTATAAAGAAATATGGGGCTTACCATGATGTTAAATTTAAAAGGTTAGAGACAGAGCAAGAGATGTTATTCTGGCACCTGAGCGTGTAGCGAGGCACACATCACTAGCTAAACACTATGACTTGACTGAAGTAGCACTATGTAGATTCAATGATGAAGGAGCATAAAGCGGTTATCAACGTGCACTTGTACGTCCGTTTATTGAAGACATAGCACTTCCTTGTGGTCAAGTTAGTGTGAAAAGACAAAGCTTCTCCAAGGACAACACAGGCAGATGGAGCGAGATCCAAAGAGGTCTTGACTCATGCTGTTATTTAACAGGTTCTGAGGAAGGCATGGCTCCTCTTAACATGTCACTAACAGACCATGTGACTGAAAACAACCAATGAGCATGCAAACTTCTAAAATAGGTGACATTCATCTAGAAGGTGCTATAGAAACTCTTAAACAGAATGAATGCATGTAACATTACACTCCCCGCCTGGGATTGAATACAATACCACTATTAAAGACTAAACACCTGTAGGATAAGTGAGTCCATGTAGGTTCAAGGTTCAAGGTTTTTCTTTATTTGTCTCCCTTGGGAGAAATTTGTCTTGGAGACAGGGCCACAGCTGCATACATAGAAACATTTGACAGAAAACACCAAAACCAAAAACATTGCATAATACATAATACATCATTGCACATACCCCCGTGATAAAGTGTCTCTAGTAATTTCTAGTTGTCATTAATCATTTTGATTGACAGAGGAACAAATGAGTGTTTATATCTATTATATTTGCACCGCGGTATCCTATATCTCCTGCCAGATTGCAGTAGTTCGTACTCTGGGTTCAGTACATGCGAGGGGTCGGATAAGATATTCCGAGCTTGTCTTATCACTGATTGCTCAAAAATGGCTTGGGGGGTGATCGGGGGGGTGGACATCCCCATGATCTTCCCAGCCATTTGTGCAAGCCTAGCAATTTGAGATTTGTATTTAACAGTCAGGTTGCCAAACCAGCTGGAAATACCATATCTCAGGATGGATTCTATACTAGCCCTGTAGAAAATCAACATAATATTCACACTGACTCCAAAAAGCCTGAGTCTTCGAAGAAAGTGTAGACGCTGATGTATCTTTGTGCAGAAAGTTGTAACATGCGTGTGCCAGCTCAAATCCCGATCAATCTGCACTCCTAGATATTTATAGGAGGAGACCTGTTTGATGTTATGGTTGTGAACCTTGATCATAGTGTGGTCTCCTATATATTGACCTGGGGTCTACGATGACCTCCTCTGTTTTGTTTACATTTATTTTTAAATGATGCTGATCGCACCATTCTATGAACCTGTCCACTCCAGATGTAGAAGTAAGATGTTTCACTGGAGAAGATCTAGTCTTCTCTGTGAGTCTCTGCAGGTGGGACAGTGCTGCTTCAGGCCTGGAGCAGGTCAGGCGCTCAGGAGGTTTTCTGCTACCTTTCTTTTTCACTATTATTTCCTGTTAGACTGTAGCCTACCTTGGGCCATCACAAGTGAATAACGAGCAGCGACCCCCCACGGACACAAAAGCCCCTTTTTGGGACGTTTCTGGTGAAATTATGTAAATGCAAATATCAAGGTACTACAATACCATTGCATAAATGGTCATACAAGTTGTTGAATAACTTAACTAAAGGCCGTAGTGACTTGGAACCAAGCTTCACAGATATCGTTTCACCAATATAAAGTAGGCCCTAGTTTATATTGGTGAAGCTTTTTCTTTCCAGCGCCCGGGGACCAACTTCGGATGTTGTCGTCACTGGTCGGATGATGATCTTCTGCATGTTTTTAGTGGGGGGTTATGTACGGAGGAACCCCCTGGGGAGCACGGGGAGAACATGCAAACTCCACACAGAAAGGCCCTTCCGACGAGATAACCCACCTGGGCAGTAGGCACTGAAGATATGGGGGGGACACAACTCCAGCGCCCACAGCGTCCCAGGCGAGAATCGAACTCAGGACCTTCGCTACCGACTGCGCCACCGTGCCCCAATTTATATGTATATGCATGTCGTGTTAAAGTTGTGTGAACTGTCGCAGTTTTTAAATGTAAACAGTCATCCATATAACAACATTATTTATTTATGCATTAATTAATTAATTAATTAATTAATTTATGTAGGCCTATTTATTTATTTATTTATGCAAGTATTTACGTTTTGTTCTCTCAGATGCTGTTATCTGCTGATTAATGTTGAGTGCACTAAAACAATTTATTTTTAATTTGTTGTTTTTTACAAAGTTTAGTTTTTGATTAGGCTACCTGTGGACATTGTTGATAAAAAAAATAACAAGTGCAATTTTATGTAGCCTATCATTTGTTATTATTAAATTGTTGTAATTTATTTTATCAGATGCAAAAAAACATGATATTGGCATTATTTATCTGCCATCGGCCGCCCTGCTCTTTTAAGATTTAACACATGTAGGATAAAAGTCCATGCCAGACTATCAGGTGTGTGGACTTTGAAACATTGATGCCAGCCTTTACATTCTGTGTTCTGCTTTGTAGTCTTGGCTTCGGTGGGCTCTGGCTCTGATGAGAGACTGCCATGTTTAGAACCTTTCAAATAACTGAGAGCCCAAGTTTGTGATAGTACATGCTGTGATGTGAGATCGAACTTCTACATCCAAAGACTTTGCTATCTGGGTACTGATGTTGTGTAATTGTTCTTCCTCTTTAAATTAACTTTAAACTTGAAATACAAGTCAATAACTCTCAGAACAGCTGGGTCATGTTTACCAGGAAATGTATTCTTAAAAAAAAATTGTTTGGCAACCCAGGGGTAGCGGAACGCATCTGAACTTGGAGGGGCCGGGGGCGTGGCGGGGGGCGTGTCAGGCCAGTCACTAGAGGTCACAGACACTCTAAGCTAGTGGTGTATTTACATGAACAAAGCCAGGTAATCCTCTTATTTGCCTGTAGTAGGCAGTAGAGGGAAATTAAATGGGGCAGGGTGCATGCATATTTTGGTCATGGGTTTCATGTGATGTCTGTATTGAAACATCTAAAAGTACAAATCTTATCAAATGACACATCACAACTTTTATAGCCAAGACTGCATAGCAGTGTGTATTTCTAAGCACCTGTTAAAAAGCAAAGTCCCGTAAAAACAGTAAGAGGAAAGCAATGAACAAATAAATTATGTCATGGGCTCAAACAATTGATTAATCGGACAGTCGGTTCATCATTAAAAGAAAGGATCACCGAAAGTGCCACCACACACTCTATAAATGTCACTGCATTCACAGCAGGGGTCATACACTGTATTGGCTATATAAAGAAAGCTATCATATTGAAACATGACACTTTGCAAAAATGAAAATAGGAAGAAAAAAAAGTATTTACACACTACTGAAGTACACAAAAAAACTAAATGTGTGTGACATGTAATTCGGTAACCCTTTATTTTACAGGTACCCTAGTTACATATGAACTATTTGTAATTACACATGAACACCAAATGTAATTATACAGTAATTACCAATAGTTCTAAATTACATTCATATGTAGTTACATTGTAACATACCTGTAAAATGGAGTTAGTCTGTTCAACTGTAGTTCATATGTAGTTACATTGTAACAGACCTGTAAAATGGAGTGAGTCTGTTCAACTGTAGTTCATATGTAGTTACATTGTAACAGACCTGTAAAATGGAGTGAGTCTGTTCAACTGTAGTTCATATGTAGTTACATTGTAACAGACCTGTAAAGTGGAGTGAGACTGTTCAACTGTAGTTCATATGTAGTTACATGCTATCGGACCTGTAAAGTGGAGTGAGTCTATTCAACTGTAGTTCGTATGTAGTTACATGGTACCGGACCTGTAAAGTGGAGTGAGTCTTTTCAACTGTAGGTCATATGTAGTTACATGGTACCGGACCTGTAAAGACGCTCTGGCCTGGGACAGAGATTGCTATAACCCAGTGGTGGATTCGAACCACTGAACTTCTGATTGCAAAGCAGGCGGCTTTAACCACTCAGCCACGAGGGCTTTCCAAATTTCATGGTGAAGTTTAAGAGGATAACTGTATGTCAGTCAGATGTAGTTGCTGTCACTTCATAGCTTTGTTATTATACACAGAAACTTGGGGGAAAATATTGATACTTTATTTAGTTGTAGGTATGATTTTGTCCAGAATTCCCATACAAAAATTCTAATAAAAGTATTGTAGGTATAGAGGTAACAGTGAAACTATAATCAAAATAGCCATTCTTCTACATTCTAATTGTTAGCTTATTGTAAATGAGTCATTTCCCCATCAATTTCCCAATTTCTCAATTTGTTGGGGACCCAGTCGAAGCCCCTCAAAGACCCCTTTGGTCACCAGACCCCCGGATCATCTCTCCCCAAAGTCTATACCCCCCCCCCCCCCAGTCTATAAATCCCCTAATCCGCATAAGGGGGGAACTCCCCCCCTATTTTTTTTTTCACATTAATCAATATTGCCTGTCTTTCAAGCTACAACTAACAAAGTATCAACATTTTCCCCCAAGTCTATGCTTATATTAACAAAGCTAGGAAGTGACAACTACATCTGACTGACATACAGTTATCTGCCCAAACTCCACTAAGAAAGTTGGAAAGCCCTCGTGGCTGAGTGGTTAAAGCCGCCTGCTTTGCAATCTGAAGTTCAGTGGTTCGAATCCACCACTGGCTTTTAGCAATCTCTGTCCCAGGCCAGAGCTTCTTTACAGGTCCGGTGGCATGTAACTACATATGAACTACAGTTGAATAGACTCACTCCACTTTACAGGTCCGTTACCATGTAACTACATATGAACTACAGTTGAATAGACTCACTCCACTTTACAGGTCTGTTACCATGTAACTACATATGAACTACAGTTGAATAGACTCACTCCACTTTACAGGTCCGGTACCATGTAACTACATATGAACTACAGTTGAATAGACTCACTCCACTTTACAGGTCTGTTACAATGTAACTACATATGAACTACAGTTGAATAGACTCACTCCACTATACAGGTCTGTTACCATGTAACTACATATGAACTACAGTTGGAACAGACTCACTCCATTTTACAGGTCCATTACAATGTAACTACATATGAACTACAGTTGAACAGATTCACTCCATTTTACAGGTCTGTTACAATGTAACTACATATGAACTACAGTTGAACAGACTCACTCCATTTTACAGGTCTGTTACAATGTAACTACATATGAACATCACCAATTACTATTGGTAATTACTGTGTAATTACATTTTTGTTGTTCATGTGTAATTACAAATAGTTCATATGTAACTCGGGTACCTGTAAAATAAAGGGTTACCTGTAATTCTTCTCTTTGATCCACTGTGTGATATCTGGGATTTCCTTAGATCTAAGCTGCATCAGTTTATACAGGTTGCCCCACTCAAGGCCGTCTATGGCAATACCATGGCCCATCAGAAAATGGAGAGAAGTCAGCTGTGTAATTAAAGCGCTTTTCTACTGACTCCCTGGTTAGCTTGTAGCTGGGTGTCCAGCTGTGTTGCCACGCTAGGTTGTTGTGACACAAACGATTGAAAATGAGCCCCACACTCTCTGTGATGTTTGCTGCTTGTATGCTCCTTAAATGTCGGTTTGGCATTTTTCCAATTTTGAAAGCCATTAATGGCGAAAACAGTTTCATTTTTACTTTTTTTTTTGACTAAATCCCAAACCTTCGATGGCGCAACAACGACACTGCGTGCAGTAAAGTTTCTTCCTTGTCTCACACAATGTCAGCCAGTTAAAGTCCTTAAACCACTGATACTGGACTGATCTTCCTCGTTGTTGCAGCCCAGTCCCCTGCATCCATTTAGTTTCCCTCAGCACAGCAGGGTCGTCTGGCTGATGAGGCTTTGTGACATCCCTGCATCACTCACTTGAACAGCCCGGGCCCGACGAGTGCGAGCCCGACTCGGTGCGGCTTGGAGCGGGCAGGCAGGCGAGAGCAGGCGGTGGCGTAGCCGCAGCGGGTGGCTGTCCTCCTGGCTCGATAGCGGCCGAAATCCCAGCTGTAGCGGAGGCGTACACGGCGAATCATGATCATCTTGTATCCGTTTAGCCGCTGGTGTAAAAAAATTAAATATCTTGCTCTGCTCGCTCTGTCGTTTCATTGTTGTTACGAGTCGGGCAGTCGGCATGTAACTAAGTAATACTTGTTTCAGTCTAAACTCAGGTGGGCGCCCGCATCAGCTGAGCTATCATTGGGAGCATTGCCAATGAGGGGCAATGCTCCTCATTGTAGTCTTGGCCTTGATGGTCTCAGCGATGTGGATCAGAGTGACTATGGCTCTGATGAGAGACTGCCATGTTGAGAACCTTTCAAATCACTGAGAGCCCAGGTTTGTGATCATACATTCTAGATTCAAGATTCAAGATTTTTATTGTCACTCCGTAGTACAAGTATCACATGTGAAATTCTTGTGCTGTAGACTCCGTTTACAACACAAAATAACAGGGCATATAGGTGCAGGAAAACAAGAGAAACAACAAGCAATAAGGCAGTAAAGTGATAAGACGACAGTGACATATTCACTGCACATACTGTAGGTGCAAATGGCATGGACATACTTTAAACATATTTAAACATAATTAACATTCTGTTTGCACAGGTGCAAATAGCATATACTTTTCTCACATGCTGTGATGTGAGATCAAACTTCTACATCCAAAGACTTTTGCTATGTGGGTACTCTGGGTACTGATGTTGTGTGTTTAAATGAACTTTAAACTGGAAAAACCTTACGAGTCAATAACGCTCAATAGAACAGCTTGGTCATGTTTACCAGGAAATGTACCAGATCTGTTCATTACTATCCTTAAAAAACAAACGAAAACATTGAATCTTTTGGCAACCTAAACACACAGGTGAGTCCAAATAAACACACAGATGCCATTGTTTTTGTGCAGTACCACTTCCTTGAGACATCACTCTTGTCACTTTTGCATAACTTAAACTGCCAGCAAAACCAATTCTCTCAGGATTTCAGACTGCAGGCCAACTGATACTTTGGAGTTTCCACGGAAGGATTCAGGTTACATTCTTCCCCCTTGTCCACCTCTGAGAGCAGTTCATAATTAAGGTCAAATGAATATTACAAAGAAATATAAGCATTTGATTGGTGCAGAACATTGTAACAATTTGAGACCGGACCCAGTAGGAATAAGAACTTGTCTTGTACAGTACCACCTAACTCAAACCGAATACTTGGGCCTTACCAAAATGTTAAATTTAAAAGGTTAGAGCAAGAGATGTTATTCTGGCACCTGAGCACGTAGCGAGGCACACATCACCAGATAGCTGAACACTCTTGACTGAAGTAGCACTATGTAGATTCAATGATGAAGGAGCATAAAGCGGTTATCAACGTGCACTTGTACGTCCATTTATTGAAGACATAGCACTTCCTTGTGGTCAAGTTGTCATAGTGTAAAAAGACAAAGCTTCTCCAAGGATCATACAGGCAGATGGAGCAAGATCCAAAGAGGTCTTGACTCATGCTGTTATTTAGCAGGTTCTGAGGAAGGCACGTGACATTCATCTGGTGCTAGAACCTCTTAAACAGAATGAATACATGTAACATTTCATCACCTGTAGGATAAGTAAGAGTCCATGTAACCCTAGGGGGACACAGGGGCGCCGGAAGCAGGGGGACATGGGGACAATTTGTCCCCATGTCCCCGCACAGATTTTATCATGTTAAACGCACTGCATTTTTATAGTGCTTTTCTCGTCTACCGACCACTCAAAGAACTTTACAACACGTGCCAACATTCACACATGGCTGCAAGCCATCAGTATGAAAATTCATAAGAAACCGCAACATATTTGGTTGACAGGGGTTGTGAGATCATTTTCCACGCCCTGTGTTGGCTGTGTATAAAAAGCAAAGAGCGGAACACCTGCAGCATCCAGCATCAGTCATCTGACAGGTGAGTTTCAAACACTCTGATACTCAGGTGTCCATTTATTGACTTGTTACTTAACTTTGACTGAACAGCTGCTGCTGATACAATGCTCTGATTTTTACTGTATTCCAGATTTGAAGTTGGACAGGAGAGAGCCTTCATCATGACTCCAGTTCTCCCCATCCTCCTTCTGTCATTGATGAGCAGGACAGTCTTCTCCGCTCCTCCGGTAAGCTTGACCCTCTGACCACTCAGCCTGCTCACCAGAATAAAACGTTGACATTGTACATTTCTGCAATCCACGGATACATAGACTGTCAACGTTTGTGAACCAAAAATATCATGTTTCTAGATACATGTATATCAACGTTATAATATAACCAAGGGGTATTCCATCAAGCCGGCTATAAATGAAAAGCCTGGCTCATTTCGATAAGCCTTGTTCATTTAAGTGAGCATTCCGTTCCATCTACCTCTGCTTATCTGAAATTCTCAATCCCAGCTCAGCTCAGAACTAGCATGGCTTCTCTCCATAAGCCTGGCTCATTTTCTGTTCCATCATCCTGGCTTATTCATGTATCCCTTACCATGGTTACTGAGTGGGGATTCCCCACTCAGTAACCATGGTAACGTATGCCGAACTAGCCGCTCTGGACCAGACTAACTGTCAGGCTTAGTTTAGGTTTGTGTCAAAGAATGTCCGACGGGCAGAAACAGACAGTTCTGTCAGTTGTACTCCTCATATCATGTAATAAAATAAAATAAAATTAAACTAATGAAAATAATGTCTCACTGTCTCCAAAATCAATCGATCTCACATTCACTCCCATTTATTTTAATTTAATCCATTAAAAGATCAAATAGAAATACATTTTTGTTTATTTAAACCCAATTCAAAGTAAGTTAAAATAAGTTAATTCAAAGTAAGTTAAAAGGCTCTGAATGCCATGTTTTAGACACGTAAAAGGTAAATGGTAAATGGCCTGCATTTATCCAACGCGCTTTACAGTCAGTAGGTACATTCACCCATTCACACACCGATGGCGGCAGGTTACCACGCAGGGTGCTGGCACACCAACGGGAGCAATTTGGGGTTCAGTATCTTGCCCAATGACACTTCGACATGCAGTCTGAAGGAGGCGGGGATCGAACCGCCGACCTCTTTTATCCAAAGCGATTAGTGGACGACCCGCTCTACCTCCTGAGCTACACCCGACCCATCAAAGGCCTATGCTTTGTTTAAAATTCACATTGAGATTATATCCTGGTTTGCAGAGTGCAGACATGTCAAATGTCAATGTTTCATTCTGGTGAGTTGCATCACAGGTTCACTCGGTTTTCAGATGTCATCATCACACATGATGTCATCACACATGTGTATCTGCTGCACTGCAGCTGTCATATCTGATGTCATCACACATGTCCATCTGCTGCACTGCAGCTGTCATATCTGATGTCATGACTAAACAAATGCTTTCAATGCTTTGTGCTGCAGAATGCAACTAGTGATGATGATCCAGGTGAGTTGAACAAACAGATATCAGAGATTTTTCATTTTCCTGTTTGTCCAGTCAATCTGTGTACCGACCCAGAACAAATTGCAATTAGTAATCATTCAAGGTTTTATGTGATTCCTAGTTTCTACAAATGTTACTCTATTCCTTTTCAGAAGTCTTAGCTGACATAGACAATGAGGCCATTTACACCTGGCATTAACATGCATTTTCTGCCATCAGATTGCAATCAGATTGTGCTTGACCACATTAGCCTGATTTAATTTACACTTGGCGTGAACATGCGTTTTGGGTGATGAGATTGCAATCTGATGGCAATTTGATCACACAAAATGGGGCATACAGTTGCTGTATCCAGATTGAGAGGACACATTGCATATACACTTGTGTTCAATGTGTACACAATGCATCCAAGTGGATCATCAAGTGGTCAAGCACAATCTGATTGCAATCTGATGGCAGAAAATGCATGTTAATGCCAGGTGTAAATGGCCTCTTAAATTGCACAGTTGATTGTTGACTGTTGACAAAATGTGCTATTGTAAGTCACTTTGGATGAAGGTGTCGGCTTAATGATGTAATGCAACGTAATATATGTGCACTTTGGGGGGTACCCTTACCCCTGGTTCGAGTTATAGCCAGAGAGCTATAGGGTCCCCCTACATTTATTTCCTCAAATTGTGGCTGTTTGAAGCCAGATTTAGAGGAATATCTCATTTTAAATTAACATTAGGTTTAGACTGTTGTGTGATGATGTCATTATTAATCGCAGTGCAGAGTAAAATTCCTTTTGGATATGCCACGCCAGGACATCAAATTCTGGTGCTAAAATTGGGTATTAGCAGATAATTCAGTGAGGCAATCAACTATAACTCACTGAGAAACTTTTATCACATCGCAAAGAGGGAAATGAATTGAGAAAACTTGTTGGACAATGCACATAGGCTATTAGCGGAGGTTATTAATGTAGTGCATGTAGGGAGGATGAGCCGCCCCTTATTTTTTAGAAGAGATGAGAGATTATGAAGAAATTAGAGATTATAAAATTTTAATCAAATGTGTTTTTTCTTAATAAAATGCATGGTATTCATGTAATTCGACAGTGACACCTGTAGGGCACTGATGGAGCGGCATGCAGACAGTCTGTGCCCCACTGGTACTGTCCCCCCGCTGTCTGTCGTGCCCTCAGGGGTACACTAGAATAACATTACCCCTGAGGGCGTTTCATTTCCTTGGTCATTTATCTCATGCTAATCTATGATTGGTTGAAAAACAAATGCAATTCACAGGGAACAGTGAAGCCTCAACAGTCCTCACCAATCACTACCAATCAATTAATTTATTCAACCGTATTGGTTGTTGATTGGATAGATCGGTAAGATTGACATTGTATTGTCCAATGATGAATGAGTCTCTCAACACTGAATCCAGCTCACTAATAGGAAGTGATGACATCAATATTCCACTTTGCTGTGATGACCTGACAGTAATCTATAGATTTACACGACAGTAGCAGCATATTATATTTTCCCCTTCTTCTTTTTATTTATTTTTTATCAAGCAGTAAGTTAGCTCACAAGCCAGACAGTCGTTGCATTGCATTACGCGAGCCAACACGAGTTTAGAGCCGGCGGCCGCAGTACGCGCGGAGGCTGAAATCTCCGCAAACACTGGGATATATGCAACGTCTCGGCTGCATGCGGTTACACTGTCTTTACAACAGCTAATGTCACCAGTACAGTAGTGGAGTGGTTTTGATTTATTTATTCATCAAATCTTTTACTGACAAACTAACTGTAAATAGCTTACTTTTTTTTTAGGTGCATTGCTCAGCCAGAAATTATTCCCAGATCAACTCTGTTTCTCTTGGGCCTAAAATGCACCAGATGACAGCTGTTTAATCCATCTCATTTGTTTGTTTAAATAATCCAGATTGTTTAATCAACCTGCATTGTAAATGTGCAAAAATTCACCAGCTTCTCACAACAGTTGTAGCCTGTTTTCAAAGTGGGGTCCTCAGCAAAAAGGGGGGATAAACTATTTTCACTATATTTCCGTCCATAAGTAACACAATCTAAGCTAATGTAGAAGTGAGTAACTAACCTAATAATAACCATAACAGCACAAATAATTGACGGTTGTCTGTGATGTTCACCTTTATGAATTATTAAGCACATCATCTCATCATTTATGTCATTTGCATGTAACCTATTGTTTTTGTTCTCTCAATTTCCATTGGAAAAATTATTGGAAATTCACAAATGCATGTATCAAATTGTTGTCATGCATCAAACTGTTGTCATGTATCAAACTGTTGTCATGTATCAAACAGTTGTCATGTATTATCAACCTGTTGTCATGTATCAAACTGTTGTCATGTATCAAACTGTTCTTGCACTTTTCACAGAAACACTGGTCCTCAGCTGTGATGAATGTCACGACCAGGCCAGCTGTGTGACTGTGGAGCACACGTCCAGTGGCCGGGCTTTGTCTTGTGTCTGTAAGAACGGCTTCGAAGGCGACGGTCTCGCCTGTAACCAGAGGTGGGACCAAGTCATTGTTTTGTCTCAGGTCTTTGCACTCAAGCCCAAGTCAAGTCTCGAGTCCTACATTTTGAGATTTGAGTCCTAAACAAGTCCTCCCCATCTGTAATTTTCAATTCTGCACGCTTTATTGCAATTATTTTTTATTTGATCACCACATAGTTTTTTGTATGCAAACTAAATGATCATCTGGCATCTTTGGTGGCGCTCAGTAACGTAACATTAATTCTTCATGGTTCTCTCCTGCAACTTGATTGGATACTGTTAGATTTGTTGAAACAAATTGGATTTGGGGACTGAAGTCTTGACGTGCTGGGAATGAATAGAATGTTAGTTGATTCAGGAAATGAATTGATTTGTGGCACACTTTTTAAATAATATTCTTTTTGTTATCTCAAGTTCAAATCATGTGACGAGTTCACACCTCTGCCTGTTACAGTGCAAAGCTCTGCCGTGACTCCGCCTCCTGCTGCGGCCGTGGTTACGGCTGGTCTCCAGAGAGCGGCTGTGTGGACGTGGACGAATGCTCGCTCCCTGCCCCACCCTGCAGCTCCCCCCACCTCTGTTACAACACGCCTGGCTCCTTCCAATGCCTGCTGCCTCCCTCCAAAGTCAGATCCACCAGATCGGTTCAGTTCTCCTGCGGGGGCAGGCGTTGTCCATTAGGCACAGACTGCATCAATGTCGATGGGGCCCTCCGCTGTGTAGACCCGTGTGACAACTACAGTGTACTGAATGACGCCTGGCGTGCAACAGATTACAGAGATAATACCTATCGGTGTGACAACAACGTTCAAGGCTGGTATCGCCTGTACCTGGGGCAAAGCAGTGCTCATATACCAGAGAGCTGTGTGGCTGAATTCATGTGTGGAACCCACGCTCCTCTATGGATAACAGAGCCTCATCCCACACTTTCAGATGAGATTGTACAACGCAGCGTCTGCGGCCAGTGGGCTGGCGCCGGCGACTGCTGCTATGTTTCCTCATCTCCTATCCATGTCAAATACTGTTCTGGACACTACTATGTCTACAAGCTGGAGCCAAGCAGTTGCCATCAAGCTTACTGTGCAGGTATCAACCCAATGCAAATATTTACCTAATAATTTTAATGTTACAAGAAAATGCATCATATCTATTCCATATCCAAAACCACTGTAGAAATTGTTCTCACTCTGAACTGTATGAACACTTGTCAACTGTGACGCATTAATTGTTGCACTGCTTGTTCTCCATTTTGAATAGAAGTGGATCTTACAACTCCCTCACCTCCAACAACAACAACTTCCTCACCTCCAACAACAACAACAATGCCAACGACTTCACGACCACCGGCCACTCCCAGCAGCACGGCAGCAGCAGCAGACAACAGCACAGCGACGGAGGGGCAGGTCCGCCTGGCTGATGGGGGGAACAGCTCGTGCTCTGGCAGAGTGGAGGTCTTCCACCAGGGACAGTGGGGGACGGTGTGTGATGGTGACTGGGACCTGCTTGATGCCCAGGTGGTGTGTAGACAGCTGGGCTGTGGCAGGATCCTGGCAGCTCCACGGGGAGCACGTTTTGGACAAGGCACAGGGCCCGTCTGGCTCGGTGATGTCAGGTGCTCAGGTGGAGAATCAAAGCTCACGGAGTGCAGCTACCAACGGTTTGGATCCCACAACTGCAGTCACCAAGAGGATGCTGGTGTTGTCTGTGAAGGTAAATACAAGCTGAACAAATTACTGTTGTCTCCCGACAGGAGGCCCAACCTAGCTTGCCTCAACAGGTTTCAAAAGATAGGCTAGTGGCGAATAGACTCGTCCTGCTGCTTTCTACTCCCTATTGTTTCCCCTGACGCTTTCAGTTATATTCTATAAGTGACTTACAATAAAAGACAACATAAAAAGCCCCATTAGTTAATGACAGCTCTATTTTCAAATGAGTGCAAGTGGATGTGGTTGCAGGAAATTAGTTATGGGGATGGAGAGGTCTCTGAGAGAGCGATCTTTCCCCGGGAGGAAGAATAGCTCTTGTCTTCTCAAGATGTGGGCAGACATCCAGGCACTGATGTCTTTGAGACGTGTGGAGATGCAGGAACAAGACCAGAGGACAGAGAAGAATTGATAAGGGTAGTGAGGAAGATGTCGGTGGAGATGGTTTGGAGAAGGGAGGAAGGGATAAGATCAAGGGGGCAAGAGGTGGCTCGGTTAGACCTGACATGTTTAAGGACATCTTCAGGGGAGAGGGGAGAGAAGGAAGCAAGCCCAGGGACAGGGGGCAGAGAAGCAGGTTTGGAGTAAGAAATAGTGTTGTTAGTGGCTGGATGATGGAAGGAAGAGCTGATTTCATCCACCTTCTTAGCAAAGTAGGTGACAAAATGATCAGCTGAGAGGGAAGGAGGAGAGAAGGGAGGAGAAGGTGTAAAACAGTTTACTGGGTTGGAGGCAGAAGAGTGGATTTCAGAGATGAAGAAGGAAGTCTTTGCTGTCGACACAGCAGATGTGAAGTTGGAGAGGAGGAGGTGGTCAGCAGAGAGATCGTCAGGGTGCTACGATTTTCTCCATTTCTTCTCAGCTGCACAAAGCTCTGTTCAATGAGTTTGCAGCGATTCAGACAGCCAGCAGGAGGAGAGGATCAAGCAGGTTTAGTGTTGAAGGAAGAGAAAAAGTTGAGCTCTAACCAAGTGCAACCAGATTCCAACCAAAAAGTGCTCCACTGACCAAGAGGGACCCAGCAGATAGCTCCTTGCAGACAAAATGTACACAAAATATACACAAAATAAATACTGTAAGTCAGTGTTTAAGGATCTGCTGTCACTTTGGTCTGACTTTGGTCTCACTTATCATATTTTCCTGTTTCTCTCCCACTCCCCCTTTCTTTGTTGACCTCACATGTCTGTTTGTAGTGCCGCGCCCTGCACTGCAGGCGGCTCAGGTGGTGTGTGGACGTGAGCGGCTCCAGATAGCTCTGTCTGTGGCTGAGCTGGCATCTTCTGACCTGAACGCGCTCTCCGCTCACCTGGCAGACCGCCGCTGCTCCAACGCCAGCGTGCAACACGGGAAGGCGTGGTATGGAGTGGAGCGCCGGGCGGGCGTGTGTGGAAACACTCTGACGGTGAAGATCTGACCACTACCTGCTATCTGAGTGTTTTGGAAGCTTGTTCTGTTCTGTTCTATTCTGTT